>NC_046184.1:47290843-47915843 GCF_011004875.1 Balearica regulorum gibbericeps | reverse complement strand
GTTGTATGTCTGTTTCTTTCTCTTTTATTTGTGTAGTATAGAATCTTTTCCTATTATTTTCCTTTCTTATTGCCTTTTTAAAGGCTAAATCAGCAGATTTTTGTAAACTCTTTGGAATGGCAAGCACAGTGAGGATCCCAAACTGAGATGTAGGTGGCACGTAGCTCTGTAACACAAATTCTCAAAATTTTCATACAACTATAACTTCCTGAAGTTACTGAGTCACTGGTTATGAACTGATATTATTTGGAAACACCACAGTGTTGCCTATATTAAGTAGATTACATCAACCTCCCCAAATTCATACATTTCCATCTTTCTTGACTAAAGGGTTCAATGCAGCAAGTAGTCTTAGAGAGTGCACAAAACAAGCAGCAGCTTCTGCTTTCCACCGGACCTTGGTTGAAGATGAAGGTCTGTTACCCTTCACTTTGAAGCAGAATCACATTTAGAGGAATTGTGCATGAGACTTGGTTTCCAGACCCTGCTTTAAGGATTGTCTTTAAAGCTTCTCTGATGACTGTTTCAAGCAACTTCATCCATTTCAACTTAGTGCATAGCTAAAATCATAGCCATAGCCTCAGGTCTGGAGCTCCATCTTTTTCCCTGGGGTAAGTTGTCTGTGTACACAACACATAGAACTTGACCTGTCAGCTCTAAGACTTGACCTTTTTGCGTGTGTGTGTGTATGTGTGGGGGATGTTTTTTTGTGACTTTTTACTTAAGGTTCAAAGTGCCTGAAATGAGAGGACTGTGGCATAGGTGGTCAGAATGATCATTTCATAGTGAAACACCAAGAATATTTATTGCATGTCATGAGATCTTTATAAGGGATCTTGGTGTACTGGGATACCATTGTAGGTCTGTGCAAATTAGAAAGAACTGAACCCGGCGCCACCTTGTTGATATTACCTGTATAGAGAAATCCTAGTGTGAAATGGAGGATACCAGGATGTATTGTCTCAGCAGGAACTATTTGTTTACACTTCCCAAGAAAGCCTGGGAATTAATAACAAATGTGCAGTATAGATGATAACAGAGACAGATAGCCATAAAACAGGAAGCAAAGGATTTGTCAATGTAGGCATAACCACAGTCACTGTCCTGTCCTCTCCCTGTGAAGAGTTATCTTCCAATTTTTTATGCAAACTGGAATACCTAAACCAGAAGACATTCATGCTGTATCTTTAGTAATATTAAAATCTAACTTTATCTATATCCTAACATGGACACCTAAGCAAATCGCTACATTAAAGCAATAAAATCTCTTTTACAGTCTTTCCTCTGAATAGTTCTGGTCAAGGCTAACTACCTTACATCAGATTTTCCATCTTTATATCATCATTTTGTTTTTTCCTTAGCATAAGTATTTTTCCAAATGCTTTTAGCTTATTTTAGGTTTTTTTGGAATGGCTGATGCCCTAAGACAACATTCCAGTTATGAAGTTTCTTCTAGTCTTATAGCATTTGTTCTCATGTATTGTAATAAATTAACTAGTTTCTTCATTTTGTTATTCCATCAGCTTGTATTAGTTGTTTATTTCAGATCTCATCTAATGTTCTTGCCGAATTAGCTGTGCTGTGTGTCGTCTGACTTTTAACCACATTAATATCAAACCTTACTCTGTACTTATTGGCATAACCATACCTGAAAATACTCCTGTACCTTTTACTGTATCCTCATTTACCTGATTTTCTATATTCCCTATTATAGCTAGGCATGGAAGTTGTTGCCTTTATTAGTGTTCTCTCTTGTTTCCCATTTTAAAGCTCTTATAAGTCTTGTCATGCTTGATCCCAAAAGACCATGCTCCAAAAATAGTTGAAATCTAACACGAAAAATTTTCTTTCAATAGATGCTGCCGGTAGTCAAACATCTTCAGGATTTCATCACAACGCCTATTCTCAGGCCATCTGCTGAGCTTTATTGATGTGCTGCACCTTTTGATGCATTCATGTAGCACAGAAAAAACATGACTTGTGCCTAAAATTCTTGAAAGTCTTTTCCAGCTAGATGATTGAAGGAGAGTAATACCAAATGTATCAGATCCATCTTGTATGTTTCCTTTGGAGAGACAGAACTCCTTTCTGCTTCTTGCACTATAGCCGGGATAATTTCTGTGGGATAAAGAAACACAGCTGATATGCAGAGACAACAAATCTTTATCGTTAGGCCATCAAAAAAATGTTTAAAAACCCAATTAAAAAAACCAAAAAATCAAACCAAACCAAAACCAAAAAACAAACCAAGGAGATACTATTAGTTCACTTACAGTATGATTACTTAAGGCTCAGTTATCTAATTATAGCTCATAAATAAACAAACAGGTAAAACTGTTATACACTGACCTTCTACCCCTTTCTCTAGCGTTATGCTCACCTTCCTTCCAACGTGTTGTTACAGTGAGTTGTCAGTGTTATGAATTCATTGTTGGAAGAAGTGTCACATCGATGGGAGGTGTTCTTCCTGCTTGCTTGGTGGTTTGACTGGAGTTAATTTTGTAAGTTTGCTGACATGGTCTGCTTTATTATCCTTTCCTTATTTATTCACAATGCTGATTTTTATTATACATTGTATTTTACGTGTATGAGATAATTGTTCTTTGTTTTCTTTGTTATCCCTAAACCAAGTTTTACCCAGCTCACAAGGCCACTTTTCTGCAGTGACCTCTAACTTCTGTTCATAGCCCTAGGGCCTCTGATATGATGTGATGTTTGTACTTTCAAGGACACTGATATCATCCTGCACTTTTATATATCGCTCTTTTTTTTCTAGGATCATAGATACCTCACTCTGCACAGAACAACTATCTGTAGTTACTATCTACTAGTTGCAAAAAATATGTAGACATTATTGTAACAACAGATGTTCAACCATATAATTGCACAAAGCTAAGCAAAAGTTAATACAAGTTAGACAGCTGTCACTTGGTTATAAATCCGTGGTCGTCTGGAAATTCTGACTAAGAGTCTAACAAGTCCTGAGTCCTTGCACTGTTGAGCTAATATAAAGTTTCTGGGCCTGTTTCTATAGATTGCAATGTCTTATTTACAAGACTATGTGATCTATAAATTGAACAATACCCTCATTCCTATCTTTTTTGTATTGTTATTGCTGTGATTCTCTAATTTTCTAGCACCTGTTATTTCTTCTGCATTGTTTTATTGCTAAGCATTGATATAGCATCCTTTTCTCTTCCTGGATTCTGATGATTAGTTCCTTTCTTTATGATGGTCTTTCCTCTGCTGGCAGGGCTTTCAATTTTTTTCCCTCTCCTTATTTAATCGTAATATATTTAATTACTAATGAACTCCGAGTAGTAATTGGAAAAAAATATTGCTTAAAAAATTTACAATAACTTATTCCTTCAGCCTGCAGTGTTTTGTTGTTGTTGTTGTTGTTGGTTTTTAATATGTTCCCATCAGGAAAGCATGAATCTACATTAGTAACAATCTAACACTATATTGCACTTATTATAAATAACAATTATTAAAATGTACTGAACCATGACAGGAATTTTTATTTATAAAACTATAGCTATTGCCAGTTTTAAAACTTTAAAAAAAACTGTAAATACCTGACACTTTTTATCTTTTTTAATCTCAATTTGCAGATTATGGTGAAGTTGGAAGCACAGGAAAAAAATTAGTCACAAAAATCTTTCCTTATTCCTTGGTCATTTTCAGGAGAAAAAATAAAAAAATATAAGAATGTTTACAGAACTGGAATCACTGATTTACTAACACCACACTATCATTCTTGGAAAAACAAATCAAAATGCTTCAGCTTGGAAGATTAATGTATAGCTTGGAGCACCAGAGCAGTTCAGATAGCAGTAGTTACAAAGCCCTCTTTATTGTGTGAGTAGGGTAGGAAAAGACTAAAAGAATAAAAAAAGTGATGATTCTGAATTCTTCCATTCTTCTTATAGTTCAGTTAATACAGCTTAGTTACCTTTGAAGTTTTTAATATTCCAAAATCATCCTTAGCTATGCTTTATTACAAACAGGAAGAAAAGGGTTGTGAAGGGGACTCTCTATGAAATATGACCACTATCTTGAGGCAACTGCAAACAACAGACAATAACAGGTAAGAGTCTACATTCTTGTTAGAACTCGTACTAAGAAGTATTATTGGTGTTCCTGTGACTAGCTTTCTCTAGAATGGTATTGCTGCCTCAAGTAGCCGTAGTGTACTGCTATAAATAATGATAGGCCATCACACAAATGCAACAAAGCTACTTAGAATGTCTTTGGGCTATTTCACTTATTTGAGCTTATTGTGAAGTGTAAGGAAAAAAAAAGAAAAAAAAGAAAAAAAAGGGGGGCGCAGGCACTGATTGAGAAAGGGAAAGGGACTTAGGATGTGGTGTGTCCGCTGAAGACTTGCAGAGAAGTTTTATTGTTCAGGCTGTGAATTAGTCCCTGATCATAAAACCTAGGTCGTATAACATTGCTGTATATGAGAGTGCCTTTTGATGCTATTTGTTTGCCTATGGACATTTTTATGGTACTAGCTAACGTACTATCTGAGCATTCAACAGGAAGCAACGTGAAATAGAGTTCTGTCTGTGCTCCTATTTTACATAGCAAAACCCGAGCAATGAAAAATAATAAAGATACTTCTTTTTCATTTTTAAAGTTGCCTCCAGTAAAAAAGAACTGCCATTTGCCCAGTTTCACACCATGGCCTTAATTCACTGACCCTCTAAAACATCAGATGAAGGCAATGTTTACCGTAGTCACTCACCTTCCCAGGTAACTGGGCTGTGAATGCGGGATGAACGTGATGGCATGATGTGGCACAGTGCATTTCTAGAATTGCATGGGTAACCATCACCCCTTACCAATTTCGGCATCAACGAGTGTGCCAGGAAGTGTGAGGGAATAATGTGGCCTTTTAGGGCAAATTAAGTCTCGCAGTTTTCAGAGAGGATGTGAAGGAGACAATCCAGACTACTTTAGTATTACTCTTGCCATATGTTCCGTCTCCCTTTTTCATCATATTTTTTGTTTCTAATGTCTTTCCCAAATTTTATTCCTTTTTTCCCCCTTTATTTCTTCCTCCACTTTTCTTTTGTCATTGTTGTTAAAATACATCCCCAAATGGCTAGATGTCGAGGTAGATCTTCCAGAATGTTTGCTGCTACGTGAGCCATATGCAAATCTTCAGGAGAACATGGAACTTGTAAAGGTAGGTTTTCTGAAAACATAAACTAAAGCAGGTAATTTTTTAAAAATAAAACCTCAGATCTGCTGGCTAAGACATACTGAAATTAGGAAGATTTGGATACAATCTCTACTTTCTCTACTCTGTCTTTACAGGATGAGTCTTTGTTCCATTCTTTTCGTTCTTTATAACATTACAAGCCAACAGTTGGGTGTCATCAGACTTCACCGAGTGTACTCAGAATCCCTTTTCTTCCTGCTACCTTAGGCACTTGGCTGGTCACCTCCGCCCTGCTCTTTTCAGCAGTTTCCCAGCCTCTGTTTGCCCATGATATCTTTCGCTGTCCCACTCTCTTGTTTTCTACATGCACTTTAGAAGACCCACCCTGAAAAGTTTAGACATTTGCAGGGAAAGCAAAATTTCATCTTTCCAGAAGTTTCTATCTGACTGAAATTACAGCAGTCAGGCAAGACAAAGAAGCATCTTTCTCAGTTTGCTGCACAAACACCCCTTTTAAAAGAAATATAGTATAACAAAACAAGGCAAAACAAAACAAACCCAAAAAAACCCCAGTCATGTTCATCTTTCATCTGAGCTTTTTTGAAGCATTCTTATTCTACTATATGCAGTGATATAGATCACTTAAAATTTGGCAAGAAGGAGAAGGTAAACTAGGGCAATAGTCCACGCCAGTGGTCCCTCTTATCTGTCTTTTCACCGCTTCTCCCTAGTGCAGATTCTAAAGCATAATCATCTAAGAAAAATACTGTGTGATCTTTCAGATTCACACATCAGCAAAAATCAAAGTTTTACTCAGAACATCTTTTCCTCACTTTAAGTTCCTTGCTATGCAGCACTGAACTGAGAAAAAAAATAGGAAGACATGCTCTTTTTTTCCTGAAAGGGCAATCTTATCAGCATGTTCTCAGCTCCTCTTTAAGCAGGGTGCAAAGAATCCTAGAAATGGCTTGAATTTTAAATTTTTATTCCTAGGGTAAGTTGAAGCAATTGAGAAGCAGAGAGAAGCTACGATACATTGCTGGATTTGTTTTGATCAGAACCTTCTGTCTGTATGTTGGAATAGTACCTACTGCAGGTGTCCGATGGTAAACACAGTGTCTGGATGATGCGGCGATCAGTAACCATAGTTGCACTGCAGATTTTGTTTAACATGTTTGTACTGAACCTAAATAAAAAAGTGTTTTGAATTATTTTTTTTTTTTCTCAGCCTGAAATCAAGTATAAGGCATTATTTTCAAGTTTAGTGTAGCTTAAACTCTGGCTAAACTAGGTAAATTCAGCTACAGGTGAACCTGAACAAGAAATGGACCAAAAATGTAGAGATCACATCACAATTTCAAACATTTATTCATTAAAATCTTTTTATGCACTCACCAGGAGTAGTATGATGCTGGTGGAAGGGGTTTTTCTGCTCACTTGTGGATCTGCTTGGGCTTGTTCTTTTCTTTTTTACAAGCTTTTTTAAGACAGTTCTCTTGTTCTTTCTTCATTAATTCACATTTCTGTGTTACATTCAAGTTTTACTATACACGTGGTATTTTACATGTGCTGGATATCTAATCTTTGTTCTCTTTGTGATCCCTCAGACCTGTTTTACCCAGCTTAAAAATTTACAATTTTTTAATGACCAGTAAACAACCATTTGTGATCATGCTTATAGTTTTGTGGTCTCTGCATTGTATTGTCCTGTGCTTTTATTTTGAAGAACTCTTCGAACATCCTGTGCTTGTATCTTTGAGAACCTTATTACAGTCTCCTATTTTCCTTTAACATTTAATAGCCTGCAAATTTAGATAATTTTTTGGGTTTGGTTTTTTTTTCTGATAAGACAACAAATATTGTATTAGCACAGGGTAGTCACGCATATGTACTATTAGACACAGAGCTCTGGTATTGACTTGCTGCAAGGATCTACTAGTTACGGTAACATCACTGGTATGATATTAAATTTGCTCTGCTACAGGCTTTTATTCATTGGACTAGACTACAGCACTTTGGTGTAAGGCTGTGATGTTTGGTTTTGCCTTTTTTTTTTTCTTTTTGGCTCACAATCTGAATGAGAAAAACAAAGAATATATGCTTTGGTCAGCAGTGCTGCTTGGCTTGTAGAGGGAAAAGGTATGCTGTATGATACTATGTTTATTGTTTCTTCATCTAGTGCCCTGAAGACAGTCCCTGGCTCCAAAATCAACCTTTCTCTTCCTGTCAGGGTTTAAGCCCAGCTGGCAACTCACAGCCACTCAATCCCCCAACAGTGTGATGGGGAAAAGAATCAAGAGAAGAAGTGAGAAAACTTGTGGGTTGAGATAAAGACAGTTTAATAGGTAAAGTAAGGAATTCACTCACTACTTCCCATCTGCAGGCAGGTGTTCAGCCATCTCCAGGAAAGCAGGGCTCCATCACGCATAACAGTTAGTTGGGAAGACAAAATGCTATCACTCTGAACGTCCTTCCCTTTCTTCTTCTTTCCTCCATCTTTATATGCTGAACACGACGTCATATGTTATGGAATATCCCTTCAGTCAGCTGGGGTCAGCCGTCCCGGCTGTGTCCCCTCCCAACTCCTTGTGCACCCCCAGCTACTCGCAGGTGGGGTGGTGTGAGAAGCAGCAAAGGCCTTGGCTCAGTGTAAGCACTGCTCAGCAGCAACCAAAACATCCCTGTATTAGCAACATTGTTTTCAGCACAAATCCAGAACATAGCCCTGTCCTAGCTACTATGAAGAAAACCAACTCTATCCCAACCAAAACCAGCACACTTCCACAAAAAAGTTTTTATTTCTTCCCTGCTAAGTATCTGTCTTGTCCCTGAGTTCATCTCTTCATATAAGTGAACCCAAAGAAATGCCAAAAAACTTTCATCTAATGCTATGTTTTATTATATTATGGACAAGAATGAAGTGACAGTACCTACAGAGAAAGCTGAGTTCTTTTGTATATCCAAAAAGACATAAAGAAGTCTGAAAACTTCTTTATGTTCTGCCATTTTATTATTGCAGAATGGATCCATCTCTCCAGTAATTTTCAATTTAATTTCAGCTTTTGCCAACTGCAGATCTTCTTTTCTAAGAAAAAATTGGTTTTCGTTCACCTCTTAAGATTTTTTTGACATTAACATTTTAGTTGGGATCAAGACTATATTTTTAGAGCAGTCGCCACTATTTATTGTGCTTTGGTTTATTCACAGATTGGTCTCAGAAAGTATACAAACTAGATTTTTTTTTTTTTAGATGACAAGAAATTGGAAGATACATTTCAGAAGCACATGCTCATACTGCTAATGAACTTGCAGTCCATGAACCAGAAGTAAATCCTGCTGAAGTATACATACTGCAGACAGCAGGTCTTTAGCACCAGTTTGTTCCACAGGACTACTGCCATTGGGCCATGCTGGCTGCTACTGGAGGCACAGCCTGAGGTGCTTGTCCTCAGAAACAGGAGTTTCTCAGAAGTGAGAGTGTCAAGAGTTCCCAGAAACTGAGTTCGTTGCTTCTCTTGCACTGCAGACTTCTTGCTTACCGGTTTCTCTCATTCTGAGCCTTCAGTCCGGGAGCTTATCCCAGCCAACCATGCTTAATTACTGTCAGGGAACAGGTCATCACCCCCTCCCACCAGCTCCACAAAAAATCAGCAGTCAGAAGGAGTCAACGTACCCAACCTCAGCCTTTTGATGTAAAACATAACATGCTAAAAATAATATACAGTAAATAATTAACAAAGAAAGAGAAGAGATACTGTCTGTTACAGGTGACGTATTTGCTGGAAATCAAAATGTGAACTTTATGATTTGCTTGATTGAATTATTGGAAATGCTCTGAAAAGTGACTTAAAAGTCCTAGCCTCACTTAGGGGTTTTGGATGAGCTGGATATTTTGAGTCAATTGTCAACATGGCATGCTTGTGTATATTATGTATGTTTATATATACAGATATTAAAATTTCAAATGATATGTGTAATTCTATATAAATTGAAAGCATACATAATGTGTATATATATATGCTTTCAATTTAATGCACAACTCATAAGCTATGAAATCATTTGTATCAAAACCATATTGTTTCAAACCTCTTGTGAACATTTTTGTATTTAACATAGGCTTTCATTTCCACCAGTCTTCCCATGCAAAGGGAAACAAATGTGGAATGCCAGTGTCATAATTTAATGCATTTGATATATAGTAGTCTCTATCCATACATTCCTTATAATATACCAACATTTAGAGAAGAAATATTATCATTACTTGACAATTAAGTTTGTTTGCAATATTACTGCTATTACCTCCATAAGTACCATAGCAAAACATATTTGGACTTCTCTCACAATGTTCTTATATTGTGGGTGATTCAGATTTGGGTATTGCCTTCTTATAACAGATGGCTGAATGGTGATTCAGGATGATAATTAGTCTTTTGCATTTTCCAGCTAACCTTAGGTAGACACATTCCTCTGAGAGATGATTACACTATGCGGTTTTAAAGACTAGCACATATTCTCTAAAAGACTTTTGTAATGAACCCTTTAAAAACAATAAAAACGTGATTAACTCTGGTATAGTAAACACATGATACCAGCAAGACAGTAATTAACAGCACTGTGGCATTTTAAAGGAGTGATTTACATGTTTTAGCATTCTCTTACTGTAAGGGCTCTTGAAATGGAAGTAGGAAATGCTTGCAGAAATTCAGGGAAAGCTGCTAATATGATGGACCTATGGAATTTGCTTTGGGAACCGGTCATTTATCAAGAGATGAACTAGAAGGGAGAAAATGTGGTAAAAAAGCTAGTCATTGTAAATAAAATATAAACAGAGGGAAACAGGAAACAAAGGCTCAGAAATGTATGTTAGTAAGAGTCGTGACTAAATCTATGTGCAAATGTACATTTCATAAAAAAGGAATTTATTGAAATGAAGAAACAATATTTCTGGTTCAATGAGACATTAGTCCAAAAATCTGATTTGCATCTGTACCTCATTAAATAAACGATTTTGGAATCATGTCAGAAATAATTAAACGTCGAAGCACAGTGAAGCATCAAAGCATCCTGACTTAATACACCTTATTTGAGAGGGAATATATATTCCTATTCACACAGAAGTGAGGCTGAAAAAGCTGTAGGGGAAAAAAGTATTCTACTTCTGGAACCCGGATAGTGTTTAGCTACATCATGTAATGGCATTGATATAACCTCTGCTATATACTTGTTACTTTTGTATGATGAGGAAGTGACAGAACAAGTACCACACTATGCACAAACTTCACATTATCAAAACAAGACGAATGCTAGTTTTCTATAAGTGGTTCATTATATTCTATATCTTTCAGTTTCTGTAGCAAAACAAAGGTTATACATTTTTATTCATGCACTTGTAGTTAGCGCTGACATTTACCTTGGTGACCATGAAGTCCATCCCCAACAGAGCTTTGTAATTCTCCGTAAAACCTTTCTGAGTCTTACATCTCTGTTTTGCTAAATGCAGATGATGCACATGCTAGCATGAAGCCTGGCACTCTAACACAGCAGAATTGGACATATATATCCAAAGAAGCAGCACACAATGGAAAAGGAGGTATAATATATCCATACACTAGCCCTCAGTGGGGATTTCCCTGCTTGTCCCGAAAGCTGTAGAGACAAGTATGTGGCAATTGGGGCTGAGCATGAAAAGCAAAACATAGGAGAAAGTTACAAGGCTCTTCACAAGGTAATGACCATTTTTTTTACTGTTTTCCAATGCATACCAGTTAAACATTCTCATTGTTATTATTTTCATAATGAATAACCTCTGCTGTTGGTTTGTAGGATATTTGTTCTCTTAAGCTTTTGCTGTGACAAACATGCACAGATGCCTACTGGAAAAGATTCTCTTCTGATCCTGAAGAACTATAAAGCGTTAGGGCTGCCACTGTTTATACTTATTTGATCCTGTTCTACTTAACAGAAAATCCAAAAATATTATACTGTATTTGAGCAAATGAACTAAGTGTAATATCACTTTGTCAAATTAAATGAGTGAAACCAAACTCACAATAAAAAAAAAAAAGAAATAAAAAGTGATGATTCTGAATTCTTCCATTCTTCTTATAGTTCAGTTAATACAGCTTAGTTACCTTTGAAGTTTTTAATATTCCAAAATCATCCTTAGCTATGCTTTATTACAAACAGGAAGAAAAGGGTCGTGAAGGGGACTCTCTATGAAATATGACCACTATCTTGAGGCAACTGCAAACAATAACAAGTAAGAGTCTACATATTTGTTAGAACTTGTACTAAGAAGTTGTGTTGGTTTTGCGTGGCAAGGTTTTGGTAGCGGGCGGGGCTACAGGGGTGGCTTCTGTGAGAAGCTGCTAGAAGCTTCCCCTGTGTCTGATAGAGCCAATGCCAGCCGGCTCCAAGACGGACCCACCGCTGGCCAAGGCCAAGCCAATCAGCGCCTCTGTGATAACATATTTAAGAAAGAGAAAAAGACAGTTAGAGAGCGCTTTTGCAGCTGGAGGGAGGAGTGAGAAGATGTAAGAACATCTGCAGACACCAAGGTCAGTGCAGAAGGAGGGGGAGGAGGTGCTCCAGGCACCGGAGCAGAGATCCCCCTGCAGCCCGTGGGGAAGACCATGGTGAAGCAGGCTGTCCCCCTGCAGCCCATGGAGGGAGGATGAGGGGGTGTAGCGATTCCACCTGCAGCCCGTGGAGGACCCCACGCCGGAGCAGGTGGAGGCACCTGAAGGAGGCTGTGACCCCGTGGGAAGCCCACGCTGGAGCAAGCTCCTGGCAGGACCTGTGGACCCGTAGAGAGAGGAGCCCACGCCAGAGCAGGTTTGGTGACAGGACTTGTGACCCCGTGGGGGACCCACGCTGGAGCAGTCTGCTCCTGAAGGTCTGCACCCCATGGAAGAGACCACGCTGGAGCAGTTTGTGAAGGACTGTAGCCCGTGGGAAGGACTCACGCTGGAGAAGGTCATGAACGACTGTCTCCTGTGAGAGGGACCCCACGCTGGAGCAGGGGAACAATGAGAGGAGTCCTCCCCCTGAGGATGAAGAAGCGGCAGAAACACCGCGTGATGAACTGACCGTAACCCCCATTCCCCGTCCCCCTGTGCTGCTGGGGGGGGGGCAGAGGTTGAAGCCGGGAGTGAAGTTGAGCCCAGGAAGATGGGAGGGGTGGGGGGAGGTGTTTTTAAGATTTGGTTTTATTTCTCATTCCTCTACTCTGTTTTGCTTAGTAATAAATTTGATGAATTCCCTCTCTAAGTTCAGTCTGGTTTGCTCGTGACGATAATTAGTGAACGATCTCTCCCTGTCCTTATCTCGACCCATAAGGTTTTTTTGTTGTACCTTTTCTCCCCTGTCTAATGAAAGAGGGGAGTGATAGAGCGGCTCTGGTGGGCACCTGGCCCTCAGCCAGGGTCAGCCCACCACAGAAGTATTATCGGTGTTCCTGTGACTAGCTTTCTCTAGAATGGTATTGCTGCCTCAAGTAGCCGTAGTGTACTGCTATAAATAATGATAGGCCATCACACAAATGCAACAAAGCTACTTAGAATGTCTTTGGGCTATTTCACTTATTTGAGCTTATTGTGAAGTGTAAGGAAAAAAAAAGAAAAAAAAGAAAAAAAAAGGGGGGCGCAGGCACTGATTGAGAAAGGGAAAGGGACTTAGGATGTGGTGTGTCTGCTGAAGACTTGCAGAGAAGTTTTATTGTTCAGGCTGTGAATTAGTCCCTGATCATAAAACCTAGGTCATATAACATTGCTGTATATGAGAGTGCCTTTTGATGCTATTTGTTTGCCTATGGACATTTTTATGGTACTAGCTAACGTACTATCTGAGCATTCAACAGGAAGCAACGTGAAATAGAGTTCTGTCTGTGCTCCTATTTTACATAGCAAAACCCGAGCAATGAAAAATAATAAAGATACTTCTTTTTCATTTTTAAAGTTGCCTCCAGTAAAAAAGAACTGCCATTTGCCCAATTTCACACCATGGCCTTAATTCACCTACCCTCTAAAACATAAGATGAAGGCAATGTTTACCGTAGTCACTCACCTTCCCAGGTAACTGGGCTGTGAATGCGGGATGAACGTGATGGCATGATGTGGCACAGTGCATTTCTAGAATTGCATGGGTAACCATCACCCCTTACCAATTTCGGCATCAACGAGTGTGCCAGGAAGTGTGAGGGAATAATGTGGCCTTTTAGGGCAAATTAAGTCTCGCAGTTTTCAGAGAGGATGTGAAGGAGACAATCCAGACTACTTTAGTATTACTCTTGCCATATGTTCCGTCTCCCTTTTTCATCATATTTTTTGTTTCTAATGTCTTTCCCAAATTTTATTCCTTTTTTCCCCCTTTATTTCTTCCTCCACTTTTCTTTTGTCATTGTTGTTAAAATACATCCCCAAATGGCTAGATGTCGAGGTAGATCTTCCAGAATGTTTGCTGCTACGTGAGCCATATGCAAATCTTCAGGAGAACATGGAACTTGTAAAGGTAGTTTTTCTGAAAACATAAACTAAAGCAGGTAATTTTTTAAAAATAAAACCTCAGATCTGCTGGCTAAGACATACTGAAATTAGGAAGATTTGGATACAATCTCTACTTTCTCTACTCTTGTCTTTACAGGATGAGTCTTTGTTCCATTCTTTTCATCCTTTACAGCATACAATCTATACATAATATTTAAAAGGCAGGTGTCAAGAGGATGGGGTCAGAGTCTTCATAATGGTTCCCAGTGAGAGGACAAGGGGCAACGGGCACAAAGTGGAACACAGGAAGTTCCATCTCAATGCGAGGACAAACTTCTTCACTTTGAGTGTGACAGAGCACTGGAACAGGCTGGCCAGCGTGGCTGTGGAGTCTCCTTCTCTGGAGATATTGAAAACCCGCCTGGATGCAATCCTGTGCAACGTGCTGTAGGTGATGCTGCTTTAGCAGAGGGGTAGGGCTAGATGATCTCCAGAGGTCCCTTTCAACCCCTTTGATTCTGTGATTCTGTTTCATCTTTCCAGAAGTTTGTATCTGACTGAAATTACAGCAGTCAGGCAAGACAAAGAAGCAGCTTTCTCAGTTTGCTGCACAAACACCCCTTTTTTGAGAAATACAGTGTAACCAAACAAGGCAACCCCCCCCCCGCAAAAACAAAACAAAACAAAACAAAACAAACCAGCAGTCATGTTCATCTTTCATCTGAGCTTTTTTGAAGCATTCTTATTCTACTATATGCAGCGATATAGATCACTTAAAATTTGGCAAGAAGGAGAAGGTAAACTAGGGCAATAGTCCACGCCAGTGGTCCCTCTTATCTGTCTTTTCACCGCTTCTCCCTAGTGCAGATTCTAAAGCATAATCATCTAAGAAAAATACTGTGTGATCTTTCAGATTCACACATCAGCAAAAATCAAAGTTTTACTCAGAACATCTTTTCCTCACTTTAATTTCCTTTCTGTTAATTCTGGGCAGGTAGTATTTTTTCCATTCGTTAAACTTTGCAATTTAGAAATGCTCCATTGTTTTTTGATGGATGAAACTAGAGTTTTTCAGAAAAAAACTATCATGAAACATTGATAAGAAAAAATTCAGGTAAGTGGCTCAAAATTGAATGTCTGTATCACCTCTTTCACCTCCTCTTGGTGATGGTCATTCATTAAACTACAAAAAAGGATGGTTCTGTGATCTAGCAATGCTAAAGAGATAAGATTCAAACTGAATCTTGTTCAAAATGTAATTTACCCCAAAGGGATGATGCTAAGAGCAGATAATAGGAACAAAAACTCCCTTAGTATGGTCACCTGTCCAGTAATTGGGACAGTCACTTGGATTGTGGGATAATTGCTAATCAAAGACCTTGATATTTTATATCAGAAGACAATTCATGCATTTTTTCTCATTTTTTTCCCCCCTCTTGTTTTGATGAGAAATTTCAGCTTGGATTCAGAGACTCATTTTAGTAAGTCAAT
This sequence comes from Balearica regulorum gibbericeps, assembly GCF_011004875.1. Lineage (NCBI taxonomy): Eukaryota > Metazoa > Chordata > Aves > Gruiformes > Gruidae > Balearica > Balearica regulorum. The sequence goes on along the minus strand of NC_046184.1, from coordinate 47,900,699 downwards.
TTTCATAACTAATATATCTTTGCAGTGAATTTTAGTCTTGATGAGTTAGCATTTTCTGACTATCACTACTCCCTCTTAACAAAAAAAGTTGTTGAATGCTGAGATATTAGAACAGTTCTAACACCAGTTCTAAGAATGTATAACCAATTCTAGCTATTTAATTAGAGTCAAAGTTTTTTGTTTAGGCTGCAGAAGATACGTAATATTGGTATGTAGGTAATTATTGCCCGAGGGAAGGGAAGAAAGTTGTAAAGTATCTTGATACTCATCTTTACTGCAGATATTAATAATTTTCAGTACTGATAAACTCAGATAGGAATGAGAGATTCACTCTGAGAAGGTCAACAGGAATACTCATGTTTTGAGTAACCTTGATCTTTGCATAACAGCTCCATCAAAAATGCTCTTCTTTTTTTACCATTTCCTATCATACCAGAAAACGTTTCTTAAAGAGAATATTGGATGTTGGGAACCTCGTCTAAAATGCATATTTGAGGTGGACTCACACTTGGGTTAAATATACTGGTCAAACGTTATTTTTCAAAGAAAATGAGCATAGGGAGAACTGGTTCTGAGAGGTTAAAGAGGCTGAGCTAGAGGGAATGTATAAATTGGAGACTGATACAGAGCAAAGTGTGATTTGAATCTTTGCTTTATCCTTTCAGCACTGCAGGGAGAGTCAGATAATTGACAATTTCATGGATGGGTTCTAGTCTTTGTAATTCTAGCAATTTAATGCCATGTTTATTATTTGCTTATTAAATATAAATATTGTGGCTTGTGGTTACAAGCAGTAAAATACATATTTCCTGGCATGATTGGACACATTCAGAGGTTATTTCAGCATGAGACGACTTACATACATTGCTCACCACAGTAGGTCATTTTTTAAGGATAAGGGTCAGAGGTAGTAGCTAATAGGAAAGCATCTGTATGAAAGGAAGGTTATTTCTCTGCAAGAGCTATTTTCAGTTTTGTTCTCATCCTATCTCTCTGTATTTCACAGTATTTATTAAATTTCAAGAGATATCTGGCAAATATTTTAAGCCAAAATATCATTCTGTACCTAGGCCAGATTCTCAAACCCAGATACTTAAAATTGAGCTTATAAATCTATATTTAAGCATCACTCTTGCAATAGTCTCTTTTTCAAAGGTGCTGAAATCAGCCAGAATTTGTCTTTCTGTTTTGAAACAGAGCAGCAACTGCTCACCTGGGTAATTCAGAGAAGGGCACTTTATTTTGTGCTTCTGTAAGTGTATGCAAGACATTTGAAAAGTAAAACAATGCTGTTTCAGAGTACTGTATTGCACCAGTGTCTAGGTCTAGTTTAATTAATTCCAGAGCAGAAGACTATTGAAAGCATCTATGGGTTGGTTTGTTTTTTTCCTGAAATGCTCAGAAATTGATAAAACTCTTTGCAATTTAAATGTTCACAAAGATCATTCCTTTCTAACTTAACTATTTAGTCAGGACTGCAATTATTAATGAATTAAAGATACAGCTTTACCTCAGTTACAGTTGCCCTTGTTACATATATAGTTGCAGTACGTTATATACAAAGAAAAAGGATAATCATGTCACAGTTTGGCCAAATTACGCTGTCTAATTCAAAACTAGTCTTTTGTTCTAGCCGCTGAATTTCACATGCTCCAACTGATAGAGACTTTATGCTAAATTTTGGGACTTGAGGTCATACACTTTGACATTTATCAGTCATGGAATTCATTCTATCTAATTGAGGTGGGTTGACCCTGGCTGAGGGCCAGGTGCCCACCAGAGCCGCTCTATCACTCCCCTCTTTCATTAGACAGGGGAGAAAAGGTACAATGAAAAAACCTTATGGGTCGAGATAAGGACAGGGAGAGATCGTTCACTAATTATCGTCACGAGCAAAACAGACCGAACTTAGAGAGGGAATTCATCTAATTTATTACTAAGCAAAACAGAGTAGAGGAATGAGAAATAAAACCAAATCTTAAAACACCTCCCCCCACCCCTCCCATCTTCCCGGGCTCAACTTCACTCCCGGCTTCAACCTCCTCCCCCCTCAGCGGCACAGGGGGACGGGGAGTGGGGGTTACAGTCAGTTCATCACGCGGTGTTTCTGCCGCTTCTTCATCCTCAGGGGGAGGACTCCTCTCATTGTTCCCCTGCTCCAGCGTGGGGTCCCTCTCACGGGAGACAGTCCTTCACGACCTTCTCCAACGTGAGTCTCCTCCATAGGGTGCAGACCTTCAGGAGCAAATTGCTCCAGCATGGGTCCCCCACGGGGTCACAAGTCCTGCCAGCAAACCTGCTCTGCCATGGGCTCCTCTCTCCATGGATCCACAGGTCCTGCCAGGAGCTTGCTCCAGCGTGGGCTTCCCACGGGGTCACAGCCTCCTTCAGGTGCCTCCACCTGCTCCGGCGTGGGGTCCTCCACGGGCTGCAGGTGGAATCGCTACACCCCCTCATCCTTCCTCCATGGGCTGCAGGGGGACAGCCTGCTTCACCATGGTCTTCTCCACGGGCTGCAGGGGAATCTCTGCTCCGGCGCCTGGAGCACCTCCTGCCCCTCCTTCTTCACTGACCTTGGTGTCTGCAGAGTTTCTTACATCTTCTCACTCCTCTCTCTGGCTGCAACAGCGCTCTCTAACTGTCTTTTTCTCTTTCTTAAATATGTTATCACAGAGGCGCTGATTGGCTTGGCCTTGGCCAGCGGCGGGTCCGTCTTGGAGCCGGCTGGCATTGGCTCTGTCAGACACAGGGGAAGCTTCTAGCAGCTTCTCACAGAAGCCACCCCTGTAGCCCCCCCCCCGCTACCAAAACCTTGCCACGCAAACCCAACACACTAATTCTTCATGCTTTTAGTCTGGACATCTAGATCTCAATTAATTATCCTAAAATCTGTTTCTCTAAAGGATTTTACTTTTTTTCACAGATTTACTTTAAGGTCAGGAAATTCATAGTGTAGAAATCACTATTTCTTTTCACTGGCTATGGAAGATGTCAAATGACTACTTTAAGTGACAATACTTTATCAGAGTGATCATATTTTTCATCTTCTAGATATGTTTCCTTTTCTAGATTTTTCCCAGGATTTCTGGGTATCTGGCTATCATACAATCAGAAATTTCATGCTGTGCCTGTACAGCTTATTTAGCATGTTTATGTATAGCACAAGTCCAACTACACTTATCTCCACTCTCCTAATATTCCATAAACCTGAAGACTGCCAGATTGCTTGATGCACAGCGGATATCTCAGGCAGAAACCTGATATAGCTGTTACCACAATCGATTTTTTCCAAAACTAAAACTAGAATGCACTGGACTGGAAGGGACTTAACAGATCATTTAATCTAATCCTTTCTTTGAAAGGCATCTATATACCAATAACACATAATTCCTGAAAAGATCTGGCAATAAAAACCAAAATGAGACACAGAGACAGATTACAATATTTACAGTTTGACAAACATCATCAATCAGTCAGTAACATTGGCGTATAATAAAAGAAGGACAGATACCAAATGCAGAATGATAACAGAGAATGTCTGTCTACCTCAGATGAAGCAATATGTGTGTGAGCCATTGCTGGTTAAAAATTTCTGTTCCTGATACCACTGTAAAATGGTCTGTAGTTGCTCTGATATTAGTCAACGAATGTCCATAAAGTATTACTATTAGTCATCTATATTCAAATGCAGAAGGAGAAAGGAAGCATTCTAAAACAGGAAAAACATTGAAAATAAAATTTTGCTATTTATTTACAGTAGGGAAATAATCAGTTGTTTCTTAAAGTATATTATGTTGGCTTTCCAAAATGCTAATGACATAATTGTTTAAGTCTAGTGTCTTGGGTTTATGTGACAAGGCTTTGGTAGCTGGAGGGGCTGCAAGTGTGACTTCTATGAGAAGATGCCAGGAGCTCCCCTCAGGTCTGATAGAGCCAGTTCCAGCCATCTCCAAGATGGACCTGCTGCTGGCCAAGTCCAAGCCCATCAGTGACGGTGGTAGTGTCTCTGGGGTAACAGAGTTAAGAAGGAGAAAAGATGCTGCAAAACAGCAGCCAGAGAGAGGAGTGAGAAGATGTAAGAAACTCTGCAGACACCAAGGTCAGTGCAGAAGGAGGGGCAGGAGGTGCTCCAGGCGCCGGAGCAAGATTCCCCTGCAGCCCGTGGTGAAGACCATGGCGAGGCAGGCTGTCCCCCTGCAGCCCATGGAGGGAGGATGAGGGGGTGTAGAGATTCCACCTGCAGCCCGTGGAGGACCCCATGCTGGAGCAGGTTTGCTGGCAGGACTCGTGACCCTGGGGCCGGGGCGGGGAGAGGGGCATGCTGGAGCAGTCTGTTCCTGAAGGACTGCACCCCATGGAAAGGACTCATGCTGGAGCAGTTTGTGAAGAACTACAGCACGTGGGAGGGACCCACATTGGGGAACTTCATGAAGGACTGTCTCCTGTGGGTGGGACTCCACGCTGGAGTAAGGGAAGAATGTGAGGAGGAAGGAGCAGCAGAGACAAAGCGTTACAAACTGATCACAAGCCCCATTCCCCATCCCTCTCTGGGAGGAGATAGAGAAGTTGGGAGTGAAGTTGAGCTTGCGAAGAAAGGAGGGGTGAGGGGAAAGGGATTTTTAGATTGGTTCTTATTTCTCATTATCCTGCTCTGTTTAACTGGCAATAAATTAGATTAATGTCCCCAAGTCAAGTCTGTTATTTTTAAAGAGGAGATCCATAAGCATTCTTGAATGTTCATGAAACAAATAAGATTTCTTTCTTTTTTTTTTTCTTTTTCTTTAGGAATCTCTGGAAATACAAAGGCCTATCATATATCTATTATCATCAAAAGGGCTTTAGATCAGGGCAAAGGCGTAGGAAGTATACAATGAATAATATTTGATTTTTTTTTCTTCTGGGTGAAGATATATATTGTTGTTACTGTGAATGTGTACCACTAAAGAAATTCAAAGAACAATCTTTCTGAAGTTGACTAAAATATGTTCCACTTGTCTATCTCTTTTTATACTATGAACTGTATCCATTAGGGTAGCACTAGAAGCTTTAATCAAGATCAGTGCCCTCTGATGTGTGTAGTGAGAAACCATTCTTATGCTGATAAACTAACAATCTGAACAAACAAATGAAATGGGAAATATAGTGTTATTACCCTCACCATATTGATAGAAAACCAGAACATAAACATAAAGGGTGATATTCTAGGTTCCTTGATGTTAATAGCAAATTCCCTTTGATTTCACTGAGACAAAATTTTAGTTAGTCTGTTTGCTCTGGTCACTAACAACAGCTGTGGCAGAGCCAGAAATTCAATTCCAATACACTTTTTTTAGCAGAAAGATAGTCAATTTCAGAACTTGGCATTTCACAGAGAATTTTTATAAGCATTCTAGATTTTCTTGTCAAGTTACAGTGCATTTTTCACTTTCTAGTTGTTGAAACTCCTCACAGACTCAAAATAGTATTGCCAAATAGCCTCTAAAATCTTTTAAGAAGAAGGAATAAAGGAGATGATAGGTTTTCACACACCTATATGAATGATTGGTCACAGGCACAACAAAGTGAATGTTATGTAGAGAGAATAAAAGCAAGCAGCTAAATGGCCATCTGTCACAGAATGATAATAGAAAAATATTATTATAATTTACTAAAAATGCTGCCAGCATATATAATTAATATATATCTTTAAACAATCTAAACTAGCACAGTGACTTTTCATATAATTGCAGACTACTCATTTGAATCCTTTTTATGTTAGTTAGCCTGTCTTTAGAATGGTTGTTGGAATACCATTGCCAAGGACATTTGCTAAGACTTTCACTTCCAGGCAGAAACTACAGTGTTATGATTTCTCCGTGCTATTCTTTCAAAAGGTACAGCTGAAACAGGCAAGTTTATATTTTAAGAGACCAATTTATCTGGTGAAGAGCATAAGTGTCAAGATAACAGCACTATTTGTGTGAAATGTAACCATTAATCCTGTGCATTCAGAGTTCTAGCTGTTGGGCTATTTTGGAGCAGTGCACATTTTGATTTTCATTGGCATAGTCTAAGTAAATACTGAAAAAATTGCACTTCTTTCCCATACCATTTCTAGGTATTGATTGTTTGCAAAGTACTGACATACCTAAGTGCTGCAATATTGCTGCAGATAGATCAAGTAATGTACTTTGGATTGGAAATGCATCTTCTTAAGAAAAAAATTTCCATCCTCTAGTAACATTATAGTGCACATAGTGCTGGTTTATACACTTTAGGTTGATTAGACTAGCTGGAGAAAGAATAATGTGGCTGCCCATTTTATCTGGTGAATAATAGGAGCTAAATATTCTTTAGGCCTTAACTTTTGCCTGTGGAAAAAAATATCAATTTTGCTACTACCCTTAATGAAGATAGATAGACTACGTCTGTAGCTCTCACATACATGATTCACGGGAATCCAGAAATTAGTAGAAACTGGTTTAGCACAGAATGTGTTCTGGAATTATTTTGGTTTTTTGTCTGGTTTGTTTGTTTTTGTCATTTTTGTTTATTTTTCTTCTATTGAGTCAATATACAAATTGGTAAGAATGTATAACTTTTAATACTGAATTTATTATTTTTATGATGTAAAGACAAGACAAATTTACCCGAAGTAGACTGCTGTTAGAATGATGTTAGGAGAATAGTGTTAGCTGAATTTAAGCAAAATAGAAGAATACTATTTCTTAAGGGTAACAAAAAGGGTTCTACAAGAATCAAAATTTATAACAAAGGTGAATGCATACGGTGTTTGACAATTTAAGGATAAAAACATCCTATTTACGATGTGAAAGATCAATGACAGCTGTAAAACTTTTTTTTTTTTTTTTCTGCATAGGAGATTAAACTAGGTTTAACTTAGCCTAAAATAGCTGCAGATCATTGTGTGGTCTCTTTTAGTAGTTTTATTTTTATTATGTTGGATTTTGCAACTTTTGATACTTTCAAGTGACTTTAGAACAGAATTGAACTGTTCAAGCTCCTTTCCTCTACTCAGTACACTTCTGTGATGTGTCAACAATTGAACTGCTAAAGCATGGGTTGGCAAGTTTTGGAACCAAGGCAGTAATTCCAGGCTTTTTCTCACACAGCTATCTACTGCAATTGATATAATTAATTGCTGAATCAAGATGATCAGGCCAATGGGTTTTATCTGCAAGCATTGTGCAATAATACACTAAAGAAAAACATATGGAATTAACAATGAAAGTCAAATTCATTTACAAAGGATTCAGTTTTGTCCTCAGAGCATAATTTCTGGTATACCCTCAATCAAATAGTTGACATGACTTATATCCTACGTAGTGATCAGAGTCAGAAGACATCAATGAACAGACCATACCGAAACCACACGCTTCTGAATTTACCTTTATTGCTCACTATTTGGCTTGAGTTTGGTATCTGGGTATTACCAATGGGCGCCGGGGTCTGGGGAGGGTTAACATATTCACGGTCTTTAGTTATAATAAAGTTGTGATAAGTTGAGTAGGATCTTAGCATTTGTATCTCTCCTCTGATTCAGGTATCAAATTCTGCAGCCATTTTGTCCAGAAGATGAGTGTTTTGATTGGCAATGTGAGCAATACCTGTCACAGTCACTATAATTTTGACAGCTTCACGATCGTTAGCGGTCTGACTCCTGAAGCAATTTGTTCAGTGGAAATGCAGAGGTGACTAATACATACCACTACCAGTGAATTTCTTCAAATGGTGTTTTATTGGAAATATAGGGCTACTTGGTCCTGAGAGACAACTTGTGGAAAGGGGAATAGAATAATGTGTTCTCCACATCCATGGATGGCTGATTAACTTCCAGTACTTGTAAAGTTAGAACTAGATGTGCTTTGTGCCAGCTTTCCATTTGCTGTATTTTTATTATATATGACATTTAGATTTGTTACAGTCTATTAGCTGTAAGCTGTGGGCTGATAAGAAGGAATTTCATCAAAATATAAACCTCAAAAATGAAAATCTGAAAATCTGAAATGACAAGATTGTCGCAGTAACTTTACCTTAATTACAGCTGGAAGTGCAGTGGTGCTGGCGACTCATTGCAAAGCGCTGAAATGAAATCAATGGTGAGTGCCCAGTGGTAGTGCTCGACATTATAGAAATTACAAAAATGATCTTCCTTTCTCATTATAATTTTCAAAGCCCTGCTGCTTTTCTTAAATTGCTGTCAAATATGTTCTAAATGAGGTAAGAATGAAAATTTGTCTTCTTGGTGTACACTGCAGTCCTGACTGTCTGCAGCAGAACATGACCAGAACTGCTCAGACATAATGCTCTGAACAAAAAATGGCAATGGATTAGAACTGTGTTAATTTATTGAGTTCATTTCACCTTTGATAGTTTAATTCAAAATAGAAGGTTGCTATATTTATCAGCGATTGCCTACAAATATTACTGAACACATGGTATTAAGAAGCTAGGATTTTTATTTATGAAATCTATTTACATGTATGTATCAAATTAATAAATAACAAACAAACAAACAAACAAACAAACAAACAAACTTTCTTGTTAGCTGTTTTCATCCATTACTTCATTTTTCAAGAGGCTGTCATAATCTTTCTACTGATTCCAGGCAGTGAAAGCTCAGCCAATGCTAGTTAGTTGTGTTCCTGTAGTTTCTTATTGCTGAAGATACTGTAGCTGAAGCAATGCTTTGATCTAGTAACAGGCACAGAGTTATATTCAAAACCAGATAATTATTGAGAGCACTATATTTAAAATTTATGGACAAATTAGTGAAGTGCTGAGAAAACACAGGTTGCACACGAGAGTAAGTAAAATATAGATGCTGTCCTTGAATAGGGCAGATTTGCAAGACAGAGCTGTGGAGTTTTGTGACACAACCTTTGAGAAATTTTCTCAAATTCAACGGGACAAGAACATTTTTCTGATAGTGTTATATACCATTAATAAATCACTTTGTGGACACTCTGACTCTTCCTCTTCAAAGATAATTTTTCTGTTACTTAAATCTTTGGATTTGTTTCCTAATCTTGTTACAGTATCTCATAGGTAGCTATACCTCATTAACACTGATGCCATTTTCATCACAAATTGAAATAGAGATAAGAGGATTTCTATTTGTAAACATATTTTGAAATGATTTGCTTTTTATTCCCTCATATATCTGGTTTCTCTCTTTCAGCTGACAAATAGAATTGTACAAGAAAATTGACTGAAAAGTTTTTGGACCAAAATCCTTGGAAGCAAATTTTGGAATCTGATGATTTCTCCCTGGCAATACTCTATGGACGGTTCCTTTTTTTCCAGTCAAAATGGAATCTGAATGCCAGGCCAAGAACACTGCTGATGATAACTATCTTTGCCTTGTATGAGGCAAATAGGAGTATCTCAGATGCTAAGGTCCCAGCCATTTGACACCCAAAGGATCAGAAAAAAAGTTTACATTCATACAGGTCATTGTAGATCCCAGAGCAGCAATAACTGCTTTGACATTGAAAGTGTGCTTAGGTTATTAAAATTCTGAACGTGTTCAATTTTCCAAACTGAGTGAAATTACAACCCTGCAGATAACCTTGGAGTAATCTATTCTGAAGCTACAGATGTATGGACCATGGTAGGGGTTAAAATTGAAATAAATATTTTGAGCCATATATGTGTGTGTTTTGGTAAATTGCAGACAATTGCATCCACATTTTGATCTATTACCAAACCAGTAAAAATGGAGAATGCTTGCCACGCTTGAAGGCATAAGGTGGAGTTTCATGAAGACAGTAGAAAGCTTAAAGCAGGCAGTCAGGCTTACTAGACTGTATTGATAATCTCTATTCCTGACCATAAAGAATTCTGCATGGATTTAGAAGTAATTTTGGAAAGATTGATAATCTGAATGACAGCACATACAGGTATATGGCTAATATTGTAAATTTCTTTGGTTTTAGGATGAATGTTTGTACTTTGATCGTATAGAGGGAAAAAAAAGAAGAAAAAAAAAAGAGGGGGAAATTATTTTTTCCTATTATCTGCTGTGTATGTCTCTGTCAAGAGACAGTGTTACCAAATAAAATTTGGGATAGATTCATACCCAGAAAACTGTTTCGGTTTTTATGAAAACAAATATCCACAAGAAAACTTCAGCTAATTTAGCAAAAATGCAGAGTCATCTGATGATCTTCCCCAAAAATGCACGTTTTGACTCAAGACTTGATGAGTATCTACTGCCCTTCAAGTCATTTATGCCTAAATGTTTTACTCTAGCAAAACCATTGATATCTATTGAGTCTTAGCACAAAGTATCTCCTTATTACATACCACAGCATACATTCAGTCAGCCTTTTTTTGGCAATAGTGGAGTCATTGGGAAGACAAGTCATTTGAAGACTCTTTTCTAGCAGCATCTGAGTGTTATGTATAGTAAGACCTAATGGGAAATATCAGCAGCTTGAAAATACTCAAGCCTTCAAATAGCACCATTCCAAGAACAGTCTTGGATTTCTTCTTTGTGTGAAATTGTGAGTATGCACCATCCCATGGGATGACACTTCTGGATAACAGCTTGTTGTTGTTGAAGTTGGTGTGAATTCTGTTACTGACTTTCCAAAGGTTTAATGATTTATAAAGAAATACAATTATGGTTTTAAATTAGTACATTTCAGAACAACTCAGGGATAAAACCTTTGTATCCTTTATAAAGAGAGGGACAGTAAGGACAAAAGTGGTTTGAATAATAAATGAACATACTAATTTATTTAAATAGGTGGTGTACAGACACTTAGATTTTGTGCTCTGAGCCATTACATTGATGCTCTGGCATTGTGATTTTTTACCATGCTGGTGCTTTCTGCTTCTATCAGCTGTTGCATTGTCATATGATAACTGCGATACTTGATTATTTTGACTTTTTACATGTCTTTTATGTATCTCCAACCTTATGCATCTCTGTTGCTTGTTCTTCAGAGCAAAGACTCTGAAGAATTCTGACTGTATGCTGAACTTGATTATTTATAACTATTCAGAAATGTTCACTATTATCTCTGACAATGCAGGGTAAAAAACCCCCAAACCCTGACCCTTTCTTTGAAACTGTAAGTAGACTACCAGACTATCTTGATTCAAGTTATCCAAAAAGTGAACTGTAAAATGCGTGCAGTTCTGAAAGTACTCTTGGTATACGGATTCAATATAGTATTTTAATTCCTACTTTACCACTGTTTTGTCATCCTGGTACAGAAATTAGAGTGGGTGAATTGGGCTGAAATAAATTCTCTGCGAAGCCAGATGTAGTCTTTAGCTATAATATATTCTTGATGCAGTGTTGATGAAAGCTGGTGTTATAAATTTTGTGTGAAGAGAAAATATTCTCTGATATGCCTAATTTTGATGCTTGCAATTCAAATAGTTCTAGAGTAAAAAAAATATCATTCAGTCCACAGAATATAGAATGTGAAATGTGTTCAGATATTGATAATAGATTAAAAAAAAAATTTTTGAAAGGACTTGCAACCAGGTTTTTGAAGCAAGAATATTCTGGAAGTATCAGGTACCATGACTCACTAAACATGGCAGTAGAAGCTTATATGTCTATAAATACTGGAAGTATCACAAGTATGATGACCTTTTCTGCCATAGTGTTGTGGTATTATTTTTAATATTCTGTCATGGGTTTAGATAGGTGGGAAGAATAAAGGCAATTCAGGTTGTAGATGGTGCTTCAGCCTTAACTTCAGCCTTAATAGAGCCTTTGAAAGATAACTGCTGATTGTGTAGGAGATACCATAGTTTCTTTGACAAAAAAGCATATATTTATAAAGTTGTGTCATTTTGCATGTCCTTCTTTTTAAAGTGAGACAGTAGCTGTTCAGGTCAACTTTCTAGAAAACTTGCCATCTCTGTAGGGCACATCATTGACATTCAAAAGCCATTTACAACATGAAAGGAGGGAGCCTGTTGGGTTGTTTTGTTTTGTTTGCCTTTTTTTTTTTTTTTTTTTTTTAGATTTGTATTATTATTTTATTTTTGTTATTGAGCTTTTATTTCTAGTGATAATGATGGGTTTCGTTTGGTTTTATGTTAAGGTTAAGTTAGGGTTAAGGAACTGTTCTGATGTTTAAGAGTCAGAGTTTCAAGCTGTTCTGTATAAGGTGATTTTAAGATGGAGTGGTGAAGAGAAGAAAAAAATTGCTGAACTTCTCATAACATTATGGGAGTCCTAGTGCTGTGTAATGTGCCTCTGTTATTTTATATATTGCCTCTGTTTCAACCTGAATAAGACTATTTTGATGAGAGCAAACAGTGAAAAGTACTTAAAATTCAGTACATGTTCTTGAACAAAATTGTAAAGTTTTTTTTTACTTGGATTTGATACTAAAATAATGAGCCTTATTCTTCTGTTCAGTGGTATTTCTTTCCTGATATTCTCTTTGGCAAGGCACGTAGGAACATCAATCTTGCGTTTAGCAGTGTGTCACAGCCTTCTTTATGCAGCACAGTTCAGTACGAATGTTATCTTCCTCATACCAGATACCAAGACCCAAGTGGCTGCACCTCTGCAACCACATATTTACACGTGGAGAAAGGGCAAAGTAACTAACTATTCAGAGAATATATTTTTATCATCATCTATCCTAATAGCTTCTAATTCTGTTGACTGATTATGAAAATTATCATCCATATCTTGTAAACTATGGAGTACATCTTCTAAATTCACCTCCTGATGATGCTGAGGGAGACAATGACATTTTTATTGGTTTTATTATGATAGACATAGATGAGGATAAAAAGTCTTGGCCTTTTTTCAGTATGCATATGGACGCCAAGATACTTAATACTGGAGGAAAGGAAAAAAGAGAGACTCACAGTATATTAAACAGTATACAAAATTTAGTAAAGCAGAGGCACCTAAATCTCCACTTGTTCGTGTATTTTTTCTCCTCTTTGCAAGGGTAAAATTGCCTTAATGAAAAAGGACAATGGCAACTAATTTCCACTCATATTTTGAAAATATATAATTCATAGACTTCTTTCTTGCCCCTTGCTCATGGCTTAATTTCAGCTGTAGTGAGTAAATAGCCTTTAAGCTTCCCCAAAGTAGTGTAACATCAGGGACAATCCTGTGGTTTATTGGGATAGGGCTTCATTGAAAAATTAATGGTGTAATAGACAATGATTAGCCTGCTATTGCTTATAAACCTGACTCTTTGTGATGAACTGACTACTAATATCAATATTAATAATTCTAGCTATTGCAAGGACAAAACCGTGTTACTGAAGGAAACATTTACTATGAGTGTATGTATGAAATATGAGCATTGCATGCTGTTATCTACTAACTGATTTTGAATAGTATGTGAAATACATTAATGTGTTTTACAATACTTTTCAATAGCTTGTTATATTTTTTCTTGATGCAGAGCAGTTTTTTTAAGGAGAGAGATTTAGAATGTAAAAGAAATTGCTTTTTTTTTTTTTTTCCCCCCCTTAGAAGACTATTTTGAAATATGCAGCATATAAGAGATACTTAGAAACACATCAGAATGCCGAGCATTGATTTTACATAAACAAAAGCTACAGAAGTTCTCTGCTTTTCTGGTTTAGAATCATGTAAATAGCAATAGTTTCTTTGCTACAAGCAAAATTGCATAGTCATCTTCAGCAAAATACTCTTGTGGTGAAAATGTTCTTGGAAATCTTGGAGAAATTGGAAAGTTTTGTGCATGTAGATAGCACAGTTGTGTCTGCATTTATTTGGCAAGTATGTCTATTGCCTCAAACATTGTTAAGAGTTAGAATTGATTTATGAGCTAGATAAAGCAGCCATTAGTGATATGAAACTGGACGCCATTATGTTCTGGGACCTTGAAACAATGTTTAACTAAATTGCCTTGATGAATTGCTGCAATTTGTAGGCAAATCTGATTCAACAAGATGCGGCGAACTTTGATGTGATTATCAATGAGAACATCATTAAAGGTCATGTCTAAGAAAGCACTTACAAACTTGAAAATTACATATCAAAATTCTTAAATGACTGAAAACATACTAATGTACTTGTAAGGCTGATTGCTAGCGATGCATCTCCAGACCGTATGAGAAAATATGCATCCATGCATACCTATGCCTAAACTAGATATGCCTAAACTCAAGCAAGAAAAAGTGCTTCATACATATATCTCATTTTATTATTTCTTATTGCTGGCTTAGCTGGGTATCTCAGTGCTCAGACAGCTGAGTTTTGTGACCCTTGAATAGACTGTGTAACTTTTTGTATTTAGTGGCACAATATTGATACTGTGAATTCCTTTCTTGGAGCTGAAGGCTTTTATCTGTTTCAGTGCTATATTTCCCAGTGTCATTCTGGTCACTTGTATAAAAAAGGTTTAGACAGGGAAGGTTTGATCTAACCTAGAGTAGACTTTCTTATGTTCTTTAGCCTTTTATGTGTTTGTCTCTTTGAAAATATGTTTCCCAGACCTTGGAAATAAGTATTAAGTAGTTTTCAATTTCAAATAATAATTAATTCAGTTTTAATGAATCTAAGGGGATTATTGACCAGGAAAGAAAATATTCACCAGCCAGTGTCAAGGGTTTCCAAGGTAGCACCACAAACAGCATAGGAAGATCTGCAAAATTCATTGATGTTCACCTAGTAAATGACTAAATTTCTTGCTTGTCAATGGACTATTAAAATGTTCTAAATTATTTTATAGAATTGTAAAATGTGACTGTTAAAGAAGGTTTATGAGCAACAGACATGTTTCATTTGCTGGCTTCACCATAATGACCAGCAAGACAAGATCAGCAATGAGGTTGTTAGTAACAGAGTAACCTAATTCACTACCATTATTTCTGTTCCATCAATTATTTTGATGTTTTCATGTTAGAATAGTAGATCAGAGTACTATGAAGCATATCTGTCTACCAAGGAATTCAACATCAGGTTGGAAAACCTGTGATGTCGTGATGTTTGAGTGCTACCATGAAAGTAACAGTGAATAGCATAAACTGTAACTCAGTTAGATGATCTTCAGGATGAGGGACAAGTGTAGGTAGCATTCAGTCTTCGAGATCTAAGCAGTTTCTTTGAAAATAATAGTGACAGATACTGCGACTTACCGGTATCTGAAGGGGGCCTACAAGAAAGCTGGTGAGGGACTGTTTATCAGGGAGTGTGGTGACAGGACAAGGGGTAATGGGTTCAAGCTGAAGGAAGGAAGATTTAGATTAGATGTTAGAAAGAAATTCTTTACTGTTAGAGTGGTGAGGTACTGGAACAGGTTGCCCAGAGAAGCTGTGGATGCCCCCTCCCTGGAAGTGCTCAAGGCCAGGTCGGATGAGGCTTTGGGCAATGTGGTCTAGTGGAGGGTGTCCCTGCCTGCAGCAGGCGGGTTGGAACTAGATGATCTTTGAGGGTCCCTTCCAACCCAACCCGTTCTATGATTCTATGATTCTATGATTCTATGATTCTATGATAATTACATTACCATGTTTTCTCTTGGTTGTCACTATGGTATTTATGCATTTCTTTAAAGGAAAGCCAAATTTCCTCTAATATTTCATATATTCTTTTTTGTAATGGGTCTTGCTCCTATAAAACATAAGTTTCAGTTTTGTGGGAGTATGCTTATTTTCTTATTAATTTCTATTAAAAATTAAGAAAAAGTATACTTTGCTATTTTGGAATTATGTCAGAAATGTAAAAAACATGAAATGAAAAGAGGAAACACCTCTTTTCTCTCCCTTTTTTACTTTTTTTATTTATTGCTGTCAAGTAATTACATCTTTCAAATTTTGTTGCCTGAACTTTACTTTTAAATCTTTTAACAATTCAATGTTTTTGAATGAAATAGGTATGATCTGGCTTTTTATCTAATATGTTTAATGTTTGTAAAGTATAATGTATGCCTTGTATTTCAAATGCAAAACGATGTGTTTTCTTCCAAACAGAAACAACCCGGTTTACTCTTCATTGTTTATTGTTGACTAAGTTAACGTAATGCATATATATAGTACTTTCACATTTAAAGTCTAGTGAGGTCATTACTGACCAATATTAGACATTTATTATGGACGAAACTGGTATTGTTTATCATTTTCTGATTGCTTTGAGGACACTGGTAGAGCTATACATCTGTGCAGATTTTTGGCCAGGATTTGTGCTGTGTGGTGATGTACTTTAATTAGGTGAGCAGAATGCTCTATTGTCAGTTATTTTCTCCAAAATTTTACTTTAGATATGTACCAAATTAAAAAAAAAAACACAAACAAAAAAACCCACAAAAAATTAAGGGAAAGGAAGACAATAGAAAAGGTGTGTGCTATAGGCAATCAGGTGTTAAAAATAGATCAATTTTGGGGTTTATGTAATGTACCCTGCTGTAAATTTTTTTAGTACATCCTTTCATACCATAATTTTGAGAACATAACACTATCAAGCACGTTTTAATGAAATGCTATTTAAACCACATGCAGTTTTACATATGTGGTAAAGAGCTTACATCTAGTTTTGTCAGAAGATAAATCGGAACTTGAACTTTCTTGGAAAAAAATGTTCTTTGTACTGTGAAAGATGACTTACAGCAGCAACCAAAGGAATATAACTGAACTTGTTAAGAATTCATACTGAAATTACATTAATATTACCCAGCAAGAGACAAAATGACCAAGGTTTTTTATATGAATTGGACAAAATAATTGTGAAATATTGCTGCTTGATCAGATGGTTTCACATAACCTTCAATTAGATTTAACTCACTCAGTATAAATGTACAGAAGAAAAATAATTCTATGTTTTCATTGTCCTTTAACAAAACTTACATAGAAAGTTATGTAGAATTAAAATTTCTGGATTTGTTCCTGGCTAGTTCAAAAGGCAGATGATATTATGAAGTCTGTAAGAATGTAAATTTAATTTTTTGCTATTTTTTAAAAAAAATTATTATAATGTCAGAATTTGGATGACTTAATCATGTTTATTAACAGGAGAATCTTTTGAGAAAATATCATAATAGGGATCTCATTACAGAATATGAAAAAGATCTGAAAGATATTGGAATATTTGAAATTTTTAGAGACTCTGTCAAGCTAAATATACTTCACCTTATCATCCTTTTTGCTTTTCATACACTTTACTATAATATTACTGAGCATCTTCATATTACATGGTTCTACCACAACTATTTAACCAAATATATAGCCTTGCACATCCAAAAGTATGTTTTGCTGTTATGCTGTTACACCTTTCAGAAACTGCTTGGGTCATTACTTTTCTCGTCCCTTATGTCAGTATTTCTTGAGAGGACCAATGCTGTAATGTGAAAAGCTGCTGCCTAAGGACTATGGTAGCTACTATCAGAAACGCCAAAACATAATATCTATTTATGTATATTTGGGGTTTTTTTAGGTATCACAAGAATATTTAACAATTTTGAAACTTTCATAACAATTGCAACATTTTTAACCATACTGCTCATTGTACTGTCTGGCTCATTCCATTACATTCACCTGTGAGAAATCTTTCAGAATTCGTTGCCTTGTAAGGGAACTAAGTATAAAATGATGCATTTACTTTCAAAAAGCTAAATGATTAAATGAGGGTGCTTGTTCTGCAGTGACCAGTACCTGAGCAGAGACATCTGTGTAATGCCCTTAATACTACATAAGTGTATAGTCCTGAGTGAATTTTTTTACTGCAGCAGAATATCTTTTAAATTGATAATTGTAAGATGTTAAAGAAGGATTTATGAAAAATAATAAAAGGAAATTAATACTTGAGTGTTTTAGTGAGTACTATAATTTAACACACATGAAAAAAATAATTCCTTATGTCTGTGTTCTGTATTGTGGTTTCTAGACTCTAAACAGGAACTCTACCTGCCTCTTTTAATACTAGAAAAAATAAAAGGATTGAATTACTACAGAATGAAACAATTGTTGCTGCATCTAAACATTCTAAAAGGATAGTGAAACATTCCTTTTGAGGAAAAAAGTCTTTCTGATATAAAATTCATCTTTTCCTATTGCTATGCTAAGATCATGCTACGCAAATGCTATATAGCTTATGCTGTGTGACACAAAGCAAAATTCATAATTTCTTCTCATACAGCTTTGTCATTGCCAAGAAAATGATAATTAGACAGTTAATAACAGCTTTTTCTTGATGACAGGAATGGAAGATCCAAGCATGGATCTCTCTCAGTCAGCTTATTGTTTTGGCCTTAAATTTCTTTAGGCAGATTTTGAAGCTGCTTGAATTTATGTTTTAGTGTCCTAGATTTTCATGACTGACAGTACCCAGTGAATAATTAGGGTTTAAGAACATAGCTTTCTTGTGCTTGAACTCTCAAAATAGTGA
Source organism: Balearica regulorum gibbericeps (assembly GCF_011004875.1). NCBI lineage: Eukaryota > Metazoa > Chordata > Aves > Gruiformes > Gruidae > Balearica > Balearica regulorum. Next base: position 47,882,353 of record NC_046184.1, on the reverse strand, counting down.
GGATGAAATCTTCCACTGTTCTCTCATTAAAATTCTCTGAATTCTACATTTGCTAGAATGTATGATAATATTTTGTTTGAAAGAAAAAAAAGAAAAAAAAATCAGAACCTCAGTTTGAATACTGCGAGTTTCCAACCTTAGAGTTCAGACTGGAAAAATATTGTGGTAAAGAATCCTGAAGTATAGAAACCATGAGCATCTGGAGAAAAATTTCTTTTCTTGATTTGAAGTGGTATTCAACAGTAAGCAGACAAGAAATTTTGGATTCTTTTTCAGGATATTAATTTCAGATGAATATATATTTTCATTAGACACTGATAAAACTTTGGCCTAATTATAGCCTGAACTCCTATCTCCTATATGAAACACAAGCTTTCAACTCAGAAATTTTTCTCTGTCATACAAAACAATTGTATGGAACTTCACCTGGGGAATATAGAGCATTTCAGAAAATGCAGCCTAAATCACATTTTCTGTCAGTTGTGCCACAAAAATTTCTCAAGGGTGGGGGAAAATCTGATTCAAATATATTGCCTGAAGCTGGATGGAGGAGTGCAGAAAAGTCTGAAACTATTACAATTTATAATACAGCATAACAAGAAGATGAGAAGAAACTATATATGGTTAGATCTCTCAGTGCAAAGCTCTGATCTATTCCTTCTGGCAATGGAGTATCTCATTACAGCTTTCTGAAAAACCCCAAATGCTGTCCAGGATACATTATAGTTTTCTAATGGGAGATAAAAATAATCAGAAAATAAATTCCTGATTTTCTCTTTCTTAGGTCTGCAGAAGGGATTAAAGATATAAACTCTAAATTGTAGAAGAAATAAAAGCCTAACCACATAAATTTCAATTAGAGCAAAGTTCCAAAAAGACTGGTTTTTGGTGTTTTTGGTTTTTTTTTTGTTTGTTTTTTTGTTTTTTTTTTAATAGACGTTTGAGGTTCCTAAGTCCCTTTGGATGCTTTTAAATATCTTCCCTTAAACATTGATTAGCCTGTGGCATGCTAGTTGCCTCATTAGGAATGGAAGCTTTTATTTTCTGGTAATGAGCACCAATTGACAAAGAAGACTCAGTCTAGTGTTTGAGTCCACTGAAAATCCTTACCGTGCTGTCTTATGCTTTGTTGGTAAATTTGGTACTACATAGATAATTTCTTTCTTACGATTTTATTGGTTAACTGTTTAAGGCTCCCTGTCACATAGACAGCTTCCACACAAGCTGTTGTGCATTTTCTCTAGCCAAATTCATGAAAACACCTAAAGACCACATTCTCTCCCAATGTATAGAGGATCTGGAAGATTCACTTACTTACCTTTCTGCTGATTCTGCCCATACTACAAAAATTATTATGGGACAATACTGAGAACTATTTTCATACTCCTGCCATGCTAGGCAGGTGTCTTAGGTGTGGAGCCCATGGGAGGAAGCTGTAATAAACCAGGGAAAGATGAAAAAAAGAAAAGAAAAAAAAAAAAGAAAAAAAAGAGTTACAGTTAAGAAAATTAATAACTCTGTATGGAGTAGGGGGATTCTTTTTTACCTCTTTCACAAATTCACTGAGGAATGCTGTCAAAGTCCTGCATATTTTGTCACATTTCACTTTATATTACAAATAGTAGTATCCCTTCCTATCTTTTTTTCTTGCTTTTCAGTTTAGATATGATATTTGGGAGCTCAGAGCAACTGCAGTAACTCAAAACTCATGACAAAATGTATAGTTGCTTTGCATTTCCTTGGTAGTCTTGATGACCATCAAATAACGAGGATTATTTTATAAAAGAGGTGAATTTCTTTTAAGGAGATATCAGGAAGAGGAGCTGGGAAGTGTTTTCCATTCATGACACGTTTCATAGACAATTTTTCTGTCAAATACTCTGAACGTTAAGCCTGAATGCATGTATTTTTTAAATGGCAGTAATAACACAACAGCAGGTGGTGAACTTGCACATTCTTTTTTCTACATATCATCATATCCTGAAGATTTCTTTTGTGGCTAGCGGGCTCCCTGTAGCAGAGACTGTAACCCACAGGTCTTATTTCTCCTCCTTGTAGCAATTCCAGTTTGAGTTGGATCAAGTACATCTACCTTGTCAGGTGCTGCAGTGGTTACTGGAATTCTATTAGCTAAGCCTTCATTCCCAAAGACTCTCATTTCAGTACACTATGCTTTATTTTCAGTATAATCTTCATGATGATGCTTTAGCATAGTTCATTTTTGCAAATTTTGGCTGCGCTCAACAGAATTATTTTATTTTTATAAAGATGGATGTAACTCATATACATGGATAATTAGAAATCTAGATTTTCATATTGTATCCCAGATTTGACTGTTCATTCACTTTTAAAATGTATTTTTTCCCTGCAATAGTTTAGAATAGATGTAAATAATTTGTAAAAAAGAAGGGATCAGATCTTCATGTAAATAAGCAGTCATCTGGATTTGAACAAAAAAAGACTTCAAATCTGTTGAAAAATGAGACATTTTATACTGATATATGCATTGATCTTGAGTAGGAAAATTTCTATATAGGACTTTTCAGTCTTATTATTTCATTGAATTATGTAGCAAGCTGAAGACCTAATGTAGGAAATGCAATATGTTTTCCACAAGAAATGATTTTAGAGCTCTGAATGAAGATGTGGGTTCAGCTTTGATAACTTATGAGGGTGAATGCTCTACACTGTCTTACCAAGCAGTGGCAGGGAGTGAAATCACATTTTTGCTGTTGCAGTAATAGCTGCAGATTACTACTGGTAGCCAAAAATGGAGGAAAAGAGAAGAGAAGAGAAGAGAAGAGAAGAGAAGAGAAGAGAAGAGAAGAGAAGAGAAGAGAAGAGAAGAGAAGAGAAGAGAAGAGAAGAGAAGAGAAGAGAACAGGAGAAGAGGAGAAGTGAAGAAAAAAGAAAAGGAAAGATGAAAAAAGAAAAGAAAAGAAAAGAAAAGAAAAGAAAAGAAAAGAAAAGAAAAGAAAAGAAAAGGAAAGAACAGAAAAGAAAAGAAAGAGTAGAAAGGAAAAGAAAAGAAAAGAAAAGAAAAGAAAAGAAAAGAAAAGGACAGAAAAGAAAAGAAAAGAAAAGAAAGGAAAAGAAAAGAAAAGAAAAGAAAAGAAAAGAAAAGAAAAGAAAAGAAAAGAAAAGAAAAGAAAAGGGAAAAAAACAGCCACTATATTTCATGTAGACAGGCAACAAAGATGAAAATTCAGTATTATGTATGCTTCTGTAAACTCTTTACATACTAAGATAAACTCATTAGTCCCTCTCTGTGTGAATTCATGGGATTTTCAGAAGAATAATTCTTTACTGCCATTCTAATGGTGTATTAGAGAACAAATAACAAATTTCCTTTATTTGCTTTCTCCTTTCAAGAGTCTGCATCTGCAGAAGCATGTACAAGAATGTCCTGAACACCACCTCTCACCACAGCTCTGTCTATTAAACAATATGTTCAGTAACCAGCAGAGTGGAAAATAGAGCTCATCTTTCATTCTAAAGATAGTATTTCCATAAGGCAGAAAAGACACTGTAAAACATCACAGCAATTAAAGAGGATCTGACTTTCTTTGTCTTCCTTTTCAGTGAAGAAGCTTTACTGTTACTTCTCCTTTAATATACTTACTGCCCTATTGCAACACATCAGTACATAAATTCCGCTCTGTATAGAAAGATTCCTTAAGAAGTATTTTAAACAGTTCTCCTTCAGGGTGTATCCAAGTTGCTATCATTCTTTTATTGATGTCAACAATAACACTTTGCAGTTTAAAAGGTAAGGAGGAGAAAATCTCTCTTCAGAACTTTTCCTTCACATTTAATATCACCAACAAAATGTAAAACCAGATAGAGCACAAGAATTTCCGCTCTCTAGGAAGGATCAAACTGCAGAAGAAAACTACAGAAGAAAACTGCAGAAGATGCCTAATTCTCCATTCAGTATGTTAATTTTACATGGATACAAAGCTTTTTGTTTACAATCAACTCTACTTTGTGCATTCTGCTGATACTATGAACATCGTGAAAGTCTGGTTTATATAGAAGACCTTGTTTTCTTTAAGAGTGGCATGAGTTTGAAAACTCAATCGTTTTTAAATTGTTTGGTTCTCCTTAGTAATAGACTCGGAAAACAATCTTTTATGTAATAGTTTTGCAATAAAGGAATGCTAAGTCTATATTAGAAAATTTTATTTTCCATATTGCAAAGGATAATCTACTAATAAAAATCTAGATTTCTTCTGTTGTCTCATGACAGACTTGTTTAAGGGTGATTAGATAACTTTCATTTCAGTGAATTCTAATTAGAGATGCATGAAGGCATTTAGCAGAGAAACAATACTCTGCTAAATAAAAGTATCCTGGTTGTCTGAAACAATGTCTCTGGGCTATCTATTCATCTCCTTCTCAGAACTGGAGAGGCTAGATAGGAATATAAAGTGCTTTTCCTGAAACTACTGCTATTTTTGAAGGGCTTTTCAGAGTCAATTTTGATATCTTTGTCTAAATAGGAAGCTGTTATTTTCTATTTACATGCCAGCAAGGGACCTAGAATTAGAATGGTAAGAAAGGGCGAAATGTATGTGCTGTATTACATATCTTTAAGTTTTTTAAGACATGTCTACACTGCAAAGCTTTCTAGACATCGGTGAGACTATTGGAAGTGTAGGAAAAAACTTGTAATTATCTATAGAGCTAATTTATACTGAAAAAAGAAAAAAGGTGCCATGTGGGGACATATTTTTTTAAAAAAAATTTATTTCTATTTTTGACACTTTGAACTGTGTGTCTGCTGGAGACAGTTACTGGAAATGCCTTTGTGGTATTGGTCTATAAGACAGAAAGAGGTTGGTCTCTTTTAAGACTGGAAAAATTACAGGAAAAATTGTGCTCTTAGAAGGCCTTCCTAGAAGTTACAACCCGAACAAGCTTTCATGAATTTAAATTAGTGATGGGTAGGTACTCATCCAGCAACAGTGTGTTAGAAAAAATTGACATTTTTACGGTGATAGAACATGTAGCAATTAAACAAAAAGAGTATGAAATGAGAGAAGCTTCAAGGTTCCCAACAATAAATGCAGTTACACAGATCTCCGGAGAAAGTGACAACTACTTCAGTAACAGAGTTCTGGAGGACATTGTGTCTGGCTCAGTGCTTGTCTACCCTCAGTGCTATAGCATGAGCCCCTTTCTAAGTTTTATCCTTTCAGCTTTATCTTTTGTATTTTGTATTCTCTAAAACTAAAGTAATGTGGAGATACTAGATATAGTTTTAAATTACTTTTTAATTTTAAATCAGAGACATAAATCCCTATAGCAATAAGGTTATAGGAATAATTTAAAGGCAATTAAATGAATGCAAGCTTTGAACTCCTGTATAATACCTTTTTTGCTGCTTGTAATTAGACTTTTGTTCTTCTGTTAATCAAAATTAATTTCTAAGTCCTTAAGGGTATTGATACATCCCATTCCAGAAAAAAATTAGTACATTTGACTGCCACATGAGTTATTTGAACACACTAATACACTAATATTATTTTAGTAACATAGGTTAAAGTACAAATATTTCAGAAAAGTTTAATTCTTTTTGTAAGCATGTACAATTGTAATAGATACAAAATAAATTATGTTGTGACTGTTTTCAGTGGATCGCCATAGATTAAAATATTCCATATTTTAAAAAAATATTTCTATCTGTATAGATGACATTTTAGCCACAAGATGTAAGTACAGCAGTCTCCAGCTTATGCTGATTAGCAGAGGCTTGTAGACAATATTTCTATTGACCATGGCAGAGTTTAACACAGAACAGTCCTTCAGCTTCATAAATTGCAGCCACCACCTTGGACAGTACTTTAACAGCCAATTTGGCATAAGAGGTGTTGGCAGGGTAGCATCTGTGAACCAAAATTATTGGGATGACTTGGGCAGTTTTCACAGCAACTGTAGTATGCAGTTCAGTGGGTGTGATAAATAGTTTGTCTTGAGCTCATCAGAAAGGATTTTTTTTTTCCTTTTTCTTCTATAATTCTCTTGGGATTGCTCATTTCACGTCACATATGAAAAATGGCATTTTGACTAATCTACAAAGTAATTGGTTGTTACAGGAATTACATGTATTAAAGTGGTTGTTTTAGTAAATACAGAAATTCTCACATAAAGTGTGGCAGTGGTCCAGAAAGGGGAGCTTTGGCCTATACATCATTTCCTCTATCCATCTAAACTGCAAGTACTAGAAATAAACTCTCACATACAAGTGGTACTGGGACTTTTTCCAGGAAGCTCTAGCTGATACTCAAAAACTGCAAGAAAAAAATCCATCAATTATGGCAATTATAAAAGTTCTTATAAACTTTCAGGTGCTATAGATCTACATATTCAGCTCTTTCAGCTCTTTTCAATATCACATTGCTGTTTTCTAGCCCCAACATGTTTATCATTGCTTAATTATATGGCAAAATTGGCACCAAATCTGTCCAATCTCAAGCTAAATCAGCACACTGAGAAGTATTATGTGCTTTTCTATCCTTTCCTGTAAACTGCAGATGTTCTTCTGAAGTTATTTAAAAAGAAGAAAAAGAAGAACGAAGTGTGATGAAAAGTGGAAGACATTAGGATGAAGATTACAAGCTTCAGCAAAAGAAATTAAATTATTGAAAATAATTTAGTCAAACATGATTTTTTCATAAAAAATCTTCTACAATGATACAACAAAATATACTTTACTACATATTTGTGTATATGATACTGTGTGTTTCAACAGCTGTTCTGCTGTTGAAATTTAGATCATGAGGCACTGAACTGTGTAAAAAGAACTACAAAGAGATCAATCTTATTCTAGAAAGTATTTACAGATTACTAGTGATTTTACAGGCAATTTTGTTTGGTTTTTTATTTAATCATTCAACATTTTTGAAAGAGGCTGAAGCTTGATAATTTTTTTTCACCTTGGAAGCCCAGTTTTACTGTAGATGTTTACCTATTTTTATATATTAACCATCCATTTCTAGGTGACCTTTTGTTCAGAGCAGATCATGAATTTAGGAGCTGTATACTACTTGCAACTTACATTGTTTTAAATGCTTATGCACAGAACAAAAGGCACATCTTAAACACTGGTGACCTTTTTTTTTCCTATCCTGTGAAAAAATGTTGTACACAATTGTCTGCTACAGAGTTTTGCCAGCCAAATCATTAGCTGAATGGGCTCATAGATAAACCCAAGCTGTTATTGTCATCACAGGATTTAATCTATCTGACTAAAGTAGATATCTAAAGGTAGGCTGTATCTCTCTACCAAAGTAAGGTTCCTGTATTTAATAATGACTCATCTGCCCCAGAACAAAAGTCTAATTATTGTATAAAATTGGAAGACATTATAGATGTCTGAGCTCTTGACTAGAGCAGTTTTAGCTATTGAACATTTCATGTGGATGTCTGCTCTCCTTTCTTTTCCTCCTGCGTGAAAAACATCAGAAGGAAGATGCAAGTCAGTATAGTACATTAAACAACTTCCCCCTCTCCTCCTCTTGATGCTTCCCTCTATACTTCTGCTCCTTCTTTATAATTGCCAATGGCCAAATCAATTTTCTGTAAGGTGCTGACAACTCATATTTCTTCCTGTCCATAGAGAGCTTCATGTAACACGAGCCCCAGCAAACAGGAAGCTCTTCATAGGAAGAAGCAACCACCCCTATCAAACGTTCCTAAAATCAGGGTCAAAACTTTCCTACTTTCACAGGTATATTCTCCAGTCTATTACTCAGCCTGTTGGAGGGTCCACAAGGTTATCATTTTTCCCTCAAATGCCAGCTCCACTCCTAGCTGCTGCCAAGAGAAAACTCTTCAGACAACACTCCTCACAGGGCAGCAGGAACTGAAATTGCTTTCAGAGTTCAGTCTCTCAATTTTGTGGTGAGTTACATGCACGGGGGCTTAACTGGAAGGAGGCCCTAGTATGCCTGTGTGGGGGTGGCAGAAGGCAAAGTTCAGATAGCATCCTTCCTGAGCAGAAAACATCAAGTGCATCACACAACCCATGGCTGGGAAAAGCTGTGGATTTTTATTTCACTTGTACCTTCTTGATCCTTTATTGACCTCAGCTCTTCCATTAACAGTTAAAGAAAAGCCCAGTCGAAAGCAATATGCAACATTGCTCACTGGACGGGCCAGCGGTGTATCACATACTACAAGACTTTGAAAAGTCTTATACTACAGGGTCTTGAAAGTATGTTGGCTTTTTGGGCTCATAATGAGAAAAAATCAAAGCCGATATTGACATGCTTCCCTACTGATACAGAAATTTTAAGCTATGTATATGAAAACCTTCATTGAAGTGAAACCTTCGGATGCATGCCAAGTTAGCTACATGTATGAAACTGAAACATAAGCAAGAAGACCTAGTATATATAAATATAGAACACAGTATTTCTGGAAGCAAATGTAACTACGCTTTTAAGTACTTGTCACTGAACATCTTAAACCACACCCACGAAAAAACCCTGCTCTTTTCACTTGTACGACCTCTAATACAAGGGCTAAGGTTGACCTTTTTGTATACACATACACCACAGAGGCAATGTACAGGTATTTCTAAATATCACCAACTAAGGCAGCCACTCAAACAATGCAGATGTGTGAATATGGGCTAATAAATGCGTGGGGAATGCGGACACTGCGAGTTGCTGTCCAATACTCAAATGTCTGAACAACTCTGGATGTGTTGTGGATGGAGTCATGCACTCTCAAGAGACAAGCAACAAGATATTTATTGATATAAACCAGCAATTTAGCAAAGTTTGGTAGTAAATGTGACAGTGGTTTAACAAGATTCAGTGGCAAGATACACTTGATTATTTACTGCACACAGGACAGGGTCAGACAAAAGTGTCAGGGAGACCGTCCCATTGAGTCATGAGAAAGGACCACCTAGTTTTCTAAACTCCTTTTCAAAGAGGAGTCTAGGTGCAGCTGGATCCAATCCTAGTCCTAGATTTGATCAATGGGTTATGTCTAAAGGACATCTCTGAACCTTGAGGAGTAACCTTGAGAGGTGTCTGTCTTGGTTTAACCCCAGCCAGCAGCTAAGCATCACACAGCCACTTGCTCACCCCTGTCTCCCAAGGACATGGGGAGGAGAATTGAAAAAAACTTGGGGGTTGAGATAAAGACAGTTTAATAGGATCACAAAGGAAGAGAATAACAATAACAATAATAAAAAAACAAGTAATGTACAAATGCAATTGTTCACCGCATGCAGAAAAAAACAACCCAATGCCCAGTCTGTTTCTAAGCAGTGATCCCACCTCCTGGCTCGTTTCCCTAGTTATGTACGGAACATGACGTTATACAGTAGGGAATATCCCTTTGGCCAGTCTGGGTCAGCTGTCCTGGCTGTGCTCTCCCAGCTTCTTCTGCACCTGACAGTGTGTGGGTAGCTGAATAAGTCCTTGACTTCATATAGACACTACAACTACCTACCAACAACCGAAAACATCAGTGTGCTCTCAATATTATTCTCATACTAAATCCAAACCCTAGCACTATACTAGCTACTGGAAAGAAAAATTATCTCAGCTGAAACCAGGACAGTGTCCCTACTCAAGGGGCGATCTGGGCATGCAGCCCACTGCTGTGCAGGAGGGCTCAATGGGCTCTGGGCTGTCCACTATTTATAAAGTAAAATGATTGACTTATAGTCATATTTGCGTAGCAGCAAGACATCTGGGTCACTGTTTCAGACAGCCCTTGAATACTGTGTTGCCATCAGTGCCCTAAAGTGCAGCGTAAGCCGAATGCAGCCATCATGACCCCCACCGATGATTGTGGCTTAAGGTGATGGCGGGGGGAGCACACTGCCACAGGATGTCTACTTTTCTTTTGAAAGACTCACATTTCAAGTAGTCTGAACCAACAAAGGGCACAAAGTTCAGGATGTCTGAGTCCTCTGCATGCTGAATGCTTCCTGTGTGTGCTGAAACCTGTATGTGTTGAAGAGTTACGGATCCTCACTTTTCCTATGTAGAGACAAATACTGAAAGATCTTTAAACATGTTCCTTCAAGTACTTTGTGTAGAATTCACAAAAAATCACCTGAGAAATCAGGTTCTTTAGTTTTCAGATATATATGAATAAAGAATTAAAGCTTTTTAACTTACATTATAGAAAACTGTAAATGATGCATTTAAACTTTCAGAAACCAGCATGAATTGTTAAGAATCCAAAGAATCCCTTTCTAAACATTTGAATCCCTTTATTAATATGATCACCCAATAATTGTACCAATCATCATGGCCATGAAGTTTTTCAAGTATTCTCATTTCAAACTCTGTTTTTTTGTAGACTTCTGTGTACCATGGAAAACTAACATCTCAATTATATCTCTTTTCAGACAGAGTAATTAAATGCACCAAATAAATGTGTGATCTGCAGACACTCATGCCTTTATCTTTTGCAATGTTCTTTGTGCAACAAGACCTGAAATAACTCTTCAAAAACGTAATTAGTATACTTTTCAAGGGTCCCCTGTTGATGCATAAAATAAAATTGTACAGTTCTTTTCAGATACTTTCTGTCTAAAATCATAAGCTCCAATAACATTGCCACTCAATATGTAGCTTCAGTTCAGGATCTTTATGGCACAGTTGCCTTTTATTCATTTTAAAGATAGAGTGTGCCTGCTCTAGTGCCCTAACATTGGTACAGAAGTTCCTACCTTTACCCAAGGCAGCAATGACATAGCATAAGTTATCAAAACAAATTAATAAAAAAAAAAATTGAATGAAGACTCATTAAAATAATCTTGAAATTCTAGTAGTTCTAGAAAATGTTTGTCATCTTATTCAGTAGCTTAATATTAAACTACATATACAGATGTGACAGAGAGAGAAATAAAATGTACTTAGTTCTATAATTTTTTTTACCATAGCGTGGAGTAATAAGGAATCTAAATTTTAAGCCTGACTACTGAAAAAGCATGTACCCCCTGAGAGAGGCCTTCTAAACAATTAGGAGAAAGGATGGATTCCATAATACAGGATTAACTGCAGCCAACATAATAAACATAATCAAGGGTTAGTCAACAAGAGATGTTGCAAAAACGACCTGGCCTTTTCTTAAACTAAAGCATTTTCTTCCACATGGAATTCATAACTCCAGTATCCATCACCACCCAAAAGGTAATCTGCATCTTCAACTATCAAATGATAGCCAGAGATGTGAAATATGTGCTTTCTTCTTATCTCACAGTTCAGGGGATACTGCACTCACAGAACATGCAATTTTCCCACTGAATTTTTTGTAACTGATACAAACCTTCACCTTTTACCCACCAGGATAAAGATCCTGCTAGGACATTTACCACCAGGTCCGTACTCCAGCAGAAGGTATTTTATTTGTGTATTTAATTACAGATTTGTTTTTAAGAGGGAAACAAAGCATGAGAGAAGACATATGGCATGAGAAAAACAAAATAACTCATGCTACAATTCTGTTTCAATTTTTATTTTGTTTTCCTTAACAGTTACTAGTTCATATAAAAGCTGAAACATTAATTGGCTCAGGTAGTAGAACAGCCTGGGTGAGCATCCTAATCAGTAGGATAGAGACCCATGGTAATTTACATGCTCTTTTCAGTTTTGTTAATCTTTATTTATGCAATGTGAAAAGAGTCTGAAATTCTTACTGCTAGCCCCTGCTCCTAGCAATATCCTCCTGTAGAGCATGTCATCCTGGAGTGTTAAGGGAGTTACCAGGGAGGAGTGGGAAGCCTGCATCATTTCAGGCAAAGAAAACAATTGAACCCTCATTTGCTACTTCTAAAAACCCTTGCAGTCTGTTTTAACAGAAAACCTGATCTTCTACATCTGTTCAGAACACACCAGATTGCCTCAAGCAACTCTGGTTGATGAACAACTATTTTATTCATTTTAATCAGATTTATAGAAGAGACAGGTGCAAAACTGTAAACACTGAGGGACATCTGGACACGCTCAGAATAGCAATGTCTTAGGAGCTGGGGAATCTCTGGATATTGCATGTGCCTTTAAAGAGATGAAATAGCGTGCAGAATGAGAATGGATTCACTATACAGTGCAAAGTCCTCTGGATATTTGCAGACACGCTACTTACCATTTGTAAGGTAGGAAAGACCCAGGACATAGCGTCCTTTAGCAACTGGCATGTGTGAAGAGGTGGGTCTGATGCTGAAGCAGACCTGTAACAGCCCCAGAAACTTCAGTACAAAGCCTTAGATTGTGCACTTCTGACGTGCTTCCCAGATAAGGGCACTTACAGCTCTCAAGAACATTAGGCACACAAAATTAGCTAGGTAGGGCTTCTTTACCTTTTATTCTGGGAGACTAAATTACCTTTTAATGAAACAGTAGGTGTAAGTCAGTCCAAAATTAGTGTAATAACTGGTTATATGCAGTGAATGACTGTGCACTGATTAAACTTTAATGCCAGTGATTCAAACTCACAGGTCTTTGAGTCTAGATCAGAGCTTTCTTTAGAATAATTTTGTGTTGTAGATTTACCAGACTCCATGTTAGACTGGACATGGATCATATAATATGACAGAGGTAATTATAAAAATATGGATAGAAGTGAAAGAGAATCAAGTGGGTTTTTTTCCCCAGTGCTAAATCCAGTCAGGATTTAGTATAAAGACTTTGGAAAGGCTATCAAAGACTCTTCTACCATTCTTTGCAGGTGGTGCAGAAATCTTTAAATGATAAATGTTTTGTAGAAGTATTTTTGTGCCTATGGTGCTCTAAAGATAAGTGATGATCATTTTGTTTGGGGAAATAATATTTTCTAGTTTTATTAGCCCCATTAATGTAGTTGGAAACCCTCATCCCTCCCATTTTCTTACAGGGTGTATGGAACATGATGCTTAGCTTAATTCAAAATCAAAGAAGCAGCTGTGATCTGTTCCCAGTTAGTTTTAACTGATGAAAGCATTTCAGTAAAGGGATCCAGAAACTGTTGAGGTGTTTCTATATCCAACTTAATGCCTTACTTCTTCCAAGTAGGTGTTGTTTTTTTCCTGATGATATTGCAAAGCATATCTAATTCAAAAAATCATTCTTACTAGGTGTCTAATATCAAAGATATTATATTGGAGCGTTTTTAATGCATGTTACATTAATTACTGCACTTTGATACACATCACAGCCAGCAGATAAACTCAATTAACTTATGTGTTTTTCCTTTGGTGTACACTGTGAACAAATTTGGTTCTTACATTTTCCACTCCCAAAGTAAATGCTTTCAACTGTTGTGGGGTGTTTTTGTTTGTTAGAATCATAGAATCATAGAATGGTTAAGGTTGGAAGGGACCTTAAAGATCATCTAGTTCCAACCCCCCTGCCATGGGCAGGGACACCCTCCACTAGACCACGTTGCCCAAAGCCCCATCCAGCCTGGCCTTGAACACTTCCAGGGAGGGGGCACCCACAACCTCTCTGAGTAACCTGTTCCAGTGCCTCTCCACCCTAACAGTAAAGAATTTCTTTCTAACATCTAATCTAAATCAACCCTCCTTCGGCTTAAACCCATTACCCCTTGTGCTGTCACTACACTCCCTGATAAACAGTCCCTCACCAGCTTTCCTGTAGGCCCCCTTCAGATACTGGAAGGCCGCAATTAGATCTCCCCAGAGCCTTCTTTTCTCCAGGCTGAACAATCCCAACTCTCTCAGCCTGTCCTCATAGGAGAGGTGCTCCAGCCCACTGACCGTCTTCGTGGCCCTCCTCTGGACTCGCTCCAACAGCTCCATGTCTCTCCTGTACTGGGGCCCCCAGAGCTGGATGCAGTACTCCAGGTGGGGTCTCACGAGAGCAGAGTAGAGGGGCAGGATCACCTCCCTCGACCTGCTGGTCACACTTCTTTTGATGCAGCCCAGGACACGGTTGGCTTTCTGGGCTGCAATTGCACACTGCCGGCTCATGTTGAGCTTCTCATCAATCAATACCCCCAAGTCCTTCTCCTCGGGGCTGCTTTCAATCCATTCCTCGCCCAGCCTATAGTCGTGCTTGGGATTGTGCTGACCCATGTGCAGGACCTTGCACTTGGCCTTGTTGAACTTCACGTGGTTCGCACGGGCCCACGTCTCCAGCCTGTCAAGGTCCCTCTGGATGGCATCCCTTCCCTCCAGTGTGTCAACCACACCCCACAGCTTGGTGTCATCAGCAAACTTGCTGAGGGTGCACTCGATCCCACTGTCCATGTCGCCGACAAAGATGTTGAACAGTGCTGGTCTCAGTACCGACCCCTGAGGAACACCACTCGTCACTGTTCTCCACTTGGACATTGAACCGTTGACCACAACTCTTTAAGTGCGACCATCCAATTGTTTGTTTGTTTGTTGCTGTTGTTTGTTTGTCGTTGTTGTTTGTTTGTCTGTTTTTAAGTGTCTTAAATAATCTTAATATCTCCATGAGCCAGCAATGTGCCCTTGTGGCCAAGAAGGCCAATGGTATCCTGGGATGCATTAAGAAGAACATGGCCAACAGGTCGAGGGAGGTTATCCTCCCCCCTCTAGTCTGCCCTGGTGAGGCCACATCTGGAATATTGTGTCCAGTTCTGGGTTCCCCAGTTCAAGAAAGACAGAGAACTACTGGAGAGCATCCAGTGGAGAGCTACAAAGATGATTAGGGGACTGGAGCATCTCTCTCATGAGGAAAGGCTGAGAGAGCTGCGTCTGTTTAGCCTGGAGCAGAGAAGACAGAGAGGATCTTATCAATGCTTCTAAATATCTAAAGGGTGGATGTCTAGAGGAAGGGGCCAGACTCTTCTCTATGGTGCCCAGTGACAGGACAAGGGGCAATGGGCACAAACTGGAAAACAGGAAGGTCCATCTGCATATGAGGAAAAACTTCTGTACTCTGAGGGTGACAGAACACTGGGACAGGTTGCCCAGAGAGGTTGTGGAGTCTCCTTCTCTGGAGATATTCAAAATCCACCTGGACGCAATTCTGTGCAACACGCTCTAAGTGATCCTGGTTTAGCAGAGGGGTTAGACTAGATGATCTCTAGAGGTCCCTTCCCACCTCTACCAATCTGTGAATCTGTAATTATTACAGATTGATTATTCCATTTTCCAAAAGGCTAGTGAGCAGCTGAATGGCGTGATTAGAACTAGTAGCTATACTTGCTTAACATTTGATTTTTTTTTTTTTTTTTAATTTAAGTACAAATATTAACCAGTTCTAACTAATAGGTAAAGTTTAACAGTACCAGTTTGATTAGATTGTCAGTTACTACCCCTAAGTGAGTAAAACCAGCAGAAGTCATAGGAACAAAAAAGAGTTGGGAGAACAATAGAAAATACAGTAATCATATATTTGAATCTTATCTTTACTAAATGAATTAAGGATTTAGTGCTCATGTGTTTTAGACTATATTGTCTTTATCCTCACTCAGGCCATGTAAACAAGAGATTTAGAGACTAGACATATTTGCTAGCAAAATTCGTAATGTCTAAAGCAATATCCGTTCTCCTAAGGATGTCACATAAGACCAGGAAATAATCACCTTGAAAATAAAGCTTACTTGAATTCCAAGACTTTCAGCTAGCTTTCAAAGAAATGAAATAATTTTGAGGAAAACCAGAAACACTTTTCCTGTAAAATTATTAAATTATTATTCAATTAAAAGTGCTCAGATATTTTTAGATATTGTAGCTAAGGATACACCTACTACATAATTAATGTTGTTGTTAAACTGAGTTAATTATTCAGTGACTTAATTAGCTAAAATCAGGAAGGAATCTAATGTTCAACCCCTAGAAATTACTACATTGTTCACACATAGTAAAGGAATGGGCAAAACTTATATCTACTTCACAGTACTTCAAGGAGGTTTAGAAGGAAATTAACAGATCAAGAATAATGACCCTATGTAATCTGTAAGTGAGCATGCAAGGACCATGACACATTATTGAAGGGGAAAGGTTGGTGCTACCTGTAGCCTGTAAGGTGATCTGGATTTTATTGTATAATTCTTATTCTTCCCCAGACTGTGACTGAACTATTCTTTTGAGGTTGACCGGATGAAAATGGACACTTTTAGGTCATTGACATCAAAGTCAGTTGGTTGAGCTGATGGAAAGATTATGTTTGAAGAAATAAACATGATAGTAAGGAGCAGCATTACAGATATTCTCCTTTTGTGTTTATTACAGTTAAATGATATGACCCACTCTAAGTCATACTTATGTTTTTACCATACACAGCATAATGGGATCAGAATCTAGACTTGGGTATTAATACAGAATATACTGATTGTTTGAAATGTATCTAATTGTATCAGAAGGGTTTATGAAAATTCTTGCCATTAAAATGTGACTATATTTCTGGTATGTGAATATTCCCAGTAATTCCAAATGTGTCAACAGGTCAGAAGAAGTTTCTCACTTCCCTGTAGTCTTTTATGTTTACTTCATCCAACAAGTTCCCAAAACTCTGATCTGGAGAGACTGAATTCATTAACTAATTCTTCTTGTGAATTTTATTTTTAATATTATGGATAAGCTTTTAACTGTTCTTTATTTACTTACTATGCAACACAATCAAAATACATGGCTACATATGTAGCAGTGGGCACAGTTTATGTGTTACTCTGTTCACTGCACAAACATTCCACATCAACTTGCTTTTACTAAGTTATGAGTTGCTTTAAGAGAAAAAAGAAGACCCTAGAAATTTTCTCTCTCTCTCTCTTCTCAGGAATGCTGTTCCTAGAACAGTGGGAATAAATGTTACAACTGTTTACCTGGGCCAGTCACTTCTGTTCTTAAAGTCAAGGGCAATGGAAAAAAAACAACCAACCAACCAACCAACCAAAAATCGCAGAACAGACAAACTAAAAACCAAAACAAACCAAAACACCCTACACATCCCAAATTTGTCTTAAATATCTTGACTTTTAAGTAGATAGAGGTGATTAAACCACCTGTTGTTCATCATTGTTAATAGTTGACAGCTATTTGGACCATAAGAAAAAGCATAAATATTTGTGCATGAGAAGTTATTTCAAAAAGGTATGCAGAGACAGTAGGAATATGTTTATCTGAAATGGATTTATTATATGAAAGGAAAATAGGAGTTGTTATTTATATTCTCTTTCATAGAAACTGAAATCTTTCTCTTTAATTTTTCTTTTTCTTTTCTTTGGATAGAATGAATTATTAGACAGAGGTCTCTGCTATTTGTCTTTATTTCTTGGAGTGTTACCTATAGCTTTCTTTGTTGAAGTTCAGCGATCCTAGAACTTGTTTTGCTGAGGTTTGGTTTGCTTTGTAATTTGTATGTATTGTGCCTTATATTTTCGATA
This sequence comes from Balearica regulorum gibbericeps, assembly GCF_011004875.1. Taxonomy (NCBI): domain Eukaryota; kingdom Metazoa; phylum Chordata; class Aves; order Gruiformes; family Gruidae; genus Balearica; species Balearica regulorum. The sequence goes on along the minus strand of NC_046184.1, from coordinate 47,865,025 downwards.
GTTATAAAAGTTTCTTTGGAAGCTGATGTATTGTCTCTGATGCCTTGCACTTAATATTCTGGATGAATCACTGTATAGAAAAAAACTGCAGAACATGGTTACTATATTTAGAAATGGATAGATTGATTGTTTTATACAAGTTTTTTTATACGTGTGATAAAAATGTTTTATTTTTATCATGAGATCTATGAATTTGAGGTGAACCATGAATATGATGGTATACCATTTTTAATAGTTGTTATTGATACTCTACATTTGTATTTTATCTCTTAAGTAACAAATTCATTTGGTCATTTTAAATGTATCAAAAATGTATATGAAAAATATATGAAAAAATAACAATAAAGAAATCAGAAAAAAAGCCACAGAACTGCCTCTAATTCAACTTTAAAAAACCAAACTGCTTTTTCTATTCTTCTTAACAATCTAATTAAAGTAATATGTAGCTAGTGAACACATTTAATTAGCCTGACCTGTTTTTTTTTTTTTTTTTCTGGGTACAATCCAGTTCTATTATATTTTTTTCTAATACCTTCTGGCTAATTTTTAAGTGGTACAAATTAGAAGTTCTTGTCAGTCTACTAAAAATGCAACCAGCATAATAGTTCATGCAAAAAACAGTATTTTTATGCATCATACAATGTATTTTTTCTAATTAAATTTCTCACAAAGAATGTGTAAGTTGCATTCTCAAAGCAAGTGTACTAGTGGGACAAATGTAGCAAATAAAGTAAATAAAGGTTTAGGGGGGAAAAAAAAAAAAAGTAGACCTGTGTTAATTTCCAGTCGTGCACTATCAGGTGGATAGTAGAGATACGTGGATTTTGGTAGTCTGATCAACTTCTGATAAGCAGTATGAAGCAATTTCTTTTTGGCAATTTGACTGAAAGTTTTGTTCTCCCATGATCTGAATTCCTGAATCCTGTCCTGAAATGCAGTGTCTGATCTTTCTTTTCAAAGCAGAACAAAGGTTAGCTGCTTTTGGGAAAGGAATTTCTACTATTTCTGTGTTTAGACTGTAAGAGCAGGGTACGGGTGCTTTGAAGGAATAATCTAGGAATTTCTTTGTTCCTTTTAATTTCTTCCACTAGTGAATGTACATTAGGTTGGAGCAAAGCTAAGTGTCAAATCTAGTGATTAGGACATCTACACACGAAGGGACCATTTTAAATTCCAGTTTCTACGAGGATGGAGTAATAATTTAAAATACTACAGCAGTTATTGGAACATAAAATGAAGTCCAGGACTCTGTCTCCCATATGAATGTTCTAACAAGTGGCTGAAAAGCAATTCTTATTCTTGAACTTTGGCTCTGTAAATGCTTAATTATTTTCTACCTAATGCAATGGTTTCAGCAAGCCAGGGTGAGAGTGCCCTGCACATAGATAGCTCAGTTACTGTGCTAGGAAGCTTGAAATATAGGTTTAATTCGTCTCGGGTCAAATAGGGGAACTGAACTTGATAATCACATATCCTGAGCCATCGGGTAAATGTGGCTGCTCAGTGATATAGGGAGGGGGGCTTTCTCTGTGAGATTTAAGAACAGTGCTAAAGAATCACAGGCTTGGGCAGGATGCTTGCACCTTCTTGCACTGAGGACTAAATACTTACAAGGATTTTCAAAGGCAGAATTTTAAGCTGCAAGGAAACTTTAATGCCAAGAATTTGGTCAAGCATAAAAGGTGAGATTTAAGATCAGCATTAAGAAAGTATTTCATTAAGACATGTGCAGACAGGGCAAAGACACTAATGTCTTTTGATGACCTCAGTACCTGGTAAAACCCAAACAAATTTGTTCTTTTTTTTTTTTTTTTTTTTCCCTTCTTATGAAGGAGAATTTCTGTCACCTGTTTGGACTGGATGCTTTCATTGACTCTTCTTAGCATATCAAGATTAGTTACATCTGTGTTTTAAATAGCTGGTTTACCAACAGAAGAGAATGGATACAGGATGGGCTATAAGAATTGCAAATAGTCAAACAAAGGTATCCTGGGATGATCTGTCTTTTGTGCTATTTCTCCTTTTCCTTTGCTTATTCTGTTCTTATTTTTTTAAATCTAATAGATTTCTTTGGGGGAAATTGCCACAAGTGGTAGGATTTTAAGAAGGAGAACTCATTTAAAAAATACAATGGGATTATAATAGGGATGGCCGACTGTTACCAAGCCATCATTTGTGTGCATAATGGACACTGCTCTGTTAAGGATTCGAAATACATGTTTAGCCACACTACACGAGCACACCTGCATTTCAACATCTTAACATTGTAAAGTGGCTTGTTAAAGTTCTTATGCTGAACAAAGGGCCATTTTGTTCTAAATAACTTGGGACATAAAAGTAAGGATAGGAGGTGAAAGTTTCAAGGTGACTGTGGCATTTAAGAATCTAAGGCCAGAGTCCTGTCATTTCTGGTTAAATGCCTTATCTAAGTCTGATTGACTCTTTATGTTTGAGTCATTTTCATCCTTCCAGCAGAGTTGCTGAAGCAGTAGATGAACTTGATTCTTTCATCCTCATCCAGTTGACCCTGCTGGGCAACGCTATTTTTTAAGACATTCTTTTGATGTAAACTGACTTAATTTTGGCAGAAGGTATTAAATAAAGCTAACATTCCTATAAAAAGTAGTCGTAACATAAATATGAAATCAACCATGCTGAAAATCCTACCATTGAAATATAGATGGTCCTGCCTCACAGATTCCCATTTTTAATTCACTATGATTACATAATTTTTCTTTACTCTCTAAAGGCTTATTTTGCTCTGTAAAGCTTATGTAAATGCTGTCTCCTCAGTTTCTACAGCACTATACACTTTTATATAACAATCTACAAATCTCAAAAATAAACAAAAAAAGCTCATGAGGAATATTAGAATAACATTAGGAGTATGTACTTGACTCTGAAACATGCAATTGTATCAAACCACAAGAACAGATGCAAGTGCACTATCCTATAACACAAGAATGTGGAATGCCAAAGAAAAATAATGATCAATTTGACTTTGAGTAGTGTATAATTATTTAAAAGATTGATAGTAGATTGTACTTAGAAAGCACTGAAATCAGTAGGAAGCTGGTATTAAATACTTCAATCTAATATTTCAATAAGTAATTGGCAAAATAAGATTTTTCATTTTTATGGTTTCTTGCACCTGCTGCTCTCTCTTGAATGCTAGTGATGCTATGAGTGGTTACTAAGGAAACAGAGATTCTCAGATTTAATTAGGACTTGTCAGGTAAAGCTCTTTAGGTTTTTTGACTGGGTTTTTAGAAGAAAGAAAACACTTTCAAAATAATGTAGTTGAACATCAGTCTGCACATATCTTGTTACTGTTAAAAGCTCCCAAACAAATTTAAAATAGCCTGTAGCACTTCTGTCTCTTTCGTTTACTTAAAAACAAATAAACAAAAGAAACCCCTAAACACATACATACAATTAAGAGAATTAGGGTGAAAATAACAATGAAAATGGCCACTTCTAATTAATCCCTTATTCTGCAATATCATTTCAGAATGAAATTAAAATATATATAAAATAGCATTTGAAGTTCATCTAAAGTCCTTGTGTTTTTTAACCTCTATCACAGTAGGAAATAATATCTGCTTATAACACTTTGATATCAGTATTTCGCATTTCACTGATAGCTCAGGTTCCAAGATTTCATGTTGAATGAGTTTGTCATATTGAATAAACTATCCAAAGGGACAATTTTATGGCAGCAAAATTCTTATCTGTCAGAGGTATCCATTTCCTCCTCTCCATGGTAGGGAAGGGTTTGTATGATGAAATAAATGTGTCCTGAATGAGTTTTCAGTCACTGTGGAGCTACTGAAAACTGCTTAGGCTCTGTAAAGTTCACTGAAAAATCACAGGCAAGGAATTTTAGGCAGGTACTAGTCCTACAGGAAACTGTTAATTACAAACTGAAAAATGTGAGAGGAACAATGTTCTTAAAGGGAAGAATTTGAAATTAATTAAGGTTTTTCATTTGGGTTGAAGAAAATTAACTCTGTCCCAGCCAAAACCAGCACAATGTGCAATACACATCTTAGATGTGCATCATCAGTCAATTTTTGTGTTATTTAACCATATAGCCTTTCTTTTTGACACCATTCTTCTTCTTAGTTCCCTCCTCAGTTCGTTCTGATCCCAACTTTGTACAGACAATGTTTACTCTAGTTCTCTGGATTTTTTTTTAGGCCAATCTCATGTTCCTTTCACCACATGGTCTCTTTTTAATGTCCCTTGACTCCCTCTTTTTCTACCTTCTTTTGCATTTACTCCTCTTCCTATCAAGCTAACTTTGACTTCAACTTTCTCTTTAACCTGATGTCTTAATTTTGTACTAGGTGATAATGAGGCACTGATTATGAACATTAATATCCTAGGAAAACTGAGGAGTTCAGAAACATCACATGCGGTTATTCTATCCAAGAAACAGATAGGAAATCTGAAATAGTGCTATGCTCAGTATCAGCATAGTCCTATGTTTAGGTTTAGTGGGTTTTTTTATTTTTTATTTTTTATTTTATTTGAGTTTTGCCAAATAAACAAGACAGAAATGCAAATGGCAGGGCTTTCCTGGGTGGAAAGAGAATACAATAATATTGTTAATGCAGCTCACCATTTTGTTCAGATTAAACTGGATTTGGGTTATTTGCATCATCCATGCATCCATGTATTCTGCCATGGAAATTTAGAGCAATGTAGCTTGTTATTTGGTTTGATGAACTGCTAGAGTTAAACTGTGTGTGATCTCATAAACTTATATACATATCACTTCCAATGAAGTGCATCCCCATTTCTCAAGGAATTTTGAAACATTTGTTTTAAGATTTCATGCCATCAGTCTATCATAATATGTTATTGCTAGGCCGGTCTCAATCATCTTTGAAAGGTCATGGAAAACAGGAGAAGTGCCTGAGGACTGGTGGAAAGCCAATATCACTCCAGTCTTCAAAAAGGGAAAGAAGGAGGACCTGGGAAACTACAGGCCAGTCAGCCTCACCTCCATCCCTGGAAAGGTGATGGAACAGCTTATTCTGGAGGTTAACAATAAGCATGTGGAGGAGAAGAAAGTTATCAGAAGTTGTCAGCATGGATTCACCAAGGGGAAGTCATGGTTGACCAATCTGATAGCCTTCTATGATGGCATGACAGGCTGGGTAGATGAAGGGAGAGCAGTAGATGTTGCCTAGCTTGACTTCAGCAAGGCTTTTGACATTGTCTGTCATAATGTCCTTGTAAGCAAGCTCAGGAAGTGTGGGTTGGATGAGTGGACAGTGAGGTGGGTGGAGAACTGGCTGAATGGCAGAGTCCACAGGGTTGTGATAAGCTCACAGAATCTAGTTGGAGGCCTGTAGCTATTGGTGTGCTTCAAGGATCAGTGCTTGGTCCAGTCTTATTCAACATATTCATCAATCACCTGGACAAGGGGACAGAGTGTACCCTCAGCAAGTTTGCTGATGATATAAAACTGGGAGGAGTAGCCGACACACCAGAAAGCTGCGCTGCCATTCAGCGAGATCTTGACAGACTAGAGAATTGGGCAAAGAGGAACCATGTGAAATTCAATAAGGGCAAATATAGTGTCCTGCACCTAGGGAAGAACAACTCCAAGCACCAGTACAGATTAGGGGTGGGACCTGCTGGGAAGCAGCACTGTGGAGAAGGACCTAGGAGTCCTGGTGGACAGCAAGTTATCCATGAGCCAGCAGTGTGCCCTCATGGCCAAGAAGGCCAATGGTATCCTGGGATGCATTAAGAAGAATATGGCCAGCAGGTTGAGGGAGGTTATCCTCCCCCCTCTAGTCTGCCCTGATGAGGCCACATCTGGAGTTCTGTGTCCAGTTCTGGGCTCTTCACTTCAAGAAAGACAGGGAACTACTGGAGAGCATCCAGTGGAAGGCTACAAAGATGATTAGGGGACTTGAGCATCTCTCTTATAAGGACAGAATGAGGGAGCTGGGTCTGTTTAGCTTGGAGAAGAGAAGACTGAGAGGGGATCTGATGAACGCTTATGAATATCTAAAGGGTGGATGTCTAGAGGAAGGGGCCAGACTCTTCTCTATGGTGCCCAGTGACAGGACAAGGGGCAATGGGCACAAACTGGAAAACAGGAAGGTCTATCTGGACATGAGAAAAAAATTCTTTACTCTGAGGGTGACCAAACACTGGGACAGGTTGCCCAGAGAGGTTGTGGAGATATTCAAAACCTGCCTGGACGCGATCCTGTGCAACCCACTGTAGGTGATCCTGCTTTAGACTAGATGATCTCCAGAGGTCCCCTCCAACCCCTACCCTTCTGTGATTCTGTGAATCTGTCCTTTCTGTAACCTGTGGTTTAGTCTTGTCACAGGTGAAGTATCTTTATCCAGAGATAAATTAGTCAGATTCTTGCTTGAGGTTCCTGGCCAAAGATGCTTCTTCCCATCTTCCTCCCTATGGTCAACCCAGATGTCAGTTTGCAACTTGTTATTTTGACTGATTAATAAAGGCAACTGAATGAGGTGTTTATCACTCCTTACTGTCCCCTTAGTGTCCCCTAAATATAGACATTGTATAATTTTACCTCTTCAATTAGGCTGGTGCTTTGAATGCTTAGTTTTCAACTCATTAATAGAGTGGATATTTCATCAAAATATTAAATCTGTGGATATCTAATGTTGTGGCCACAGAGGATAATCTTTTGATATAAAATATGCTCTGTATCTGCATCTTGTTTCTGTGATAAATGAATATGCGAATTTTGTGACAACATGACCTGTCACCTGTAGAAGTAGCAGAGCAACTGATATGTCAAAATGCTCCTAAATTCTTCCTTACTGGTGAGGTGGATAAATCAGAATTGCTACTAGAAATCCAGAATATTTTCATTAAATGATTATAACTTTTGTTATGATTTAGGAATGTGATTTGGTGTTTGTGCACAGTTTTTCAGCTGATGGATAGATACTTTAATGATGACAAATATATATTTATATATAAAAAGACACATTCTTAAATCTAAACTTAGTTTAAATTCCTTAATTACTTTTATTTGCAACACAGGGTTATTCCCTTTCTGTTCATGTATAACTCTCAAAAATATTTCCCAAACAACCCAAAATTTGATTCACTTTTACAAGTTTTCTTGAAGGCAATTAAGATCACATGTAATTTAAATACTCCTCCATGCCCTTTGAACATGTGAAGATACTCCCCCCTCCCACCCATTTAAAAAAAATTGCACTGCTTTGAAAATAAATTGAAAGATAAAATCAGCTGCATCATGCATCTATAGGATTGGCATAATGAAATATAAATCTTCTTACATGGTATAGTTTTACAAAGATTTGTGTAATTTTTAAACCCTGCTCAAGGATTGTCAGTATGTAATTTGTATTCTGTTTAACGATTGAGCTGCAATGCAAGTGGAAAGAAATATTATCTGCACATTATACGTAACAGCTTGTCCAGAGATCAGGAATCAGGATGCATGTAGATATTTCAATCCTGGCTACTCTTTATCAAAGATGGACTGCTCCATATATCTTTCAGAAGGGAAGTTTATGAGGTTCTTTAATAACTTCTCCAGTAGTGCAAGACCTTATCATGTAAATTATCCTGTAACACTTCATTCTAGATGCGCAGCATAATTCAGTTTGCTGAGTGATAGAAGAGTGTACAAGATACAGGAGGAATAATCTAATTCTTGCTCTCTTACTTGTAAGTATAGTAATTACCTGGGTTGTAACCTTGACCCTTGCTATTTGTTGGTCCTTGAAAATGACTGTGACTGAGTAGCATTCCTCTTGCAATTAAATGTAACCTACAGTTTAATAATGTTTCCTGTTGTCAAGGAACAAATACTCCAGCAGTTTTTAATGTTCTACAAGTCAAATTAATAGAACTGATCTAAAATATTCCAGTAAATAAAATATGTTATGATTTATTTTCCTCCACAAACTCAGATAATCTCACAATAAAACAATTTAAATATACAATTAAAATACTCATTTTTTTTGTATGCACAGTTAATATTTTAGGAATATAAACCACATCTTTATGCTATTGTATTACATTTTTATATACATATATAAACAATGACAGTTTATTTTCCTATGTGTCAGATAATAAAGTAGGTCACACTGTCATGCATTTATCTTAGTCTCTTTAAATCAGTCAGCACTGTCACAACTATAAGTATATCTATTATTTATATGGGAGGGTAAGATTATAAATAAAGAATACTAAACAGCCTGTAGGAGAGCTGTTGTTTTTACATTTTTCATTCTCTCTCATAAAATGAAATCTCAGACAGTCAGCTTTTGTTTGTATTGACATAATATACTACTGGCCTTAGTATATATATGCAATCGATGAATTGGAACTCACATTTAAAAAAGGGGAAATAAATAAACTAGGAAGTGAGGCAGGCAAGCTGGGAGAGGTAGAATTATACTGACATATGGGACCACCACTGAACATAATTTGAAAATGAATGTCAAATATTGTTTGCTCACTTTGTGCAGGTACTGCATCATTGTAAAATTACGAAAGACTCAGAGTCAATTTCTCACAAAGTCTTGAAAAAATTAGTAATTAGAATGAAATCTACATTGTTCAACACAAATATCTGGTTTAAAGAAATGGAAACAATCACAATATTTTAAGAAATGTATTTGATAAGGAATTATCCCATATGCTTGGGTTTCATTTGATATTTCTGAATGATCACTATCAAAACTATTCATGGGACTATACTAGTTTCAATTAAATTTTAATCTGTAAAAGGCTTTTATATCAATAGAGTTCATCTCAATCAGGGAAGAACTCAATGCATTTGATTCGTATGAGGATTAGGGCATATGAAACATTATTGAGTATCCTATTCCATATTAAACAAAAAATAACTTAGTACATAGGAAATGTGAGTTTCCTCCTTTACTCAGCTTGAATTGGAGTGGATATCTGAAAATGATTATCAGCTTCCTTCCTTTTTTATAAGAACCGTTGAAAAGTTTTTTTCTTGTTGATGCAAAGCAGGTCTACTTACAAAAATTGAAAACAAAGTGGTGTGGAAAAAAACCCTATTCCCTTCCCACTCTTATTTAGGAGTACTTTTGAAAAATTACTAACACCTCTTAGTCATAGAAGAGCGATCCATTTAGGGACAGTAGAAACAGCATATTTCATTTAGGTTCAAATACCATACTACTATCATAGTTTTGAAGGTGAAGGTGTTACTTATATATGTAAATTTGTAGGGGAAAAATACACCAACATTTAGTCACTTCCTTTATTACTTTGCTTTTGCCAACTTTTCTTATTTCCATAACAAGATAAGTCATCAGGTGGTCTAACACATATTTTTCATCTGAAAGGAAACACATCGAAACTTTAATAAGTATATTGTTGCAAGGATGTAAGTACTTTTGTATTGCTAAAGGACTTCCATTTCTGTTTTTAGTCTGCCTTTCCACTTGAAACCTCTCACCTCCACACCTTGGTGCTGTTCTGGGGCAGCTGAGATACCTTAGCCGGGTATTTCAAGTGGTCTTATCCTTGAGGCCTTGTGCTCATGCACTGGTGCAGTCTGAATCATTGTTGTGATTCAATCTGAGAAAAGGAATATTTGCTATGTCTAAGTCATCTTACCTGCCCACTGTCTTCTAACTGCATTGCTTTATAGTTTCAGTTTGTCATAATGCTTCCATCTCCTCGTCCCCCAGTCTAGTTGACAGCTTGTAGATTGTTGACTCCATACTACAACAAGCACAACAGACAATAGGAAAATACTAGTAATTTTAATGTCCAATAAATATTACCCAATAATAGATGTGCTTAAGATCTAGCAGTCAGGTAGTGCACAGGAGTTGTACCTAGTTAAGCATCAGTGCCAGCAGTATCATGAAACCAAGACCAATAGAAAACTTGAGTGTCAATGGAAAACTTGAGTGTCATTTTTTCCCTGTGGGGGGGAAAAAATGCTAGGGTATTTCTTGGTTGGTGGGTTGGTTGGTTTGTTTTGGATGTGATTGTGACCTCTCTCTGCAGAGGAAAGGAGCCCCAGGAGAGGACTCACATTGGAGGGCCTCTGTCACTTCAGCTGAGGATCGTGGGAATAAAGCTTCGTGCATATCAATCTGCTTCCACTTTTCTTTATCCAACAAGATTATGTATTCATTGAACTATAAAAGGGAAAATGAAATTAAAATGAAAGTAGAAATATAAAAAATGTCTGTCTACTGTTGCTTCTGCAAAGTCTTGTGGAGCAGAAATAATAGAACTGGCTATTCTCTTATTTTGACAGTAACATTTACTGTTTTGTAAATGAGCCCAGAAGACTGTGTTATTTAAAAATATATCAAAGAAAACATGGTACTCAGGTTTCTAACTATGACTTTCAGTAAAGTGAAATGATCAGTCAAATTGATATTGCTCTAAGAATATATGTTCTAAGCAATGTTTTGAAAATCCTTTAGGTGAATAACATTTGTTCCTGTATGAGGTGAATGAACAATTTTTTACTAGACAAATATGTAACTAAAAACATTATGTTTGATATATTTCATGTTAATACAGGAAACAATTATAGCTCGCTCTATATAGGCAATTATATAAAACATTTTATCTCCACAGAGGTTTCCAAAATCGAGACTGTTTCTATCATAATGTTTACATTGTGTATGCATCTTGTTCTTACTTAAAAGCCTGAATGTGGTTTTAAGCCACAGAATCCATACACAGACATCCAGCCTTCAGTTTTTGTGTGATTCTGATGCATGAATGAATTTTGTAGAGAGGGTTTGTGATTTTATTTATGCAGGTCTCATAACAGTAAGATTGTTTTTTTTTCTCAAAACCTTGGTGTCAGAAAGTTTCCAGACTTAAAGAGTAAATATCATGCATTTCATCTCTGATGTGCTTTCCTAACATCTAACATGCCCTTTAGAGTTTTGTTTCTTCGTAAAGTCTTTGTCATGCTGTTTCTTACACGACTTTAGATACACGCACACCAACATTAACTCCTGTATGTAGACTTCACCCCTATGCTCAAAATAAGCTGCACTGTACTTTTTATTTGAGGGTTTAGAAGCTTGAATGCATCGATTTCATTTTAAATAGTAGTTCTTCCCTATCTATGCCTAATCTTAGCTTCCTCATCTTCTTGCTTTTATTTGCTATTAAACTCATTGATGACTCTGTACATAAAGAGAAGTCTTCGAAGTGATCATGACTGTGCTGGGTACCTGTCAGTTTCCTGTCCATTTTTATCTAGTCTACTTAGCCTTTCATGTGAAGGTTGTACAAAGATCATCCAATTTCTTTCATCAGTAACATTTGAAGATACTGACTTTTATTCATATAGACAGTTAAAATTCTGTCAAAGGCCTTTCTTGTGTGCTACTTTTCCTTTTGTAAGTGGAGAGTATATTTTTTTCTTCAGAGATCTGTTAATGACTAAAACTGGCTATTGAATCTAGGGTAAGGTTAAAATTGGCCTCTGCATATAGCAGCCTTCATAATTATTGCTTCCTCCAAATTTACATTTTGATATGCAAAAAAGTATCATCAATCTGATTAAGCAGCTGCTCACTCTGCTATTGTCTCTGTCGATATCACGTCCCAAAGACATGCAGGAATTTGGGAAAATTTTTGACACAATCATCTGTGAAATGTATCTATGTGAACAGAAGAACTAGTTGCAAGTTTCATTATATCCTTACTGAGAGTGTCATGGTATCCACTTTATTGTTGTCTATACAAGGCTCCTACTCAAGAAAACGTGTCATTTGGAAACCAGCTGTATGAGCAGCTACCTCCACAGGATGTATGCTCTGGCAAGATCACTGAGAATTACATAGCAAAAGCACTCTTTCGATGTTAAGATACCTCAGTTTTAGCTCTGTGTCTTTGGTCCTGGTTCAGCTTTGCCTCAGACTCTGATATACTGAGTGACATTAAAAGAGCTGAAATTTTCTGGTAAAACTTGGAATTTTGCTTTTTATGCACAGATATTTTTAGGTGGAGCCCAGATATTTCATCCTTTCGACTTTGTTCAGAAGAAGAGATGTAATTTTCTATGCATGAAAAATAACAGCTCTACATCCCTGATTTTTATAGATAAAGTTTACAAATGTTTAAAAAAGTCTGCATTTTGCATATCTAATTTCTATCAATACATGTATATATATATTTCATACAAATGCCATTAATGGTCTTATTTTCTTCATTCAGTTATATACCCAGAGTTTGGACCAATAGTGCTTCTGTAAGAAGGTAATGTTTAAATATATCAAGCATCTGAACTGAAAAATTTCTGGAAGAATTAAAAAAATACATCTATGTTATGCTTTTTCTTGTTGATGAACTGAACAAGGTTGAAACATTTTTTATAATATTTTCTATAACATGGAGAAAAGTCCATATCAAATGTATTTTAAAGAAAAAAACCCCAACGAACCAAGATCAATCTTATATCGAGTTTTCAATGATATTCCAGTGGGAATAGAAACTACTTTAAAGGTTTTTTTGTAAAGTATTTCCATTTTCTTCCTCTTTGCAAATCAAATTTCTAGAGTTCAAAGTCATTACTAGAAATGATGCATGCAACATAGAAAACATTAATTTCTGTCTAAAAAATACTCAGCATAAGTTAATATTTTCTACATGATTTTTTTTTTTTTTTTTTCCTAGACACTGCAAAACAACCATTAATTGAAGAGATTGTGAAAATTTTGTCTTGGGTTTGGAAATTTTCTGCTGGAATAAAATCACTCTGACTGATACTCATAATCATGTTTAAGCCACCTTTTGCTCTGACTGACTGTGAAGAGTTGATTATAAGGGTAACGTTTTGTCTCTTTCTTGCTGTTATCCTTAAAGAGCATACAAAAATTCTGTTACAGTGATGCAGGGACCTAGGGGAATAGTTACACTTTAAGACAGTTTTGCATTGAAATTTTTGCTTAAGCAATTTATATACTAATTGTTTGTTTTACATAGAATATATTATGTCCTTTGGACTAAGATAGTCCACTACTTACGTATTTATTTATTTATTTATTTATTTATTTATTTATTGGTATCAGAAGCATTGTATCACTTGGGATAAGATAACTTCAGAGGGATTCTGTTAAATACAACTAAGGTGGCTGCACGTACAAAACCCAGAACAGACACAAGTTGTTTCTGAAGCCTGAGCTAAAGCACGTTTTATGTGCTGTTTTTTTGTCACAGGAACAAAAAAGCAAGGGTTATAACTTCTTCTCCAAAAGACATATCCCTTGGTTTGGCTGAAGTTTGGTTTTTTTTCACGCTGTAGTTCAAATGTAGAGTGCAGTATAATTAAGCATGAGATGTGTTTTAAACTAGCAAACATGGGCAGTTATTTTGTGTAACCATTTCTGAACAGAACTAGAACCATAGAATCATAGTGCAAACAAAAAGTCCTAGTGCATAGGCTGAACTTTTTAGCCCACACTAGCACTTATATCATCATAGATATGCTATTATTACTACCTAGGATAAATCAGATATGTCTACAGAGGTAATAGTCAGAGATCTGAACTGTTAGATAAACATACCGTTAGTCACATTGACCTGTAATAGATGTGATTACTGCTAAGCTAAAAAATATGATCAGTTTATGAATATACTTTTCTGGGTAGATGGAATTCAGAAAAGTATAATACAGCTTATATAAATGCAAGGCATACTGTATGTATGTGTAAACATACTTGATGAATTTCTAAAAGAACTAAAACTAATATAGTGTGGGCTGAAAATGAAGGAAGAAATTTCTAAATTATAATAAACCCCAAACCATTGCTGTGTATAGATAGCATTTTTTAATGTCTTGCTGTAGTGATGAGCACAGTTTATAACCGATGATTGGTTTGGTTCAGATAAGGAATGAACTTTGATGGTGCTATTCATTAATGCTGTGATGTGTTGCAATATGGAACTTGTACTGGAATTGCATAAATCAGAGTAGGACATGCAGGAATCAGCACTCCTCCCAATGTCTTCAACAGTAGTCAGGAGCTATGCAACTAACAAGAGGTATGCAAATAGCAGAGCAAGTTAAACTTGTTAAAAAGCCAAAAATAATTTACATTCAGTGTCAGTTTTTGGAAAAGATGAGAAAGACTGCTTCTCAGGATTGCTTATCTCAACATTTATGTTTTCCTTGACCATGGCTAAACAGTAGCCTATATTTCTAGTACTAAGATAAATCAAAGCATAAGTGTGGAGGAATTGTGATTATTTGTTTTATGATTAAAAAGGCACAAAACAGAGTCATGGTTGAGCTGGAAATAAGAACAAGTGCTCCAATTTCTCTGCTCAGTTTATTCTAGATGATACACTCTTCCAGTAGTTCTCATTTCTTTCAAAGCCAGAATCAGAAATATGATTTTCTTGTGACAAATTCAAGCTGGTGTTTAGATGCTGCATAAAAAAGTGCCAGTCAATTACTAGGCAATTTGTGATATACTGTCTGCAATACTGCTGCAGTTTATTTAATTAATGAGTTTGCATACCATTGGCATTTGAGTGTTTCACTGATTTATCTAATGGAGGTATTTGACCCTTCCACATCTCCCGAGTCTATGGGAATTACACTGTGGCTTGAAAGGAACAAAGATTTTACTCTTCAGTTTCAGCTTTATGATGACTGAGGGTTTTTCAACTATCCTGTCTGCAACCTGGTGCAGTTGTCATGTGTAGGCCTTCAAAAATAGTGGTAGCCTTTTCATATTTCTATAAGAAATAAAAAGAGCATCTATGTTCTGAGTTACTCTGTTCTTTCATGGTGTTTCTAACAGTAGAGGAGAAAAGCATTTGCATGTTTAAAACAACAATTCCTTTTTCTCCCACTGCCTTCCAGCTTTCCCTTTCTCTCTCTGTTGGTGAAATCCAACACTGTCATTCACGGCCTATTTAGCCAGAGGTTACAGGCTATGTTTTAGCCATAGGTGAAATATGACCCAGAGCAAACCTTCCACTCCAGGTTTACATCCTTTCATGGCTATCAGTCATGATGAATGATGCTAGATTAATTTGTTTGGAAATGTAGACATGATTGTACTGAGTTCATATTATTTTCAATTGCTGTGAAAATCTTTGTTATGATAACAGGTTTATGACATTTTGCGTTTTTTGCAATAGCTGTCAGAAGTGTTATATAGTCCTTGAAAGATAATAGTAAACAGAATTACTTTTGATTTTGTTAGCTTTTTGAAATTTCATTTGCTAGCTACAATTTTTCATGATTACAGCTTTAGTAATCTGTAAGCAAATAGAGCAACAAACAGGCAACAAAATGCAGAATATTAAAAAGACTAAAGTAATACATGCAGGCTGCAGATATTGTAGTCTTGAATTTTAAAATTTAAGGCTAAATTCTTATTACTAAAGCTACACTCCTGTGAATGTTCTATCTGTGCCTAACATCATGCATCAAGATACCTTATCTGAGAAAAATATGATTATTCTTGTGTCTTTGGTGCTCTTTTTCTTTCCTTTCTTTCCCATGCATATGGCGTTTTGTAAAGCAATGGTAGATGATAAATTCATACTCTGGTTACAGAGCCATTCAACAGAGCCAGAGGGAACTTAATGAATTCCTTTTAGGCCTTTTGCATTGTACATATACTCATGTATGAGTGATAATCTCAATTTGCCAGGGCTGCAATACAGAAAACTCTGTGTCTCTCTTACTATAAAGAATATTTATGACTTCTGTGAAATGTTAGGATATGACTGAGTATAGTCCAATATCAAAGGAAAACTGGATTTTTATACTAATTCTGTTGGAGCCAAGAAAGTTCTTGTTTGGAATATCACATAACTGATGTTTCTTGTGTTTGGGGTTTTTTTGGGGGGGTTGTTGGGGTTTTTTTTGTTTTGTTTTGTTTTTCTATAATTCAAGAGTTTCCTCTGTTCTGTTGCAAGCTCTAGGGATATATTCAGAAGTTTTCTAGAATTTTAAGTGGCTACTTATATCATTAGCACAATTATAGCATATTACGCTGATATCCATCATAATTTTTGGTGCTTCTGTAGGATCAGTCCTTCATGTCCGATACTTGCTGGCACAGTGTTTGACAATAAGGAGCCAGGGAATTCAGAACAGAATTTAGCACATCACTTATCATTCCTACAGTGAGATTTTACCTAGCAGTGTAATATGAGGGCTGCTTTAGCAAATGGCAGCAATGCTCTGCTGAAGACAAAATTAATGCCTGTACTAAAATCCCTAGGGTATAAATATCACTGTCTTGGTACTGTATGCTAGCTTGTTCATGATATTTATTGGTCTTTTGTCTTTCATTTGCTTTTGGTAACTAGGACTTCTACTCTGCAGCTGCAAGATACTTTGGATAGTTGTTGATTTACCTCGGTCTTGTGTAGCAGAAATTTATTGTGAGCTGTTTTACGGCTTTTGCTTGTTCAAGTGGAATACAGATAATGCAATCTTGTAAAGTACTTGACATAAGTCACTAGAACTGTGAGATTTTGTGTTTTGTTTTGGGGTTTTTAAAGGATTCATTCAGCTTTCTATATTACAAGCGTAATGTCATCCAAATATATAATTTTGATGATGGAGTTGATGAATGGGAAAAGGTTAATGGGAAAGAGAGGAAAAAAAATATTTGAGTATGGAAGCTTGAAAATCCATTGTCTGTCATGTCACTGGTTTGGTTGCCAAGACAAATTTTCTGTTTTCTACTGCTGAATATTTCAATGATCAAAGTAAAAGTAGATAACAGTGATCAACAAATATATTTGTTACTTCTCTTGGTCTGTAGGTGATCAATGCTGGCATCTGATCAGACCAACTGCAACTGGATTTAAACCAAATTTGCAGTACTGGACATCACCTTGAAAGACTGATTCAAGTCCCTTGAAAAAACCAAACCAAACAAAAAAAAACCCCAAAACAAAACAAAAATAAGAAACTTCCCAGACTTCCAAAGTCAATGTTCCCTATTCGATTTTATTTGGGCAGGTCCAGGGATGTTAGTGAAGAACTTGTTATGCTTTCTATTAAAATGGTACTGCATTTTCAGTTGACCAACAGTGTGGATGTTTCCCTAAAATATCAGTAGGTATCACATTCAGTTACTTTCTGATGTGCTTTCCAAAAGATTAAGAAACTGACTATAATTAGTTGGAATACATAGGACCCTGACATCTGTTTTAATGATATTCCTAATATCGGATACCAGATTTTTTACTAAACCTGTGTAAACTGTTGCGCGTTATAAAAGGTCAAGGCCGATGCCAAAGAAGATGTTATCTACCACATTCGATACGAGGTAGGCCAGTTTTAACCTGCAAACACAGTAGACATGAGGCATATAATAAATGGTCCTGCATACCAAAGTAAGTATTGCTGGTTAGCGTCATAAAATGAATATCAATTTGTACCTACAGTTAAGTATGTTCATAAATATTTCCAGAATTTGAATCTAAAATTATGTTTAGGATGTGGAACAGCTTCCTAATCCATTTCTCATTTGGGGTAAATCTTCATGGCTTCATAGCTTCATTGGAGCTGTTTTGGATAATCTGATGATCATCTACTTTAGTAAACTTATTGTGTCTTATCACAAATTCTTCTGAGAGGCTGTCAGTAGGTCTGTGACATTCCTTACATTCCTTAAAATATTGAGTATTAAGAATTTTAAAAAAAAAAATGTTCAGGAGACTATCTCTGTGATGGATGACACACCTTGCTCTTGATACTCATAAAATTGCAAGAAAAGCATTTTCAATCACTAGATTTATCATTTACTTGTGTGCAAAAAAAAGATGGAAGCATAACAATTACTTTATTAAGGTCCTAGTCCGGCAAAGATGGTAAAAAGACATTTAACTCAAAGCAGCTGGGTAGCGCTACTGTTGTAACTGGGCTTCCTTACATACTCAGGTGTTTAACTATTTACTTAGATGAAGAATTTAATTGCACTGCTGTGTCTTTTATGTTTTTCTCTTGTCCAATTTCTGCCTTGGAATGAGGATGTAATTAGGATGAAAGTCAGTGATGTTCTTGTCCATTAAAAATTCAAATGACTTGGAGTCGTAGGAATGCAGAAAGCGGTCCTTGATACACCTGCAATTTTATTCTTTAAATAGGGGCTGTATTTCATTCAGTGTTACAGAAGTTAGGTCATTTAATACAGTGATGAGGAACCTGTATTCTTAATTACTCTTATGCATCGCCAGCCTTACTGAAAAGCACAAATTATAAGTTAATTCAATTTGGTTAAGATGACCTCCAGGGTAAAAGCAAAACCAAACCTCCAAAACCCCCCAAACTACACAACCCGACATAATGACAGACTGCCATGTTGATAAATGTTTACACTACTACATTAAGTGCAAATTACCTGATTTTGCAGGAGGTGACATCCTTTGTTCACAGTGATTGAATGAATAAAATTTCCCTGGATATATTCTGCATAACTTTGGGGCAGAAACACAAATTGAAAACCAGGTTATAAACCTTTATCAGGGACTGCAAAGATTATTGTTTGGTTTTATTCTGGTCACATTTATGATGATGACTTATGTAGAGGACGGAATACTTTGATGATGGTTACCTGGGGAGAACCAGAGGCCCTTTTACTCCAGTGCACATGAATTTTTTCATAGCTTTTTCATTTTAAATAGTTTTAACACTTAACATAACCGTACCATTTTCAAGATTATTAGAATAATAAAAATAACTTTCATTTCTAAGTCTTCTAAATGAATATCCCAGTCCCTTTTGCATGGAATCCCTCTGAAAATTCATAATTAGTTTTCATATTGTTTAATAGGTCCATCTTACTCAACAGTGGTGAATACTAATACTGTCTAAATATACAGTTATTATTCAGATTTTAATTTTGTCCATTTCAATGAAACTGTATGGGAAATAATGAATCAAAGTTATTATTAACTATTAACATCCATGGATTTGTTTCAGGTTGATTTTGCAAGTGGTTTTTTTCTCAGAATTACTGACTTGTGGGGACTTGAAGAAGGGAAGCTAACATTGGAAAAGCTAATGTTAATCTGGCAACACTAGGCTGCTTCTACAGCTGGGAAAAGAATCCCTCCAAGAAAGGACAGAGTACCTAAATTAAATTCTATGTTTGCAACAAACTTCAAAAGAACTCCCCTCTGCTGATATCATGAATCCAGCTAGATTAATCTCAGTAGGTTAAATCACTGCAGCTAAATATCTCACTCACATCAGCTCATTGGTGTTGTCTATTTTCTTACCCAAATATGAAGCTCATTCCCACTATAGATTAAAAATAATCAATAGCTTGTGATTCTTTCATGGGACCAAAAGTAAAAATATATATGGATAAATTAAACAGTATCACAATACAAAGACGCACTGCAGTACTTTTAACCCTTTTGGAGAAGAAATCAAAAACTGAGTTTGGCTTGATTGTGGCTGAGGGCTGTGATCTCTGTATTCTCACTAACATCCTTTTCCTCTGGAGACTCTACCATGTGGAAGAGGCTGCAGCATGCAGTAAAAGTGATTCTGTAACACTCTGATGATCTCCTGCTCCTCTGAGACATGGAACAGTCTCCTTTACCTTCACTGACTACCCCCAGTACCTGCTGCCTCTGTGATCAGCTTCTGTACTTGGCCAAAAGGAGAGGTAGGAGTACTACCAGCAAGGGGAGGGGAAGGAGCCTACCCCCGCTGCTCTCCCATCCCGCGGCTCCCTGAGCTTGCTGCCCTGGTCATGTACCAGGTCGGGATTGCAGCACACAGTGGAGGGAAACAGGAGAAACGCAGTGCTGCAATGCCAAGCTGAAACAGAAGCAGTAGTGCAGAAAAGGCCGTAACTGACAAGAAATGTGAAAATACATTTATATGACAAAAATTCCTTTTCTTTTTCCCCCTCAAGCTGCTCACAATTAGTGAGAGATGTAAGCACTCTGTTTTGTACATGCATCCCAAACAACAAAAGCAGAGAATATATTTTGGAGTATGTCTTAACTAGTATATTTGAAGTTTCAGAAATGTCCTTTCGGGTTTATAGATTCCTTACCAAAACAATATAACATTTGAAAATTAATCATGAGAGTGATAAATGTACACAAATCTTTCAGTGCTGTCTATAAGAAGCAATTGGAAAGCAAATGGGAATAAAAAAGAGCCTTTTACAAGGTTTTTCAACCTTTTGTTTGAAGTGTCATTGTTGATTATTAACTACTGGAATTATTCAGTACAGGGCTTCTTATTGTCCCTCAGGTATGCACATGTTTAATTATTTCAATTACATTTATAAATTACCATTTAGAAATTGTTTCCAGGATTCACCTTTCTGCAGATGCTTGTCTTGCATGCCTCTGGTGACATAACTGTTTTCTTTGAACTGTTCTCACTCCCAATAAATGGAAATTAATTTTCTTTTATTAAAAATCAATGGTAAAGAGGGTTAAAATAAAAATGAGAATAAGAATTTCACTCTCAATTTTTATACTCTTCACTGTACCTAGAATCCTGCCTTAATGCACAGTTCTTTGAAAAAATATTCTTCTATGAATGATCTTTGCTCAAAGCATGTGGTTTTGATTGCTGAAAAGTTGTTTTAATAGTGCTGAGACTGCCCTTTCCTAAGTAGTCTGTAAAATGACATGAGCTGGTAAAATATCTCTCAGCAGCAGATTCCCTGAAATCTTCTATTTAAATTAATCCCAGTGCAACTTTCACTGTTCTTGATCATTCTGCCTTTTAGGGCAAGTCTATTCTACGGTTAGGATAGTTCTGCTAATTAATGGTGTGAATTTAAAAAGCATTAAATTCCTGTATGGATTTCTCTTCCCTTGCCTCAAAGAGATGAAGGTAAAGCAGATTAATACTACCTGTCTTTTGAATGAGATAATCAAGGAGGTATTTAGTGTATTTTATATTGACATCTTTAGTTACTTCAGCTTAATTTTCTTTTTAGAATAGAAAACTATGTCCTTGTAAATTATAAACTTTTAATCACATTATGACTTTCATGACTAACCATTTTACTACTACTTTCAATTATAAAGTACTCCTAAACTCTCTTCTCTTTCATCAGTTTTGTCCCCAAGGGATATCAGGCTGTTACTAGCACCCTTACTTTATGTGAACATTGAACTGTTCTACTCTTTCTTCCTGAACTCATTTGCTTGTGCCTAAAATGTTTCATATCAAAAAGAACATAAAATTCAGACAGTGGTGAGATTAGAGAAATGCTGATGAAGAGTGTAGTAGAATGGCACAAAGAAAAATTGCAGCAGACATGAAGGGTGAATGCAACCAGTATTAAAAATAAAAGGAAAGAAAATTGAGGCAATTGAAATGAAAATTTAAAGTACAGACAATGACAAGACAAATATTATATCCAATATCACTTTTATTGTGTTATCCTCGTAATGTAGGATTTTATTATAGAACAACACATTTAGCATAGGGTGTATATAAAGTCATTTCAGTCCAAAAGCAAACTAACAGAAAGCATTATGGTGATCCTTTGGATTTTTTAAAAAATCTTCCTTATTACTTTCAAAAATGTAGGGACTCTATCTCAGACATATTTCTCACTGGTGGCAGGAGATTTTGTACAGATGTGTGCACAGATCTGAAAAATATAACAAAATCAAAGAGTGAATGAAGATGTGAATGCCTTTTCCAATGGAAATGTGGGAATGGAAGTTGGCACAAAGATAGGATAGAGAAGGAACAAAAAGAAAGGCACACCACTGTTTTTCTGGGGTATTTTATATGGGATAGCGAATTCTAGAGATATGTTGCTTCATATTAGATTCATATTAGATTTGGAAATAGCTTGCTTTCTATGAAAGGAACCAAATTATTTTATGTTTAAATTTACACTTCTATGTTTCTTTCTTTTTCTTTATTTTTCTTCTTTTTTTCTCTCTCTTGTTCCTTTAATTCCCCAGTTTTCCATGAAATGGTAGGTTTAATTTTAATGTTGTTGCTCTTCATAATTTGGGTTACTGATTTTTGTATATATTTTCAGAAGCTAAAGCAGCTTTAGGAGCAGAGCTAAAATGTGATTAAAACTGAGCCCACAGATGTACTTTTCTGGTCAGTATCTAAAGTAGGGGAAATATTTGAATTAATAAATATATGTGTAATGTTACTCAAAATATTACTCATTATTATGCAGCCTCAATGCACTAAATTGCTGTTTTTCATTTAATCTCTATTTGGTCCTTGGATATTCTTTGCAAAGTAAATGTTATCTTAGGTAATTTCATTCCCAGAAATAGAGCAACAATTTCTCCATTCTTCATCTGTCTTGTCTATATATTCCATACAACAGAAGGATGGAGAGAATTCCTGCATCTCAGAATCATATCTTCTTCTAATAACTGCATAGACCCCTATAAAGGTGAAAGATGAGAGGTAGACACGTTATCAAAGTTATTTCAGTGGTTGCCGCTGCAATGGATTTGCCGACAAGACACTTTCTGAAAAGTTAGGACCCTGTTTTATGGATTGTTAGACACTGCTGTCCCAGTGGTTTTTTTGTGCTCTCACTCTCCTTGTTATTCTTTTCTGGCCCAAGCCAGCATGCCTTTTGCTAAATTCCTGATAGGATTTTATATAATTCAGAGTTGTATGTGTATACAGAGGACTGGGGGAATAATGCTCCTAAGAATCCCTAGCTTTCTGAATCTGATCAAGCATAGACAATTTTAAGTCTCATTGAAATTCTAGGGGAAAGCAGAAGTAACAAGAAATTACAGAATTAATTTCCAGGAGAGAGAGTAGAGTTTTGAGCAACTAATAATTTACATAACCAGTTACATTTTGTGGCAATCCTATAGAAAATAGTTACAGGCAGAAATCTTTAGTTAATTTAATTCAGTTGAAGCAATACAACATTATATCTGGTTATGACCAATACCATTTGGTGAAAATAAGTTATCTATAGCACTTATAGCTCATTCATACATTGATGCTAAATTTAGATTGTGCTGATAGTAAAAGCTTTAAAACTGAATAGAATCAAAGAAACTAGTTTTATTCCAAAACTCTTCTGTAATTGTTCAGGTTAGAATGCTGAATGAAATCTCTTCCCTTCCCTGTCTATGTATTATTCATGAAGGCCTAAAACTGGCCCTCTGTGACCGTGAAGACTACTCTTTTAAAATTCTAATGTAATCCTATTCTTATGTATTGAATTATGGAGCCATCAGATCAGCACCCATGGAGTGAGGAATTTCAGATGATTAGAATTCTTAATGATTAGCTCCACAGTGTAAGTTCTACACTGCCTCATTTGTATGGAAAAATTCCTCTGATGCTCAGCAGATGCCCTAGTGTTGTATTTTAATGAACTGAATTTTAACTCCATATCATTTTAAAAATCTGTCCTAACCCCCCTCCAGAATTTTTAATGGAAAAGGGAAAGAATGCGATTAAAATTTCAGCATTCTTTTCTGAATCCAAGAAGAATTGCTTCAGTAAAGGGGCAAAATATTATATGAAGGCAAAGGACACATTTGACTTATTTACAGTTGCAAAAAATTACAGATTTCTAAGTGTTTTGAACACTTTCATCAAGACAGTTTTCTATCATCAAATGCCACATTAGCAACCTATTTTATTTTAAAAGCATAGATTTTACATTATTTGATTTTTCTCTTTTTTGAAAAAAAAATACAGTGTAATGCTTTATTTCCATAACAAAAATAGGTATTCTTTATATATAAATTATTTTTCTATTAAAAATATCTTATATCTGTGTGTAAAATGTGTAAAATGTAAAGTGATTATACACATGTATGCAGGGTTTTGTATGTATAAATATATAAAATTTATTTTATATACAAGTAATATATATTATTTATAGGAAAATTAATTTTATATGATATAATTATACAAGTTACATTTATAATACATATATAATGTATGAAGTGGTATAAATCCTATAAAAATTTTCTTCTTCTCTGGTCCATTTCAGTTTTGTACATTAATTTGAAATTTTTTCTTTAGGTTATGGTTTGTACTGGAAAAAAAAATAAACCTAAAATAAGTTTTCCTTCAAAGAAAGTTCATTCCCTGACTGGATCTACTTGGCCTCATTTATATCCATGCAGATCTAGAGTTAGTTGATTTGCATCAATGAATAGTATAATTGACTAATGAAATTGAGAACAAAATTTCCTACCCTAACCTTCCTAGAAGCCAGTTTAATTTTCCAGTGTTAGCAGTTTTATGCCCCAGGTATCCTTTAACAGTTAGAAATATTCAATTAACCGTATTTCAGTGACTGTGATTTTACTTCTTAGTTTCATTCAATTATCTTTCCCTCCACAGTTTCTCTCTGCCCCCCCGCTTTTCAAGATTTAATCTATCCAGAAAGTACTGTTGCACCTATTGACTCACAGATCATGCAGACTATCAGATGTTAGCCTTATAATCAGGTTTGGTGTTCAGTGCTCATAGGGAAGCAATCATTTGCTGCTATAAATAAATGCTAAATTAGGCATTCCTTTCTGCCCATGGGACCTAGGCTTTTGTCCAGCCTGTACACTGTTTGCAGTGATCAGATCATGAAATAACACCATTAGGAGTGTGTAAAAACAAATGCGATGTTTTGTGTAACTTGATTTTCTACTGTTCAGCACTGTATAGCAATCATGAAGTTAAATATTCAATGCAAGGAAGTGAGCCAGCAACATTTAAATAGTAGAAAATTAGAACCCTCAGAAAATCCACTGAACCTTTGGAGTTCTTGAATTAACTGTCCCAAGTGGAATAAAATAAGAGCTTTTATGCAGGATGTCCATTATGATTTCTGAAAGTAAAGAATACCATATGAAATATCAGGATGTCTTTGTATTTCTATATGCACCAAGGGCTCTATTTAGTTGTTTATTGTGGTGGGTTGACCCCAGCCAGAAACTACGACCCCACCCAGTCCCTAATTCACTTCTGCCCCGGCAGGGTTAGGGAGAGAAACAGAAAAGGAAAAGCTGAAAACTTGTTGGGTGAGATAAAGGCGGTTTAATAGGTGAAGCAAAGCTGTGAATGCTCGCAAAGCAAAATAGGAATTTACTCACTACTTCCCATCGTCAGGCAGGTGTTCAGCCACTTCCTGAGAAGCTTGGCCTCAGCACGTGTCAATGATACTTGGGAAGACAAACACCACAACCTCTAATGTGCACTTCATTTGGCTCTGTTGAAATACCTAACTATAGCTCCATTTACTGCAGCATGGGACTAAACAGCTGATTCACACACAGATAGCTAAAATCTAGATACCTAAATTTTGGATTTTTAATCTAGACATGAGTCCTCTTCCAGAAGTTTAATACTTGCTACTGGAAATGATACCAGTGAGAAATTAAATTGACCATAAAAAGAATATGTCACAGTATATTAGAATTTAAAGAAGAGAGCAGAAATAATAAGAGAATATGGTACTGAAACAAACTAAAGCTATAAAAACTTTAAGCACATATAGAAAAAGACCAGACATAGATTTTCCTCATTTTATTTGCACGATGTTAAATTGATCTCCGAAGAGTTAGTGCTGTTGCTTTTCCCATTTCCTCAAATCTTCACCACCCCAAACACTCTTCAGAACCAGGAATTTCATGAATTAGGGTGAATTTTTTAGAAAGTGTGTTTTTAGAGGAACCGAACTACAGAACTGAAAATTTTAGATGCTCACATACAGAAAAAAAACACTAAAATAATAATCTCAAGTTATTACTAATGAACATATTTTTAAATTATTTCACCAGTCTGGACTTTATTTTACATTTTTGGTGCTGTCTTCCTATTGTTTATCGACATTCTTTCTTCCTTCTCTTTCCTAAAGATGTGTCATTATAAAATATTTGGCTGGCTCTGTCCATTTATTCATGTTTATTCTTTTTTCAAATTTTTGGTGCTAATAAGTATAAATATGTATATGTATGTATTTAGTTTCCTGTATCTCTTCTTATTTTCATGTTTAATAAAATGTTTTCTCATTTTGTTTTTTAGTTTAAACTATATCTATCTTTTTATCCTTTTAGCCTCTTCCCCCTTCTTTGCTTGTGCTTCTTCATTTCTCTGTCTTTCATTCTTCTTTCCACATACAGTTCACATACACATTTTTACAGATAATTTTCTCCTTTTTTTCTATCCCCAGTGCAGTCTCCATTTTTTCCATTTTGTTTTATCTCAGACATGTTTTCCTGTGATTGCTAATTTCACTAATGAATAGATTATGAGATTGTGTGTTGAAAGTATTCTCATTCCAATGACCCTTTTTGGGTCTTGCACATACCGAATACTTAATTGATTCAGGTCTTGCTCCTGAATTCAAGCTCCACTGCAAAATAAGGAACAGAACTGAATGGAACAGCTAGCTGAGATCTGAAACATAAGGAGGCAGCGTTTGCAGATAGCCTGTTTTAATAGACATTTTGAAATATTTTTTGTGATTTTGAAAGGGATGACATCCTCATCAAAGTTGTACAGCTTAATATCTTGATGTAGTGGGAGAAAAAGAGACATAGGATAGCCAAGTCTCTATTACTTTGTCAAAGGAAGCCTTTTAAAAAGATGAAATGTCTGAACTCTGCGGAAGTCTAGTTTCAGTTTTAGTTTTAAAAGATAAGATCAAGCATCTGCCAAAATACATTATTCACAGTGAAACATTTCACTGATTCTGTACTGTAGATACCTTGAGGCCTATATCTTCTGGCAGTATTACTGCAGCAGCAGAACTGCCAGGAGGGAAGGGTTATTTACAGTCATTGGGAACAACTCTTCCCTGACGATGCAAAGGCTTTTGAAACTGAGCTTGCATGTTGGAAAATGGAGAGAATTCCCTCTGTATGTTTTATTGTAAAGGACAGCAGGGAGCTGCAGTGAATATTTTTCTTTTTCTGATTTTGCTATCTGGATCCCTCTGGTGACATGACCTATTTCTTTTATCCATCTTTCTTAAAAGAAAAACCCAACAAACCACAAAGCAATAAAACACTCCCCACCCCCCTCCAAACTCTCTTCTACATCTTATCATCTCTTCATTAAGCGTAAGTTTGCCTTCTTCCTTTTCAGTGTAGCAAAAATGGGATGGACCTCAAACTATGTCTAAGCTTCTAAGTTGAATTTTACTCTTGGCTGTGATGGATTTCCAAAAGTTTAGAAAAAGTCAACATATATACCTTTTTTTTTTTAAAAAAAAAAAAAAGTTTCCTCCTGCTCTTATCACCTATGTGAAATGTCACCTACAACACTAAACTTACCAGGAATCTGTAGAAAACCCTACATTGAGAGACTGCAAAGAAGTAGCTACCCCAAATCCCTAACCACTTTGGGAAGGTCTAGCCATTGAATCCTGCCTTGGTTCTTCTCGGCAGGTGTAGCAGACCTAGAACTCTCTGGTGAGACTGCTCAGGCCATTCTCCTAAAGTTTTAATGCTCTGAAATTTGTTTTCTAGTATTTTGTTTCAACTTGCTATCATCAGATTTTGCTTTTTCAAGAATCAAGGCCTCTGTGCATTTGTTATTTCAACATCAGCTACAGATGAGCCAGAATACTTGGTAGTTCTTATACTAGGAGCACCAATTAGAGTTAGTACAGAAATGAGAGGCTCTGGACAAAACATATATTATTTTCTCCAATTAAAAATTACCCAGGGAGCTGGGTTAGATGGGGGAAATCAGAATTTGAAAGGAATTTCAATAAAATAGGCAAGTTAATAAATGTTAATTGCTTCTCACTAATTAACAAAATAATTATTTTTTCATCCATAAATACTAATTAAAATATGTATTGCTTATAATCCTCATTTGCATATGTAACAAAGTTGTAGAATAATCATAATTCTTACCTGAGATAAAATTTCAGCTTTTGTTGTGCCTACTTTAAGCTAGTCGTCTTTGTTCTCTTTATAGCCAGGGGAGATACACAGGCATACAATGACTTATTGCAGCCTGAACCAACCACCTAAGATAAGAAAAGCTACTTTAAGTGGATCTTTTTAAAAAGTTTATGCATTGATGATAGAGGAATTTAAATAGATTAGTTTATAGTAGCCCCTACATTTTAGATAGCTGGAGCTAGGGGGGCTCTCAGCCAGGATTATTAGATAGAAATGAGTGATGATATAAAAGGAAGATAATTTAAATAGAAAACATTTCATATTTTTTGGCTGTATTGCCTTGTAAACATAGCAGATGTGGCATTAAATACTGATGTTCAAGTGGCTATAGCAAGCAATACGAAAATTAAAAGCTGTTGCTTTTTGCTAAAACTAGACATACAAATAAAAGAAACACTGATTCCTTTCTGCCAAATCACAAAATAACTCTTGGTGGTAACCAGCATACCTGAATGATATCTTGCTGTTACTGCACCAGTCCATCTAACAAGTCTGAGTCATGTTCTTTATTCAAACTATATAAAGGAAAGACAAAGTGATTCAAAGGAAGTGCCAAATTTCATCTACCATTGCATATATAACTTATCAAAGTTTAATTAAGTAGACTTTAAATATTTACCAAATGGAATCCAAATATCTCCATTCTAATGGGACCACAAAACATGTTGCACAAGACTATTACACATAAAAAATGATAGTTCAGAGCAGGTTTCAGATTTATTATTATTTAATGGTTTTTCATACGCAGGCTGTTGTAGACTCAATTCCAAATGTTCTCCCACAGAAAGCACTAGGGTAAGTATTTCATAGATTTATTTTAAGCCTCAATTAACATGACCTTTAGCAACAAAGAAAGTGTTTTGTTAGTGATATTTTTTCTTAATCATAATGGAATAACATAATAAATAGAAGGCACTGCTTGAATATTATTGCTTTATATTGAATAGGATGTTCATTGCAGTGTCGAACTTCCTTATGGGTTTCTATGTGTTGATTATATTTGAGGATGTACTCATACTTTAATAAAATAAGGTATCTCTTTAAAATAGCAATATTTGACATTAATAAAAAAAACCCCCAAACACCATGGCATAATTTTTGGAATGAAAAGAACTCCATGTTGATGATGGACTTGAATGTGTTTTCTCTAGTGTCTAATGATGTGATTCTTTGCACTTAAAATATTTTTAATGATGTTATTTATTATTTTCATATCTTGTCTTTTTTCCAGCAAATAATTAAAACTCTTAGAATTAATTTAAATTGGCAGACTGTATTTTATAGGATGCTGAATTCATTTTATAGAAGCAATACTGTAGCTTTCAACATTTTATAGGTATCCTAGAATCTTAAATTACAGTGTAAACTGTGCTCAAGAATATAATTTTCCTCACATGAAGGTTGCTAGGCAACAGCACTCACAATATTTTTGTTGACCACAAACACAGCTCTGTGTGGTCTCAGAAAGAAGAATACATTTTCATTTTTATGTTTAAGAGAAGGTAAATATTAACTTTAATTTCCTTGGAAACAGATATAATAATAATATAAAACTGACTGATATTTTATTAAAATGCTCTAACTTAAGCTACACTGCCTTTACTCCATAATGATGTTACAAGACACTTATTAGTGCAGGAAGGGCTTGGTATCAGGAAAATACAACTTAAATTTATAAGTAAAAATTCATTATAGTTTTGACTGCTTTGTACAATTGAACCTTTCTAAAATGCTTTGATTATCTGGTGTGGGGGAAGAGAAAAAGGAGGTTTGGATTAGAATATGTAAATATAGCTAAAATGAGGTAATCTACAATAGAAAAACATGTTGAAAAAAGGTGTAGATAACACCTCACAGACACACGTAGCATTTACAATTACCTCCACCCAGTGTCCCTGAGCTTGAAAGCTTTGTGGATGAACAAATGCAGAAGGGACCCCAAACTGTCCTCTGGCTCTACCTCTGATCTTTTTAACAAGAGTGGGATCTGGCCTCAGCATGGAACTAACCTCTACCTTCATCAACCTTGTGCTGCTCCGTCCAGATGCCTCATTACAACATGTTACAGGACACAATATTTAGAGACAAGCAGGCACCATAGTTATCTCATAAGATAAATTACTTAATGTATAAAAGATAATATCTTTATTATGTAAAATGATTTTGAATAATCTTCTTAGCAATAGGAGTAGCTACCTATAAAAGCTGTTTTGTTTGTGGTTTTGTAGGTTTTTTTTTAATTGTACCTTGAAAACTTTGCAGTTTATGCTTTTCAAAGCATAATTTTTATTGATACTTTCTGGATATATAGTTTTAGACTAACACATGTGGGAGTATTATGATATTTTTGTCAGTAGATGATTTACAAGTAGCTATGTTAATATACTGTTAATACTATGAAATGTTAATATACTGAGTGACTGAATACAATATAGAAGAGTAAATTATACTAAAATATATTTCTAATATAGAGAACTTAAATACTAAGAATACTCCTTAGACTATAATAGAATATTCATTTCAGCAAAATAGAGTGAACTCTTTATGTATTATTATCTAAGTACAGTATGAAAATGTTTTTCATCAGTTTAGTTCTGTAATAACTAGAATGCTTTTAACATGATTATTTGCTGGATATGAGGAATATTGGATATTTATGTATAGAAATTTAAATACTTCCTTTTTCAGTAAAGCATTTAAGTTTATGTTTAATTCTTATTGTAACTAATAGACTTAAGTGATTGTATTAAGTTTAGAAAATGTTTACTTACCCTCTAAGTTTTATGGCCTGAGTGAAGCAATAAGGAGAACCATATGCAGAATCCTATGAGAAGTGTAGAATGAAGCAAGCATATTCTGCTTTATTGAAACTTCCATAAAAAAACAGAATTCTATTTTGTATAAAGTTCATATGCAGTATCTCATGAGTGAAGAGTTATTTCAAATTACTTTGAAAAAGATTAGCTTGAATGAGGCATAGGAATAAAGCAGGAAATTGAGGCACAAGTAGAATGAGTGGAATTAAAAAAATAATAGAAGTAATTTTAGAAATGTAAAGAGATTATGTTCTTAATACTGCTTGATATTAGAGATGAAAATAAAAAACTGAAAATATGATAAATAAATAGCAAGCTAAATAGCAAACTTTTGCTTCTGGTTAGATAAAAATAATTCTTAAAGCATTAGAGCCACAGATGACTTGCAAGAGTAAATTTTACATTTCTGTATGGATATTTCAAAGGTTGCATGAAATGAAGTTTCTCTTCTGATCCATATCAATTTGTAAAGGTAGGCAATTCAGCTCGCTTCATGAAATATATTCTTATGAAGCATGACAAAATCCAATTTACCAGTAAAATCCATTTAAATTAAAATCAAAGTGTAATCTTCATACGATTCTCTACTTGTACCATAATGATGAAATGAGATCAGATACCTATGCTGTACATTTTTGTATCCTGATTATTTTCAGCCCTATTCAGCAGAAATTATCCTCAGTGCAAAAGCTGCAGGAAGGTCATAGAACTTGCTTTTTTACTCTGCCAAACCATTCAAGTAAGAAACTATACTAGGGGCCACTGGACAGATATGCCCGAGAACTGCTAGTGTTTGTGTACCTGGATAATGATATGAATATACCTACCTCCCTCAGAAAGGGAATTTACCTTTCTTTCTTCCTTCTATTAAATATCACTTTAAAATTGTTTTAGAAAAAGAAGTACTTCACCTTATTGTAAGAAGCTCTTTGAGATTTTTTAAAATCTTCTCTTCTTTCTTTGGGAATATCTTTTTCATTAAGTCTTTTGGATAGTATTATCCAGTACAAATAATTTCATTCCCTGGTATAGCCTGATTTTTCAGAGGCACAGGGAACTTAAAACTTCAGATAAACTAAGAGAAGCTGAAAATCCTTATGAAAATCAGCTCAGGACCAGCACAGCATCTGGTCAGCTCCTAGCTACCTTTTGGGTTGTGCTTCACTTTTAATTTGACTGCTAATAAATTTTTGTACATGTGGGTTATAATGTGATATTTTCTGCAAAGGTTCATACTTGTGGCAGAGTTTTAACAAAACTTCAGTCGTGATTCACCAAAGTGTTTAAGCATGAGCTTAGTATTGAAATCTGTGGTCAAGGAAAACATTCAACTGCTTGGTTTTACGCATGTGCTTAAGTTTTTTGTAAGAAATTTAAACAAGTGCTTGCGATGATCATCATTTGCTTACTCAAAATGAAGTAGAAAAAGAACAAATTACTTCCATTTAAATAGGATGCATAGCTCTAAACTACCAAGCACATACTGAAATACGAAACTGTTAATGCTTAGAATGGATTCTTGAAACTTCTACCTGAATTAATTTTACTATTGGACATTTCAAAACGTTTTACAAAACCACTAATGCCCATCAGACATTCATTACTGAATTCCTATGTGCAACTTGAAAAATTTTCTCTGATCATGGTCAATCAGAAAGAGAGAGTTACAGTAATTATCTACAGCAAGAACATACTTAGAGGTACTTTAAGGGATCAGAAAATTTCCAAATAAAGCAATTAGAACATATTTGATTTAAGACTGCAAATGTTTGGGGTTGTTTTTCTTTAAGAAGACAGAAGAAAAGTACTCTTTTTGTTTCATAATAGTACAGTAAGAGTAAAGATCTCAGTTATGTGATGCTTGATCTTATAAGATATTGAGGTTTATAAAATGAAAAATGAATGTGAGGGTTCCTCACACTATTTCTATTAAATTTTCAAACTCTTGTATTGTTTAAGACAAGGTTTAAAAAAAAAATAAAAATCAGAAACTACCTGTTTATTCTGTTTTAAGTTATATAGAGCTGTGATGCTTTCTTTTCTAAGTTTTAGTATTTTTTTTTAAAATGCAATTCAAAGAAAAATCATGCCACCAAGGGAAAAATAGTATGCAATTGCAAAACCATAAAACCATTAACATAATAATTTAATTGTTTGTAATTGCTAAGCAGTTCAGGATTTGAATCTGCATATCAATCACTTTCAGGAAGACCAAATAGCCAAAAAAAATGGAACTCTTATTGATTTCAATATGGCTGCCTTGTGGTATAGATTTCTTGCTGGCTACATCACTGCAAAGGATCTTAATTGTTTATTGATTTAATTTAGGAAGTCAGTTATCTGTTTTCATAGAACCAAAATAAGGAGTTCAACCAACACATTTGTCTAGATACACTTATTCAGGTAGAATATCTTGGAAGCCTAGGAGAGTTTCGGACAAGGAACAATCCATCATGAGATAATTTTTCATTAGCAAAACTTCTCTTTAAACTGAAAGTTCATTTAGTTTTTTGTCTGGGACTCTTCTGGCTGCATGTTAAATAATTTCATAAGAGATTGGACTGATTCATTGTCTCTTCTTACAGAAGTAGCTGTTGAACATTGTTCCTTGAGTCATCTCACTGACTTCAATATTAGCAAAAAAGCACAATTTAGATCTTGAAAAGTCACATGGGTCGAACAAAAAAGTAAAAAAGAATTGTGAATCTCAGAATAGACTCACTTTGAATTTGACTTCCCTGATCTGTGAAAGTTCTTAGGTCTGCATTAACTAAAACACTGCAGCACAACCCTGGCTAAGTGAACCCTATGTCTATTGGTAGATTGAATATTGGTTAAGGAGCTTGTTTATAAAGATTGTATAAGGTGGAGAAATGAGTTGTACATCTCAGTAGAATGTATTTGTACTTAGGGTATGTCTACTTGCACAGGGTTGAGGAATACATTCTTGTCTGTGTCTACAACTTTCCGTTTGAGTATGACTGGAGTCATATCATAATTGAAAGTAATAAGACTGAAGACAAAATTTTCTCCAATTCAGTTGATCATTAGCAAATTATTAACTGATCTTATGATTTAACTTTGTTTTCTTGGTGGAGACTCCATTTTTAATGAACATACAAATGTATGCCTACTTGTATTGTCAAATATCTTATTTAAATGGGTATAATACCTTTTTGTTCAATTATCCCAGAAAACTGGAAATTAAGTGAACTAATAAAAAAAATAATTTATTGTTCACCATTTGAATAGGCATAAGTCCAGTTATCACCAGACAGGTCTTGTCTCACCCTCAGCAAGTTTTCCAACAACACCAAGCTGTGTGGTGTGGTCAACACACTGGAGGGAAGGGATGCCATCCAGAGGGACCTTGACAGTCTTGAGAGGTGGGCCCGTGCGAACCGCATGAAGTTCAACAAGGCCAAGTGCAAGGTCCTGCATGTGGGTCGGTGCAATCCCAAGCACAACTATAGGCTGGGCAGAGAATGAAGGCCCTGAGGAGAAGGACGTGGGGATGTTGATGGATAGGAAACTCAACATGACTTGGCAACGTGTGCTTGCAGCCCAGAAAGTCAACTGTATCCTGGGCTGCATCAAAAGAAGCATGACCAGCAGGTCGTGGGAGGGGATTCTGCTCTCGAGACACCCCCACCTGGAGTATTGCATCCAGCTCTGGGGGGCCTCCAACATAAGAAGGACATGGAGTTGTTTGAGCGAGTCCAGAGGAGGGCCACGAAGCTGATCAGAGGGCTGTAACACCTCTCCTATGAAGACAGGCTGAAAGAGTTGGGGTTGTTCAGCCTGGAGAAGAGAAGGCTCCAGGGACATCTAATTGCAGCCTTCCAGTATTTCAAGGGGGCCTACAGGAAAGATGGAGAGGGACTGTTTATCAGGGAGTGTAGTGATAGGACAAGGGGTAATGTGTTTAAACTAAAAGAGGGTAGATTTAGATTAGATATTAGTAAGAAATGAGGGTGGTGAGGCACAGGAACAGGTTGCCCAGAGAGGTTGTAGATGTCCCTGGAAGTGTTTAAGGCCAGGTTGGATGGGGCTTTGAGCAAGCTGGTCTAGTGGAAGGTGTCCCTGGCCATGGCAGGGAGATTGGAAGTAGACGATCTTTGGTGTCCCTTCCAACCCAAACTATTCTGTGATTCTATGATTCACCTAGAAAACATTGAAGTACCTTATCTTACACAGAATAAATGAACTGAATCTGAACTGATTCAAGTTTCATGTAATATATCAGTCAGGAAAGTGTCAGAACATCTAGCATGAACTCTGTTGTTTTTGAAGTCAGCCATGTTTAAGTTAGTACTTCTGAGAGGAACACATTTTCATTATGCTCATGACATTTTCTCTGTATGTGTTTATCAAATTCCCTCCATAGAAGAATATCATATATGGATTTTAAAATGTTTTTAAAAAATAATTTGGAAAATATTTGTAATGTTGTTTAACATGCTTTTAATCTTTTTTTTTGTTGTTGTTGTTGTTGTTACACAGTAAAACTTCCACTCTCCTGTAATAAAAAATAAAAACTAAATATTTTTTTCTTGCTTATACTCTCTCCACACATATTTGGCATAGAAATTTTGGGAAACCAGCAAGTGTTTTTTCAAAATACCCCCACATACATGTTTGCATATGAGTGGCTGAGTGAAGCAAGGTTATGAGCTAAAATCTGGGGGTGTGTTATAACATTTTTAACATGGGCTTCTGATTAGTTTCAAAATTTCAGTGCATGTTCTGGGCATTATTTTGTGGAATGCACCAGACATCATGCATCTGATTAGCCAGCCACAGACTTTTAACCATTTCTATGTATATTTGTAGAGCAAAGAAGTGATTGATAGCAACTGTTGACACTTTCAAGCATAAAAATTGCCCTCTGCTCCATTCCTCTTCATCACTGACTTTTTTATTATCTCTAAGCTGACCAATTTAATTTTGCTCTCTCGTTTCACAGTGGGATTCATTTAGTCTGTTTTTATCTATACAAAACCTAACAGTCTTGCCTAAATTCCTTGCAAGTTCTTGGTGTTATCAGTGGAAAGCACTAAGCATTTGCAGACAGGGCTTCTTCTCACTAATTTCTCTCCATGAATATTAAGGAAGTACAGATGACCATCTTAGACTTTTAGGTGGACAGAAGTAAACAAATTAATTTCTTCCTTCAAAAGTGATGCTCTCCTCTATTGAGACAATAGAATAACTGAGGCTGGACAGGACCTCAGGTAGTCTCTAGTCCAACCTCCTGCTTCAAAGCTGGGTCAGCTCTGACATCAGACCAGTTTGTTCAGGGGAGAAAGGTCCAGCTAAATCTTTACAGCCTCCAAGGATGGAGACTATACAACATCTTTAGGCAATCTAAGAAAAACTTTTCCCTAGCACCTAGTCAGAACATCTCCTGTTTCAATTTACAAGCATTGTGCCTTGACCTGTGCAGTGCACTTCACTAATGAGTTTGGCCTTCTTCTCTCAGTCATGTCCTCTCAGGTATTGGGAAAATTTACTGACTTTTCCATCACTACTAATCACCTACCCAAAACAATGCCAATTATAGCAATCTCTTGTCTGCAAAAAGAAAAAGTATAGTACAGTTCATGCAAGTTTTCATATGGTAATGCAGCAGTGTGCTGCCCTGTGAGGGAAGTTGAGGTGGGAGCTGCTGACAGCTTGGCAGGCAGGGCAGTGTCCTCACCAAAAAGGGGTCTGCCCCACGCTACCTGAGGAAAAGCAGAGCAGGTCTGGTGATAACAGCCAGGGTCAGCCACAGCCCAGTGCTAGCCAGACAAGACCACAATCACAATATAGGTTTAAAGTCAAGCCAGGAAGCCAATTCAGATAGGCCAGACATGGTATAGGGATAGGCACTGGCATGTCTACAGCAAAGGTCAGGCCAAGGCCAAGGCCAAGTGCTTGAGCAGGCCTCAAGGCACAGAACAAAGGTCCCCAGCTCAGCTTCTTCACACAGATCTTCTCCTACCAGTCCGATTCATGGTGACTCAGCTGCACCATAGCAAAACTGTCCTTCAGCACAGGCAGCCATAGCCCAGGTGGATAAAGGTTGCAGTCTGATGGTCTGCCCAGGGCCCTAAAAATAATTTGACGTTTCAACTATTTGTCTTGCCTACCATGACTTGTCGTCTTTGCTGATGAATCTGTTCCTCAAAGAACAAGGAAAAGGTATGTTCAGCTGAGTGATGTGCAGTGTGTTGAATGCCTTACTGGTTGTTTTACTGATGTCCTGTGTACACTGAGGTGCAGATTATTTACATTTCTCTCACAAACAAGTCTGCAGTGGAGAAAATTGTTTTCATTTGTTTTTGAAAACTGGGGGAGAAAGTCAATTTTGTTGGTTATGCTTTGTCTGAATGGGCTCACACAACCCCAATAGTTAAGTAGCCAGATATCAGTTTAATAACGGAATCATTTCATTACCCCTTAAGTGCAGACTGAATTGCATTTTGAAGATTCTAACCCAAACTAATTTAAATCACTCCTCAACAGTTTGTGTCAGAAGAATAACAAAGAAGTATGTTTCTTCAATGAATGATAAATCAAAAGATCTGGTAAGGCTTTTCATTGAATGTCCCAGCCAATACTTGTTTCCATTAGTCACTGAGGAATAAATGCTCCTTTTCAATTTATTAGCTCTTAAAAGTTATTACTCGTCCTAGCAAAAAGTGGCAACCTACAAAGAGGGAATATACGTAGTTTGTTCTCGGTTATTTCTTATTCCAACTTTCTTTTATTTTCTGGGTATTAAATAACCTGAGAGCATGCAAATTCAGAACATTGTTACTTTTTTTTCTGTTAAGCTCTGTTTACGCTTTGTGATGACATAAGTATCATGTTCTGTCCTAACCTCTATTTTAATAGCAAGCTCAGTTTTATATTGAGGTGTGTTTAAAAGAGAAAAAAAAAAAAAAAAAGAAAGAAAAGTAAGACCGTGCAAGCTGATTTTAACATACTGAGTTTAACATTGAATAGTTAAAATTCTGAAAGATGAGTAAATCCTATGTATATTTTTATGTATGTATGAATGCAGTATATATGTATGTTTCTAGAACACCCCTAGGAGGGAGTTAGTTGACTAATGATTTAACCCTAGATAGGAAGAATTACAGGTTTTGTTCTCCCTCTAGAGGTACTTTTTATGTAAAATGTAAAATTGAATGTAGCCTTGTCAGACTACGGTGTATTTTGAAAAGCTAGTTATGAACTTTAAAGTAAATGCAGCGGAAGATCTCTTCCTCTATTTTATGCTCATGCTGCCAACTGATATGCTTCTGGGATCATTCGGATTTATAGTTTGTTCAATTTTGGTAAGTCCTGGTCACAGAGCAGAATTTGTCTTCTTGTCATCACTATAACACCTCAATCAACGGGGTCAAAACCTACATATAATATTGTCACTGTAATTTAATGACTGATAAAAATAAACGCAAAGACTAATTATGACAGTAAGGCCTAGACTTACATTTTGAAAAAAAAACAAATTGCATTATGTTCTAAGAATTTCTTCATTTTTTATCCTGAAATAAGCTTTTAATCAGCATTCTGATGATAGCTTTAGACATCTTAATATTGAGTGGGATTCATTAAATCTAACTGTCTTAAAATTAGCTATCTTGTCTAAGTTAATTATGTTGGCTCCTTCTATAGACAACAGAGAGACAGATCGACAAATACAGATCTCTGAGACTATTACATCCCAGGAACAGAGATATCTGTGATTGCTAAGATGTTGTTTATACCTCTCCATTGATTGTAGAAAGAGCCTAAATGGTTAGCTTAATTTTGATCATCTGCAGTACATAAAAAGTTAAACACAGTTAAGCTTTCTTAGCACATATATTTGGCTTGGCTCTGCTCTGTGTCCAGTTCATCTTAATAAACAAACAAACAAACAAATAAATTATTAAATCAATTGCAATAGGTTTTAACTGGAAATATGATGAGGACATATATGCTTTGACACTCAAACAATCTTCTCATGTCACATTTGCATGTTTTAATCTTCTAATGTATAAATTTCAGCAAAAAGAATGGAAAATTAATAAACCCTGGCAGAGATTTCTTAATCATAGGCTCATAAATAAAATTTCTCTGTAGAGCAAAAAATAAACCTTCCCTTGGTATCAGTGACTGGAGAGAACACATAGGTCAACACTGATGAGACCACAAAGTACTTTGTCACAGGTTGTTTCAGCAGAGACGAAACTTTATGATAGCTATATTTTTTGTGTGTGTTTGTATGTTTCATCATGAGTAAAGTTTATCAGTTCAGCAGGAAGCCTTGAGAAAAGTATGTCTTGATCTTCAATCAAAAAATGATGAAAATGCATAAACCCACAAATGCATGTAGAATTAAAATTGTTGGGAAAGACTTCGTTTCTCTATATTCCAGTCTTGTATCTTTTTTCTTCTTCCCTTTCTTCCTTTCTCCTAGAGATTAACATAAATTCACATTTCTGTTAGAAACATTTTCTTCAGTCACATAAAAGATCTTCAAAAAACCTCTTCTGACCTACCACTTCATGGTGGACTTGCTGATCATCATAGTTTTCTCTTGAGCATGGTTAAAAAGGATGCAAATAATTTTGTACTTGTACATATCTGCCAGAAATGGAAATAAAATCATGACAGAGAACAGTTCACAAATGATGATAAACTATACTGACTTGCAAGTGAAAAAGTGCACACAGCAAATAATAAGAAAAATAATTTTTAATATTTTTGTGTAGATTATGTTCTCCTGATTTTACATGGTTTTAATTTGAAGTATCTTTGGCAACTTACTGAACTCTGCAGTGTGTATTATGAATTTTAATGAGCATTTTCAACAATGACACCTGCAGTTGATGCTAAACTCCAGTTTACTTCTGATGTGTCAACTGCATTTGTGAGGATTTTTTCCTTTGTGGTTGAATTTATTTTCTAAACTTTAAGTACCAAAGTTTGATCTTAAAAATTCAGTAGAAAAACAACAATAATTTTTTACGTTTTGACATTTTACTTGTTACAGTAACATAGAAAAAGTCTTGTCATGGTAATTTATTCACTGATAGTATGTATAGATATCAGAAGGGATATGTAGATGTTTTAAAAAAATAAAGTATGAGATTTTTTCCCTTAGAGTCTGGATATTTTTAAAATTATAGTTCTTGAGGAACAGACTTAACATGTTTTGTCTTTTCTAGTATATTTTATCAACAGTTACAAGTCAGGTAACCAGTGGGTGCTTATAGCTCTTAATTGGAGGCAATGAGAGAGATGAGACACCTGAAGGTTTTATTAGACCCTTAGAGAATACAATTCATTCAAAAGCAGAAAAAAACCTGAACACCACCCCCCCAATCCTCCAAAGTCCTCACAGATGTACATGGACTAGTAGGTTCCTTACCACCTCTTAACACAGAAAGATTAAAGACCACATGATGAGTTAAGAAGCTTAAATAGCTGGAATACAAGAGGTATGAAAAACCTTGGGTAACAGAAGAAGGTGAAAGAAATAGGGATGTAAATATTTTGGAAAGAAAAACAGAAGACTTTGCTTCCTTCAATTTTTGCCAGAGAATAAATCTTCCCAAGACAAAGAGACTCTGCCACATTGGCCCCAGGGGAAAGTATCGGTGTCAAGAGGCTTTATATAAAAAGGTCTGAGAATAGAATAGAATAGAATAGAATAGAATAGAATAGAATAGAATAGAACAGAACAGAACAGAACAGAACAGAATAGAATAGATGTTGCTGAGGTGAGGTCAAATCTATATTTACATAGCTGTGTCTTAGTTATTGAGCTCACATTCTTTCTCAGCCATGGGATCAAGCAAGCAAATCAGTATCTAAAACATGTTTTCTGAAATGAATTAAGTTAATCTAACCAGTAGGAAATAATTCTGGAATTAACCTAATTCTCTCATCTTTTTTACCCAAACTGAATTGCTGACTTTTAAAAATGTAAGACAAGAAATACATACAGAGCATTTTAAAATATTTAAAATAAAACCACGATAATCTACAGTACTGTTGCAGATGTGGAATTTGTAAATTTCTAAACAGTTCTTCCTTCCTCAGGCTCACCAGAGTGACATTGGCTGTTCAGCATTTTTATCAGTTCAGGTGTAGATTGCAGTTGAAGTCTGAAATGCTTTTATTATCCTGCTGATCTTGTGAATACTTCTTATAGCAGCCAATAGAAAAATGAGAAATTCAGACATGTAAAGATATGAGTTTGGACATTTATAGGAGTTAGCAAAAAGGGTAAGGCTCAACAATACAGCATGGCCTGGTTTGTTTAGAAGTTCAGGTTTAAACATTCCTATGCATCTGTCCATCTGTAAGTTGTGTTAACTTTACGTTCAGCAAATTTCAACTCAAATTTCACCGAGCTTCAAAGCTTTGAAGTCTATACAGATTCCAGGAAAAGTGGTTATCTTGAGGAAAGAATAAAAGTTGAAGCTATTACCCCCACTAGGTTTTACTCTTTATCATGTTGTAGAATGATAGAATAATTTTGGTTAGAAGGGACTTCTGGTGTTTTGTCTTTGTCAATCTGAAGAATCCTAGCCTACTTCCTTATTCCTGGCACAGAAGCTATTTCACACCTTTCATCATCATCATTGATGCAGTCTGGACCTTTTCAACTGCTACTTTAGCCATTTTGAAATAAAAGGACAAGAACTGCACACTATATTTAAGGTGTGGGTAAACCATAGATTGATACAGTGAAGTAATTATATATTTGTTTTATTCTTTATTACTTTTCTGCTAATTCATAACACTTCTTTTGCTTTTTTTGGTCCCCAGTGAATACTAAGATGATGTTTTCATGGAAATATCTTCTCTACCAAAACTCCAGGTAGTGGTTAATTGCAGAAGACTATTAGTAGAAGACTATAGATCCAGAGAAAAGAAGGGTCCATTACTTTTGCTGCTTGTGAACTTGAAGTCTAAGACTGG
The DNA here is from genome assembly GCF_011004875.1 of Balearica regulorum gibbericeps. Taxonomy (NCBI): domain Eukaryota; kingdom Metazoa; phylum Chordata; class Aves; order Gruiformes; family Gruidae; genus Balearica; species Balearica regulorum. The sequence goes on along the minus strand of NC_046184.1, from coordinate 47,823,341 downwards.
GCAGCACTTCTTCAAGGGCAATAAAGTATTTCAATGTGCTGGAACTGAAGTTTAACACATGCTGGAGATTTTTACATCTCAGTGATGGCTGTGATATAAACTGTCCACATAAATAGACTAGATGGGCTAGTCAGATGAGAAATCCATGTTTTAAGGTCTAAGGTTTGAGTGATACTTGTTTAACAGTGGATTGCCTGTGCATTGGTTCCTAACTCTATAGAGTAGTATTTAATTGGTGAACTATAATTCATACTAAAAAAATTTTAAGCAGCAAAGTCTTCAGATGTTTTCCTTCTATAAAAGGACAGTATGTGACAATTTTTGTCACTTTAAAAAAAAAATAAAAATTGGAAGGAAAAAATGGATCCACTCTTTTTATAAAGATTCTGAGAATTTAATTTTTAAAATCACATTTACTGCACACCCAAAGAAGTGGAAGATCAATATATGAAAAATATTTTTGAATGCTTAGCATTAAGATAGTACTTCATAGGCAGTTCCAGTATGCTTTTATACATACACATTTTCACCATCTACCCAAAAATATTACAGATTAATTATGCCAGGCAAATCCTGGTGTTCAAACTCTTTTTCATTAACCCTAACCAGTAGATAAATATACAAGAAGGCTGAGTTTTGGAGACTGCAGAAAGAATTACCTTTGGCAGCTGACTTGGTCTTTTGGGGTCTTTGCATATGCTGAAAAGGGCTCTTCACTCTGACAAGTGCATGGACAAGTTTCCTAAGAATTCATTTCTCAAGCTCCTTGATTCTTGATTCAAGGTCATTGATTCTATCACAAGCAAAATACATTGCGAGGAAATATGTGCACGCAACTTCTAGAATATTGGAAATAGCAGAAAATGAGGCAGAGAGGGAATACAGGGATATTGTAACAGTTTTGGAAAGAAACAAAGAAAAGTGGAAGAATCATAAATGTGGATTTTTTTCTAAATAAAAAAAAATCTTTTTTATTAGATTGAGAACAGGTCTTTCTGAAATTCAGACTTCCAACAGACCTCTACCTACACAGTCTTCAATATCTCACCTGCTCAGACTTGGAGCTCAGAGAATGAACTATACTGACTTGTACCTTCCTTCTGTACTTCTGCACAGCAGACAAGTTTCTGTAATTTGGTTTTATGCAGGGTTGTTCAGGACAAATGAAAATGTCCCCTGATAGGCTCCCTAACCAAATAAACTGCCTATTTCCTGAATAATGATAAAGAATTGCAAAGTGTAGTCCTTTCCTAGAACGTGTTCCTGCTTCAGCTAGGTACCACTGGCAAGCTGATTTTCGCAAATGTGTCTTCGCTGAGTGAAGTTAGGTCTTTTTTTTTCACACATTGAAGAAATCTGAAGAAGGTAGAAAGGAAATATATATGGCATGAAACATGTTCTGACTCTGAATAATATTTTCACTTGCAGAAAACACTGAGTTGTTTTTTACTACTGCATAAATAATCTCCATCTCTCTCTTTTTTTTTTTTTTTTTTTTTTTGTTGTTGTTGTTGTTGTCGGTAAACCTAAATATTTTTCTTGACCTTTCAGGTAGCTTTACTACATTTCCTTATTTCACATGTGACTTTTTCACCTCTTCATGGAAAATTAGAGTGATAATTAAGGAATAAAACCTAAGTTTAAAGAGATTTTTTGTTATTTCAGCTACTTATATAAAATGTGTTTTATATTTCTGTTAATATCAGAGGAGCTAACCATATGAGCTCCTATCTCCTAGCCAATCCCCTACTGTACATAGAGCCAAAAGAAAAAAAAAGTCAATGTAATTAACAGATTGTGTAATCACAGTTTATCTTTAAATATGTATGCACAAAAGATCTATGTGTATTAAGTTCACAAATAACCTTACTTTAATAATTTACTAGCTTGAATACTTTTACTTAGCAGTCTTAGAGTTCTTAATAAGTTTTTGTATTTAAAAATGGAATTCACTGAAATGCCACCAGCTTTTTGGAGGCACAGTTTCTCTCACTGAGTTTAAAACGTAATCATTTACACTGAGGAATGAAATGACTGCATTGTCTTGAAATTAGTTCAACAGAAGATATTAATTATCATAGGACCAGTATATTGACATGAGAACATGAGTTAAAAATGACCTTAACATGTAAGTATATAATATATACTTGAAAATTTAGTAGAAAGATGGAGCATTTAAACACTCATTATACTAACTGATAGTAGATGTCAAAGGCAAGCAAACAATGGGCCAAAATTATTCTGAGTAAAGTAAGTGAAATTTGCTTCTGCTGGAAAGCATATGGAAATTAGTGTTTCCAAGAGGAAAACACTTTTCTTTTGCTATGACAGTAATCAAAATCTGAGAAGTGTGACATTTTTATGATTGCAATTACTGTATATTCAGTACCTGCTCCATTAATGTAGGATAACAGAAGAGCATAAAGTGTATTGCTGATGACACCAAGCTGTGTGGTGTGGTTGACACGCTGGAGGGAAAGGATGCCATCCAGAGGGACCTTGACAGGGTGGAGAGGTGGGCCCATGTGACCCACATGAAGTTCAACAAGGCCAAGGGCAAGGTCCTGCACATGGGTCAGTGCAATCCCAAGCACGACTATAGGCTGGGCGAGGAATGGATTGAAAGCAGCCCCGAGGAGAAGGACTTGGGGGTATTGATTGATGAGAAGCTCAACATGAGCCGGCAGTGTGTGCTTCCAGCCCAGAAAGCCAACCATGTCCTGGGCTGCATCAAAAACAGTGTGGCCAGCAGGTGGAGGGAGGTGATTCTGCCCCTCTACTCTGCTCTTGTGAGACCCCACCTGGAGTACTGTGTCCAGCTCTGGGGGTCCCAGTACAGGAGAGACATGGAGCTGTTGGAGCGAGTCTAGAGGAGGGCCACGAAGCTGATCAGTGGGCTGGAGCACCTCTCCTGTGAGGACAGGCTGAGAGAGTTGGGATTGTTCAGCCTGGAGGAAAGGCGGCTCCGGGGAGCTCTAATTGCAGCTTACCAGTACCTGAAGGGGCCTACAGGAAAGCTGGTGAGGGACTGTTTATCAGGGAGTGTAGTGACAGCACAAGGGGTAATGGGTTTAAGCTGAAGGAGGGTTGATTTAGATTAGATGTTAGAAAGAAATTCTTTACTGTTAGGGTGGTGAGGCACTGGAACAGGTTGCCCAGAGAGGTTGTGGATGCTCCATCCCTGGAAGTGTTTAAGGCCAGGTTGGATGGGGCTTTGGGCAACGTGGTCTAGTGGAGGGCGTCCCTGCCCATGGCAGGGGGGTTGGAACTAGATGATCTTTAAGGTCCCTTCCAACCTAAACCATTCTATGATTCTATGATTCTATGATTCTATGATTCTATGATTCTATCATTTATTTTAAAATAAAACTAGCACTTAACAGAAATAAAAAAAAAAAGAAATTATTTTTCTGGTTAAAAGTAAACTAAATTAATTTCCGAACAAAAAAAAGCTTTGTGATTAATTTTGGTTTCTTCCTTCTAATTAAGATGAGCACATGACAGTATAAAAAAATGTTTTACCAATTTGAAAACATTTCTTTGTGCAGAACTGTATTACAATATTATTATTTAATACTTACTTAGCAAGCATTCCATGATTTTAGCTGGAGATATAAACATTATCTGACATCAGAATGTAATGATTATTTCTGTTAGATTCTTGCTGAGCTCTGTGTGTTTGTATGTATATGGGCATGTTATTTACACAGAGGTCTTTCTGAAGCTAGAGCTGTGACGGGTGCCACCTAGTACTAGTCAAGCCCATAAAATGCACTGTATGGTCCTGGGGCACTGAAATGTATACTACCAAAGGAGTCAAATTTTGAAGGCATGTTTCTTCTTCAGATTTGTTTTCTTCTGTTTTTCTCTTTAACAGGCTGATATTTCTGAGCTTCTTTAGTCTTCCAGCAAAGCCCTGGAAAAGAGGAATTGTCACAAAACTATTTTACTTTTAGTGTTCTTCTTCCACATTTTTGCCATTACCAGTACCATATAATATTTTTTTCTTGTTCACCTGGGATGTGCACTCCAGCCCATGGTTGTGTGGGATACTATTCTAAAATATCACAATCCAGCAGCAGGAAGATAATAATTTTTGATGACAGACCGGAACAGGAGGGACGATTATCAGGATGAAGATGCAGATTTGAGTACATTGCAACTGTATATCATGGCCTTCAATTTTTTCTTAAAGATAAAGAATCACCTTTCATCCTGGAAATGGAGATCTGGCATTATCCATGTACTAGCCATCAGAGAGTTAGCTAGGCTGCCAAATGTTAATGAAATGTAAATATAATCACTGAAATCCTTTTGGATGTTTTTATCTAGTATTTGTGACTATGCTGGAAAGCAATTTTATTGACTCTGGCCCTTACTTTATACTTACAGAAAATAAATTAGATTTTCTTTGTGACTATATTTGGAGGACATGAAAAGCTCTGAGCTGAAAAAAAATCTCAATGCACTGTTCATTCTGGCGTACTCATTCCTAGCAAAAAAATTTTTAAACAAATTATATATAATTCTGAAGCAGTTCCATCCCATCCCCAGGAAAACAGGGTTGGGGAATCTTCTATAATTACATGATAAGATCAATATTGACACAGTATTAAAAGAAGCTCATAAAAGCAATAATCCTTTTATTTAAAGGTGTCTTGGAGATTAAACCCAGTATATTTTGCCATGCTTACTCAGGACTTTTTCCATGTTAGGAAGCCTTAAATAAATAACAGTCCCTGAGGATAAAATTGAATGATGTTTCTCTTTTGCTTTGCAGTGTCTGTACAGGGAGCAAAACTTTCAATATGTGTGTACTCTCTGAATGTTATACAGTTCTTCCAACATAGATTTCAAATATACACATAGATAAATATGTGTCTTTGTTGGTGGTTATCTTTTAATATATATATAAGCTGAAAGGTAAAGACAGTAATAATTTGGAGCTTTCATAAGAAGAATCTAAAACATACTGTCCTCTGCACAAAACCATGATGGGCTATTTACAGATCTCTAAGTGGTCATTTTATCAAATGTCATGATTTAACAGCAGTTTCCATAGACAGACATTTGAAAAAGATATAAATTTTACACTTACAGCAGAAAAAATCTGTGAGGTAACACTGAATATATTTACAGATTTTAAAGGTGCTGTATCACTGTGGAATTTGGATATAATTCAGGATTTCAATATTTCTTATAAATAGTGCCTAATTTTAATCAAAAATACTTTTTCTTCTTTTACTCAATAAGTAGTGGAATAAATAGAATAGTATTATATAAGTGCCCCTAAAATGAAACCCACATATACAAAGTTTGACACGGAAGTTGGAGTTTGTCCCTGTTGACTACGCAAAGTTATGCAATCTCTAATAACTCCTACATGCCTAATTCAGCTACAATCATTCAAAATTCGTTAAAAGCATTCAGCTTATTTACAGTTTGACCCAGATTCTAGTCATATTACTGAGCATGTTATTGATACAGTGCATGGAAATATCTTTCTAGAAGAAACACAAACAAAAATTATGAAACAAACACAAAAAAAGCACTATAAAAATAGGGTACAAAACGATTCACTAGGAATATTTCATATTAATAAAATCTGTATTTTATTTCTGGGGGAAAAAAAAAAAAGATACATTCAATAGTCTTAGGATTTTTTGATAGTCTTGTGAGAAAAACTTAATGTTAGAAAACTTGCTTGGGTTTAGAATTAAATCCTTCATAAATCCAGGCTCTTTGGATATTATTTCTCCATGAAATGAGCATCACCTTGTCAATACTAAAAAATACACTAAGTGTTGAAATTGCTATGACATTCCTCATGCTGTTTCATGGATGCCATTGAAGCTGTACAGATTTATATTGGCCAAAGTGCTCATTTATTATTCTTTATAAGACATCTTGCATGTGTAAGTGAAATACAGAAATGATGAATAGGACATTGAGTTCAAGAGTAGCTGAATTTTGCCTAGTAAGAATATTGCCTCATCACTGAAAGCAAGGCTGTGTTCATTTACTAAAACATGAAAGCAACTCCCTTCTTTCCTTCGGTCTATAGTCTTTAAATTATCTTGTGCTCTTACATCAGCTTCTATTTGCACTTGCAGAAATGCAGCAAGTTTATATATCTTTTTATACACTGGACAAAAATGCCATGGTCAAAGTATGTGAATGCAGGTCGTGAATACTCATCAAATTCAGTAACTTCGGTTCTTTTTGACTAATTAATTTCTCAATGAGGTGCACATGGAGACAGAAGTCGTCAGTGATATTTTCTTCAGAATTTTCCCTTTCACAGAGACAAGCAGTTTCAAATGTTGCATATTTAAATTGTTTTCTTTTTTTAATCCCTTTATGTTCATGTCCCTCCATGTTCATGGAACAAAATGAAAGTTTCTTACAATTTTTCCAGGAACTCTAGCTGAAAACTACAGGCAAAGTAGCAAAGAAAAAGGAGTTTATGAATCATAGATAATCAAAATAGTGAAATTTCAGAAGTGAGGTTTGCCTGTATTACATGAGTTTTCTTCCATGAAGAAACACTTTCCTAGAGGGCAGCAAAAAATTTTCTCTAATAAATGAGTTAACAACAATGAAGACTGAATATTTAATACTATAATGTGGTACACAATAAAAAGTACAAAATGAATGTGTATTATTTGATCAAAGAATCTGTTGTTAGGATGCTGCTGTTAGTATCTCTGAAAAGGATAGAATTCAAGTATATCTGGGTTTTGTGCGTACGTACGTGTAGTTATATTACATGTACAGAATTTACTGGAATGTAAATTTTTGAGAAATGTAAGAGTTTATTGTTAGAATCATTTTATTTGTGGCATCTATCCTAGATTTAGAAGTAAAACAAAACTTCTATGATAATATGGTTTGACCTATTGCATAAACTGACAGGGAATTCCAGTTGAAGAAAAAATTAATAAAGTTTATATTCCCTGCAGAAAATGAGCATGTTCTTTTAAACAATGTTTGATTTCTCTCAAGACTTGAAGTAACAGAGAATTCATTGCATTTCTTGTTAAATTATTCTAGTTGTGTGATCACTCCCACTCTAAAAATTTTCACATTATTATTATTATTAACTTGAATAAATTTTTCCAGTGTAAATTTTAAACATTATTTTTTTATGCTCTTTTTCCTACTCTGCATAGTCTCAGAAATCTCTTTTCTACATCTACATCTGCAAATGTAGATCATAAATCACCTCTAAATTTTAACTTCTTTTTTGGGAATGAAGATGTTGACAATTTCTTTCCATTTCCAACCCTGATCAGAGAAGATTAGGAAACAGTACATTCTAGGTAATATATGCAAAAAAAGAAAGTGGTATTTGTCTTTCATGTCGAAGATTTTCAGATGTGCCTGAATTCCTGAAAAACATAAAAATTGTATTTTCAAAAATAAGCAATATCATTTATATGAATCAACTCTGTTGAGGAAAAGAATCTAATTACTTGTACTCTGCTCCAGAATTACACTGGCCCTGTTCTATGATTGATTTCATTGCCATTTACACACTAATAAAGAGGCTGGCTTGAGTTTTTTGGAAAAATTTACTGTGCTCTATTCTAAACACAGATTTAAAACACCTGGTTGTTTTCAGTGAAATCAGGGGGAAAGAAAGAAAAAAAAAAGGCTTATCTATCTATAATGCAATCATGTACTTGTTTTTAATAGTAAAAAATAGATATTTTAGAAAAAAAGAGGAAATTATCTATAGACTTTATCTATTTGTGTATTATTATATACGTTTGCATGGAAAAATGAAATTAGGAAGGAAAAGGAAAGGAAAAGTTGGAAGATTTAACATGTCCCTTTATGAACCTGGGAAGAAATCAAATGTGGGAAGATCATTACACCAGCAGAAAGGTGAAACATTTATATTAGAAGTGTACCTTGTGGTGTGTACCAGAGTGAAGTGTACCAGAGTGAAAATATGGCCCACTAACTCTGGCAAAATTCCTATTAACGTCATGAGAGCTCGACTTCAGTCTGTGTGTAAAATGGCTTTTACTCTTTCACGGAATCCAAAGATGGGAGCCATCTAACAAGCTTCACCTTCCCCAAGGTAACCTAAATACATTAACAGCTGCACAGTAACATGAAAACAGGTGGTACAATACAGTATCTCATAGTTAATAGACTGTTTTATAGAACATATGTCCAGTCACAGTTTCACAGCTCTGTGTAGTTGTCATGAGCCATGAATTCCACAAGAAGAGATCAGTACTGGTCTAATCACACCCTTGTCTCAACAATTTTGTGATGCCTTCAAAATATTTTACTAGCACCAGCCCTCCTCATCTCCACATGCCAGAACAGCATTTGGTTTTCAAAATATGCAAAGTAAAGATGGGCTTCCTTTCTTTAGTTACACAAAGATATGAAAATTAAACAGGTGTGCAAATCACAGAGATAAAAATGGCAAAGGTAAAAAAGAGAAGTGCAGGAAGAGAAATGATACATAGATGAGAGTAGAAAATGTAACAGGAAGAAGAATGTATATATCTCTTCATTTTTTCTTGTCTGCTGATACCAAATTGCTGTTCCTTGCTTAAGTGATATCCTGCAATTCATAGTCTGACAAGCCTATCTCAAATAGCTATTTTTTCCCTAGATATCACATGCTTCTTTTCTTTTATGAAAACTATAATGAATGAAATTGCTGAGTCTGGTAATCACTAGACAAACCAAAGTTTAAGCTGAATTGAGTCTAAAAGGTGCAAAATATATCCCAAAGATCTGTGCTCAGAGTTTGGACTCCTTTCACTAGTTCTGGGGAAGAGATGAAACACAGTGCCTTCGTTAAGCCAAACAAAAACAAAATTGTAGAATAATCTCTTCCGACCCAAGGGCAGCTGCTCACTCATAACTTTGAAATGCTCACATTTTTCATAATTCTTTAGTTTCTTTTACATTATTCTTTCTACTCCACCAAAAGCCTGTGATTATGTGATGACAATTACTAGCCACAGTGGAAACCCTCCCATTGAGTGGGATTCACTCCTAGGCTCCTATTTGTGTCTCTGTGCAGTCTGGAATTTTTTCAGAGTATATCATATTTGAATAGTGCTGTGTAACTGAATGTGCTTCAAAGTTACAAAAAAAAAAAAACAAAAAAAAAAGAACCTTGATGTCACACATCTTCATATTCAACTAAGAAAGCTAGCTTTCAAAATTAGACAAAATCAAGCATATATTTAATTAAATGTAGTAATTAAATATACATTTAATTAAATATTCCATCTCCAGAGACCTTGACAGGCTTGAGAGGTGGACCCGTGTGAACCACATGAAGTTCAACAAGGCCAAGGGCAAGGTCCTGCACATGGGTCGGTGTGATCCCAAGCACAACTACAGCCTGGGCAATGGAGAATGGAGTGAGAGAAGCCCTGAGGAGAAGGACTTGGGGTTATTGACTGATGAAAAGCTCAACGTGAGCCGGCAGTGTGTGCTTGCAACCCAGAAAGCCAACCATGTCCTGGGCCGCATCAAAAGAAGCGTGACCAGCAGGTCGAGGGAGGTGATTCTTGCCCCTCTACTCCGCTCTTGTGAGATCCCACCTGGAGTACTGTGTCCAGCTCTGGGGGTCCCAGTACAAGAGAGACATGGAGCTGTTGGAGCAAGTCCAGAGAAGGACCGCAAAGATGATCAGAGGACTGGAGCACCTCTCCTATGGAGAGGTTGGAGTTGTTCAGCCTGGAGAAGAGAATGTCACTCTTTCTAGGAAATTATTTTCTTTCAAAATACGATGTTAAAAGAAAACACTTCAGGATTTTATTTTGGTTCATGGCAGAGCAGGAAAAAACCAGGGTTTGAAATTCCTTAAAGCCAATTTTTGTTTGGTTAATTGAAACAGGTACTTTGGTTTCTAAGGCTAACAAAGGTTATTTTCTTTGAATTCTATCTAAGGAGCCATCATAAGGCATAAGAAGAAACTTAATCAACAAAAAACATAGCAGCTGTGATTATTCTGCATGTCAATTTATATTTTCACAAGGTCATCATCTTCAGAGCGTTGGAATGCTGGTATGTTTTTGTTGTAGATTTCTAATTCCTAAGGATCCATTTAAGTGTTACTCTTAGGTCAACGTAGTTACAAGAACATCAAGTCCCATCTGTTTTTGCCAATGAAAATTCAACTGGATGGTGCATTTATTCAATCTAAAGAATGTGTCTGCTCATGTGATCAGTTTTAAATAGATGAGTGGAATTAATAATCTCCATAAACTCTTGAGCAATCCACTTGACTATGGAGTTATCTTGCATGATACCTACGAGAAATTAAGTTTCCCAGATAAATAACCAAGGAGTTAACAATCCTGGGAAAGACTGGGAAATATGATCACTCAAGCTCATATTTTGTGTTGCCAGCAGTTTTTGTGATGCCAGCTTTCTGAGTAATTTCTTTTTTTCTTGTTTTTTTTTCTTTTCTTTTTTTTTTTTGTTTAGCAGAAGCAAAAACATGTGAGCAAATAAGACCCTGTCATTGCATCAGGGTCACTGGTATGTGAAATATTGAACAAACAATGATAAAACTTTGACAAACACTTATAATTTCAACAAAATCTTGTTATTTTCTGAATTGTGTTAACAAGTGATACATTTCAACATTTATGAAATTACCAGTTGTACTTATACCAACAGCAGTACATGATATCTGTATTTCTTTCTCAAGACCTGAGAGAACTAAAGGAGGTTTAAGTATCCATTATGAAATAAGCAATGGTTTGCAGAAGTTAAAAAAAAAAAATATGCAATAAACCGCAACCAATCAACAACAAAAATCAGACCCCACACCCTTTGTATTAATGAAGAAATTAATCTTTTAAATAGCATAATTGTCTTGAACATGAAAATTACCTGTAGATATTATATCCATGACTAAATACCAAGTTGTATGAAAGAGTATTCTCTTTGACAAACTTTCGAATTTTCTGTTCTTTTTGCTGCATATCATCTTTTTAAATTCTAAGAGAGGAAAACCGCAGTTTATTTACTTTCTATGATTTAATTTTGCTGTATTATTTGTTTTCTTTTAAAGGAAATATTCCCAATTCCTTTCAGTTTCATGTTCTTTGGTGTCCCTTCAACCCAAACCATTCTATATCTATATCATCTGTAGTGAAAAGAGTGAGGCTTATTAGATTGGAGGTTATATACTTTCCACACGTTTACCCTCCTTAGCTTTTCTTTTTTCCTTTTAAAAATTCATAGCATATTAACAAGTGCTTGCAATATGTTTTCTTTCACTTATGTAGCCAAATATATCACATGAGTACATCAAGGATGTATTTTGCCAAGAAAGGGAAACTGTGTAAGCCTGATGACTTTAATGGGAAAATTCAGGGTTTTTACAATTAGTAATATATCCTTTTTTCCCTTTTTGAACACTTTCTTAAAACACTCCATAGAATTATCATGCAATTTGATCTTTTGTCAGTTTGTCTCTACTGACCAGGAACCAGCTTTTCCATTCCTGCTCTTGGAGTTGTGATCTACAAAAATAGGAACCAAAAGTAGTCTGGTAAACCAATTTCATGTAATTCAGCATATATTTTAAACCAAGCAAAGCCTAACAAAAAGCTACTTAACTCTTCTGTTTTCTGTGACCTGTTGAAATGATGTGAAATATTTCTTGTATTGTCATAAAAATGAGAAATTTAGATATGAAGTGTATAATTTCTTACAAAAATTATTAGGCAATTCCCGAGGCCCTTATGAAACTAATGAAAAAACTTTACCGACTTTTTGGTACAGAAACTTCTACCTGTATTATAGGAAACATATGAAACAAATGGTTTCTCTGTACTAGAATGCTACTTCAGAAAGCCTAATTTGTTGAAAATCAGACTAAATTAGAGCTTAAAATGAGAACATTGCTACCTTGCACTTCATGTAACAATGCTGTATCCTAACAGCATGTAAGCCATCACAAGATTTAGAGCTCAGCTCAATCAGGGACAACAAAATTAGAAATAAATAGAGAAGGATCAATACAAAGTGTTGTCTAGCATAATGAAACAGCCCTTAGGTAGAAAATCTATTTTATTTCTCTCTCAGCAGCTGTACTCGTTGACAATGTCTGACCCAGTCCAGTACACAGTAAGGTTATTTATTTTATTGAGAAAAAATGTGGAGTTACATCTTTTACATTACAGAAATACTATTTTGTTGATCAATAAAGTGGTTAAACAATTTAGTTTTTATTGTTAAAGATACTTTTATTAACACTGCTGTTATTTAATACAACATTAAGAATTACCTTGTATTTTATGCTGTTATGGCAATCAATGCTTAGCAGGAAATGGCATCCACCATGTTTTTGTGCAGCATCAGAATTTGTGCCAGATGTTGTTGAGACATTCTAATAATGACGGAAATAAAAACATTCCTTATATGACTGAACAGTTAGTGTAGGATTCTCAGTGCTTATTCCTTTCTTTTCTTTTTTATTTATGCTAGGGCTCAAGGAGAGACTTGTTTGTTCATATTGGGATTTTTAATTTAGAAACGTGCCCCCCCTCATATCTCTTTGCGCCTCTCTTTCAGTGCCTCCTTAGGTGCTGAAAATTCTGCTTCTGCAGATGCCCACAAGTAGCTCAGTCAATAATTAGGGATTCAGACCATGATTTCAAATCTATTTTTATGTGTATTAGGGTGTTCATAACACCTTCAGCCATTCTTGGCAGTCTGAACTGGCTCTATAACTGCACTATCAGATGTCTTTCAAACTTGTGGAGATGCTCCTCTCCCTGTTATATAATATACTAATGTGAGAAGCTTTCTTCCATTTTCTCTCCTGCCAGAAGGCAATTAAAGCTTAACTCACCCAAGAGTACTGTATTCACCACACTGTGCTAAATTTGAGCACCCTACACTACAGAAACACAGAATGGTTGAGGTTGGAAGGAACCTCTGAAAGTCATCTGGTCCAAACTGCCTGCCCAAGCAGGGTCACCTAGAGCCAATTGCCGAGGACTGTGCCTAGATTTGGTTTTTTTAGTATCTCCAAGGAGACTTCAATGATCTCTCTAGTGCCAGTGCCCAGTCACCCTCACATTTAAAGTGTTTCCTGATGTTCAGAGGATACTTCCCGCATTTCACTTTATGTCCCTTGCCTCTTGTCCTGTCACTGGACACCACTGGAAGGAGCCTGGCTCTGTCCTCTACACACCCTCCCCTCAGCTATTTATATCCATTGATAAGATCCCTCCTGAGCTTTCTTTTCTCCAGGCTAAACAGTCCCAGCTCTCTCGGGTTTTTCTCATAGGAGAGATGGTCCAGGCCCTTCATCATCTTTGTAGCCCTTTGTTGGAGTCTCTCCAGTATGTCTGTGTCTCTCTTGTACCGGGGAGCCCAGGACTAGACACTCCGGGTATGGCCTCACCAGCGCTGAGGAGAAGGGAAGGATACCCTCCCTAGACCTTGTGGCAATACTTTGCCTAATGCAGCCCAGGATATCATTAACCTTCTTTAACATTGCTGGGTCCTGGTTAACTTGATGTCACCAGGACCCCCAGGACTTCTTTTGCCAAGCTGCTTTCCAGCTGGGTAAAACATTTCCAGCTTTTTTTTTTTTTTTTTTTTTTTTAATATGGAATAGCTCTGTCTTTCAATTTCAAATCCCATGAGGTGGAGTGAATTGTGTTCAGGTTTCTTATATTATTTGTGAGCACTTAAATCTCTACAGTGTTTGAGTCAAGGACAGAACAGTAAAATGCAAAGGAAGAAGTATAGCATGGGGAGAAAGAAAAAAAACAACCCCCCCCAAAAAGGATGTGAGTTTTATAAGTTTCCAACACAAAAGCACCTTGTGTTTATAATTGAAGCACGTAATACCACAGAGCTCAGAGTTTAAAATATGTCCCACTTCCTTTTGACTAGCTCTAGAAACTTCATGGTATATTCTATATCCTGTGGCATCTTGTTCCAACTGTGGAGTATTCTAGATTCTGTTCAGGCCTGTCTCAAGTCCAGAGATTTCATAGCTCATTTACCCAGATAATACACATTTTGAATAAAGTTCTAAGGGCAAGATATTTGAAAATAGGATGTTGCATCACTACCATATTGATACATTAATCCTTTCCTTAGAATTACTTTATAGAGCTTAAATAAATCATTAAATACTTGACATTTATGGCTCAGAGCTGCCATAATAATATTGCGAAATCTGCTTGCGGGGGGGAAAGAAGACCATCTTTATTGTTAATTCTTTTTTCCAGTAAAGTTATGAATAGGTCTTGAGTCAGCCGCAGAACAGATTCCCCTTACCACCACCAATACCTGAAATAAGAGCAAGGAACAATACCTTTTGTAAGATTTCATAAGGTTTTGATAGTAATTGATCTTGGTCCTGCTGGAGCAGTTTCAATTTCTTATTGCTTTAAAAGTGACTATTTGAATATTCAGGTTGCTGTTGTTCAGAAGTCTAGAATATGTTAAAGTTATGTGTATTTGTTAGATTAGCAGCATTAAAGAATTTATCTAGCAAGGCAAAAAAGATAAGTTTCTTAAAGGGAATTGAGGATGAGTATGAATTGCATATGATTGCTATAGGTGTTGATTACATAGCACACAACAATATTACCCTGAAGTTTGCAAATACAAACTTTTAGGCCCAAAACTACCAAAACAGATGACATATTTACATCAAACACTGTGAAAGACAGTTTTCATGTGTTTGTTCTAATCATTTGAGCTGTGTGTCAGTAAAAGTGCTTGTTTTAAGTAGTTTATATTTAATAAAAATTACACAATTGGATTATTCTAGAAAATGTTTTTGCCAAAAAAAAAAATCACAGTCCTATTCATTTAAAGTTCTGATTTAGTCTAGTAATTAGCTGTGATTTTTTTTTTTTTAAATTCTGTATAAATTCTATATCTTTCATTATGTAATCTAACAAATCTGGATGTATTTTATTCCTTACTGCAAAACCAGATTAGAAAGCAACCATATCTGATACTTCTAACATCAAATATTAAGAGCAGAAAGTAATATGGCCAGCAGCATTGAATTTATTTTTTTCTGATCTTTGCAGAGTCATTAAAAAAAGAGAAGAAACGGTCCATAGTTACTGTTTCAGCTATAGATTTGTGATGACATAATACTACTGTAACACCTCTGTTGTGGGTGAGAATGGAAGCCATCTGCCTAATTGTCATTCTCTTAGGAAAATCCTGCTAGGATATCACCTCTTCCTCAGCTACTCAGAAACAGGTCATCACTTTCTCTGACTTATCAGCCACCATCTGCTAAGAAATTTTATCTGTTTGTCCGTCTGCTTGTCTATTTGCCTCCCTTCCTTATAAATGGAAAGAGAGGAAAAAGCAATAAACGTTTGTCAGCACTATCTCAAAAATTTTTGCCAGAAATTAGAAATCTAAATGGCTAAAATACTTCCTTTTATTATTTATTTTATAGCTCCGAGTGTATCTCTGGATTTAACATTAATTCTATGTGATTAAAATGTGGTGTTAAAGCAATATATTTCTACAATTTACTATTCTTTTGCCTTACATGTTTCACTGATCATCTTTCCCATCTCAAGAATGTGAGTTTTCTGTTGTCTGATAATGGCAAGGTTTTGGGTAAACTTGGCAGTTATTTCAACTTTATTTTGAAGAATTTTTAATGTATAGTTTTAATTTTTTTATCATTGATGTTTTACAAAGTTTGATTTCTGTGCAACCATATAAATTTTTTTTTAATGTAAGTATGTGATCGAAATTGAGTCCAGTATTTCCCACTTGAAACAGAATTTATATCCATTCAACTGAGGACTGTGATTTAATATGGTCTGTCATGGAATTTCTAAAATTTTTTTCCCCAGTATATTTTCACATGAAAAAGCTTTTCAGAAAAGCAGTAACTGAAGTTCAGTCAGGTGTACTCTGAATACTCAAAGACATTTGGGGGAAAAAAAAAAAAAAGCCCCAAACCCAAAACCCAACAAAAACCAAATCCTGTAAAAAGGACTGAAAATGCTGGGAATGATTTTGGAAAGGTACACATAAATTGCAATTCTGTCAGCAAGTTGTAGATTGGAAACTTTTATTTCACCTTATGTAGAAAACAGTAAGATCAACTAAATTGAAACACAGCAATTTTACAGCCAGCAAAAGAAAACAATACATAATTAGTTGATTAAGCACTAAAACTTGCAAATGAGAAATACATTTTTCATTAATATGTGCCTAAAATTCTTTGAAATCTGACTTCAAAAAGGGATCAGTAATATATGTGCACATAGGGATAATCCAGAGTTTCTAAAAATACATATCGTTCAACATAATGAACATTGAAAAAATGTATTTGGAATTAATATTAATTCTGGTAGTTCTAAATATTAGTGACCTTCCAATGAATGGAAACTGTCTTTAGCTGAGTTATTTTATAGGCATCTTCCGCAATATTTTTCACATGTTCTCCTAATGCAGCTGGCACAGGCTCTTGATGGAGACAAATAACTGGACTAGACAGATCTGTAATCTAGCCCTGTATGATTAATTATACATTCTTCACCAGGATAATTTTCTATATTAACATTTATTTTACAAAGCATTCAGGTTTTTTTTCTCCAGAAATTTTTATTTATCCTTTCATTCAACACAATTACCATGCTACACATAGACTGGTTCTCTAAAAATGTTGTATTGTTTTTCTTTATTTTTAATCTTTAATGATAGAAATATTTGGGTCTTTTACAGAGATTCTTTGGCACTTCTCTCCCATTCTCCTTCATTCTTAATATTTATAGGAGAAAATTTTGACTCTATAAAAAAAGATAATACTGATATTACAGATTTATCTCTCAGATTTATCTTTCTCTGTTTGTCTTTCAATCAATTTCAATGTATTTCTCCACCCTATGCATACACATTTTCACCATAACTTTTGTAAATTTATCTTTTTATGAAGTGCAGTATGATGCCTAATTTATTTGCACACATAGACTCATAGAATCATAGAATCATAGAATGATTTGGGTTGGAAGGGACCTCAAAGATCATCTAGTTCCAAGCCCCCTGCCATGGGCAGGGACACCCTCCATTAGACCATGTTGCCCAAAGCCCCATCCAACCTGGCCTTAAACACTTCCAGGGATGGAGCATCCACAACCTCTCTGGGCAACCTGTTCCAGTGCCTCACCACCCTCACAGTAAAGAATTTCTTTCTAACATCTAATCTAAATCAACCCTCCTTCAGCTTAAACCCATTACCCCTTGTGCTGTCACTACACTCCCTGATAAACAGTCCCTCACCAGCTTTCCTGTAGGCCCCCTTCAGTTACTGGTAAGCTGCAATTAGAGCTCCCCGGAGCCGCCTTTCCTCCAGGCTGAACAATCCCAACTCTCTCAGCCTGTCCTCACAGGAGAGGGGCTCCAGCCCACTGATCAGCTTCGTGGCCCTCCTCTGGACTCGCTCCAACAGCTCAATGTCTCTCTTGTACTGGGACCCCCAGAGCTGGACACAGTACTCCAGGTGGGGTCTCACAAGAGCAGAGTAGAGGGGCAGGATCACCTTCCTCGACCTGCTGGTCACACTTCTTTTGATGCAGCCCAGGACATGGTTGGCTTTCTGGGCTGGAAGCACACACTGCCGGCTCATGTTGAGCTTCTCATCAATCAATACCCCAAGTCCTTCTCCTCGGGGCTGCTTTCAATCCATTCCTCGCCCAGCCTATACTCGTGCTTGGGATTGCATCAACCCATGTGCAGGACCTTGCACTTGGCCTTGTTGAACTTCATGTGGTTCGCACAGGCCCACCTCTCCAGCCTGTCAAGGTCCTTCTCGATGGCATCCCTTCCCTCCAGCGTGTCAACCACACCCCACAGCTTGGTGTCATTGGCAAACTTGCTGAGGGTGCACTCGATCCCACTGTCCATGTTGCCAACAAAGATGTTAAACAGTGCTGGTCTCAGTACTGACCCCTGAGGAGTGCCACTCGTCACCTTTCTCCACTTGGACATCAAGCCGTTGACAACAACTCTTTGAGTGCGACCATCCAGCCAATTCCTTCTCCACCGAGTGGTCCATCCATCGAATCCATGTCTCTCCAATTCAGAGACAAGGATGTCGTGTGGGACAGTGTCAAATGCCTTGCATGAGTCCAGGTAGATGACGTCATCTACCCTTCTCTTATCCACCAATGCTGTAACCCCATCATAGAAGGCCACCAAATTTGTCAGGCATGATTTGCCCTTAGTGAAGCCATGTTGGCTGTCACCAATCACCTCCTTGTTTTCCATGTGCCTGAGCATAGTCTCCAGGAGGGTCTGCTCCATAATCTTGCCAGGCACGGAGGTGAGACTGACCGGCCTATAGTTCCCTGGGTCTTCCTTTTCTCCCTTCTTAAAAATGGGGGTTATGTTCCCCCTCTTCCAGTCAGTGGGAACTTCGCCAGACTGCCAGGACTTCTCAAATATGATGGCAAGTGGCCTGGCCACTTCATCCGCCAGTTCCGTCAAGACCCGTGGATGCATCTCATCAGGTCCCATGGACTTGTGCACCTTCAGGTTCCTTAGACATTCTCGAACCTGATCATCTCCTACAGTGGGCGGTTCTGCATTCTCCGAGTCCCTGGCTGCTCGGATAGTTTCTCTGTATTCTTCCCAGGCTACCTGCCCTTGCTTCCACCCTGTGTAGGCTTCCTTTTTTTGTTTGACTTTGCCCAGGAGCTCCTTGTTCATCCATGGGGGCCTCTTGGTGTTTTTGCCTGACTTCCTCTTTGTTAGGATGCATCGCTCCTGAGCTTGGAGGAGGTGACCCTTGAATATTAGCCAGCTGTCTTGGGCCCCTCTTCCTTCCAGGGCTTTGTCCCATGGTATTCTACCAAGCAGATCCCTGAAGAGGCCAAAGTCTGCTCCCCTGAAGCCCAGGGTAGTGAGCTTGCTGCATGCCCTCCTCGCTGCCCTGAGGATCCTGAATTCCACCATTTTGTGGTCACTGCAGCCAAGGCTGCCCTTGAGCTTGATGTCCCCTACCAAGCCCTCCTTATTGGTGAGAATTGATGTCCACATGTACAATCTTGCTGCCCTCATAGGCAGTTTTACCTCATCCTTCAAAATTAAAGTTAACCTAGTACTTTTTTAGAATTCATTCTCACTGATATCACTGACAACATCAACCCTTTTTTCAGGTCGCTCACTAGAGTGAAAAATCTTCAGACCAGAATTTTTTTCATAGTGTGAATTTTATTTATCCCCCACTTTATGATTATAACCTGATGACAGAAAATTCATAAGCCAGGTGTGAATACTTGTAAAGAAGTAGTGTGTTATCTTTCCATCAAGGATAGACTATTTTCTAAAATATTTTTTACAGCTGAAAAAGAGGTTGTAGATTCATGCATAAATTGTTATATACGGTTTTCACTTTTGATACCTATTAGCATTAGCAGGAATAAATCAACCTGCTAAAATAGGTTCTGACTTTACAAGCTATTTAATTTAATGAAGAAAGCAGGATTCTGAACAAGGCAACTGAGCTGCAGGACTTTACATACCCAGAAGAGATGTCAGTCTTGGGGTATCTAATCCAATAGTATAATGGCAAGGCTGGGCTTGGTGTTTGGAAACTGAAAGTAGCTTTGAATAGTTGACGTTCAGCGTTTTCTTGCACTACACATTGTTCCACAATGTGCATCTGGGTTTGATCTGATCGGTAAAACACTACATTATCAGTTTGTTTGTAATTTGAATGCCATATGGAGATAGGGCAGTAGCAGTTGAAAATTGGATACTGTCCACCCACCTTTCAACACTGTCACAGTAGATTGCATTTGCAAGTTTTATAACTATAATAAAGTTGTATCTGTCTGACCACAACTTGATGCCTGTATCCATACTTTTGGATACCTGACAGTTACAAAAAATAGTTGTCCTTCACATTTCAAATGAACTTAACCTACTGTAATTTTTCTTTCTGAATGAATACATTAAATTTTTGCTCACAGCTCACATTTGTAGCTGTTCCAATGAGGGACAGAACAATGGAAGCCGTCAAATTAATGATGTGTTATCACCTGGTAACATGAGAAAGGTGTAACATTTTTAATAGCAGAGACTAGATTAATGTCGTCTCAGCCACGAGGAGCTGGGAATCAATTTCAATGCTAATCAGTGGTTTAAAGAATAGATTAGTAATGCAGTAAATGCCATTAACCTTTCAAGCACTGCAACTACATGAAGCTTCCTGCAGAGGCATAAAGCAGTGTGCAGCTGTGACACAAACAGAGCAAATGCAGAATAAAAAAGTATTGAAGATTTTCTTGGTCTATTTTATGGCAAAACTATGCTCTGAACAAGTCTTACTTAAAAAGTAGAAAAATCTTAGCTTAAATCTTATCTTAAACTTTATGATAGTCAAGAAAAAATAATATCCTCTTGCATGAGACCACAAACTCCACTCGTACAGGAAGAATTGGCTTTCTGTCTGTAATGATCTCCAAAACTGACTCTTTACACCACTGGAAAAGGGCAGGATCTAAATAGTGGTCACCTCCAACTCAGAAACGTCTCACAGTCTTAAAATGTTTGGTCTTATCTGTGACTCATTGAAGTCTATAGAAAAGCATGCAAACAACTAACCATTGTTTTTTAAATAATTTTCCCACTCCTGAATGGATATGGACTAGATGGGCTGTACTCATATATAGATAGTACTCATTAGTTTTGATATGAACTTGGCAGTAGAATACATGTAAAACATTCATGCAGTATATTGTTATGCTCATTAAAAATTGTTCTCTAAGTACTAAAACTATTAGTCTGGTATCAACATTTTAACTCAACTATCATCTAATTTTTAATCCCTCAAAAGGTACAAGTTATAAAGCTATTTTGCAATAATACACATTCTATGTGTAAGAAAATTCTGCGACCTTGTAGAAGAAAATAGGAACTTTAATTCCCCTTGTGTAAAGGTATAGACTTTGGGAACCTAAACTTTAATTTCTGCTATTCCTTTATTCACTTTTTAATGCTCAGTCAAAATGGTGATATGATGATACATGTTCCCCAAGCTCTTTTAGTCCTGGTATTCCATCATTTTGAAAGCATTGTTGATACAATCAATGATGATAAATGATTCATCTCACTTAATTAGGCTGAGGAAAAAGTGAGATACTTCAAACAAAACTATTTTAAATGGACTGAATGCTTAGACTTTCCTAGTCTTCATTTTCACATATACTAGCATTTCTCCACATCCCCATTAAGGCAGACATAATATTTCATATGTTAAAGATGAAAAAAAAAAAAATAATTAAAAAAATTAGTCCCTCAAGTGCAGATTGTTCCCAAAGCATGGCCTATCTTTTTTTAATATTTTTTTTTCTCTGATGTAACTGAAATAAAAGTTATTTTGTTGATTTGTTTTGCTGCTTCAATCAAATGGTCATCGTAAATACCAACCTCATCAAACACTCTATATATTTAATTGGGGAAGATTACAGGTCAGAAGCAACAAAAGAAATGGTTAATGATGCACTGTCACTTGGGCTTAGATTTATAAAATGCAGATAACACCTTTCGTGGGCAAAGGCTAGCTTGTGTGATTGAATGAATTAGCCTTTAAAAGATATGAATAAAAACCAGTCATACAAACTACATGACTTCTCTCAAAAAACAGCTTATGGCATGTGAAAGAAGAACCCACAAACTGGAATGGAAAACATTGTGCTCTAAACCCCTGTTAAACCCTCTCCTATCACCAGTTCCAATGTTAAACCAGACTATATTTTATTAAGAAACTACTGTCATAGGCAGAAAACAGTTAATTGTGAAAAAAGGAGGAGTACAGAATGCATGATAACACACAAATGACTGAAAAGAATGATAGTAATTCTGGACAAAGGGAGGTTGAACCCTGTGTGGAATTTAAGATTCAGGAAGAGAGGAATAATATTAAACTTGGGTTTGTCACTCCTGCTTTCTAATAAGAACATTTTTTTATTAGTGACTACCATAACATAAAAATATTTTTTGAAGTGAATGGTATGAACTAAGATGGAGAGTTCTTCATTAGCCAGAAAAATTCTCCAGCTAACAGGCATTTGGTAGTGTCAAATGGCAGAACAATGGGTTTCATGGGAAGAACTGAGACTTTTTTTTTTTTTATTAAAAGATTTTAGGTAGATAAACTACAAGAAGAGTCTTTGAAATGAGCATTTACTGAAATAACAATGGAAGAAATTAGGCGGATAGCTGGACAAAGGACATATGTATCTTAATTAGAAATAGGAATTTTGGCAAAGTTATAGTATCATTCATTCTCACTCAGAATCATACACAAGAGAAGTTCTACTTAATATAATTCACATTTTCAGGAATCAAAATATAGAAACTTGATTAAAAAAGCTACAAGCACCACAGAAATCTAGTTTCAAAGAGAAACATAACATCAACATTTGAATACTCATTACATCATTAAAAAACCTCAGTGTACATCTTTGATCATGTGTTTCATTTACTATTCCAAAGGTTTCAGTTCTTTCAGACATAGCCAACTTAAAATGATACCATAGATATAATAATATAAAAATATGAACTAAATACAACATAAGTGTTTACCACCACAGGAGAACATGTATTTCCCCTGGATTGGTCACCTCTTCATTGGCCTCATATGCTAATAATAAGGCATGTTTTTCTACAGTTAGCAAAGCCATGCCATGAAGGGTGGAGACATTAAATATGGGTAGTGAAAATATGAAGTAACCATCAATTTGGCAAAAGTTAAATGTGTCTATTTTGACTAAAGAGGTATGCAAATCCCTGTTACAAGTAAAAATAAAATGGTAGTAGCAATAAAAGGCCAGTTGTCTGAGATCATGCATCTTCAGCTAAGAAGCCTCTTTGAAAGAAATTGCAAAGACCCTTGAATTGTGAACTCTCTAATTGAGATTTTATAAAAATAAAATAATAAAGTGAAAAATATGGTGAATTGAAATAGATGAAGATACCCTGAGTACAGGATAAATCCTTGCAAATAGTGTTGCAGATTAATATTGCTTTTTTACTACTTTATTAATTAAGTTGATACAAGATATAGCACAAGACCTTGGTTGAAATGCTGAGTTCATTCTGGAGTAATAAATAGTAAGAGTAATAGCAATGATAATAGAATGCAATACAAATAGAGTTATAAGGTAAATCCGTTTTCTTTAGATACATTAACTGGATTATTGAAACACTGTAAATACAGAGACAAGATTATCCTGGAATTCTTGGATTCTGATCCAGAATGGGATGAAAAAATATCTTTAAAATGCACCTGATGATTAACTTGGACAACCTTTTCCCAGACATGCTCATAAATGTAGGGTCGCCTCCATTATTTGTCCTGGTCTCCAAAAGTTATGGTTTGGTTTGGGTTTTTTGGCAATTGAGCTTGTTTTGGAGTCAGAATTTAGAACTAGAGAGTAATTGATGTCTCCAACAAAAGGCAAGAAGTGAAAAAAATCTTAGCCATGGACAAAGCTTTGTCCTGTGTTTTTTCACAAGGAAGTAAATAGTGTTTTACAAGTGTAAACCTAAAACAATGCTTTCTATGTACTCAGAACATGGAATCATGCAACTACTTAGTTTGAAAACCAGCATTAATTTGTACATTGACTAATAGCCAATGTTTATCTCTAATACATATAAATATACAGCATATATGTTAGGATGTGAAAATAATCTCTTCCAGTGTTAATTGAATACTTT
This sequence comes from Balearica regulorum gibbericeps, assembly GCF_011004875.1. Classification (NCBI taxonomy): domain Eukaryota; kingdom Metazoa; phylum Chordata; class Aves; order Gruiformes; family Gruidae; genus Balearica; species Balearica regulorum. Next base: position 47,799,605 of record NC_046184.1, on the reverse strand, counting down.
TCCTCTAAATGCATGCATAAATCTAAGAGAAGCATAGAGAGGTCTTCTAAATAATAGAATACTTGGACATAATTGAATGCAGAGGTAAATGAATCAGTCACTCTAATAACAAGCTACTAGTGATGTTTTTCCTTTTTTAAAGTTCGTTCTTTCCACCTAGATTTACATTCAAGCTCTCAATAATTTTTGTATCTTTTGTTGTTTTCTCCTTTGCCTAAATTAGAGGCAGACAGAATGTCTCTGTTTGCATGACAGATGTCACAAACTGTGCTGGAAGCCATTCTTCTCTAGATCTTCATATTGTTATCTACAATCATCTTATTTTCTCTTTTATTTATGCAGTTATTTATTACTTACTCCTAAGTTAGGTTCAAACTAGCATGATTTCTCCTTTTAGTTATATTTCAATACTTTTCATTGGGCTGCCTCAGAAAAAACATTACAACTGTTTACTAATATTTCATATGTGGGTTGTGTGATTCATCAGCTGGTGAATCTCTCTCATGTCCTGCAAATATTTTTATTGCCATCACTTTTAATATAGGTTCCAAAGGTTACCAATACTGTAATATTAGATTCTTAGCATAGGTGACATAGAATACACATTGTATTAATTGTTTTTAATGATGTTGATCCAGAACTATAACATGCACTGATCTTCAATTCTTAATTGTTTGTAAACTGCCCCAAACAATTAGGTTTTAAGATTGCTCTTCAGAAGGTTCCTTTTAGTTTCCATATGATTTGTCTAAACATTATAGGTCAATATCAGAATTGTTCTTCCTAACACATAAAACAAAAACATAAAATAAAAAGCTAAGAATAATTGAGAGTATAATTGTATCCCTGACAAGTAAGGATTATATTATAGTACCTTAATGTAAACACCAAGTAAGCTAATGATAATCATAGATTATCATTGAATTAAATAAAGATAGAAGGTGCTGCACAATTTATCGCAGAAATTCAGTTGAAATAGAAACAAGATGTCAAAAGCAAAAATAAACTCAGTATTAAAGAGAAGGTATTGAACGTGGTAATGCTACAGGAATTATATGATACTAATATGCCTTAATGTACTGTGTGGATTTTAAAAGCTTTACGTGATGCTATTTGGTATTACATGAGTTTCTCCACAGGAAAAACAGATACTGCAAAGAGCAGTTCCGTGGATTTGGGACATCAGTATGTGTTGAAGTCTTAATGGATGGTATCTATCTTCTGAACAGGGACATTTGTCATTACAATGCAATCCACCTGCATCCACTTCCCAGATTTATCAACAGAAAATGAAGTATTATATTAAACTTAAATGAAGGCATACTGATATAAAAATAGTTGAAAGTTTTGTGGACGATTTGAGAAGATGACTTAAGAGTTGATGCAGATTAAAAGAAATACAACCCCCCAAGATTCTCCCACCTTCTACTCTGCACTGTAAATCAAGTTCTTTCTTAGAGATTTACAATGATGAGAGGATATTTGACAAACTGAATTTTAAATCTAAGGTCATTAAGATATCAGATAATTGCTTCAATTGCTTCAAAGTGACAGTGTCTGGCAGTAGAGAAAGGATGATCTTGGTTTTAGGTCACTAAACTGGACTTTGAGGGGATTATGTTTGCTTTTGTCCTTACCATAAGTTTTCCTAAACAGTGACTGTCTTTGTCTGGGGTAACTTGAGCTAAATATGTGTAATAATCACAAATTAACCACAAATATTCTCCTCAGGAAAAAGCAAAGTATTTATTAACTCTTAAAAGATGTTCTGTTTTACCTCAACATATTTCAATGTACAGCGAGGATTTAATTCAAAGTCTGTCTACGTCATTTAGTGGCTTTGCATTGAGTTAGTGGATTTTGGATTATATGCTAGGAGATTGTTTTACCAGAAACAGCATCAAAGCGAAGCTCTCTCTGAGATCTGAGATCTTACTTTAAGTAAGACAGAAGGAAATTGTGATGCTGGAAAAACCTGCTGGATTCTGAAATTCCATTGATACAAAAATGTGAGGTGCAAAATATAGAGAAGCATTTCACATATCAGTAGCAGGAGTGACTGAAAGTGATTGCAGCTATGCCCATTTGCATTAGTTGAGGCCCTGGACCTTTTTACTTTTAAAGATGAGTACCAGGCATTAAGATTTGTGTAGTGCTGCGTATATACATTGTAAGCTTAATATTAACTTTTAATAAGAACCTTGTACAGTTCTATTAAACTAAGTAGAACACCAGAACATTTACATTAATTATTCCAGGGTTCTCCTAGATAGTGTTTATAATCTGTTCATGAGTCTGACCATTTTTACACTCTTAATGCACTCCTAGTGCAACTAGGAATGTCAAAATTATTCTCGTAATATCTGTTGATGAAATCCAGTTTCTCAGAAAATATTCTGCCATGAAAAATTGTGAACAATGGATTTGAAGCACATTCTTTTCAAACTTTTCCAGTTTAACAGCTGCAAGAAAGAAAAACTTTATTAATCATGCTGCTAATGATCCTATTACTATGTACAGTCAGTGTTCAACACAACTCATATTCTGCAAGTATATGCCTATCACTATCATATCCTGATCTTTTCTGAATATGAAGTTGGAAACACAATTTCATCTCAGAAATTCTGTATTTCATGGTTCACAAATCCCAAATATATCTGTTACCCATTTCTTCCCTTTACCTTTATAAAACTGTGATAACCTGTATGGACAGAAAAAGCAAGCAAACAAAAAGCTACCATAAACTTAGATAATTCCTCAAATGGGGAAAGATTTATAAAAGAGTAAAAATTGTGTTTCAGCTTCACCTGACCTGCATTGTTTTTTCTCCTTATTTATTTTTTCCTTGAAATAAAACAAACAAAAAATAAAACCAAACCTCTTGTGAGTAATACTCTGAGCTGTCAAAAAAAGGTTCAAAATAAGATTATTTATTTTCTTTTAAATGAAATTGTTATTTTCATACTTATTGAAATATGGATAAATGATCTTTGCATTTATTAAGTATTTATACTAATTTAAGAAAAAGAGACCTTTTCATAAGAACATACCACTTTTTGCTCTTCATTTTTCCACACTGATAATTGCTCAGATATAATAAAAACTAACAGAATCACAGAAAGAGATCCTTTTAAACAGTGACCAAAGTTTCTAATCAGTTGCCACCTCCATCAAAATCATCAGCTTGATGCTTGTGTAAGTGATTCTGACACATCTCAAAGGATTTTTACATTTCCCTTATCCTTTCTAGAAACTATTCACTATTTCTAGAACACTGGAAAAACATTAACAATGACAGAAATCCATAAAAAGGACATTCTGTTCACTTCCAAAATATCCCTTACCTCTAGTCACCTTTTCAGCTTCTGTACAGAGATTCTTTTCATGAGAGCTTATTTCAACAAGTATTTTAGATCGTATTAGCATTCATAGCATTAGGAAAAAAAAAATCTTGCATAGTTTCAGAACAAAGGATTTGACTCCTGATACTTTGATCCCACAGAAACTGTGTCATGGGCGTTCAGTGTGAGATCTCAGGAAACCAAACACTTTCATTTTACTAGTCCAAGGTTTGCCAGATAATTCCATTTTTTCCTTTCTTATTTTTTTTCTTAAAAGAAAGAGCATAGAATAAAGAAAATATGAAGATAACTCATCAAGCACACTGAAAAAATATGAGACACTGCATTTACAATACAGAAAGTTCAGACAGCTTGCAGCTTCCAGCTACATTGATGAATGTCTGACCAAATTAATGTTATGTCTCAGACAACTGTCTTAAAAGTACCAATCAGCTGCACCATCTCGTAATCAATAGGTGTGCTCACTGTCTCCTGCTCGGGGAACAGGATTGATGGCTGTCTGCCATGGCTGAGGTGAGGCAGGGATAGAAAGGGGGTCAATGTCACAATGAGTAGATGCAAATGACAATTCCTCCTCCTTCACATCAGTGTTTTAAACTTTAAGAAAATCTAGCCTATATGTTTTTTTTCTACATTCGGGTCAAAGGTTTTTTAAGCAAACATTAAGTATACCACCACTGTATTTGCTAACTTGACAAAAGGATTCAAGATCTATACACACTAGCTGAACAGGTAATTTGTCTGTGGAACTGATGTTAGTGGTCTGATAAGATTTAGATAAGATAGGACCAAACATCTATTATTTCTGGTAGCTTTGTTTCACTGAACAGCTCCAGAGATAACTACAAGATATCACAGTTTTATGACACCAAAAAGTCAAGCATTTATTAATGTGCGCACACACACACAGACACACGCGCACTTCCCTCCCCGTGCCTGCCTTTTGTATCCTTGTACTCTCTAGTTTATAGTCATTTGGAATAATTTCCATATTTACAGCTTGTTAACATGTTAGGTGTCTAGTTCTTACAGGTTAAATTACTAAATTCCATTAAGTCAAATTATCAGTATTTACTATATCATCATAATTATGGAATTATGTTGGCTTCCTTATTAAACAAAATAATTTCTATCCAATAGTTGAGATGTCCTAACCTCACCCAACTGTCTTCTGCTTTTCTTCCATAATTAACAGAAAAAGTCATCACAGCCTCTGATTCAGTAAAGTCTAACTTATAAGTGAGAATACTTAAAAGCAATTTTCTAATGCCAAGTACAGTTATTAGACCTAATTTTTGTGTGCATTATTTCTAAAGGTTAAACAACGAAAGAAATAAAAAACCTTCCCAAGCTTAATATTAATATGCATGCATATTAGCATTTGCTTTCAAAATGTATTCCCAGGCCAGCCTCCATAGATCCTCAAATCAAGAATGTTTTATAAAATTATCACAAGAGCATTAGACAGACTTGGTAGACAACCTTTATCTTTTCACAACGGAACAAGAAATGGAGTGTTCTTTGTTTAAAAGATAAAATCTGCATTATTTATCATAAAACTTTTTAATTTCTTGGATTTACAGTTACTTTGTCCTATTTTCATAATCCTTTAGAATTTACTGTTTTAAAGAATATTAAGCAACCAAAAGTTGGGGCCAGTTCTGATGTTGAACAGTGGGAAGTTTTACAAAAACTCTTTTTTCTCTGACTTGATCATTCAGATTTTGTACTTTTTTCACCAGACCGTCACACAGCCAAATTATACAGAAAGTAAGCTGACTATTAAGAAAGCAGATTTTGTTTAGAGAGAATTTATTTCATATCCTTGGTGCCTGTATGTTCAGGCCACAAAGTAGACTGCAGTTTTCAAGTTCTAATAGGCTGCAGAGTAGATTTTTCTCTTCCATGGTCATCTCAGCATAATTTTTTCATACTTTCAAAAATTAGTCTCTAATCTCCTAATTTGCTAGAAGTGAATATTTTTTATTTATTTAATAAGTTAAACACATATCCACTTGAGTCTTCCTGCATGTCCTATCTGATTATAAGCATAAACTGTTTTCTAGCAACGGGGGTTTTAAATAGATTTATAAGAAACATTTTACAAGTTAGCAACTGCACTATTATGAGTTCTGGTGTAGTATGTACCAGGCTGAGAAGGTTTTCTTTTGAAGTGAAGATAACCTCACTAGTTTATGAAAGCACTTCTTCTAGCAACTACCTCAGTTCACAAAGTTGTTAATTTACTGGTCCTTATGATAGAACCTTTTGTTTCAGTATTTCATGAGAACAATATTTGTGTTCTTGCCTTTCATTTGCAGATAATGATTCTGTTTAGAATTTCTGCAAGGCATCTCAATCCAGTTAATGAGTTGCATCCAACCCAATGAGTTGCAATGAGGTGTCCACACTTGAATATTTCAGACATTCACATTCTACCTGGGGACAGTCACTTCTGATAGTATCTTTAGGAATATGTTTTTAACAGATGTATTTACAGAATCAAAACCAGCGTTTTGTGCTGGAGACTCTATGACTATTCAGTCATCTCATCTGGATGATTATTTTGGCTAAGCAGTATTGCAGGATTATTTACTAGATTCAAGTGATTTTTCTGCATTTCTGAATGCTACTTGAGGGTCATGAGAATTGACTATACATCAACAAATGTTTGAAGAGGAAAGCAAGTTTCTGGCTTATAGAAAGATTTTATTTTTTTTTTTTTTTTAAATGTTCTATATGTTCTATGTTCTATAGATATTTCCTGAATTATCTCAATTGATAAAAATGTATTATTGTCTTAGACACTGAGATTTGGGGTTTATTTCCCTCTGATTTATGCACTTAATGGAGATTGTGAATACAAAGTTGGAGGTACAACACAATGAAAGAAAGGATGCAGTCATACAAATTGTTCTCTCTCCAGTGCTCTGGGCATATGGAATTTGAATGGATAATGCATATTGAAGACTTTTGGTTACACACAGTTTAGTTAGCATCCCTTTTCCACAGCCTAATTCCTGAACACAGCAGTCAGCAGTAAAATTTGCACTCTCATGAGTTTTAGAAGTAATGAAAAATCTTCTATGGTGTACTTTCAATTCATTTTTGACATACACCTACTATGGATTTACAATAATTTATCTTGGGTGCTGAATAAGCCTCCTTTTTTCACACCTCACCACACCACTATTGTGAGGCTTAATTACAATGCTGTCTCTTTTCCATTTAAATGTGTCAGAATTTATATTATAACTTTCACACTTAAGCCAGTTAACACTAAATAGTCATGTCATCCAAAATAGTGTTCCACTGAAGCCGAAAAAATTAATTTTTGTTGCAACTAAGTCCAATCTCCTGCTGGTTTCCCTTTCCCCCCAGAAGGATATGTTACTATAACCTAACAACCAAATTGTTGCTAAAACATGTAGTTATGCAGTGTCAAGATAAATGTATTTTAGAATTTTGTGCCAATTAAGCTTAATAAATAAATATTAACTTCAATTTCTTGAAAACACATTCTGAACAGTTTAGTATAAGCTGAATGGCATTTCAGAATTTTGCAGCAATAAATAAAAGGGTTTGTTTCTGATGTGAAAGTTGGTTTTATGATTTTAGATCAAATTGTGAATCGATACCACTTTTGCTTTAAGCTAATTTTTATGTGATGTGTTCAAATCAAATGGCTTCTTACTCAGAATCAAAAAGTTTTATTCTTAAGAACTATTTATCAACTATAATAATTTCTCTAATATATGCTTTACTCATTTAGAAAATACCAAGTGGGTGAATTCCAGCACCCACACAAGTCCCTGATGATGCTATGGTTTGGAATTTATTTCTTCAATTTAATTAAATACAGGAAAAAAGTCTCCAGGGAAACAGATCAAAACAACATTCTTGTCAGGTCTAAAATAACTGTCCTAGTGGAATAAAACCAGACATATTTAATGGAGAAACATACAACATTAGGTAACGGTTTTTTGCATTTTCATTGTAGTATACCCAATTGTAAAAAACTGCTTTTATTTGATTCTTTCCACTTTTTTTCTTTGGAAGCTTAAAACTATTTCCTAGAGAAAAACATTCCTGTACATAAGTATTTTATTAAAAATGCTAAAGATTATATCATCTCAGTTTATACTGATAAACATCAGAGCCCAAAATATTTTCCCCTAAAGCTGCTATCTACAATGCACCAGCAAAGGAGGTAACAGTTACTAAGATGTGAGATCCTTGGTTTGCCTAACTTTTCTAGCCTAGCCCCTCACTATCAAATATTGTGAACTTTTTCATGCTTTTTCATTAAAAGCCTGAAATCTTTCCTTAAAATGTGAAGTGCATGTTGTAAGTGCTGTTAGAGGCAAACAGTTCTATCCACAGTGCTCTAACATTATAACTGCTAGAGCATCTCATCAGTCTTAACTGAGTCTTCCAAAATCAACTAACTTAGAACTGAGCCCTGTATTTTAGGTCTCAGCATATCTAGCATTATAGGATGAAGAATGTTAACAAGAACAACAATACAGAAAATGCACAAATAAAAATTTAACACTTCAATAATTCTGAAGGCTTTTATTTTTCTATAAAATGTGGTTTACAAGTAGAAAGCAATTATACGGTATGATATAAATGGTTTTATTTGTATTTCTATGGTTTATGTAACATATGAAGTTTCTACCACAACTTTGTGGGATAACTCATTTATAAAGTAACGTATGATCTACTATGTGCTGTTTGTCTTCAGATCTGTCTGTCTATCCTGTTGTCTTTTCATTGATGTACAAATTTGATTTTGTTATAAAAGTGAGCCAAAGTAACTTTTTTAAGGGTTGGTAAATCAGAAGATCTTCTGTGCCCTGCTGTGCATCTTTACCAGTGGGTGGTTGCCTCTTTCCTTTCCAATTGATTTGAAATTCACACAATAGCTGGTCCTGATGATCATAAATACAAACACAATGAAGAAGACAGACAGTTTCTTTTATTTTCCTTTGTCTCCTGTCCTAACCATCAACACAACAATTATTTAGAACACAATGTGGCTTACCTCACAATATTATAATTTCAAGAGTTCTCACTCACTGCTGGATGTGAGAGCAGTAAAAGCTACCACTTCATATAAATGAAATATTCATGTAAAATATACAAAAGTTTCACATACAAACATGCTGTTATCTTAAACTATGTATGTTGGATGATCATATCATCCATACTGAATGCTGGAGTTGTAGTCTTTAAAGTGCAAACCTGTTTTTCAGCATATCCACAGAACTCAATTGGCTAAGTACTAAGTAGTTTAAAAACCTGATACTTTTTGTTAGAGAACAAGCTCTTCCTATTAAAAATTCTGAATAAGTTCTTCCTTGATTTCCTTAATTTTCTTTTTAAAATATAAATGACTAACTCAACTATAATGTGTGTTTGACAGAAATAATTTGAAAGTAATTATACAGAGCCAAGCATTTAGACTCATGGGTAATTTGAATGCAGCTTCTTTCACCCTTTATAATTATGTACTTCTGGTGTTGTGCTATTGAGTGAACATTATCCTTTAAAAAAATGCAGAGAAAGATGTAACTGTTCGAAATTCACTCTGCAGCATGAGACTTCAAGTTATTGTACAGAAGACAAATGTGGAACAAAGAAAGCCCTTCTGTGAAGTCCAGTTGCATTTCCAGGAGGGGCTTACAGCTCTCCAGACAGGTACGTGAGATTTTTTTTTTCTTGTAATAAAAACAACTTCACTATTTTGAGAAAGAACTGTGCAGACTGTGTGTCTACAGACACAGACCTGACTCCTATGACCCTAAGATAAATAGTCTTATTTTGCCTCATTTTGAATATGCCTCTGGTCATTCATCGGTAGAGTGAGTGAGATGGTTAACACATTAGTGGATTTTATACCTAGCTGCATTATTCAAAATGCAGAGATGTTTTACAGCAGTGGAATTGTTTTGGATTTATCTCAGTTAAATGAGAACACAGCTTACAGCAATGATGCCCCTTCTTCAGCGAGTTTGAATTCTACTAGTGGATAAAGGTCAGGTATCCTACCTGATCTTGTTAAGCAAGACAACATAGCATCCTTTGGTACTGTTCATTCTTTAGTGATAGTCCATTGATGTAATGGAGAAGTTATAAATACCAACATTTCAAGAAGAACCTGACTTTATTGACCTTTAACTCCACATCATATTGGAGTTTATTATGACACAGTGAGATTTCCTGATTACTAGCCTGTAATGTTACCATAGTGCAGGCTACATATCATTTTTCATTTAATGCTGAAGAGGTTGTGATTTTTTTTCAGATGTTGGCATGAAATTTGTTATGGTCAAAGGCAAGTGTTTTGTAGCAATTAGGTAGTCAATGAAGAAAAGAAAAAAATAAATATGGCCAACAGTTAAACAAGTGGAGATGAACAAATGGAGAGCACTTCATAACTGATGAAACTACATTTCAGCAGAAGCAGCAAGGTAAAGGCACCATACTGGAATTAGGAAAATTTGGGAAACTGTCTTCTGCAGTTGGACAGAAAACACATGTGCTGATTTATGTTATTGAGACCATTCATAATGTACTTATAGTTGAGTTTTCCAGTCCGTCTTTAAAGATAACCTCACAATTTTGGAAGAAGTGTTCACTCGATTGTTCCCACTGTATTTAAGATGAGACTTGTTACTTGGAGAAAAGAATAACTTAATTTATTCAGATAAAATACAGATTAAACATTTCAAGTCAAAATAAAATTAGAGATAGATACCTGAAAAATGTAGGTCTCATAATTTGTTACTTTGTAGTTGCTCCCCATATCTACTGTGGATGAGTCTAATCTCTCTCTGGCAAGATGCTTTTGTTGGATGCCCAACTTCTTGCTGTGGCCAGTGCCAACTATTTTACTTGTTATCCATCCAGTCCAAAGGAAGTTGAATCTTTAATCTCTGTGGTTTTGCTTGTTGTCTAATTTTAAAACAGTACTATATGTTCATTTCATCATGGTGATCTTTTCTGTTTTCCCTTCAGAAAAATTTCCACACAGTTGTGAATTAGTAAAATTCAAATGTGCACTAGGATTAGGTCCAGTCTTTCAGAATGTGAATAATGATTCTCTCATCTTGGAGAATTTATCCTACACTTACCATTTCACATCATTGTTTTTCTAAACAATTGTGCTTTCTTAGTCCATACCTTTGTGAATTACTTTGTGCTTTCTGCAGTACCTTTGAGGATCTTAAACTACTGTTCTTAGATCATAATATATTTTGTGGCAAATAAATTCTGAGAACACTGTGATTTAAATTATACATTACAGAATATTTAGAGAAACAGCTAGAACTTGTATGCTTGGTAAAAATATTCTCTAATAGTGAAGGAGAAACTGGACCAATGAAAGTTCATGGAAAAAAAATCCTACTCTATTCAGACACTAGCAGAATGGAGAGAATGCATTGGAGGATTGGCATTGTATACTAAAAAAATACGTGAAGAATATATTCTAAGTTGTTGAGAAAATCTCATCTTGATTGCAAGGTGTTTATTGTATTCAGCCACCTTAGTAATAAAATGATACGATCCAGTAAATAGAAAACATACTGTAGATATTATTTTGAAGGTAGAAATGGTTATAATTTTTCTCTCTTGCATGTGATAGACTCAGATGAAACTTCTGCCCATTCAAGTTTATGTTACAATGCCACAATACACTGTCTATGTTATTGAACAAGCATGCTATCATAGTTGCTGTCATAGGGATTAGAAGGCATTTTTGCATGCATTATAGTTGCCAGCTTTCTACAGTAAAAATTGGATGGTTTAGCAATATAAATGTACGAGAAAACAGATCAGATACATATAATGTATCTCAATTCTTTTTTTTTTCCTGGAATTTCCTGGCAATATATGTATTAATTTCCTCTAATATAAATTAATATCCTTATCATTACTGTTTCTGAAGCTGGCAGTTGTTCATGGTAAAATAAAACTTTAAATAATTACACTTGGTCTCCTCATACTGCTGTTTATTCAATGATTTGAAAGCATTCCACCCATTTTAAATGTGGAATTAATTACCCATAAGGCACATGATAAATTGAAACAATTTTAATAATGGTGCCTATCATTGAGTAGCAATCTGATCAAATCAAATGATTTGCTGAAGATTCCTATGTCAGTGAAGATATGTAGAACAGATTGTCAGACTCCAACTTTCATTTTTGGCAAAGAAGGAATGTTCCTTCCCAGGAGTTTGCTTTGACATCATATTAAAATAGTCATTACTATTATTCTAAGTGACTAATTAGAAGCTTACAGTTCCTTCTTTATTTTCTTTGTGGATTCTTCCTTTTTTAACTGAACTCAGGAGGTGAAGTGGAGCAAGTGCTACACTGAAGTCCTGGAAGTGAAGTAAATAATGCTGATAGATTTGTCTTAGCTTTTGGTTCCAACTAAAAAAGGTAATAGATGAAATCCTAGTTCAGTTCACCTCCATAGGCTCCCAAGTTCACCAAACATCTATTAACTTCACAGTAATTTTATCTTTGATCTCATTTAAGACATTAATTCAATGGTGTACATAGTACAGTGAAGCCTTTGGTGTCTCAGACATCACCTCAAAAAAGTTTGTAACTATACAACTATAATGTTAAGATTTTGTATTTTCACAGTAATTTTATTCTACCAGTGCACATGACAAGGAAATATGGGTCTCATTTTCCCTTCCCCTTCACTTTTTTATTCTTTAAATAATGAAAAAAAGAATTAGTTTTTAAGTTACCTTGCTGGCAACAGTGTAATAACTGTACTGGTAAAAGCATGAAACACTGAAAGAGTATCTTCATCATTTAAAATAGAATAATAAAATCATAGACTCATTTAGAATCATTTAGGTTGGAAAAGACCCTTAAGATCATTGAGTCCAACTGTAAATCTAACACTGCAAAGTCCACCACTAAACCATGTTCCTAAGCACCACGTCTACACATCTTTTAAATACCTCCAGGGATGGTGACTCGACCACTTCCCTGGGCAGCCAGTGTTTGACAACTCTTTCAGTGAAGAAATTTTTCCTAATATCCAATCTAAATCTCCCCAGCACAACTTGAGGCCATTTCCACTTGTCCTTTCACTAGTTACTTGGGAGAAGAGACCAACACCCACCTGGCTACAACCCCCTTTCAGGTAGTTGTAGAGAGTGATAAGGTCTCCCCTCAGCCTCCTTTTCTCCAGGCTAAACAACCCCAGTTCCCTCAGCCGCTCCTCACAGGACTTGTGCTCTAGACCCTTCACCAGCTTCGTTGCTCTTTTTTGGACACCCTCCAGCACCAAAATGTTCTTCCAGTAGTGAGGGGCCCAAAACTGAACAGAGTACCTGAGGTGTGACCTCACCACTGCCGAGTACAGGGGGACGATCACTTCCCCAGTCCTGCTGGCCACACTGTTTCTGATACAAGCCAGGATGCTGTTGGCCTTCTTGGTCACACTGCTGGCTCATACTCAGTTATATTCTTATATAACGTATATAAATATTTGTAGTGACAGTCTTTGCATATTCCTTCTACTCTTCTACAGAAAACTAGTATATATGAATCACATAGAAACTGGTGTTTCTGCCTTTCTGAAACTTGTGACTAGTGATTATGCCTAACAGTCAACTTCAAAGTTCTTTTCTGGCTTCTTGTGTACAAGAGTATTAATAATATTTTGAAGAAGTTTTCTAAGAATGACTCTCAGCTACATTGGTGGATGTTTCCTCCTTACACGGAATGATCCCTCATCCCTTCAGCAAGAGTTGTACATCCCACTTACAGATAGAGACACCTTTTTGCCGTATGACCAGCTTTAATGCAAAACCACCCCGTCTCTGTCCCAGATACTTTCCTGTGTTTTCCCTTCACTTAACAGGCAAATCAAACTGAACAGAATGCAATGTTCCCTTCTGTCTCCAGCACTTTACCACATTTGGGGAATTATGGATTGTTTCCACTAGGAGGAAAAATCAAACATTGTGCTTCTTTGATGCAATCCTGTTTACAAAGATAGTACAAAACGCTATTTCTATAAACACAACAGGAAGCAGAGAAGAAACAGCAGGACTGTCTTAGTGCTAAAGCGTTTTTCAGAGCACTTAGTCCACGTGTTCTTTCAGATGTTGCCATTCCCTGAGCTGATGGTGCTTGTAGTTTGTTTCACTGCTTCTCGCCTTTTAGACTCTGGATTTTTTTTTTCTTCCTCTTTGCAAGAACAGGAAATATTCACAAATCAGCACCCAATGAAATTTCCTCTACCCACATTTGACTGCTGCCTAAATTTTGTTTGGCAAGGGAAATAGACAATGGTCTCAGGTTAAGTACGTTATTTCAGCTGTTTGATCCCACAATAGTTGAAAATAACTCATGTTCTCTTTTTCAAAAAAATAGTACAGTTTAAAGATATGGAATTTAAAATGGACTGAAAATTTAGACAGAATCTTTCAGTTTTTTCTCTAATTCATAATGATGTCTTTGTTAATAATGAAATCTTATGGTGTTTCAGCTGACAGATGAACTTTTATGAATATAACATTTTGGAACTATGTATAAGAAATTATACCTTTATAAAAATTCTATTGTAATTACATTTACTTTCAAATTACAATCTAATTAAAGTCACGTAGTCTCGCATTATTGACAGCTTTAGTTATATGCCTTTTCAATAGAAGCAGTATAATTTCACAGCTTCAGACTACTAATTTTACAGTAAGGCTTAGACTACAGCTACAAAAGCCTTTATTCACTTGATATGTAAATTAATTAGCAGGTTTAATGTGTGAATTGATGCCATGAGACATACAGTATGACCTAACACTTTGCTAGTGCTACTTAGAGTTTGTAAGTAAAAGGATGCTAACATAATCATTGTGTTGGCAAAATAACAATGGGTAAAATTAAAGCATATTTCAGATATCAATTATTATTTTTAAGTTTTCGGGAAAAAATTTGTTCCATAAAAAAATACTCTATGGTTTATACTAACATTTTAGCAGAGCCTTTAAGAAAGATTAGCATTTTTTCAGTATTTGCTGTATTGAAGAGAAGTGAGAGGTGTTTGCTAAGGTCCACAATAGGGAATCCAGACTGCAAGCAGAGGAGAAAGGAATAGGGTAAGTAATGAAAGAAGTAGTGCAAAAAAACCCTGTTATATAAAAGTAGTGTGTGTTATACCCTCCCACTCTAGATAAAAGACATGTTCTACCCTTGCTTTTAAGCTGCATTCTGTTTTCCTTAGAAAGAAACTTCAAACAAAAACATATTCTGGCTTTTGACAGAGTTTGGATTTGTCAGCATCAGTTCATCAACTGATGAATGAGAAAAAATCTGGCCAGCAAAACAGAGCTAGATTTTGTAGATCTCACAATTGAAGACATCTAAACAACATTGAGGATGTAAACTTGAATTCACTGAGCAAGAATTTTGTTGCAAAGCAAAGCTAGCTCTTCCAAATCTTAAGGAAATTAATTCTTAATTTAATAGACTGTTAAGCTCTTCTGAAAAATCTATAATTCTTCTTTAAAGAACAGTTAGGATACCTTTGGCATAACCAAAAATAGCATTCAGTTGGTGAGGAACGCAGCAGCGGCAACAGTAAATTCTGTGGCTGAGTGCAAGATTAAAGTGGATGGGGGTTCCTGAGCCAGGGAAACCCAAGGAAGAGTGGAGAGAGTCTCCTTCTCTGGAGATATTCAAACCCTGCCTGGACGCAATGCTGTGCAACCTGCTCTAGGTGATCCTGCTCCAGCAGGGGGGTTGGACTAGATGATCTCCAGAGGTCCCTTCCAACCCTTACCATTCTGTGATTCTGTAATACCTTTTAATCTCAGACTCAAAATGTAGGGAAAATGAGTAAATTAAAATATGATAGAGCCTCACAAAAGTGTGCAAGAGAGATGCAAAATAATAATAATAATAACAACAACAACAACAATAATAATAATGATAATAATACACTTGAGACCCATTTTCCAAGGAGTTTTCTTTTTGCAGTGTTAGTCACTGTTTTCACCCTATGCTCAGGAAATTTAATTTTAAGCTTCCATAAAGTAATATAAAACCAGCAAAAAGGCTGGAGAGGTTTATGACTGACCAATAAACCCTTACAAGGGAAGATGGCTCAGTAGAGATAGGCAAAGGCAACGTGCATGTGAAGCTCAGAGAATAACGCAAGGTGTGACTGACCAGAGTTGCAAAGAAAGCTGACTTTCTCTCAGCACAAAGGGGACCAGAGGGTGGCATTTATTTTAGATAAACGGCTATGTCAGTTGAACTCCCTGAGTTAGCCAAACCAGCATGGGGGGTAGTCATTACATGGCTCAGCCCAACATATGAAAAGTTTAGAACAACAAACAAAAGAATTTTAAAGAGAACAATGGGCTTAAGCTGGTTTCATACCACATACTCCTTCCCCGCAGCCGGGGACACCCAGTGTTGTGATGGTAAACATATTATAGAGACTGGCAATGGGAATCACCTGGTATTGTCATTGAACTGTGTGTTGCAATTGCGATATTTTCCAAAGTGATTGTTTTCCATGTAACATTTTATTTTTGTTCTTCCTAATGTATCACTGAACAGTCCTTGTATAAAACTGAATCTATCTAAATTTTTCTGGTGGTGTGTTTTTTAAAAAGTTATTACTGAAGTCTCTTTGTATTCACAATTTTTTTGTTCTTTCCAACTATAAACTTTGATTCCTAACTAAATCTTAAGTGTCAGAAAGTTAAAAGACAGAGATTAATATCTGGTGGACTAAAAGAAAATTGCTGGTCAAAGTGGCATGTTATGTGTAAGTTGATATGGAACACCTAAGACTGGTCACCTAAGAGCTTCAAGAGTTTATAGGCAATTTTGAAAATTGTTCTCTATTCATAATAGTAATTTCCCAAACTATACTATATGCAGGGTTTTTTCCCAGGAATTTCAAGAACATTTGCTTATAAATGCCAATATATTGCTAGTAATTGACTCCTATTATTGGTTGCATTTATTTCCCCAGGAAAGTAGAAAGTTTCTGCACTTTGACGGGGCACAAAATTGATAAAGACAGTGTCAGTTTGTTCACATCAGTATTTCTGTAGTGAAAAAGCTGAATCTCATATTTCTTGTGCTAGACTTTTATTGCCTTATATGAGTCATTATGTAGTAGATACTGTTTTTTAGAGAAAACGTAGTGGGAAGGATTGTGGAAGGAACAGATAATAATTTTAGACTTTGTTTCTGTTATATGTTTAATAGAGTCAGAAATAGGAATTGGGAGTTGATTCTGCTTTATGCTTTGCTTTATAAAATGCTAAACTACTGTATATATAAAAACTGTAAAAGAATTACTGTCAGTGTCCTATACGTAAGCTATTTTTACAGGAGGCTGCAGTTAGCAATCCTTCTTGGGTTTAATTGTAGCGGTCCTAAAGTCAATGACAAAACACTTTGTGATTGCAGTTGGGTCAGAGTTTCATCCTCTGCTCTTCTGAGTAACTGAAGGATACAGACAAAGTAATACATTTTAAATTGCTGATAGCTCATATGTTTATGTCTGTCATTGGATAACATGAGTTGCTCATCAGATTTGATCATTTATCGATTTGGTTAAATATACTTTTTAATATATTCCCCACCCCAACATGCACGCAAATTTAATTCTTAATCCTATACAGTTATAGTGTGTAGTGCAATTTTTCTGTATTTAAATTCTTACATAATTTACAATCATTATTTTCTTATTTACCCTACAAAATCCCATGTGTAGATTTCTGATCCCTGCTACAATTTTTAGCTTTTATGATGTTATTATACAGTTAAAAGTGACTGTTGCAGTGTATAAAATGTATTTTCTCAATTTTCTCAATTTTAAATTCTTTATTTTCTAATACAGTGCCTTCCAGAACTTGTATTATAAATACTATTAGATTTCTGGGGTGTACCTGCCAACTTTATCCTAATAACTGCAAGAAATTAAGGCAAACAGGACAAAAACATCTGACATCATTAAAAACTCTTTGAAGAACAGAAATTCTATGTTTCTTATTTCTTATGAGAACTGCGGGGATCTAATAGGACCACAATTCATAGAAACAGAGAAATTGGTTAGCAGTGACTTCAGGATGCCACCAGGTTCAACCTCCAGCTCAAAGGATGATTACCATGAACACTTGAACAGCACAGCCATGGACAGCTTTGCCTAGGTGATTCTTGACCTTATTTTGTTGTCTGTCTGGGAAACCTGTACCACTGCTGCACCATCCTCACAGGAAAAGAAAAAAAAAAAAAAAAAAAAAAATTCTGTTAATGTCCAACTCAAAACTCCCAAGCCACAATTTTTGGCTGTTGCCCCTTTTTTGTATCACGCACCAGTACTGAGAAGAGTTTGGTTCCTTCATTTCTGGATGCAGGCTTGACCTGGGTTTGGCTAGGATCGAGTTAATTCTCACCAGAAGCTGGGATGGGACACAGCCAGAACAGATGACCCAAACTAGCCAAAGGGGGTATTCCATACCATATGACGTCATGCTCAGTATAAAAGGGGAGCTAGTCAGGGAGGGGTGGTGCGGCTCCAGGGCACGTGGCTCGGGGATGGTCCGGCTTCGGGGCAGGTCTGAGCGCGCGGTCTGAGTTGTACAGCTGTCGGGTGAGAAACTGCATTGTGTCACCAGTTTTGTATATTCTGTTAAGTACTGTTGTCATTTCCCTCTCCCTTGCTATCCCAGTAAACTGTCCTTATCCCAACCCACGAGGCTTTGCTTTTGTCTTTCTCATTGTCCTCTCCATCCCACCTGGGGGGGGTGTGTGAGCCAGCGGCCGCGTGGTGCTCAGCTGCTGGCTGGGGCTGAACCACAACAAGGCTGATATTTCTTCCCTTAACCTCCTCTTCAGCTCATGAAAGAAATCCAGTTCCTTCAACCCATTCTTAAAGGTCATGTGCTAAAGGTGACTGACCCTCTTCATAACAAACCCTCCTCCAGCTTCTTCACATCACTCATGAACCAGGGTGCCACAGACTAATTCTGGTGTTCCAGTTGTAGTCTTACCTAAGTAGAGGGGAATAAAACTTTCCTCAAACTGCTGGCCACAATGTTCCTAATGGACACAATTTGCCCTGTTCATAATAAGAGTGAATATTTATATATTCATGACATCTGAAGGGGAGCTATTGGCTCATATCCAGTCCAACTGCAGGGCCAGTGAGCTTCCAGCCCATATTGAAACTTCGCCCCCCTCCCTGTCTTCAAGATGCAAAACTTTGCACTTTTCTTTGTTGAACTTTCTGAGGTTTCTGCTAGCTCAGTCCTCAGCTGTACTACAGACTGAAGTTTTATTATTTCTTGTGTCAGACACTCCCCTAATTTAGTGTCTTCTGTAAGATTTTGGGAGTGTGCTCTACATTATCATCTAAATTGTGATGAGAAAGTTGAAAAATAAGGACCCTGGTATTGATCTTGGGTATCCTCCATTTATTATAGACCACTAGCATTGACCAATACCTGTTGAGCTGAGTCCTGCCAATTATGAACCCACCTAACAGTCAATTCTTCCAGTCCATATTTCCTCATCTTACAAATGAGAATATTGCACGACACTGTGTCAAAAAGCTTAAAGAAGACAAGGTATAGAACTTCCAACCCTCTGCCTTAACCATATAACCACTAATTTTGTTGTAAAAGGCAATCAGTTCATCCAGCTTGATTTGCCATTGGTAAACCTATGTTGACTCTTACTGGTTATTCTCTTGTCCTGCACATGCCTAGAAATGTATTCCAAAGGGACATGCTCCCTTCCAAGGACTGAGAAGAGATTGGCCAAACCATAGTTATCCAGGTTCTCCTTGTCTGTCTTAATGATGCGCATAACAAAGTTTTTGCCCAGTCATGGATTCCTCCTCTGGTTGTCACTCTTTTCCATAGAAGACATACAATCATGTTCCATCAACTCTTTCAGCACCTTCAAGATGAAATAGCTGATGAAATACTGATGCTGTTCAAGCTGATGGATTTAAACATATCCAGTTTCTCTAGGTACTTTTAGGCAGTTGCTCCCAACTGTTAGCTGTCTCACTCTGTCCCAGACTATGCTGTTACACACAGAGGTCTGAGAGCAGGCAGTGTCTATGAAGATCAAGACATAAAGGCAGAACTCTTTAGCCTTCTCCATGTCACCTCTCACTTGTTGGTTCCCCCACTCATATAGTATATCCACCTTTTCTCTGAACTTCATTTTGCAATTAGTTTAACCATAGGATCCTTTTTTCTTATCTCTAATGTCCCTTGCTATGTTTAGCTCCAGCTGGGCTTTGCTCTTGAATTTCTCCCTAAGTACCTGAGAAATGCTTCTGTACTTCTTTGTTGTCTGTCATTTCCATCTCTTGTATGCTGCTTTTTGTATTTTAGTTCAGAAGGTATTAACATATGTGCAATAAAGTAGGTCATACTCAAGATGAATAAGTATTAGACCAGGATAAAAACCTACCAAGTTTAAAGTTTAAATTATGCAAATATTTTGGTGAGATAGATAGAAATTCTGGAGTTCTGAGGAGAATTTTTGAAAATGAAATGTATCACAGATATATTGGTGCATTTTACAGCCCTGTATTTTTGGCAGATTTTAATTAACACAACAACAAAACAAAACCCCAGATGACAACTTACAAAAACATAGAGTCAAAATTAAACTTCTGTATGCAGCTGACTTAAAAAAAAAATAAAATAAATTCAGATCACTGTTTATTTCAAGCACAGAGCTTTTTAATCAATTCTGTGTGGAAGCAAGGAGGCTGCCACTTTGCTTGTCTGCATTGTTACAAAAAATGCTCTCCTGTGCTGCCAAGCTCACTGTGCTGCCTCTATCTGGCACCAAAGCACTATCTTTTGCTGCCATGCAGCCTGCACTATGTGATAAAGTGTAGTTCTCTGCCTTGCTGATTATCAATTCTGCTATAGACAGTGCTCCCTTGTGCTGTAGTATTCCATTCTGAAGTGCTATTCTCTCCTGCTTGTCTCCCTTCTGAAATGCCCGTCACAATGAAATTTTAGTTTACCACTTGCACTAAGAGTTTGTGTGTGGTATGCTGTCTGTAAAGGTGTTATTGGTATTAATTTCACATTTGTGTGTATGTATTTGAGTAATGGGATACTGAAAGACCTAGCACTGGAAGTTGGCTACAAACAGTTGTATCAGAGGATAAGGAGAGAATAGAAATACTGTTTCACTGATCTGATCTATTTTGAATGAAATTCACCTAGAAATGAAAAAAAGTAACCACAAGGTGCTTGCCTACCAAAATAATAAGAATAAGAATATGTTGTTGTTGTTATTATAACAATGTAAATTAATATAAATTTTAGGTGCTTTATCTAAGTAAAATCTAGACTAATTGTCCTGAATTAGTTGAATAATTGTCCTGAATTAGTCAACTGGGTTTTCTACAGAATTCAAAGAAAATTTATATGAAAAAAAATAGAAGTCTACTTGAAAAATATCCATGGGATATGGCCCTGCAGAGAAGAGGGATCCATGAGATCTTGTTGATATTCACCTTCTCCAAGCTCAAAAAAGCTCTATCCCAACAAGTAGGAAATCAAGCAAGGTGACCCAGGATGAGCTGTTTTTTGATAGTGCAGGGGCAATGTTAGGAAAGCCAAGGCCAATCTGGAGTTAAATTTGTCACGGTATTCTAACCGGGAAAGAAAATACATAAACAGCAAAAGGAAGGCTAGGGAAAACATGGACTCACTGCTGCATGAGGCAGGGGACCTGGTGATAAAAGACACAGAAAAGGCAGAGGTAATCAATGCCTTCTTTGCCTTGGTCTTTACAGTTAAGATCAGCCTTCAAGAATCCCAGGCCTGTGAGACCAGAAGGAAAGCCTGGAGCAAGGAAGACATCCTCACTGGAGGAAGACCAAGTGTGGTGGGTTGACCCTGGCTGGAGGCCAGGTGCCCATCAGAGCTGCTCTATCACTCCCCCTCCTTAACTAGACAGGGGAGAGAAAATATAATGAAAGGCTTATGGGTCAAGATAAGGACAGGGAGAGATTCTTCACCAATTACCGTCACGGGCAAAACAGACTCAACTTAGAAAAAATTAATATCTAATTTATCACCAAGAAAATGGAGTAGAGCAATGAGAAAAAACCCAAATCTTAAAACACCTCCTCCCACTCCTCCCTTCTTCCTGGGCTCAACTTCACCCCTGAATTCCCTACTTATTCCCCTCAAGCGGCACAGGGGGATGGGGAATGGGGGTTGTGCATCACACATTTTCTCTGCTGCTTCTTCCTCCTCAGGGGGAGGACTCCTCGCATTCTTCCCCTGCTCCAACATGGAGTCCCTCTCACGGGAGACAGTCCTCCATGAACTTCTCCAACATGAATCCTTCCCACAGGCTACAGTTCTTCACAAACTGTTCCAGCGTGGGTCTCTTGCATGGGTTGCAGACCTTCAGGACCAGACTGCTCCAGCGTGGGTCCCCCACAGGGTCACAAGTCCTGCCAGCAAACCTGCTCCAGCATGGGCTTCTCCATGGGCCCACAGGTCCTGCCAGGAGCTTGCTCCAGTATGGGCTTCCCACAGGGTCACAGCATCTCCATCTGCTCTGGCGTGGAGTCCTCCATGGGCTGCAGGTGGAAGCTCTGCTCCCCATCATCCTCCATGGGCTTCAGAGGAACAGCCTGCTTCACCATGGGCTGCAGGGGAATCTCTTCTTCAGCACCTGGAGCACCTACTCCTCCTTCACTGACCTGGGTGTCTGCAAAGTTTCTCACATCTTCTCGCTCCTCTCTCTGGCTGCAAAAGCTGCCACTTCTTTATTTTTTTTTGTTCCCTTCTTAAATATGGTATCCCAGAGGTGCTACCACCATCGCTGATGGGCTCAGCCTTGGTCAGCAGTGAGTCTGTCTTGAGGCTGGCTGCCATTGGCTCTATCAAACTTAGGGGAAGCTTCTAGCAGCTTCTCACAGAAGCCACCCCTGTAGCCCCCCCCCCCCCAAACCTTGCCACACAAACCCAATACACCAGGTTACAAAGCACTTTAACAAACTGGACATATATAAGTTCATGGAGACTGACAGGTAGCACCTAGTAGTGCTGAGGGAGCTAGCTGAGACTTGACACTGTCTCCCATCCTCATAGACAAGCTGACAAAGTACAGGTTAGATAAGTGGACAGGGAGGTGGATTGAAAACTGGCTGAACAGCTGAGCCCAGAGAGTGGTGATCGGTGGCACAAAGTTCAGCTGGAGGCAAATCACTGGCAGTGTATCCCAGTGGCTGATACTGGGCCAGTACTGTTCAACGCCTTTATTAATGATGGGACATAGTGCACCCGTAGCAAGTTCATAAACAATACCAAACTGAGAGGAGTGGCTGATACACCAGATGGCTGCACCGGCAGTCTGAGGAACCTGGATGTGCTGGAAAGCTGGGCTGTGAAGAATGTCATGAAGTTCAGCAAAGGGAAATGCAAATCCTCCACCTGGTGCGGAATAACCCCATGCGCAAATACAACCTAGGGGCTGACTGGATGGAAACAGCTCTGCAGAGAAGGACCTTGGGGTCCTGGTGAAAAACAAAGTGGTTCCCCCATAGTACCCTCCTGGCAAAGAAGGCCAACAGCATCATAGGATGCATTAGGAGGAGTGTTACTAGCAGCTTGAGGGACATGGTCCTTCCTCTCTACTCAGCACTGGGGTGGCTCCATCTGGAGTGCTGCATCCAGTTCTGCATTCCGTAGTCCAAGACACATGGACTTATGGGACAAGTTCAGCAACAGCCCACAAAGATGACTCATATGAGGAGAGGCTGAGAGAGCTGGGACTGTTCAGTGTGGAGAAGAAAAGGCTTGAAGGGATCTTTCCAATGTAGTATGAATACCTGATGGGGGGGGGAGTGGAGAAGAGGAGGTGAGAATCTTTTCAGTGGTGTCCACTGACAGAACAAGAGGCACAAACCCCATGAAATTGCACCTGAACACAAAAATACACTCTTTTTTCTGTGAGGGTAGTCAAACACTGGATGAGGTTGCCCAAAGAGTTCACAGAGTCTCCATCTCTTCAGATATTCAAAACTCGACTGCATACGGTCCTTGGCAACCTGCTGTAGCTGATTCTGCAAAGGGCAGGGGAGTTGAAGAAGATGATCTGCAGAGATGCTTGTCAACCTCAAAGATTCTGTGACATAACAATAGCCAGAGTAGGTTGCCACTTAAACTTCAGAGGAGTTTCAGAATGCTTCATAGAAGGCATGTCTTAAATCCTCTTTTCCCTGTTTCCAGGAGAGAAATATACTGCCTCAGAGCTCAGTGGGTTTCACAGTCCCAAACTTCCAAAGTTTGAAAATATGCTGCTTTCAAAATGCAAGTTAGTCTTTCTTTGCTTTTCCCCATTGGTTTTTAGTAAGTTCATGACAAAAAACCAAAGGCCATCTGTGTTTCAGAAGAAAACACAACCCCCTGTTCAGTTAATTCTGAAAGAAAACATCCACAATCCAAAACCCCAAACAAACAAATTTTACTATAACAAGACCAACTCAACTTTCTGGGAGAATTTTCTTTCTCAGTGAATGCTCTAACCATTAAACTAGTATGTCTTCATCAGTATGCTACTTGAACATAATATTAGATTTTGATACCACCAATTTAACCTAATTCCTTGTAGTTAAAAAGAATGTCAGGCTCCTAAACTAAGGTAGGGAGCAGCAGGCATCAAACAAGACGTTGTATGCAGACCCATTCAGAGGAAAGGTGTCAATAGAAAAGGGCAAGGTCTGTTTTGAGATGTTATGGAGGATCTTACCTCATTCCATATATGTATTTATTCTGTATCTGTATCCCAGTATACAAAAGAGCCACAGCTTTTACTTTCTGCCTGTGATTTCTCCTACATTAGTGTGCCATTCTGTATTGGCTGTATTACATCTGTGGGCAAAACATAAAAAAAGGATTACCACACCAGTCAACTGAAAAAGTTGGCAGAGCACATATTGCTATAGATGACAGAAGCAGGAGTTCCTGGAGGAAGAGATTCCAGCTTGTGCCAGGTGATAGTCTACAGTTTATCTAGTTTTATTAACTTTTAATTGTTTGAACAACAAATCTGTCCTTGAAGAAAAAGGTTCTGAAAAAGTTTACATTAGTGGGACTTTCCTTGATGTATTAGCTGGCAGGCTGGCTGCCTGATTTACAGAGAAAAGGAACCGAAACAGGGAACAGATTCGAGGATAGATTTGGAAAGGACTTGCTACTATGTAAAATTCAGGCCACTGAATCAAATGGAAATGAATCATCTCAGATGACTGAGAAGTGTTTGAATAATCTTTTTATTTGCCTGAGGCTGCTTTTTTTTGTTTGGGTTTTTTTTGAGGGTGTGTGTGTTTGTTTGTTTTTTAAATAAGAGCTATAACTTTAAATTTATCAAGAAACAAAATGTGAGCTAGTAAAATTAAACTGTTAATAGTTAAGTAATGATTTATATTTCCCTTACATGTAAAACAAAACCAACCAAACAAAAAGTTTTACTTGCTTTATTTTCTCCCAAACTGCCTAACTTACAGAATCAAGTTTAAAAAGAGGCCATACTACTTGGGACAAAAGCAAAAAGAAAAACCCCAACAAACAAACAAAAACCCCAAACAAAAAACCCTCTGTGGTTCTCACTTAAAGAGTGGAATTGATTATGATTGACTTATTTTGTGTCTCCAGACAGCTAAAACCCAGACTCTTTCCACAGCTCTACTTTTTATTCTCCTCTACCCAGTGGTCTTACACTAGCAGTACCCTACTTCTGTAGGGCTTTAACTTCCCTGAGGATGAAGTGGACACAGTTCTTCAAACAATTACATGAGTAATTCTATAGGTAAACAATCTTAATTAACTACTCACATGTTACAAAATAAACACATACACAGAATAGCTATGTCCTTCAGGCCCAGTTCATCCTACCACTTCTGTCTTTGTGAAATATAGAGGCTTTTGTCAGTGGTGTAGAGGATATACTTGCTTCCTTTGGGTAAGCTGGCTGTTTTTCACTCTCTCTCCTCTCTGAAATTTGGGGGTGAGGTCTCGATAGAATGACTGATTAGTGAAAATTAGTGCCCAATGTTAAGGATTATTTTTTTTATGTGTCTGGGTTTTTTTTCTGTCTTCTCTTTAAAAGTCCATAGTCCAGATTCATCAAATGTATTTCTCTCTGCTTTTTGGTATTCTGACACTGATTATGATGATGATGAAGGTATGATTAATAAAATGGTAGTTAATTAAACTTCTGTGACTTGTTGTAACATATGTAATTTTAAGGCTGCACAAGGTTCTTATCAGAATATTCTTTTGTGAAAAGCCGTAGTATAATAATAAAACTTGTAGCTGTGGTCTGAGAATATCTCTGTTAGTAGAAGGAAGCATAATCTTTTTTAATTAGGGGAAAGGTTGATTAATCTGTACAATGCCTAAGTGGCATTGCTGTTTAATAACTGTTCTCATTTTGCTAAGATCTATGTTGTAGAGGTTTCTGGTGGGAGAAATAGAATGAAAAACTGCTTTATTTCTGACTGACTAATTTAAATAAGTTATAGTCTTCTTAATTAGTTTTATCTCTCATTGCCTTGCTTTTGCAGGTGGCAAAATTTGCAATACTTGGAAATATTAACACTGAAATTAACATAAAAAAACTAGCTTGTAGAGTTTCACATTACATCTTTATGCTACTACACAGAGGTTTTAGTCTCAGTTACTGGTGTCTGCAAAACATGGGAAATTGGTAATGCAAGATCTTACAAGGAAATGTCTAAAAATCTGTATGCTTATTCCACTGTGATTCTTCAAATGACTCTCACAGTGGAGTTCATCTAAAGGTAGAATAAGTAGAATCCCATCTATTAAATCAAGTTCTACATGTAACTATCTTGTACAGCCAATTGGAGAACTTGGAAGAACACTTTTTCATACCAACCTTCCTATCTGAGATTAGTGTTAATAACTATATAGTAGCTTTTTGCTTACGAATATACAAGTAAAAAAGTATATTACAAATGGAAAGAGAAAATAGTACCAGGTCTGTTCACTTTTACTTTACCCCAGGTGCAAACTGTTGCTGGTCAGAGCAGTTCACAGCTACATCCCTTTAACATCATCTGAACTGCAAGAAATCCAAAATGAAAATATAGTGAATAGCAACAGCTGGGCTTTATTGCAGAGCCAGATTTCCCCAGAGTTTTAGTAGTACAAACAAATTAATTTTTAGTGGTATATTATAGCCTAATTAATTTAGCACTCTCAAAGTGGGCTTTTGTGAATACCTGTCTCAATTTTTTCCTATATAAGACATCATGCTGTGTAACAGCATTCCCTTAAGACTGATGTTCCTTCCCCTTAGTTGAAATCCCCAGAGTTCTGGTCAATTTGTCCTTGCAGAAAACCAGGCTGGATTAAAACCTTCCTGCCTACTTAAGCAAATATACTGATGTTGTTTCCTTTGCTAAATAGTCCTGTGACTTGCAGAAACTATGAGAAATAGTGAAAAACTGAAAAGAGAGAAAAATCTACCTAACAAAAGGAAAATAAAGTATTGTTATGTCAGCCACTGAATGTTATGGCTGTTCCCTACCCCCCCTGTAACCCGCCCCCCCCCCCCCCCCCCCCCTTTTTAATTGTTAGTAGAGGAAGAAATAGAAGCATAAAGTACTTGTGAGGGACAGGTAGTGCCTGAAAACCTTGGCTAATTCCAGTGATAAGCTACAAACAGAAGCCTTTAAAGTATGCTTACCATTCTCACAGCTGATCTTCCAGTCTCTGATAAATGGTCTTTCACTTAAGTAAAAGTAAAGAGTATATAATATTGATTTGCTATAACTCATTGTAAGGTCTGTGGTGTAGGTAATATTGTGGAATTGCAATATGAGAAAATGACTGCTGGGCAAGAATGTTGTCACTTCTACCTCCTCAGTTTTCTCTTACTTTATCTCCGCTTCATGGGAATAAGTAATCCCTTAGAAACAACATTATGTACTATCTAATAATTTTTGCAGTCAGGGAAAAAAAGTTAGGATCAACTTTGCACATATATATATTCAACGTATATTTTCATGATGTCCATAGAGCTCCTTGTATATGTCAATTTAATCATCAACCTAAATATTTCTATGTTCAAGTCTTGAATTTACATGGCACTTGAACATCTTATTAAGAAACATGTTTCAAAAAACTGCATTTCAGGGCTGCCTTTAGTAGCATAGCATAATATAGATGTGGGTGTATGCCCTGGCATGATTTCAGAGCTCTGACAAATATAAGGTTAGTCATATACATATGGGTATATGCTTACCCTGGTTTAGTGCTGTGAGGAACTACAGGAAATGAAGAATGGGTGGTTACTTACTGTTATGTTCTGTCACTAGTAGTAATTTGTTTTCTTCTTAAACATATATTGCAAGGACAGAGCAGAGTAATAAATCAGAAATGGGCAGTGCTAAGGAACAGTTAGTTTAACTGATATGCTTTATAGCAACTGTTGAATAAATCAACAAAACTTGTGCTAAAGCTTCATTTGCTTCTGTTTCTCAATAGAAAGTATGTAGCTATGTGTGAAATTTCTAAATAAAATTACTTTACTACCAGTATTTCCCTGTTGACAGCAGTAGCGAGCCTGCTTGGATAAGTAGGATTTCAGGTGGCTGCCAAAGACTACCTGAATCACATTATCTTCCTCATCTCAGAGCAGGTATAAAACAATTAGTAGTTTATAGATCCTGATTAATTAGATCCAATTTTTAGTTACCATCAGTCCTCTTGTTACTGAAGATGTGATGGAGCTGTGGTAGCTATGAGAAATAATAAGAAGAGGAAATGTATATTAAAAAAAATTGTCAGAGCAAAGGACCATGTGTGTTGACAGGAAAAAGGAGAAAAAGAGGACAAATCATTCACCATAGTGTGTGCTGCCACATGATGCTTGAGCCCTAGAGCAATTTCCTGTTGTTTTTATTTTGCTGTATATTCTGTTTACATCTTCAAGTAAAAGTTTGAGTCAGATCCCAAATAAAATATACGCAAGTATTGGTGTAATCACAGCATCACAGGTGTTACCTTCTGAGTCACTAAAGCCAGCTTCAGTTAGAGCTACACAGGTGGCTACTACTCCTAAAAGAGTTATAGACATAGTAATTAGTATTCACAAGTCCTTCTGGCCCCTGTGTACTTCTAGTACTGCACTTTTCCTCCAGTCTTGCTTTTCATCCAGCAACCTTCATTGGCTTTTGGGGTTGCAACAAATTCCACACAGGTACCCCTGGGTATCCAAAAAAAGCGCTTTCAGTCTCCTGTGAAGTCTGGTTGTGTATCTGTTCACTGCTTTTCTCAGGATCCCCTGATCTCTTCATGCTACATATATCTCCTCTTGTTTGGTTTTTTTTTTTTTCCCCACTTCCTTTTGTGTTCTGGAAACATCCCCAAACCAAGTAATCTCCCTTGATCTATGTGAGCACCAAGGGTAGTGTACTCTGTTGATCTGTGTTGCACCTTTGCACAGGAACTTATTGTGCAATACATTGCACACAGCAAACACCTAAAATAGAGGCTATCCATCTGAATAGCTGGTATTTACAATGTGTTTGTTTCCCATCCAGAAAGAAAGTTCTTTTTCATTTGTAATTGGGTAAAACATTCTAAACATAAAAGCAATAAAAAAGAGAATAACATTAAGATAATGAGTTTATTTACTTATTTGCATTCTGACTAGTCAGGTATAACACTTAATAATAGAACACCACTGAAATATTATTTCTTAAAAATCTACTCGAAAGAGTTAAAATTTAGGTATTTTTAAAGGATATCTTTAATATTTTTCCTAACTCACTCTTCTCCTCCCTTTTAAGCCTGCTTCATAAATATCTCTAATGATTTATGTTTCAGTAAAGAATAAGATTGAAGTACTGTTATTGCTGCTATTATGAATTACATTATTATATTCAGAAGTGGGTTTGATGTCAAAATTTGGGGGGGAAGCATTGATTTACGTTTTTCTCAAATGCTACAAAAATGTAGCAGAGCAGATTACATATGAAAAAAAGATTGTGTAGGCCTCAGTAATCTCAGCAAATGCTGGAAGTACCAAAGTTATAGGAATTCTTACAGTCATATACCCAGTTGTTGTTTGCAACTTGAATGGGTGGATAAAACCTTTCTTTTCTTCTTCCTCCTCCTTAGTTTTGGACTTGCTGAGAGCCCAAAAGAAATATCTGGGTTAAGTGGTTCCTTTCCACTCTGTGTGCACATTCTTTCCTTGAGTACATAATTAATTAGAACTATTTAACTACCTAATAAATTAGCCATAGGCAAGATCTCTATCCTGAAAGGTCAGGCAGTGGTGAAATTGTTTTCTGAATCTGGAAATTTTCGGAGAGATTTATTTGAATGAACTTCTTTATACCAGACCTGTCGTAAGTGTCGTCAGCACAGCTAACAACATAGTGGAACAACAGATTTAAAAAGCACTTCTGTGCTTTTGTGTAGATGATGAAGGTCTGGCTGGTTTCTGCACAAAATAAAATAGTCTTAAAGTAACTCCGAATGTGTTAATGAGCAATATTTTCAAAAAGACTTATATATTAGCTGAGAACAGAGTCTTTCAGAAGTGCTTTGACATTGCTGTACAGCCCCCAAACAAGCCTGATAAGCTAAAAAGAGTAGAAGAATGCCACATCCATCAGTCAGGTGCCTATTTTCTTATTCTATAATTATTTTTTACTTTTAAATCATGTACTCATAGCATTGCAAATGCTAAGTTTAGTTAATGCACTGATAGAACTTACATGATGTGGAATGTGCAGGAAACGTAGTTCAAAATGGCAAAACATTTTTTGAATATTCTTCATAGTACGTATATATCTAAAGTACTTTCAAAGAAGATTGTGAGTTGTTTATTATTGTACTAAAAGCCTTATACTGCCTATATATAATAGTCTTTGACTATTATTTGTAAAGAAAAAAACCCCACTAATGAATACAAGCAGAGTCACGAGCAATATAATAATATAATCATTGTAAAAACAAACTTACATTTTATCATAACATGATTACTGAATTCAACTAAATGTTTTGTTTTTTTTTTTTTCTTCTTATATTTTTTCCAGCTAAAATCCTTATCTTGTTTTCTTAGAACAAGGAATAAGTACTAACTTACAGTAAATGTTCCTAATCACTGTTAATCAAATGGAATACAGTTTGTATCATAGCTTAAATATGCTGTACTTCAATCCTATTTTAAGTCATAGTAAAATGTAGGATATGGACTGACAAAAAAGAATTGATTCTGTGAAATTTGGTGTCAGCTGAAAACCAATTTCATTTTTTTCTCTTTGCAAAATTTCTAAATTTTATGAACTATATGTATGTATTAGTAATGGAAATTATAAATATTTTGTGGATTAAGTTACAGCCAAAAATACATGCTCCAAGGTGGCTTTCTCCCTAGAAGTTTTTGCTGAGTGACTGAAAGTAGGAGTAAAGTTTTAGTAAAGAGAAAAGGAAGAATAAGAAACAATTTCTCAGTGGTTGATAGAACCCAGTGTAAATTCTGTTGTCCACTATGTTTCATGTTGAAACGAATCACGTGAAAATTGTTGGTTAACAGGAGTATTCAGTTTTCACTTTAAATCTCAAGACATTTTATTCAATTTGGAAGTTAATTCTAAGGTACCACTGAACTGTAAATTTCATTCTGCTAAAAAGTGTGTGAGCAACAAGAGATGTTTTCAAATGAAAATTATCTAGTTACAAATATTTGAATATGTAGTTATTTTTAAGGAAGAATGTGGAATGGAGAAAGTGCCTGTAGAGATTTTTTTATCTCTGTGATTATACATGATCCAATTAGATGCATGTGAACCTGAGTAACAAAATTAATAGGCTATTTAATCTCAAATACTTATTGTCATTTTTTACTGCCCAAAGCAGTCATTTGCAAAGCATTCAAGTGCATGAATATATGCTTATATCTACCTATAAGAAAATGTTTAGTCTAAAATATTTTACATTCTTATTTATTTTGGGGACATAGTCTCACGACACTACCTGGAATGTCTTATTAAGTGAATAGATTTAGTTAAGAAATCTGATGTGGGCTGGAAAATGATTAGAAGCTTTAATGGCGTTGATATATCAGATACATTAGCACTCAGGTGAAAGAAGTAGAAGAAATCTCCCACACAAAGCGTGCTGTAGTCATTGAAACTAAATGGGAGGGAAAAAAAAGTTGCTTTAAAATAATACTAATCTAAGCTGTTAAATGCATCAAGAATAAAATGACTCCACTTGCTCTGTCTTATTGCACTGTATGAAATGTTTCAGAATAATGAAAACTAATAAAATGAATATAATCACATACGTAACTTCATTGAAATTTATGGTAAATACAGTCTATTTATCCTTAAATATTTAAAAAAGACTATCATAAGAATAGAATATAGCATTAACAACTTTTTTTTTTTTTTTTTTTTGAATACTGATAAAAAGGTACTCCAGAATTGAAAAAGAAGGATAGTTTCTTTTTTGTTTTAAAAGGGAATGGTCAAACTTCTTCAGACAATGTTGCTTAATGTTAGTTGCTTTCATTCATGCACTTTGTACAGGCCTTCAAAATTATACTAGAAATCTTCCATGTGGAGACTCAAGGAATAAGAGAGGGAAAAGGAAGGTGCCTGAAAGAAAGGAAGGAAGAGAAAATACATGTAAAATTAATAGAGAGAGTTAGCTGTGCTGCTGTTGCCATTTGTCACCTGGCAAATAAAGCAGCTGCCTGTAGGACACAGGAGATATATGTTGAAGGGAAAAGCACTGAACCTTTATTCAGTTTTGCTCCCTATACTGCTGATGGGTTGAAGTGTTGTATATGGTTCAGAAAGGTGAAAGCTGTTGTTTTGAAGACCGAGCAATAGTTAGACCTCAGGGCAGATGTACTTTGGAGAACATGAAAAGTTCTCTGAGTGGGAGTGCACCACTAAGCCTACCACTTGGCTGGACCTTTGCATGCTGGAGTCTGAGAATGCCATGTGGAAGAGTTTGGAAGAGACCATAGTCTCTGGCACTGCTTCAGGATCCACACCTTGGACCTTGATAAAGATTCTTGAAAAGAAATCTAGACATAAGGAAGACCTTTACCCAGTTCTCATCAAGAGCCCCACGGACAACAAGTCTAGGTTGGAATGCCTTGCCTTTAATTAGAAAGCAAAGATATTAGCTGAGAGCATTTTGGTTACAGAAATGCTTCTCTCCCATTGTCCTCACTTTGCAAGCAGCACAAAGTCATGCAGCTTGTTGGGCACTGAAGGTGCATATTCTTGATGATGAGACTTTCCCAGTCTCTGCATAACTATGAGTATCATGGAGTACGGGGAGCCCACGATCCTCAAGAAGTGTGAAGAGGCACTTTCATTTCCAGTTTCAGCAAGTAGCTTGCAGATGGGATCAGCTGTGGGTGGTATTCCTTGAGAAACGTCAGTGAGGATGCTCTGTCTCATTTACCAGCATGCCATCATGTCTGGTTGAACGTGATGTCCATGTGATATCATTTCATTGATCACTACAAAATGGGGATGTGGACAAACTTTTGCACCAGGAGGAATTCCAGGGTAAATTTTTGCTGACTACGGTGAAGGCAACACTTGTGCTCTGCTGAACTCATATAAGACACAAGTTGAACTATTCCTTGATCTAGATGAGTAGAACATGGCAAGGAAAAGGCCACAGTAAATGTGAGATGACCTTTTGACCAAGTGAGGTAGGCTCATTTCTTCATGTTCCTTCCCCTACTTTTTTGGTTAGAAGCTGAATTAATCTTCCCCGTGCAGCTGCTCCAATGGTTACTATAGCTGATCTGCAACAAGATACCGATGAAAATGCTGTGCACGGCCAAAGGGAAGTTGCTGTCACAATGTTTACAGTTGTTTGCTTAAAAATAATTTAATTGTTTAAAAGGGAAAGGTTCTAAAAAAAAGTGTCAAGAGCACAATATTGAAATAGCTCATCAATAAACCTGTGATGTTTTGGGGGGAGGTGGGGCAGTGAGAGAGAAGACCTGCATGGTAGCGATGGTGAGCAAGTCTTTTTAAAAATCTGCAGAAGTACAAACAAAATCTGTGTGTGAGGAATTAGTTCCTTTTTAAATATACGGGCAATTTATTTGTGAAAGAACCAATTTTGTTTTCACCAGTGAGAAGGAAACTGCCATATTAATTTATTTCATAGTAGAAACAGCACTGGGAGAGTAAAATAAGCTTTGCTCTATGCTGCATTTAAATGAGTATATGTGCATGTTTCATTGGAGTAGGTTTGCATTTTGTTGTTATTCTCTTTCTCTCATGTTCCCCCACATTCTTTAAAGAGAATTCCATTAAAGTTAAATATGGTACTTAAAAATGTAGTTGTTGGGGGCAAAAAAAATTTATAGAGTCAAACTAACAGCTTTCAAAACTTTTTTTTTTTGAGGGTAAAGTACAATGAATATTTCAAATCAATGATTAGACATAAATTATTTTTCTTTTTACCTCCTAAAGAGGGAGAGAGTTTCTCATCCATAAACTCTTTATATACTGAGGTAGACTGTATGTATTGTAAATTATTTTAAATGCAGTCATTGGATTCTTTGGAGAGCGTATGCATGTCCACAAAAGTGTAAACAGTGCGTCGAAGCTGCAATTCAATCTATAGAATCCTTTTTAAGTCTGAGTTTTCTAAAGTGAAGTGATGTTTTTTTCAGATGGTGACTTATTATAGTGCAACAAATAATTAAAACATACCTGACTTAGACATTTGGGAGACTTTCTGATGGTATCACCATGGTGAATGGCATGCTCTTTATGCAAATTAATGTTTCAAAATGAAAGGTATATAGGTGCAGCAGCACCCATGTCATTAACTCTCAGGATGAGTAAAGGAAGCCTTAGCAACTGTTTTGAACGGAGTTGTGCCAGTGTCAAAGGGAGACTAAGTAATTTGTTGGTTATTTTCTAAAATCCACAAAGTACAACTGGAATAATCTAGTTTGATTTCCTGCATGAATATGGACAACAGGACTGCCTAAATTATTACTGTTTGAAATCCAATGTACTTAGCAATACATCAAAGGACTGGACCACTGCATTTATTTAAAAGACATAGTCTGTCACCACAAGAAA
The DNA here is from genome assembly GCF_011004875.1 of Balearica regulorum gibbericeps. Lineage (NCBI taxonomy): Eukaryota > Metazoa > Chordata > Aves > Gruiformes > Gruidae > Balearica > Balearica regulorum. The sequence goes on along the minus strand of NC_046184.1, from coordinate 47,765,064 downwards.
GGACTTTGCTATGAATTGACAATAACAGATGTATCACTAAGATTTACTTTAGGTTCTGCCTGGTTTTTCAGAGACTCATTTTTGTCTCTGTGCTACAATTCTCAGAAAAAAATAAAGCGATCAGATTACATTTAAAATATCTACTAAAGAAAAGTTCTACCCTCCCTTCTGCGTGTGGATCCTGTTGGATCACATCCGCTGTGATTCCCTTTTTCCAGTAACATCTACGGACACACAAACTCATTTTAATGAATACACTGTTTTTTTGTTTGTTTCACTTGTTTTTCTTTATCAATTAATGTATTCAGTAGTATTTAAAAAAGCACAGGCTAGGAGTCAAAGGCTGAGTTTAAACTGGTTGTTATTCCAATACAGAGATGATTTTATGAATTTCACTTTATTATATTTCCGACTGAAACTCCCATTTTATACAATAAGAAGTTTGAACTTTTTTGAAGCCTAAACTGATCTCCTCGTAGACATTAATCTTGTGTTGTGCAAGTTTTGAAAAATGAATGATGGGATTTATGTAGTCAATTGCAGTGGTTTCGTTTGCCTGGGTTTGGATTTTTTTGTCTATTCCTTTTGAGTGGAATTCTTGTGCAGCATACCAAAGGAACATTCTCAGCTGCACAGTCATATATGATGGTTTTTTTCATCTGACTGCAAATAAATTGGTTGCATTTAAAAGTTACTTCATTTTCCAGACACGCATGTATTCTTCCTACTAGGAGCATATCCATCATTGTACCATTGTGCAACACAGTTGATGGTACCCATAGAGGTCTCTAATATGAGAAAGCATTAGTGTATTAAATAAGGTTCAGTAATGCACCTTCACATTCATTACTGTAATGAGTGACAATTTCTTTTGGCATGACAAGTGTATAGGGAGGTTGTGCTTTTGTGACTCTATGAAGTTGTTTTTTCTAGTGAAGACAAAGACAAGGAAACTGAAATAAAGTTTGGTTTGCTTTTTTTTTTCCATTTATTCTGATTTGTCTTAAATTATAGGTCTACTGAGAATTCATATGTGTTCTGTATGAACGCAGGCTGGCACTTTATCTTTGAAATGCATATTTGTGAAAGATGTTTCAAAATCCAATCCAGGTACACAGAAGATGGGGAACTGTGTTCAATGTTAGCTATGGTAGATATGGTTTTATTTGGCCAGATTTGTTTTGAAATACAGCTACCACCACCTCTCTTTCCCCTCTTTTCATAATGTAATCTATTGAAAAATATGTATAATAGGAGACACATTTACAGAAGAAATTAGATTTTACACCCCTGAATTCTTGACTGTGAGAGAATTATTAGACAGTTCTCAGCAGTGAATACATCTAAGCATCCAAGGATATCTGGTCACCCGAGCACTATTTGCATTAGAAGGAGATAGTTTCTCATGTCCCAGGATTGTTATTTTCTAGATAAATTTACTATAAATTCACAACAAGAGCTGTTTTATCAAGATGCACTTTCTTTTTTCTTAGTTTTTAAGATTCACATCTGTCCAAGTTCTGTATGTAAAATGAAACATGAAGAATAATACCTTTGAATAAAAGTCTGAAAGAGTCTTTTTTTACGTGTAATATATCATCTTTATTTTTTTATTCTTCTGGTTTGATGGGAGAATTTGTAACAAGATTTGAATCTTCCAATCATTTTCCCTACATTTTTCTTAAATAGTCTCCTTATAAAACGTGAAGTGGTAAAGTAAGGAGATTTTTTTTTTTTTTACTGATATCTTATTTGCAGGCTAATCTTAAGATTAAAGACAATTATTCAATTTCAATAGAACAAATAGCAGCCTACAGTCCTTTATTTATTTATTTGTTTGTTTGTTTATTTATTTAAAATCAGGATGGTCAGGTTTATCAGGTTTTATCACAGCAAAACCACTCAACAGTACCTCAGAGCTCAGCACAAGCTTTCTGAACAAACTAAAAGGTTTGGACATGCTTGAACATGCTCTGAATTCTGCAGTGTACTCCCACAGGCTGCATGGTGTTTATATTCCATGTTTCATCTTCCTTATTTCTTAAGACATTATTTCAGTAGTTAACTATTTATTTATATTGTAATATTGTAATAGTGTCTAAAATCCCTGCTCCACTTGGCTGGAATTACATAACAGGGGTTCTGTTTTGCTTTGCTTTATTTTCCTCCAGTATCCTAATCAGTTGCTCTCAATTCACATACAGCTGCTGAGATTTTAGGCTCTGTAACACAAGTTTTATGGGTTTCAAGAGAGGCACATTAAACTTGCCTTGAGCTTTTGAGATGAAAGGTGATGTATGAGTTCAAAGTAAGACCCTATTCACTATAATGCAAATGAGAGCTGAAGGAAACAAATATGTAGCTAAAAGGCTGAAAGCAGGAAATTTGAAGGATCTTTCATCATTGATTGCTGAAATTTTAGGAGTGCATATTCTTCCTTAGAGTCTAGCCAGTGGAGGAGACAGGACAATGGAAGCCAGAACAAAAAATGCATTGTGTCTCACATGCAAAGTGTTGGGAAATTTCTTATTAAATAATTTAAGACATCTATAATTAAACTGAAATGAGATCTCTTAATCAGTAAGATTCTATTGGTTTGTAATATAGGTATTTAATTACTTTCAATACAAAATCAAGTTGTGGTTTTGTTGTGGTATTTTTAATAACAACCAATAAAATATATTATTGACTTTTTTTTTTTTTTTTAATGTGCGATGTTTGCAGGTTTAAATGGAATTATCTGAGGAAACAAAAGCCAAAAAAACCCCCCAAACCCAACCTGAAACCAAAACCCCAAAAAATCAAACAGTTTGGGAACATTTATGAAAATTGAAGTAAGGAATCATAGACTTATCAAATGGTTTTGGTTGGAAGAGACTTTTAAAGATTACCTAGTCCAACCCACCCTATCATGGACAGGGACATCTTTCATTAGATCTTTCACTGTAAAACAAATGTTTTTAAATTAAATGAATGACTGCAAAACTCCAAGTAGCAACAAACCTGGAAAAAATCAACAGTGACAGCAGAGTTGAGTGAAGGAGAGTAGCACCTGTTTGGTGGGGTTGTTTGTTTATTTGTTTTAACATAGGTAGGTTTCTAAATATTTTAATTATAACTGATCATAACTCCTCTTTCTGTTCTCATTTTTATCTGTGTCAGATTCAGTACAGGGGCATGTACATTAGTATTTTAGAACAAACATCCTATGTGTTCCCAGTTTCTGTGCTTCTTCATGGAGTGGTGTCAGAGAGCATGATCTGGTTTCCTTTTGGTTGAAAGAATACAAAACAAAGCAAAACAAAACACAACACAGAAAAAGACTCACCCTAGGAGTGCACATAATGCACTCTAGCTGCATATTCAACACATGGAACAAATCTAGATACTATGGAAATAACTCTGGAAAAATACATAGTGTGTGATGTCAGGACACTTCAGTGAACTGTTAACATTTTACAGATCTTACCCTTCCAGTCTTCACATCTTCGTGATAATACGTATAGTCAACCTCTGTTATAGCACGTATGTGTTCATCTGTGTTCTTCCATGTATGTACTTGTTCATAAGGTATTTAAACTGTACATTAGGCTAATAAAAATAACATGTAGCCTGTAACAGGGATCATGTGACAAGCTTTGAGCTTAAGATGGAAGCAAGGAAATTGTGTCTTAAGTTATCAGACAATGACTGATAACTGTGTACAAGGCACAATTAGGGGAAACACATCTTCATGGAGAACCTGAAATTAAGAATTCTTGGACTATGTGGATTTCTTGTCACATCTTTTACTTATCTGTGGCCATCTAAGTACTCAAATGGTCTTAGGGATATAATTGTTCTATTGTGTGTGTTAGGGTACAAATGTAGTAAGGAAAGAGAACCAGAGAATCTACTTACTTGCCTATTTTGGGGAGGGGGAAAAAAAAATCTCACTGTTTAATATTGTGTGTTCCAGTCTGAAAACTGTTGCTTTTCTAAAAGGCACAGTGAATAAAGTTTGGAAAGAGGAAGTTTAACAATAGTCAAAAAGGGGAATGAACACCAGCATATTCAGAATATATATTTCCATCCTCCTTCTCCTCACTAAGTTTCAACTGCTTTCATCCAGGAACCCTGTAAAGTGGCAGACTGAAGTTTGAAGAGAGCCTTTCAGCTGACACTAGCCTAAATAATTCCCTGCGCTAGGGACACGTTTCTGGTTTAAGTAAATTCTCCCACTGAGGTTGTCTAGTCAATCCTAAATAGCACATCAATGTCTAAATTTCCTCTTCAAATTTACGTACTTCTATTTTGGATGTTGTTTCCCACGTTACAAGTTGTTAGTGTAGGCAAACCGCTGGCAGAAGAGCAGAATACGTAGGCCCTGCATATATGATTAGGGAGCACTTACTGTGGAAGCTAACACTTTCTACTATAGAATATTAAGATTAGCAAAAGTATTTTTATTTAAGTGCTTTATTTTCATCCAGACCTAATCCTATATGAATCTAAGAAAGAAAAACTAGAAACAAGCTATCCCCGAAGAAGCATATAACCACTAACAACAGAATGTAACATGTGTTTCAAGAGCAAACAGTGAAGAAATGTACGAAGCAGCTAAAATTATGCAAGAGTTCATTCCACAATAAGGAAGCAGCTACTTCAAAAAGTTTTAAATGTTTATATGCATACATATTGTGGGTTTTTTTCAAAATTATTATATATATGTTAAATATAATACACAGTAGCAAAAAAAAAATAAAAAATCTCACTGTCTGACTCTGAAGTTTTCATCTTTGAATTGCATATCTCCATTCCCACTGGGGTTCCCCATTAGAAGTTCTTCTTTACCACTAAAATCTAATGCAAGGCAGGCAGGGCAAAGCATGGAGAAAATATTCTGAATTCATTAACTACTATTTTGTCTCCAGTGAAGAATGATGGGGAAATAGAAAAACTTTATCTAAATTGAGTTCTTTTTCTCACTGAGAATTACCAGTTGGAAGAGAGTTGTAGTTCTGAAGATTTACTCCAATACAATTTGTTTAGTGTATTCTATTATATATACTTTTAAAAAATATTCTTTAGATATCTGGCTGGTAACTCTGGAATCACACTACAATGTAAGCTCAAAAAATAATAGGCCCAGTGTATAACTTTGGCTTCTAGAAATGAACTTTCCTAAAGTTCTAAGGTATAGTCAGGTGAAAGTATTCTTAAAACAATTACAACTTCTATTATTCAGGTAGGTATCACAGCACAGAGTTACAATATGCACCACTCCATAATCACCTTCTCCAGCCTTTGCCTGTCATGCTGCTGCTCTCTTGAATTTTCGAAACATGTTTTCATGACTGGATTAGAGCACACCAAAAATATCTAGGATGCTATGCCAACAGTATCACCTCTGCTTCCAATGTGAACATCTAGGACTGGCCATTTAATTCCAAAAAGATATTAAACTGTACCAGTACATAACAAGGAAAGGGAGAAGGAGAAGAAGGAAGAAAAGAACCCCCTTTTTTTTTTTTTTTTCTCCTCGTAATGTCTGACAATTTGTTGTAAATCTATGTCTTGTTCTAAAACTCTGTAAGCCAAGTGACACTGCATTGCTGGGTGGCTTGGATCTAATCCCTAATAATCTAACTATTAAACCTCTTTCCCTGGGAAAAAAAAAAATTGTTAGTACTGAAGTTCACCCTCTTTCTTTCTCTGCCTGTTCGCTTAAGAAGAGAACACTGAGTTGAATATGTGGTCAAAGCTGAGAATTGTACTAAGACATTTTGGATTACTTTGTTTTGTTGGCTAAACTGCTTCTCTATTTCCTTCCATGTCACACACCAAAATCCAAAAATAAACCTCCTAAAAACTGACATGTTAATGTTACTGATTCAAACCACTAAACATAAATGAATCATACCTTGTAAAATAATGATACCACTAGAAATAATGAATTGCAATTATATTCTTTTTAAAATTTGTTAAAGCTAGTAGATTTTCATCAATAGAAGCTGAGACACTGATGTGGCTATTTGACCCAAGTTACTGAGGCTTTATGAAAAACAGCAGCTTGTCACTGGTAGTTACATGAAGCAGTAGCTGCTGAGAGAGGGGAAACATGAATGATATTTATTCTAAAGTTTATAAATAGCACACAAACCAATCGTGCTAGCAGGTGGCTTTCAGCTTTAAAGGGTCTTCCATCAAGCCTTAACTTACTGTGAAGAGAGATGACTTTGGGAACTTTACAGCTGGGCTGTTGCACAGGGAGGTCTCGGTCAGTATTCTTTGCAGGCAGTTTCTTTAGTTTCAGTAGCAGATGCTGTACTTGTATGAGCAGAAGAGAAGAGGAACCTAATAATCTGCCCCCATTTTAGAAAGATGTTTTGGAAAATAAAGGCTAACAAAATCTTACCAAAACTAGGAACCATTTTAACAGAGAAAATCACTGGCACAATGAACTGAGGATTTTGGTGGTTCCTGATCTTCAGAGAGAATCTCCTGTTTCAGTCTGTACCCTTTGTCTCCGATCCTGTCACTGGGCACCACTGGAAAGAGCCTGGCTCCATCTTCTTTGCACCCTCCCTTCAGCTATTTATACACATTGATAAGCTCTCCCCCGAGGCTTCTCTTCTCCAGGCTAGACAGTCCCAGTTCTCTCAGCCTTTTCTGAGAGGAGAGTTGCTCCAGCCCCTTCATCATCTTCATTGGACTCTCTCCAGTATGTCTGTGTCTCTTGTACTGGGGAGCCCAGAACTGGGTAAAGCACTCCAGGTGTGATCTTACTAGTGGTAAGTAGAGGGGAGGGATCATGTTCCTCAACCTGCTGGCAAAAAACTTCAAATGAAAACAAATGAAATATGCTGACATAAATGAAAAAGGTTGACATAAGAATCACAACTGAAGTTGAGCACTTTTTCTTTATCTGACCATGAATCTCTTCTAAACAACATGCTCATCACAAAAACAGCTTTGCAGGATAAACTATGTTTTACATGCCTTACAAGATGTAACTAAATCGGTTACTAGCAGAGGTTAGATTCAGCCAATCAAAATTCATACATTTATCCATCTTTTCTTTCTGATTTGCAAAATTGCATCAAAAGCATCAAAAATTCTCTCAAAGTTGAGGGGGTTTTGATTTCTTTTTTTTTTTTTTTTTCGGTTGGTTGGCTTGTTTGTTGTTTGTTATATCACGATCTGTTTACATGGAGAATGTACAAATAATAATGGCTGGGACTGCAGCACATCCAGTCCCACCTAGAATTAAGAGATGTGAGTGTCTCAACACCAGAAATAAACCTAGAGCAAGGCAGCATAGGAAACTAATAAATTTTTAATCCCTCTACAAATATATGCTATTTTCGGCGACGTTTACATGTATTGCATTTACTGAATAATTAGTTTTCATCAAGTGCTTGCATATGCTCCAAGGGGTGGTTGTTGGGACAAAAGCCAAAGGAGCTTCTGTTTAAAAGATTTAGATTGAATGTAATGCCTTCAGCATGGAACATGGAGGGTCTGTGGGGCTGGTGGCTTTAGTGACATAACCCCCAAGGAAATCATGTAATGTTGATCGTGCCTTTTCACTTCACCTGGTAGCGTTCTGTTAATGTGAGTGTATGTTTTACCTCCAGGGGATTGGGAACAAAAATACCTCAGCAGTCCTCCCCCAAAGATTTTCATAGTCTCTTCATGGCTGTTTGATGAAAGCATGGTCACATCTATTTCTTGGTGGTATACTTATTTATCATTCTCAGAATGCTCTAGAACTAAGGCTATATTCACATGTATTCAGCTGCATCTCTGGTTGTTTACAGTTTAGAGTGAGGGCCTGAATTTCCATGGTATGGAGAAGTCAAATCTGAGAAAGTTGTTGGTGGTGGATATTTAGGACTTCAGAAAGCTAGATCAGTTGAAACTAAAGAAAGGATTTGCAAAAGTGTCTGTTTTCTAGGGAACGTGACTGGCACTGGCTTTTTGAAATTATTCTTTTTAAAAAATTTTTTATTGTATCCAATATTTTAAAGGATAAAATATTAAACTTCATCTACTATGTATAATGATAACCTCCTGCGCTTGAGCTATCTATATAACAACTTTTTACATAACAGCTTAAAATTAGTGACTTTGTCAAACAGCTTTGGCACTACACTGATATCTAGAAAAATTCAGTTCTATCTTCCTTATAAACTAGTGCAATCAGATAAATGGTTCATAATTAAAGATCAAAAACCTGTTACAAAATTATTATTTTTTTTTTAACAAAATATTTTTGTGGCATGGCAAAACATCAATCACTTTTTTTTATGATTACCTACTAAGGCTAAACAGGTTAATTGTTCAGAGTTTTAATTGCCACAATTTTTTGTCAACAAGGGGAAAACGCTGCCACTTCCTCTCCTGGATCCTTAATTAAAAATTAACTGTAAAGAAATGATAATCACTAAAAGCGAAGCAGAAAAAACAGGTAGTGGAAGAATAATTTGAGCATAAGCAGATAAAGTTTATGAAACAGTGAAAATTTCCCCTACTTAGATTGTTGGGCACAGCTGTGTCATGAAACTTGCTGACATTTATCAGCTTAAAAAGTTTGGGTATTCCTTTCAGATAGAAAAAAAATAGGGTGGTGCTATGTTTTTTTCTTTTTTTCTTTTTTTTTTCTTTTTTTTTTAACCTGTGGCTTGAAAGAAAGCAACAGTGAGAATGAATTTCATGCTAGTAGACACTTTTAAGACTAGATTTAGCTGCAGTCACATTAGCTTAGATAATGGGAGAATTTTTCTTCATTGAAAATGCTCCCTGTCGCTTAAGAAGAACTCACTGAGGCAGCCTGCCATCTAGCTTTTTCACAGCAAAATAGGCTTGCAGACTGCAGATGAGAGACTCGGGAGCAGAGACAATTTTAACTTAGCCATCCCTAATTTATCTCAAGCTTTTTCAATTCATCTTCACTGCTCTATGCACACTGGAACACCAGATTGTCAACCCCTGGGAACAGAATGCAACCAGGGATCTAGAGAGCTGTCACGTCCTGAGAAATATTTAAATTGTGCTGATTTTCTTCTGGAGTGCTGAGCAGAGGGAATGAAACTCTCCATCAAGTCATAGCTTTGCGGGCAATAGATCAGAGGATACTGCCAGTTTTTCTAATGGATTATTGTTATCGGGCAGGTTCTTCCTGAAGGTATGTAGTTACTCTCTCAATTCATTACCCACACTATTTATCAGGTAATGATCTAATGAACTAGAAATCCAGATACATTAAGAAACATGTTAACTAAGTAATCTGTATTGATTGAATGATGGCACTTTATTGCAGCATGTTTGCAGGTAAAATACTCTGATCTACTTACTGTAGATATGTTGTACCTACTGCCAAGTGCTTTGTCAGCAATCCCCCCAAGCAAAAAACAATCCCTAACCTTTAAACAAAAAAGCAAAAATCCATTGTGCTGCATATAACATTGCCACAAGTTGATGCTGACTGTCCAGAGAATGTTGTTTTTCTGAAACAATGAATATTGAAGAGCAAAATCATACTTCTGATTTTAAATTTGTTATAGGTGAGTATTTATTTCGCGAAATATTTTCCAAACCTGGGTATGGTCAGAACTCTCCTTAAAGTACTACAAATTAATTGTGGAGTTAGATATTTTCTTGTTTGCTATGATGTTCCACCCTTTTGCATGGGGAGTTAGGATATTTAATTCTGAAAATCTCTGACGTTAGATATGTAACAGAAGCCTGTTGTTGCATCTGTACTGTCAGGCTCCAGGAGCTTTTAGTAAGGCATAAGGATTATATACCACAATAGCGGTTTTAAAATCAAAATCTGTAAGGTATTTCTTGCCTTTTAAACTTTCATGTTTAAATAGGAGTTACAGCGTCTGTCTCCTAATCTCAAATGCTTACTGCATGTCTGTCAGTGTAGCTTGTGAGGTAGGCTGACCTAAAAATTAAAGATCTCTAAATTGCAGAAGCAGCCAGATATTTTTGAACTATTCCAAGCGCGGGAGTTGCTGCAGGTATGGAAAAAGCACTGCCACATTCGAGTTAAAGTCCTGGCCTTGTTTCATTCCTGAGTTGGTACTCTACCTGAGTAAAAGCTCTGAGATTTGAATGCAAAAAGACAGATGCACGGCTAAGCAAGAGTTAAGCCCTGGGGGAGGGGGGGAAATTAAAAAAAATCTTACCTGTAGTTTCTTGTCCAGTGTACTTGCTGTGCTGCTGTCATGCTACCAAGAGTAAATGATGTATGAGCTTGTGGATGGTGTACTTGATAGTGCAGTGGATATGGTGAACTGAATGTTTAGTCACAAGTGACAGATATTTGTCATATTTTTTAATATTTTTTGCTGAAAGAAATATGATAGTAAAAGGTAAAAAAAACATAGGGGAAGAAGGAGATTTCAGAAGCCCATAAGGGTTAAAATTAGTAAGTCTGAGATAAGAGCATTTTCTAGTGTGTTTAACTTCCTCTGTTTATGGAATATAACATTTTCAAGGTATTAATAATAAATTCTGGCAGTATATGTTGCTCCTGTTTGAAACAACTGAAAGTTCCTTTCCTCTAGAGCCTTGGAAAGGTGGAAAGAAAAAGAAGAAAGATTGATTCTGTCCCGTTTCCAATGGACTCTGTTAAAGTACTTCCTTTCCTATGGACCTCAGACAGAAGCAAAGAGGCTTTCATTAAACTCTCCCTAGAGGCTCCTACCATCAGCATCCTATTTTTTAAAGGCAGTATGCACATTGGCTGTGTTTTTACCAATCTCTCAAGCTTCTTGAGTAAATGTATAGAGTCGTCTTAAAATGCTTCTGGATAACTATGGGTATTTCAGCATTTTGTACAACCACTTATGAATGTCACAGCCCAAGATGGTAATATCAGCATTTCTCATGAAAACCTAACTTTTCCAGATCAGATTCTATTTTGTCTCCTTTGGGTCCAATTGTATGTTTCCTTTTAAATGTTGAGTTACTTAAAACACTAGCTAATTAAATAGAATTGTTCCTGATATATGGCATTGGGGAGTAACCAATAACAACATAAAAATATCTTTGATTATATTTTCTTCAAAGTAAGATGAAATGAAACACATTTAAAAGAGTTACATGGGAAGGTAGTACTAAATAATAGGAAATAAATGAAGCTTAATATCTTCATGTTCTATCTTTACCTTCACATTATTATTTTTCTTTTTATCTACCATGATGTACAGTAATAGCTATGCCTTCTTCTCTTGATAGAGATCTATGGTGTGCCCATGTATTATGCCATTTTCTTCTGGAACTTTCTGCTGTGTTCTTAAACCCTTTTTGTCCATTTGTGTAAAAAAAAAAAAAAAAAAAAAAAAAAGTTTTCCACAGGAACTTACAGCAGTACAGTATCTCCTGTGCTCCACTTTGCTTGAGTAAGTAACCTTAAGTGTTGACTGTATTCCTTCTTTGATGTCATCTTAGGTTCCACACCTTTCTGCCCTGCTGTGTGCTAGACAAATCATAAAATCAAAAGATCAGTTTTGACCTTTTTCTACAATGCTTTTGGTTTTCCTTTGTGCTTATTTAACACCTGTTTGAGGTTGGAGTTATTCTTCCCCCAGAGGGAGCCTCTAGAAGGTACAGATACACGTAGAACTTGGTGCAAAAAAAGGCACTTTCTTACTAGTTTTATATTCTTTCTTCTTACTTGTTTTATATTGGGGAATATGTTTGTGTTAACAATCCTAATTATACACAGTAGATATAAATAACAACTCTTAGGGACTTTTTGGGTAAAAGAAAAAATTAATTTATGACTGTTTGACATTATCTGTTCTTTGAACTCTAACAGGTAACTACTGAAAAAAGTGCTTAGAAAAAGAAGGGCCTGGGGCCTGGATAATAGGATTTGCAAAGCAAGAATGCTTTCAGGCAAAAACTGGATATTTCTAACCCAAGGATGTGCTATGACCTTATTTATTTCTTCCCTTTCTATGTCTTTCTAGGTTTCAGGACTGACTTGTCACTATTTACAGCATTTATGATGTGTATTCTTTTGTTTCAAGTGTATCTTTTACACAGACCATTAGCTAGGTAACACATTCAATTATGTGGTAATTCTGTTAAGACTTAAGAAGGTCTAATGACATACAGCCAATCTGTGTTTCCACACACATAATTTCACAATTTTGAGTGAGGAAGAGTGAAAAGATATTTTCTCCTGAGAATCATATCTGATTATTTTAAAACACATGAGGAAATAGGGGTAGGAAGAACATGCAAAGCTAGTTCATGTTTGCAAAGCTGTCTTATTTTGGTTGAAATGCTTCAGCATGCTCTCAAACTGTAATCCAGATTCTTAAAACATGGGATACCCTGCATATCTACAGGTACAAGTCCAAGGCCTCACATAAGTCTTGTGTTGTGTCTTCCAGACCCTTATTTCAGTTATGCAGAATATCTGAAATTTTAGTAGACACTGATATTTAAGCAACTGAGTAGGTATTTGTTCATCTTTTAATGAAAAAAAAGGTAAATAAGTACCAGATTCACCTCTCCTGTCTTATTCTGTCTCTATCTCTTAAGAGAATTCAGATCATGCAATAACACAACTCTGGTTACTTATGTCCTCCTAATAGACAAAGTTTACTGTCCAAAATAGTTGGTGTTGCTGTTGAAAGGTACATAGCTCACAAAAATATGGACAAGTCTATGATTAAATGAGTTAATATTGGCTTTAGAGTAATATCTTTCAGATTATATATATTTGTAATATATTTTTTTAAAAGTGTCTCTGAATTGCTTTGTTCTATGACTGACCTCAGTTTGATATATTTTAAACAAAGTATTTTGTTTTGAAAAGCTTCCAAAGATTTGGGGGTTTTTTTGGTGCCCCCACCCCACTCCTCACCCCCTAAATGATATCAAACCATATTTGAAAACCTATAATAACTACCCCTATTGCCTTTCTGGAAAGTCCTAATTTTAGAATAAGAAAACTTGAAGACTTTTAATCATATGGTTCAAAGATTATTTTAACTAAAGTTTTTGTTGTAGATTTTAGTCTTCCTTCTTTCTATGCAGTAGAAAGCAAATATGCCTCAAAAAGTATGAACGTTATACCCCTAATCTTTTCTTATGCTTATTCTTTCTTGTATATTGCTGAGGGTCAAAGTTATTCTGAAAAATCCAGGGTTGGTCTCTTCTTCTTGCCAATAAATACATAGGGTTCTCTGCAATAGGTTTTTTCAGGTGCAATTAAAAATCTGATTTGTTTGGGGAGCTTCAATACTGCTTTTCTATCTTAATGCAGTCATTACAATTGCTGTTTCGCATAGAGAGATAAATAACATTCCTGAAGAAATGATAGTAATATATCTTGTTCTGAATGTCATTTAATATCCAGTTTACTCCTTTCTTGCACTGCTGGAAGTCACTACATTGAAGCCAATGGAATAAATGAGAGTCAAATCAGGTTCAGTATGTTTAAGTATGCTTGTTTTCCCCTACAAGTCAATCAGCATGAAATTCCTATCTTAAACTGTGTGTATTAATAAGGCTTTGAAAGGTAGATTATTTGTTTGGACATAAAAACTGCTTCTGCTTTGCTCTTCCAGCTGCTGCTGAAGACTAGCAACACTTTCCAACTGTCCATAGATTCTCAGATTTTGAAAGATGCTTTGTCAGATTTTCAGGCAGACAAAAAAATTCTGTTTCAAAGAATTTTAAAGAATTCCTTGACTGCTTCTTATTAATTTGGTGCCCCAAATTTTCTTTATTTTAAGGGTATGAAATATATGTATTTTATGTGAGTGTTACTTGGGATACACTTCTAAGATGTGTTGTCATTACACACTTGCATTTAAAAAAAAAATTCAAGTTCTAATTTAACTACTTTTTGAGTAGCAATTAACATTAAGAAACCTTGGCAAGCATGCATATTTTCACATGAACCAAGAAGCATTTCTAATTTGTGATTTCAAATGTGTAGAACATTACTGTATAAGTAAAAGGACACTCTGAATCAAGGAGTTGATAACTGTCTCTGATTAAGCTTTACCTACTTTCTCCAGTATTTCCTCTTATCCTTTTTGCTCATCTTTAAGTTATCAGGTTGAACTTTTCAGGTATTGTATGAAAAAAGTGAGAGAAACCCAAATTTAAGAGTTTCTACTTTATAAGGCTGTTATTTTTGAAGAAATATAGGGACCAATATGTTTTCTCCAGCTGTTTGTTCATATACAGGATAGGAGTAAAAGGGGTTAATAAGCTGTTTTATCTATCTTCTGCTTATGAAGTCATGAAGAAAACAGACGTTGCCAAACTGAACAGATATTTAAAAAAAAGTGAGACTCCCAAAATATTTAAATACTCTAAGAATAATATTTTGGTCTGTTTACTGTGTTCTGTATTCCCAAGAGCATTTATGGATCTGTTGCAATTAATGTAGCGCAGTCTCTGAAACCTAGGGATGATTTTTAGCACTTTGAAACCACGGAAATGTCACTCCCGTATCTGGCCTTCCTTAGTCAGCAGTTGATTCAGTCCTCCTCCACTCTCTCTTATGTACAAGCTGATATTTTCCTTCTTGCTGTAATCCATGTTAAACATCATATAATATGTTTTATTATATTTCCATGTAGGAAGTGAGGGTGTGCATGACTATGATGCAACAGCTGAGCCACTTTAGCATCTTGCCAAAACTGAAGGGATGTCATGCTATGTCCTTCGCTCTTTTGGAAAGAAGCTTTGACTCTGGAGCTTGCCAAACCCCTCCATGAGCCACTCTAAGCACAAGCCTGATGGAAAGCTACCTCAGCAGAAAAAATGCATAGTTTTACAATAGTTTAGTAATTTGAATCATGTCAGTTAAGGATCTGATGAATCTGAGACCTGAATCACATCAGCAAAAGACCAGGGTGACTGAGGATGTTCGAGGAATGGGGTTGAAGGAGGTGTTTCCTTCCTTCCATCCTTTTTGATGCAGTAAACTGTTCGATTACAACAGCTATAACATTTAACCTCACCTTAAAACTGCCTTGCACTCTTTGTATGTCTCCCTTACCTCCTGTCAAAAAGTGTCAGTGGAGGAAAAGTGAGATGTCTGCTCACTTTCAGAGAAGGTCTTATTGCTCTGGTGTGTACCTCCTTGGGGAAAAGCAGCCTAGCAGCCAAACAGGGAGACTGAAATCACTTAGAGCTTTGAAGTTTCCCTTGCTGTCAAAACACCCGCTGCAACACTAGCCAAAGTGGTAAGTCAATAAGGATCTCTAAGAACCAGCTATATACTCTCTTAGATCTAGTTAAACAAGGCCCAAACCTGATCAGTCTTATAAAAATGGGAAAATATGCTTACATACTCAGTAGTCAATTTTTAAGATTTTGTTTTTTTCTTGATGCAAGTTGTTTCCTAAAACCTCTTTGTTTTCTTTGCTTGTCTTTTGTTGTTTTGGGTCTGCCAATCCTGTGCCCCCACCTCTTCAAAGCCTGGGAGTTTGTTTGTTTCCTTCTTTGTTTGTTTCTGGCTGCCACTGCAAAGCTGAAGATTAAAGGGACTGGGCACACTGTGCTAAGTATCTGAGTAAATCTTGAAATGGGCAATGCTTTAACTGTTTCCAAGTTTTTACTGTGTGTGTTGCTGCATCTTAATCCTCAGCTTAATCAGGACTGTACTTTTTTCCATGTATTCAGACAAAGCATAATTCTTGAGTGGAACTCCTACCTAATACAGTAATATAGAATCACAGCATCACAGAATCGCAGAATCACAGAATCACAGAATGGCTGAGGTGGGAAGGGACCTCTGGAGGCCATCTAATCCAATTCCCCTACTCCAGCAGAACCACCGGGAGCTGGTTGTCCAGCACCACGTCCTGTCAGCTTCTGAATATCTCCAAGGATGGAAACTCCAGAACCACTCTGCGCAGCCTGTGCCAGTGCTTGGTCACCCTCACAGTAAAAAAGTGTTTCCTGATGTTCAAAAGGAACCTCCCATGTTTCAGCTAGTGCCTGTTGCCTCTGATCCTGTCACTGGGCACCAGTGGAAAGAGCCTGCCTCCGTCTTCTCTGCACCCTCCCTTCAGCTATTTATACACATTGATAAGCTCTCCCCTGAGGCTTGTCTTCTCCAGGCTAAACAGTTCCAGTTCTCTCAGCCTTTTCTCATAGGAGAGATGCTCCAGTCCCTTCATCATCTTTGTAGCCCTTCATTGGACTCTCTCCAGTATGTCTGTGTCTCTTGCACTGGGGACCCCAGAACTGGACGCAGCACTCCAGATGCAATCTCACCAGTGCTGAGAAGAGGGGAGGGATCACCTCCCTCAACCTGCTGGCAATGTTTTGCCTAATGCAACCCAGGAGCCTTCTTTGTGGCACATTACTGGCTCATGATCAACTTGGTGTTCACCAAGACCTCCTGGTCCTTTTCTACTAAGCCGCTTTCCAGCTGGGTGACCCCTAGGATATATCGTTGCATAGGGTTGCTCTTCTTCAGGTACATGACTTTGCACTTCTCCTTCTTGAAATAAATAATATATTGCTTAAAAAGATTATAAAATCTGCTTTCTTTTTAGATGCCTCAAACTGTTTTGGGGATGCCAGGCAATGCTATATATTCTGGTTTATTAAATAGGCACCTTCTGCTTTTCCAGAAATATATCTGATAATGCAGTGTTCAAAAAAAACATTTACAGTAGACAATAAATTTGATTGGTCCTGTATGACCCAGGAACTAGGCTATGTGTTCCTGAATGTCATCTACTGGTTTTTGTGTTATATATATAGTGATCTTATATATAAAACACTCATTTTTAGAAAAAAAGAAAAGAACAGAAAAAAGTCCTAAAAACTGGGAAGCGATTAGGAAAAAAAACCCCAAACAAACCCAACCATAAAATCACTTCTGTGTCAACTGGAATTCTTCCCTGCAGTTTAGAACTAGGATTTTATGTCAGAAAATAAAGCTGTTTGTTCCTTTGTTGTCTTATTTCATATTGACTCCTAGCTACTCTATAGAAGTATGATGTCACCAGCAGTCACCGGTGGTGTTCCTCAGGGTTCAATTCTAGGGCGAGTTCAATGTGTTTATCAGTGATCCGGATGCAGGAGTTGAATGCACCATTAGCAAATTTGTTGATGATACCGAACTGGGAGGTGCTGTTGGCGTTGCTGAGGGACAAGAGGCCTTGCAGAGGGACCTAGATAGATTGGAGCATTGGGCAATGATTAACAGGATGAAATTTAACAAGTCCAAGTGCCGGATTCTGCACCTGGGACAGAAATACCGAACACACGTATAAACTGGGAGAGGAGTGGCTGGAGAGCAGCCCTGCAGAAAGGGGTCTGGGGGTGCTGGTCGGCAGCAGATCAGTACGCATCAGCAGTGTGCCCTGGCAGCCCAGAGGGCAAACCCCATCCTGGGGTGCATCAAACACAGCATAACCAGCCCGTCAAAAGGGGATTATCCCGCTG
The DNA here is from genome assembly GCF_011004875.1 of Balearica regulorum gibbericeps. Taxonomy (NCBI): domain Eukaryota; kingdom Metazoa; phylum Chordata; class Aves; order Gruiformes; family Gruidae; genus Balearica; species Balearica regulorum. The sequence goes on along the minus strand of NC_046184.1, from coordinate 47,747,631 downwards.
TATTCAGTGTTGGTGTGGCCTCACCTGGAGTACTGTGTGTGGTTTTGGGCCCTGCAATTTAAGCAGGATGTGAAGGTCCTTGAATGTGTTCAGAGGAGGGCAACAAAGCTGGTGAGAGGGCTGGAAGGAACGTCCTCTGAGGAGAGGCTAAGGACTTTGGGCTTGTCTAGTTTGGAGAAGAGGAGGCTGAGGGGCGGCCTCATTGCTCTCTGCATCTTCCTGAGGAGGGGAAGTGGAGGGAGGTGCTGAGCTCTTCTCCCTGGAATCCAGTGACAGGATGCATGGGAGTGGTTCAAAGCTGCACCAGAGGAGGTTTAAAGTGGACATTAGGAAGATCTTCTTTATTGAGAGCGTGATCAAACACTGGAACAGGCTTCCTAGAGAGGTGATTGATGCCCCAAGCCTGTTACAATGTCCTTAATGTGGCCTTTTGTTCAGCCCTGAATTGGTCAGGCAGTTGGACTAGGTGATCATTGCAGGTCCCTTCCAACTGAAATATTCTACTTGTACCATATTCTATCCTATTCTATTCTATTCTATTCTATTCTATTATTCCATTCCATTCCATTCCATTCCATTCTGAAAAAATGCAGAAATGATCTGATTGCACCTATTGGTGCGAAAGAAGAATTAAATGAAGGGGAAAGCTATAGAATTTAACATCTTTGGTTAAAACTGAAAGGAGGATAATATAATGCAATTTTAGCTTTTGAATAGTAAGCAAAACTATGCAAAATATGTTTAACTTCAGATGTCATCCAAAGAACAATTACAATCTGAATTCTTGTGCAAGGGAATGAATCAAAACTCAAGAACAGTGAAGGAGTAAGAGACTCCTATAAGGAATCCCTCTATTGTGATATCAAGGGTATTACATACAATCAATTTGCTCCTTAAGATTCTGAGTTATCTTCAAAGATGGTGGTGAAAACTAACTGATGAGGACCTAGTGATCTAAGCAGTAATATCATCTCAGCAGAAGCCAATATAGGAAATTAAGTGACTCAAATCTGTCAACATTTTGGATTCTACCAAACTTAAAAAACAAACTACAGACGGAATGTACTGAAGGGAAGGAGGAAGGAAGATTGAAAGTACTGCTGTATGCAACCGTCAGTCTGCCTCGACTGATTGGATGGTCATGTTATATTTAATGTATTCTGCTATTTCTCCACTAGTGAGAAAATTGCTGTTATTTTATTGGTTTAGATCCTTAATTTAAGTGCTTACAAGTCTTGTGTATCAGACAAAGGAGACTTGATATTTTACTTTTCCAAGTTTCTGGGTGAGAAAGCAAGCTGATATACACATATATTGTAAATATATGTAGTTGAAACTCAGCATTAAATAAGGAGCTACTGGCTGCAAATGGGTCATCCCCAAAACTGCTTGTTTACCTGTTTTTCTAAATAGAATTACTGTGATAACTTAGGGGGAAAAAATCTAATGATTTATTATTGGAATAGAGCTTATTCATAAAAGGTTGCCTGTACTGAAAGTGAAATTAAGTGTATGAGCCAGAATATTTGTGACAAGTTTAAAGCATCTCTTGCTTCCCAAGCCAAGTGAATCATATCTCACGACCAGAGAAGACAAAAGGCTATATACATACGTATGTGTGTATATATATCTGAGACTCTATTAGTGTTTTTATATTAATAATATGTATTGTTATTAATATAGTATTGTCTAAATCCTATTAGAAAAGGTTTTTTAAAAAGCAAAATGAGGCTTTTTGGAATTAAGCATGATGGAAAAAGCAAAAAATAGTAATTCCTTGCACACTTAATAGTAGTACTAGCTGCATGCAGCTAGTATATTTGAAATCTATCTGCGGCGAATGGTGCTTGATCTGATGAGATTATTCTATTTTTTCTGTAGTGGCCAAAAATATCATAATATTTATTATATGGTACTATATGCTATTTCATGTTACTTAGATAGATCCAGCCTCCTGAGGACAAACATAAAACACAATACACTTTCCTTTTGAGTGATAACACATACATAGATAAGCTGAAGGACACTTTATTATAAAACAAATGTTTCATCTTCTCTAGACAACACTGTATTGGCCACTGCCAGAAATGTTTAAATGGCATACAATTTTATTTTGTTCTTATGATGTCTTCGTATACTTTAATAGTATTACTTACAATCACTGGCTTTCACATTTCACTTTACTACTTGCAAATGCAATTACAAACTATATATTGCAAACATCATAATTTTCTATGAAGACACCAAATAGAACTTAATCATATACAAATCCATATCATTCCATTGGTTGCTTTCTTTAGTTTACTATTATTAGAAGAAACAAAATAACAGGAACAAAACCTGAATTCTTACTTGAACTTGAAATTACCTAGCCACATAAAAGTGACAATGACATATTTTGTCATACTGATTTTGAGTAAATATTGGTAGACAATCATGGTTACAGAAAGAGTTCAGATTCCACACCAAAAGCATCTCCGCATGTCTGAAATGAAAGCGGGAGTAAAACCGAAGAGATGGTTAGAAACTTAGATAAACATGTGAGCAGAAATGTTGAACGCATCACAACATTCACTATAGTGCATGGTTTCATAATGATCTTGGTAGACAGAACTGCCAGGATGTATGGATAAAGAGCAAGCAATTATCTTTTGAGATGATAAAGATCACTTACTGGATGCGATACATTTATTCAAAATAAAAGTACTGCAAACAGTATATCTAATGGTATAAGAATGGCAGACTTCCAGGTCATGTTGGGGAAATACTTGGCCTCTGCGTGCAATAAGTTAGTGTTCTAAGTACATGCAGATGAAATCTATTAATTCTTTCCTAGAAATAAATGTAAAAAAATATTCTGTATTGATAAAGCAGTAGGCAAACTCAGTACCCAGGAAAGATAAAACAAAGTTCTTAAAAACTTCTTAATCCATAATTCTATACAGGTATCTATCTGACTTCTGAATAAAATCTGCAGGATGTCTTTTCAAATCCTGTATTTGTATGAACACATAAGGAGAAACTATTGATTTCTAATAGCTTGAAACTTCCCAGCCTTAGGGATATTTTAACAGAGGAAGGGAATCTTTTCTTCTGAGTATCCCTCCTACCTATAATAAGAGATTTGTACAAGACATCCACTAGCACTAGATCTTCTTCATGTTAGCTTTGTTCCATAGCCAGGGATTCCTGTAGAGATTTCCTGTAGGTCCCTTATCTGCTCTGTGGTGAGGATTTAAATTTTTCAGTATTGTCAAATGGTGTAACTGAATCTCAGGAATGCATAGCTGATATGCAGTACCCACTCCCAACCACAAATACAATGTATACAAGTAAATACACATTTGGTTCAATGCCAAGACTGCATGTCAAAATTCTCAGCTTCAGAAGAAACCTGCGTTACCCAAGTAATACACATACAAGACCTCATACAGAGACCAAGGCCTTAAAAAGTACTTTAGCTTTCAGTTGTGTACATTTGAAAAAAAAAAAAAAAAAAAAAATTAGTTAGCTGCACTATAAAACACTGTATCATCCAGTGAAAATTGTTTTGCTAAAAAATAGAAAAGCATAATTTCTGAACTTTACTGGTTCATCATGCCAAATTGAAGTAGCTTATCAACCTGAAATGTTATACTTGGTGATTGGATTATTCATACAAAACAATCTGTCTCACTTTTTTAACAACATATTACAAATTTACCATATTGAATTGGTAATATGTATGCAGTACTTTGACATGTCTTATTTTCAAGTGTATTATTTTCAGTACCTACCACAAAAATATTATGTGTATTGTATAAACTACTACTGCATGTTCTCTGTCCTTTTACATCATCTAATACTCCATTATTATTTAAAAGGAAAAAAAAAAAAAAAAAGAGTGACAAAAGTAGACTTGCTTCTGATGTTGGAGGACAAAGTTTTTTGTGTGTGTTTGTGAGTAGATATAGGTAGGTAGGTAGATAGATATGAATGATAATGAAAAATAGTATCTTGTCAAAAAACAAATTAGACTTTGACACTGAAATGGAACATTTTAACTTCATTTGAAAATTAGTGTGAAGAACCATGACATTCTTATGTATACAGTTATAATAACCTCTATCTTCTATAATCTTTGCATATAAACATTAAGGAACCTATCTGAAGCATAAGGCACTCTACTTTTAGCAATTAAAATACTGTTCAGCAGTGTTCTGATTAGTATTCTTAGACTAAGAGATAACTGGTTTGTATAACGACTGTTAAAAGAGAATTTCTTTTACCTCTCAGAGATCTCTAGTAAGGTTTATAAAAAAGTACAAACAATTTTGTAAACACACAAATTATATTTATCTGCCTGAATAATGATTTTTCTCAAAAGTTGTGATATGCTTTACTGTGCATTTTTGGGAGCCAGGAATAAGACCCAGATATAATCTTCTGGATAACAATGTTTGCCTTTTCCATAGAAGCCCTCTTTGCAAAAGACAGGATGAAATAATTTCTTAAATATGGAAAGATCTGTACCTTTTAGTGTAAGATTAATAAACATTGTAACAACTGGTCTATTTCAAGTAATACTTCTCTGCCTGTTTTCCCTTCTCTTCTGTATTCCCCCCATTTCTTCCTTGAACCATAACTCAACAACTGATATTATGTCAAAAATGCTAGGCTAAGCAGCCTCCTTTCTCTCTAAATTCTTTCCTGACACTGCTGCTCTTATCAATATGGCAGAAAGGGATGTACAGCTACATGGCTAACAAAACTGGAAAATATGAAAGAAAAAGTGTCTTTCTAAAATATTTTCCATTCCCATTTAAGCCATCTAATTGGAGAAGCTCATGGGATAACTGTTTTGGAAACTTAGGCTGCTTAATTAGCCTCTCTATTCACAACTCTTTTTCTCCCACTGTAGCGGATATTTAAAGGGGCACTGATTGAAAACCCCATTACCTTTGTAAGGGTTTCTTTTGTTGAATGCAAGGGTTAGTTGGCAGAAACAACAGCGAGGCATCACACTTCAGTTTTTAATGTAGTACTGCGTAACCAGGAGCAACCTCATTCTTGTAGCATGGAGGTCAGTGTGGACATTCTCCAGAAGCTGAATAGATTACCATTCAAATTTATGTGGAGTTCCACGTCATAGTTCAAATTGCTACTGGTTACCAAAACTAGTTCAAGTACCTGTGTTCTGCATTGCAGTCGCACTGTAAACATATATTTAGCATTGCACCTCCTTGATGCTGTAGTATTGTTATTGGGCCCTTGGTCTCCAGAGAAATCCTTAAAAGATGAGTGGTGAGGCAGTGTAAATGTGGCCTGCAGCTTTCTTAGTGCGGTATTATTTGCTGTATGGAGACAGGGACTAGTATTCTGGTCACTACTGTAATCAATTGGCATATTTTTATTGTGCAAAATTCACTTGAAGTTTCTTGCCCTGAACACACTGTTCATACCACAATCTTGCACGAATATTTCTTATTCAATAGCAGTTTGATTACCGAAGCAATAGGTTCACTCATGGGTTTAATGAAGATCAGTGCCGCTTAAAAGCCAAGTTGCGTGTTTTAGTAACACGTATTTATCAACTGAGATACGTACTGTTCCCAGACTGTTGACATGTATAGTGAGTGTTTTAATGAAATGAGTTTGTATAATGTGGAAAGAATGCAAGCATGGTACTGTTTAATCAATTAGCAGAGAAGACAGCAAAAATATCCTCTTCCTGTAGATACATGACCCAATTGCTCTACATGCCACTGCTGGAGCAGATGATGGATATTTAATACTAAATAGGTGCTCTGGTTTGTATGCTGAAATATTACTTCATTACTTAAAGAATGTGGTTATAGAACTGATATATTCCATTACTTTGTCATATTGTGTCAAGTTGAATTGACTTACAATGTGAACTATGTAACATGAAGTGACACCCTTTAATTTTCCATAATTTGACATAATATAATTTAGCAGGTCAGAAATGTAAAACAAAATAATTTTGTCCATGATGAAATTCATGCTGCTCATTTAGGTAAATGTGAAAAGATTTTTTTGCCAGAAAACAGAATGCAAATGTATTTCACACGTTGTGTATTTCCCTAGAAATATTCCCTATACAACACAGTAGAATTGTTTAAGCAAAAGAAACCTTGGAGCCGATGAATACTTAGTCTCTCAGAGAGTGGGCCTAAGGAATACTCTGAACAGATGATGTTTTCCTCAAAAGCCATCAGAATGTAGCACACTAGCCTAGGATCTGGCTTTATAGAAGTATTTTAACACAATGCATGTCAACTTCACTTCCCAAGTCATTAACATAGATATGTTAATGTCAAGCTTAGGCATAAAAATATCTTTACATATAGGAGTTGGTGGACTCATCTTACAGCTTTGTATCTGATCATTAAGTCAAGAGATTTATGTATAACATGAAATCCATGTCAGCTGGAACTGACAGTGTCAGACAGGTGTTATCCACAGTATGAAAAGGTGATTGACAGAAACTTCATTACTTGATTAGGGGCTTAATTGTTTTGCTTACTCAAAGTAACCCTTTCTTATCAGCCTCAGGCACTCACTGGGGCATAAAGCCTTAGGGACTGTAGAGAAAGAAGAACAATAATGTGAATGTCACAGAAAAAAAGATAAAATTCCATTTGTCATATAGCTATTTTTTTAGGCTGTCTATATAAATGGGAGAAAAACAATGCTCCAAATAAAGCAGGTGAAAATCATATATGCTATTTCAAGTGATCTTTGGCAAAATTACTTTAACAACGTACAGGTATATGAAATAATCCAAAATTGAAATTCATGCTGAGCTTTGAGATGCAGCAATCTTCTAGCCTTGCTACAACACAAATCTTCATAATGGCCAATCAAAGAGTAATATACAAAAAAATACTAAATACTATCAATCTGTGGCAAGGTTATGTTTTAAAGTTGTACTGTAAAAGTTTATTCTTTATTTGAGATGTAAAAATGAAAAAACTAACTTTATAAACATTTCATATCATAAATTGTTAAAAAGTACTGAGAGTCTTGATACCCATTGCTTTTGATATATTTCACTGTACTTCACAGGAGAGAGTTTCTGGAAGCAGCAAAACATTTCAGAATCAAAATATATTTTCATATATTTTGATTCTTCTATCTGTTCAATTAAGTAATTTCTGATAATTCAATGACTTAAGAAAGAAGATAGATTAAAGTAAATTTTTTATCTTTATCAGCCCACAGATTGTCTGTCTTATTTGGGATGAACTAAAGTCACACTAGGCAAGAACCAGCTCTGATTTTTAAGAATATCTGTATCTAGAAAGCTGATCATTTTGAAGCTTCATAGTTGTCCTTATATTTTGTATGAAACTGAATCAGTCACATAATGTGTCACAACAGCATCTTCTAATTAATTACATGGGGGTGTACATGAAGGAAATTGGCATCCTGGTTATTTGTCTCTTCTCAAGATCTTTTTGAAGGACTGGTGGAACAATCACTTTAGTCTAGCCATAGCATGGCCCTGCTCTGACTGGGGAGGTTAAGTCAAATGTCCTCCAGATCTCCTTCCTACCTAAATAAATCTGTGATCCTGTGAGTTTATGTACTAAAGTAATTTGAGCATGCATAAAGTACATACAAAGAAGCAACATTGCCTAACCACAGAATGACAGAAGATGGCAAGGACCTCTGCAGATCATCTGGTCCAACTCTCATACTCAAAGCAGGGGCAGATAAAGCACATTATGAGACCTGTATCCAGTTGGGTTTTGAACATCTCCAGGGACAGGGATGCCACAAAATCTATTGTAAATCTGCTCCTGTGTTTGATCACCCTCACAGTGAAAAAGTTTTTTCTTATGCTTAAGAGGAATTTCCTACATTTCAGCTTGTGCCTGTTGCCTCTTGCCCAGTCTCTAGATAATACTGAGAAGAGTCTGGCTCTGTCTTCTTTACACTGTCTTGAACATAGCCAAGTTCCCCCATCAGATCTTTCTTCTCCAGACTGAACAGACCCAGCTCTCTCAGCCTCTCTTCATATGAGATTCTTCAAGGCCATAGTTGTCTTTGTGGACTGTTGCTGGACTTGCCCCAGTTAAGTTCATGTCTCTTTCGGACTGGGGAACCCAGAACTGGAACCTGCACTCCAGGTGTGTCTCATCAGGGCTGAGGAGAGGGGAAGGATCACTTCCTTCAACCTGCTGACAATGTTCTACATAATGCATCCTAGGATGCTCTTGCACTTCTTTGATGCAGGGGCACATTGCTAGCTGATGGTCAACTTGTTCACCAGTACCTCTAGGGCCTTCTCTGCAAAACTGATTCTTAGTCAGTTGGCCTCCAGTGTGTATTGGTGCCTGGTGATGTGCCTCTGGATGGCAGCGCACCCTTGTCATGCATCCTTGACACTCCACCCAGTTTTGTATCATCTACAAACTTGAAGGTACACTCTGTCCCATCATCCAGGTCATTAATAAGGAAGTTAAAAGATTTTGGCCTTGTTATTGGCTGGTAGTGACTGAAGGCACGTCTAACCAGTAAAGACCAAAGTGAACAATACATTGGGTACCTCAGCCTTTCCTATGTTCTTTGTCACCAGTTGTCCTATCCTGATCAGCAATGGGCCTACATTTCCCCTCATCTTCCTTTTGCTGATGATACATATATAGAAGTCCTTCCTGTTGCCCTGCATGTCCCTCACCTGATTCCCAAGTCCAGGTGGACTTCAGCTTTCCGAACGCCATCCCTTGCATGTTCAGTTTCTTTATATTCCTTCAGATGATCAGGTCCTGCTTTCATTTCTTTTATGCTTCCTATTTAAGTTTTGTTTGGATCTCATTATTCATCTGTAAGGGCCTCCTGTCACCTTTTGTTGTCTGCCATTTGTGGAATGATAGAACAGACGATTTTGGAGCTTGGAGGACCTAATCTTTGAAAATCAACTGGCTATGTAATTTAGATTAATTCTGTGTGTTAGCTCTTAGTTAATAGACAGCTTTCTCAAAACAGTTTTTTTTCCAAAAAGTGATTGTTTACTCAGAATATTCTTAGATTAATATTCAAGAGTGGCATTAAGTAGAGAAAAGGACTATTTAAAAAGATGTTGACTTCCTTGCAAGTGATGACAAATTATAATCAGCTGACATCACATGCAGAATGGTGACTTTCTTAGCTAAATAAAAAGCTTTCTATAAAGACTTCCTTTGTTAAGTTTAGGCATGTCCTAAAAGTAATAACTGATTCTGGTAAATAGCAGGAAAAATGTGAGTAACAGAATCAGCAGTATACAAGATCCCTGATCCTAGAATCTGTTTTCTGACAATAGAAAATGTCATTATTCAATTTTGAAAGAGTGTGAAGTTGTCTTTTTCTAGAAAGGTTGTGGTATTTCTTATTCTATTTAAGAAGAAAATAAGACCCACAAAAAACTATAACATGCTCCAAACACAAATCATTTTATTACCTTATCACAAATGTTTACTTGCTCTTATGTATACATATAAAATATACTCTGTGAAGTGTATACTATATATGTAGAATTGTCATAGTCTTTATTACTTCTTCCCTAATCAAGCAACAGTATATTTTTTATGTAACCCAATACATCAACATCCCATCTTCCCCTTAGTTACTTTTGTCCAAATTCCTACCAAAATGTCCAGTGTTTTCACAGGAAGAATGAAAGTAGGTATTAAATTAGGTACCAGTGCAAAGAGAACCACCGTGGAGTTTGGGACTATTCTGCTCTTTAATGCCCACCTAACTAGTGCCTAGGTGCTCAGGCACAGACAGGCTTCTTGAATTATTTGGGCAATCTGGGGCAGAGGAGAGCCAGACTCTTCTCTGTGCTATTAACGTGCATATGTACAGTGAAGTTTTTCTCAGGCAAACAGTCCCCAAATAAGAAGGGTCATGTCAATGAATGTCTGTATAGATTGTAGCAACTCACAAAGCCTACTGTTGGGGTTTTACGTTTGGGTTACCTACCTCTAGCAATTATTTCTTAGGCATTTCACATTCTAATCAAATTCCAACATGCACAGTCTCACTAGAGAAGAAATTTCCATGTTGCTTGTTTAAATTAATGTATATATGGATGTATGAGCTCATAATGATAGTGGTGGAATATTCTCATACTTAACACAAAAGTCCCTAGTTTTTTCTGTTGTTTTTGTTATTGTTGTGCGTTTGTTTGTTTTAATAAGAACAGTGGGTTGTATCTTCATTCTCTGAATTTTACTCATCTTTTCTCAGTCAAGTTTTTCAGTCTATAACAGTATGTCAGATCTTTGAGTGAATTCATTTCAGCTACTAAGTTCACTTGGAAATTTATAGCATGATTGCCATTTTGCTCTGGTGTCAGCCTTGCATAACCTACAACTGTGACTATTGCAAAGGAGTTCTGCACCTGTTTTTTTCCCTGAAGTTTCTTTTTTTTTCCTTAACAGGAAAAATTACTTCTATATAGTATTTGAACTTGTTCTGAAGGAAAAACTTGTTTCCATTTAAAATGATATCCATAGTAGAGAAGCTATTAAACTCTTTCTTAGAAATGTATGAGATGAATACATTTTTTTTCAGTCTTACTGTGCTGTTATACTGCTAATGTCTGTATACATTAGAAAATATTTTCTTCCCAGAATTACTTTTATTAATTTGGATACAGCTCAAGAAGCTTCTGAATTTAAATTCTTATATCTTCCTGGGTGTACAATAGTTTCCAGGTTTTTTTATTATCATTACTGAGTCTTTTGAGAAAATGAGAATCCAGTATTAATACTATGCCTGAACTGATGTTATTTGCACATACGTCCTAGTTGCTTCAATAATAGGAATTTCATTATTTTAAGCAATTCCTGAGTTTTCAAGGCACAGTATATCAGTAAGCCTATTATTTTTGGTGATGGCTAACTTTTTAAGACTCTTTCAGAGCTTGTAAATGTTAACATGATTCATAGATTCAGTTTTCATTAACTAAATTAATGCTTTGGTACAAGAAAGAGCTGACCATAAAAATAAATCAAGGCCTGATAAAGGAAAAAAACAAAATTATAGCGATGCTGTAGCCTAAAATAATTCTGCCAGTATTGTACTGATGTGTTACATTTTTGTGCTTCAGTTAAGTTTATAGACAAGTCTATAATATGGAATTGTACATAAGGTCTGTGTTCCTACTTAGCAGAATCACAATGGTTGTAGCACTTAGGTTACATTTTGAAGTATTTCTGCTCATTCAATATCCTGAAATGTAAATACTTAATTAGAAAAAGCAAAAATGGCATGTTATCAATTTCTCTGTGATGCTAACAGGTGGTCTAACTATCTAGCCTGTGGTCGTGGTTCAGGCCCAGCCGGCAGCTGAGCGCCACGCGGCCGCTCACTCACTCCTTCCCCAGCACGATGGGGAGGAGAAGTTAACAAAAGGCTCGGGTCGAGATAAGGACAGGGAGAGCTAATTATCATCACGAGCAAAACAAACTGAACTTAGAAAGAGGGATTCATCTAATTTATTACTAAACAGAATAGAGCAAAAAAAACCCCAAGTAACATCAAGCCTTAAAACACCTCCCCCACCCCTCCCCCCTTGCCGGGCTCAACTTCACTCCCGGCTTCAAACCTCCACCCCCCCTCAGTGGCGGGGGGGGGGGGGGGGAATGGGGGGAGGGGGATGGGGGTTGCTGTCAGTGCAGCGCACGTTGTTTCTGCCGCTTCGTTGTCCTCGGGGGGAGGACTCCTCTCATCCTTCCCCTGCTCCAAAATGGAGTCTCTCCCACGGGCTACAGTCCTTCCCGAACTGCTCCGGTGTTGTCTCTTCCATGGGGTGCAGACCTTTAGGAGAAAACTGTTGCAGCGTGGGTCCCCCACGGGGTCACAAGTCCTGCCACCAAAACCTGCCCTGGCGTGGGCTCCCCTCTCCACGGGTCTACCGGTCCGGCCAGGGACTTGCTTCAGCCCGGGCTTCCCACAGGCCACAGCCTCCCTCGGGTACCTCCACCTGCTCCAGCGTAGGGTCCTCCACGGGCTGCAGGTGGAATCTCTACACCCCCTCATCCTTCCTCCACGGGCTGCTGCAGGGGGACAGCCTGCTTCACCATGGTTTTCACCACGGGCTGCAGGGGGATCTCTGCTCCGGTGTCTGGAGCGCCGCCTCCTCCTCCCCCCTCCTCCTCCTGCACTGACCTTGAAGTTACATCTCCGCACTTCCCCCTCCGGATGTAAAAAAAAAAAAACTTCCCACCTTCTTAAATATGTTATCACAGAGGCGCTGATTGGCTTGGCCTTGGCCAGGGGCGGGCCCATCTTGGGGCTGGCTGGCATTGGCTCTACCAGACACTGTGGAAGCTTCTAGAAGCTCCTCGCAGGAGCCACCCCTATAACCCATGCCCCCACCCGCTACCAAAACCTTGCCACACAAACCCAACACACCTGTTCATTCACATTTTGTTGTATACATGCTTTTTGGTTAAAAGGATGTAGCCAAACAGCAGAGAGGAAGGCTTCTTGGTTATGTTACTGTGACTGGTGCACTTTGAACAGGAGTAATTTTTCATACAGGGGAAAGTTATCCTTCCTTGAGGACTCACAACACTTCGCTCAGAAGAGCTTCTGGAGTGTAACATGAGACAGATAGATCTGAAAAAGCCAAGAAGAAGAAAGCCTGCAAAATGGATATAGCAGTGAGATTCCTGAAAGGAGCAAAGTAGTATTTCAGCTAATAAGTCACAGACAGGCAAAAGTCTTTTTTGGGGACTCCCAGGGGATAACATGGAAGCTTTCTTCCCTGTAAATCAAAGAAAGTTGCTGGAATGGAAAGAAAGAAAGAATCAAGGGGAGGATATTTCCTCCTCCAAACCGTTGGAGAGGGTAGAATTACTTCTCAGCTATTTTATTTAATGTCTCATCGAGGAGATCAAAGTTTCTTCTCTCTACAAATTTATTTTCTTCAATATAATTATTTTTCTGTGGTTTGATAAAACCTCATTGCAGAGTTTACAAACCTTTTATTGTCTTTTGTCAATCTTATACCAAGAAAAAAGAGTTGATAGGGTGAATATGCTCATCACAATCTTGTGGCTGACTCATAATCCTATCACAAATGCATGCAAAACTATCTTTTATAAACTATTTGTTCAGTGCTACTCAGGAAAGATCAAACTGTGAATGCCTGTTTACATGGAACAGAATTTTAAGCAGTGCATGAACAGGAAACATTCTCCTGTCCTGTAAAGCTATCTGAAAAATGAAGTAACTGTTCTCTTCTACATCTGAATAAAACAAAGATCTTGTTTATGGTAAGAGGACTCCTTCAAAAGTCTTCCAATTGATGCATCTTTAACCTGAACCATGCAAAGAATTGGATACTTTTGTTTAAATCCCTGTCAGTTGGGAACCTCCCAATAGTGTTTCCAGGATTCACACAGAAGTGTCAATATTGGCTTTAAGAGTAAAGTGTCTCTGGTTCAAAGTGAATAAAATTTCGATGTTTGTTATAAATTTAGTCTTAGTGAGAAAACTAATGGAAGGAACAGGGACCAAAACATGAGTGTTTTAACATGATTTTGTGCTGTTAGATACATTTAAAAAGGTAACATAGGGAACATTAAAATGATGTTGTGGCAAGTATGTACGTATGCTTTGGCAAACCACAGTGACAAAACCTTTGCCACTGAAAGAAAATCAGAGAATTTCAGGACCAAAATGGTACCAAATCAGCACGTTTTTGTGCACAAAAGAGGAACATTTTTCCTAAAACTACCAGGAGAAATGTGTATTTACATATTAGTATATGACCCTTTCATAGGAACTGAAAGGGACAAAGAGTTACTTTTGCATTGCCTTTTTGCATGATTGTTTTTGATTTCTTCTTTAGTCTTTTTTATCTTTACCAGTTAATATTCAAGTTCTCAATGCAGAAAAGAAGCTATTTAGAGAAGGTGATTCAGCCCATGGATTATGGATGTTGATTTTTAGAAACTTAAATGTCAGACTGGAAAATATGGCAAAACTTCCCCAAAAATTTCCATGGTCAAGATTCATACTTTCATTTCAAAATATTGGAAAAAATATTTTGCCGATAAGGTAAGAATCAGTTTTTATAGATAATCTCTAAAGTAATAATTTCAGTGGAAAAATGTCGCTCAAAAAATAAGGTGTTTCCAGAATGAGCTACGGTTCAGTGTGGCTTTTTAAAGTGCGATTTCTTATCTGAAATTACCTTATTTTGAAATTAGATCCAAGTGCAAAACTGATACCTGTTAAAAAGATTTTAAACAATTTCTGGTTCATATGGATGGAGCTAGCAAATGCTTCTGATAAGCTATGATGATTGTTATGGCTCAGATTTGAAGAATGGTGAATCAGTCTATTTTCAGAACTTTTTGAGACTAACTGACAATTAGGTAAAAGCTTTTGCCATGTACAAGAAAATGCAAGTTACATTTATGTTTCTTTTATCTATTGCTTGAATATTCAGAAGTTTGTCTCTAGCTTTAGATTAAAACAAAGTTTTGAATCTAAAGTAGTCCGTCTTTTTGGTTTTATCTTGACACAAAAATCTGGTGAAATGAATAGAAAGAAGAATTTTAAATTTTAACAGAAAGTGTGTCACTTTTTAATGTATTATGATTCATTTTTCTCAGCAAATGGCTCAATGATATGTGGGGTTTTTTAATTTTATCTCCTTTCCCTAATCATAGAATCGTTTTGGTTGGAAAAGACCTTTAAGATCATCAAGTTGAACAGTTAACCTAACACTGCCAAGTCTACCACTAAACCATGTCCCTAACTGCCACGTCTCCATAAATACCTCCAGGGATGGTGACTCAACCACTTCCCTGTTCCAATGATTGACAATCCTTTTGGTGAAGAAATTTTTCCTAATATCCCATCTAAACCTGCCCTGGTGGACTTTGAGGCTGTTTCCTCTTGTCCTATCACTTGTTACTTGGGAGAAGAGACCAACACCCACCTGGCTACAATCTCCTTTCAGGTAGTTGTAGAGAGTGATAAGGTCTCCCCTCAGCCTCCTTTTCTTCAGGCTAAACAATCTCAGTTCCCCCAGCTGCTCCTCATAAGACTTGTGCTCTAGACCCTTCACCAGCTTCATTGCCCTTCTTTGGACACAGTCCACCACCTCAATGTCTTTCTTGTAGGGAGGGGCCCAAAACTGGACAGAGTACTTGAGGTGTGACCTCACCAGTGCTCAGTACAGGGGACAATCACTTCCCTAGTCCTGCTAGCCACAGTATTTATGACACTGTTGATAAATATCTGTTATTTTCATTGTAATAATGTCAATTGTTATCCATTTTCTTAGCTTTCACATATAGCATTTTCCAAGTCGTGAACAACTATAATTTCCATGGAAATAACAAAATCTGTGGTTGTTGAACATCTATGGAAATGGAACTATATATAATTGCTAAACAGAACATTTAGTTTTACAGGATTATTTTTTTCCAAGATTCCCAAAGCTGTAGCCACAAGTTGATGTGCTTTACACTAAATGCATGTAGTATCTACATCTTTGTAACTAGTTTAAATCAGAGATGCCACAAATTCCTTTGAAACATGTTTGTGCTGAGTTGTCTCTTGATCAGATATATCACTTTGTTTCACTGTAAGATTTTTCTACTGCTATTGTTTCCTAAGAATGATACCATTTCTTGTTTGCCAAGTAAATTATTTTTTTTCATCCTGATATATGGGTTTAAGCTGAAGAATGGTCGATTTAGATTAGACGTTAGAAAGAAATTCTTTACGGTTAGAGTGGTGAGGCACTGGAACAGGTTGCCCAGAGAGGTTGTGGAGGCCCCATCCCTGAAATATTCAACGCCAGGTTGGATGAGGCTTTGGGCAACGTGGTCTAGTGGAGGGTGTCCCTGCCCATGGCAGGGGGGTTGGAACTAGATGATCTTTGAGGTCCCTTCCAACCCAAACCATTCTATGATTCTATGATTCTATATATTATTTTGTCATTTTCACAGTATGCAATTGTTTAATTCCCTGTAGCAAATACAATGTAATATGATGTAGAACTGTTAAAATAAACATTTGAAACAAGACAAGCCTGTCACATCCTTCTCAATAGACCTGTTCTCACATTAAATTCCAGATCTTGTGCTATTACTCTGTGATGTTATCTATTTCTAATATACTCTGGCAGTAAAAAAGTGCTGAAGAGAAAATTTAAATTTCAAGCTTTGAGGTATCTGGAATATGTTAAAATGAACTCTCCAACTAAAAGTGCTAAAGAGAATCCTCGAACCTAGGATTTCATCATTTCCCTGACACTGATCAAAAAGATTGTTCTAAATGTTGATTCCTTGCCAGGGGAAAGTTGAAAGTGTGAGTTTAATTTTAAAAAATAGCAAACATCATACAAACCCCAGATTTGCAATAACTAAATTTCAAGAGAAATATGACAGAAAGAAGAACTAAAATGAGGATCTTTTAAAATTATCTAATGAAGGTAGGTTTCCTGTAGCCCAATACATAAAAATGTATTACATCAATACTGAATAACAGAAACTGAAAAGAGGTTACAGGAATAATAATAATAATAATAATAATAATAATAATAAATGCCACTATCTGTCCTATTCGTTTGGCACTTTTGAAAGAGAGTGATACGAGAAAGAAATATCAGAATACACACAGATGAAAAAGCCTTCTGTACAGCCAGAAGGCTACAAGGTCATGAACTTGGAGGTAATGAAAAACAGATTCTAAACCATTTGCTTTTACGTTGCTATCTGTAAAATCAGTTAGCAAAAGTGAAAAGGAGAAATAAAACTGAAATAACAGAACCAGGTTCTTTGGATTTCATTCAGAAAAGTATTATAAATTGGGTTAGTAGCTTCTTTGCTATCATTTTGTGTCTCAATATTTTGCTTAACAATAGATTAAAGATAAAAGGTATGAAAGGAGGAACCTGACTAGCCAAGAAAGCGTCAGTGTGCTTGAGTTTATGGACCAGTTTGGTAGATAGCCAGATATGATGATAATGTTGCAAATCATCCATCAGCATGCAGTGAGAATGTCAAGTTGAGTCATTATCTACAGATTTTCTTTCCCCATCTTTCTCACTCTGTTGCCATTCCTCTCCTTTATACTGCATTTCTATTTTTGAAATGTACAGTTACTGAACTTAACAAAGGATTTTATCTGAGCTCTGAGTCCTCATTAAGGTTGTGTTACAGCTAGAAAAATTTTTCTATGTAAAAGTCTTCATGTAAATAAATAAATAAATAAACAAACAAACCCAAGAAATGTGGGCACAAGTTGAAGAAAACAGGAAAAAAAGATTCAGAATCTACTTGAGTATACTTGTGTTTCTATTTTAACAGGTTCCAAGTGAGAATCTATTTTGGCAAATATGGCAAATAATTTTAAATTCTTAAAATTTACAAAGCATTTAGCAACTATCTGAAATTTCTTTATTCCAGTTGAACCCATTTTTTGCCTAGTTCTCTTTCAGCCTCTCCTCTCACTTCTTTTTTTAAATGGACAGACATTTATTAATGTTTTATGCAAAATGTGAATGAATGCTGGTGTTTTAAAACAGGTCAGAAAAGTGTTTGTTTCTCCTTATCTTTTAAAAATGATTTTTGTATGGGCAACTTTTTTTTTCAATAGTTTTTATGTTGCTTTTGATGAAGTAAATATCAATACATATTTTACACATTTTAAGAATAGTCTTTTTTCTTCCCCAAATCCTTTTCTACTACCACATATCATACTAATAGAATTTAGCCTCCTTTTTTACCACAGTGATCACAAAGAACCCTCAGTTTAGCTAGGAGAAGCTTGATAACTGTAAATCAGTGAAGTTGTTATTGTATGTTAAATAAGAATTCATTGTAGATATTTTTCTTTGGATATCGTACTTAATATTTGCTTTACAAAAGAAAATTCTGTCACAAAATACTGAAATGGATTAATCTTCAAGAGAAAGAATATCAGAGAGTGGTGTATTTTATTTCTATAGTAGCATAGCAAAGAAGTCATAATACCTTGTAAGTTTTCTTTATCATATTACCTTGACTGGCTTCTGCAAGTGAAAAAATCTAATATGCAATTGCATTTGACATAACAAACTTATTGGCTTTCATTAATTTATTTATTCATTTATTTATTTATTTTGGTAACAAAACAAATATCCAAACTTAGTTTATCTCCAGTCTTGCAATTTGCTTGCTTATGTTTGTACCTATGATATGTAGTCTTCAAATAAATATCAGTAGTAAAGACAGTTTCTTTTTTTTAGGTGTCTTTCACACAACCTCACTTAAGATGTCTTAAATCTTCTAAATTGTCCCCTTGCGTACTTCTACTTTCTACCACTTTTTCTCTTCTACTGCTCCAGTTCCCACTATACCTACTTGAACTATGCAAGGACTTAGACTCCAGTCTCTAGACTTCTGAATTATCAGTTTGATCCCTACTATAGCTTGAAGCTGCTGCTGATGTGCATATGCACAGGTACCCAAGGGGATTAGGGTCCGCACTCAATGCTTTGGCAAAGGTTGGACATCCTTTCACACCTGATGCTTAGCTTTCCTTACCACTGAAATGTGAAGAGTGATGTACATCTGTATCTTCACTCATAGAGCTGGGGTCGAATGAGGGATATGGCCAGATATGAGACCTGTGAAGTGCTTCCATATCCCACAAAAGCTAACCATACGTCTTTGAAACTAGTACACTACTAAACAAATATAGCCAATAATATTTTCCTAGGTCCTTTTCTGCTGTGTTTTAATTTCTGAAGCAGAATCTATTATTAATTAGTCTTCTTATATTAGTGTGTAAGGGGACTGTATGAAACAGAATATTAATTGGGATCAGATACTACTATTTATCATTAGAAAGTCAATAGAACTATCAGTATTTGCAGGAAATGTATGGGGTGTTGTGCTATAGTTTGCTGCTTTCTCATACCTGAATACAGTTGGCGCAGGAAATGATTGTACAGATTGCACATCTACAAGTCGTCCTGGACAGTAGCTGATCCTTCATGCTTTAAGAAAATGTGATAGGAAAAGAGATTTTTCAAAAAGGAACTGTTAAGAGTAACTGAGATTCCGGCATTACGTTTCTACAAAGTTTGAATGTATGAAGCAATTGCTGTGGAATAATTTATCACTGCCTCATTAATAAAAAATAATGCAATTGGGATTGATACCATAATTAAAAATGTTGCAGACCCCAGAGACCTTTTTGAAGAATTAAGTATCTGAAATCAGATCTGGAGAAGTAACCAAGACAGAGCCAGTACTTTTAAGGAATGTTTTCTGTTATTAATATTAAATCCTGCTTTTACAGTAATGTCAGTGTCAGATGTAGGTATATAAGGACTAGACATTTCAGAGAAGATAATCAAGAGTAGAGGAACAGGAATGAGTGCTTTGGAGAAACATTTGAACCTCAGTTGTGGGGTTTTTAAAGTACTACTAAATGCCATTGTAATTAATGGTGGATCTGACTATTTTCACCCTGATTACTTAAACTGTGTCAATTTAGACAGAAAATACAATTAAGAAACCAGCATTACTCTTATTATATAGGAGGAAATCTCTGCTTTTAGTGAGTGACTCAGCACTGGGTTCTAGAAACCCTTTGAAAAAAACCCTAAAAATCATTAAAATTATATTCAAAATAGAAAGTTATCCTATAAAGAAGAGGATTTAACATCAACTGACAGTGACTAATTTTATAAAAAAAAATTCTGTCAAAATTTTGATTTGCTAACAGCAATTAAAATTAGAATTTCAGTTTTCACATATTTCATACTATTAATTCCTTTTTTTGTCCTTATTCAAAGTGCTCTATACATCACTGTGATGAGTGATGGCTATATGCCCCTTGCACCCCACTTTGGATTGTGAATCAGTAGACCTTGAACATAATCCTGTTCCCACTGAGGTTCCCAAAGAATTTCCTACCTGATCTTATGCTGCCAAAGTTCTGATTTCTGTTTTGTCATCTCACAGGAAAGAAAAGAGTAATGCAACTTTTCAGTTTCCTAGAGGAAATCTTAAATATCAGAAAATTTCAGTGAGGTATTTTGCCCACTACATTCTTGGTTTTAAGAAGCTATTTAGAAAAACAGTGGCGTATAATTTCACTTTTCAGGTCACAGTGTAGGATGACCTTGCAAGCTGTTTAACACGGAAATACTTGACATCTTTTCATGCTCTGGGCTCTTCCCTTCTTCAGAAGGATCCCACAACAATTTAGTGGCCTACTGACATAAAACAGGATCTGTGCCCAGGTTATGCTTGGGTTTATTTCCCTGCAGTCATGTCCAGCCTTCTGCCAAGCATGCTGTTTATCACTGCTCTTAAGTTTTTGTTGTAGTTTTAATACCAATTTAAGTCTTAGCTAATGCTACACAGCAGAGAGTTCAGTTAAGAAACTGGTGTGGCTAATGCGTACATGTTCTAAATACAAACTTTTTAAAAAGTGCTTTAAATCCTTGACTCTGTTTTCTGATCTCTGCTGTGTCTTATTTGGTATTTGCTGTAAACTACTCTTTCTGCATTTGATGATGACATTTGAAAGAGAAACCTATCTGACAGTACCCATTATATATATGGAAATTCAGGACACTAAAACTTTTAAGGAGCTCCTTAAGTTTTAAGGAGCTTTTGTGATCACACAGATGCAGTATTTAGTAAGGCTAAGGTTTAGAATCTAGAAAAAGCAAATGCACTTCTATTTATTTTGTGGGGTTTTTTTCTAAAGTCCTAGTTTGCATGTTAGCAGCAGCAGAATAATTATGAGCAATGCATAACAAGAGAAAGAAAGAATTGTTTACCGTATCCTTTATCACAGAAAATCTTTTTTCCCTGTATTAATCAGAAATGTGAAAAAAGCATCATGATTTTCAAAAGGTACTGCTATGGTTTTTTTGATTATTATAAAGGAATTATAGGGTGGGTAGGGTTCAGAGCAGGGATATTCAGTTTGTGTAATTTGGTGGGCCTTTAAAGGCATTTATCAAAATCAGGCCAAACCTCACACCTACACTACCTTGCCTCCCTTATAGTTCCTCCTGCCTGTTGTATTATTGCCGAATCCCCTGCTTTCTATAGTGTTATTTTTTGGCTTTGATAAGCTAGAGGCACTCAGCATTGCTTAAGAGGCCAAAAGTGATTTTATTGACCCAGTAAGAAGTACTGAGGTTCCTGATATCTGAAAATTGTTCTATGTCCATGTGTCTTAATTTTTAGTCTTTCTATGCATCTCTCTCTCTCTTCTGATACATCTGGATTGGTTTTCTCAAGAAGGCATTAGTTAACATGATAGGAAGGTTGGAAATGAGTTTATTGATTTTGTACTTCTTTTGAAATTTGAATCTAAGTGGCAATTCATGAGCTTCTCTGATGGCAGGATGATTGCAGTCCTGTACTTTTTGGGGAGGTAACCCTACAAATATATGAAATATATTTTTGAGGGGAAATGATGCTCTTTTGATCTAGGAATAGATTCATACTTACTGTTTGGGATCCAGACAGTTATAGTATTGAAAATGCAGATACCTAGGACTGACTCATAACAAGTCACACTTCCCTACACAGTCACTGTAGTAAAAAACAATATGGGACTGTAGGCAAAGAGAGGCTGCGACAGAGGAAGACAAGAGAAACTGATTTTGTTAGAAATGGGCATGTAAACAGATATGTGGGGACTAATACTGAAACATTGTAGAATATCTCAATGTAAGATTTTAAAGGATGGGAAGGTGCTTTTATTTTAAAGCAAAAATGATTTCATGTATTCACGTTCACAGTCAAACCCACAAACTCACAAACGTCAAAATGTGTGTGTCTGTGCAGCAGGCAGGCTGGTAAATATTTTAACTGCGCTAAATGCCACATGAGCATGAAATCTGGTAATAGAAAAAAATATTTAAGTCCATTCTTGAAGAAGGAGAGGGGAGAAAGCTAATCATATTCAAATTGATAAATAGTTGATACTTTTATGCCTAAATTCAAACATTATCAGTATTTCTCTTAAAAAGGGGGGGAAAAAAGAGAGGCATAATTATAATCCTCAAAGAATCCAGACCCAGCTCTGCTGTGAGATAAATCATTTTTTGAAGCAAAATATCAAATCCACCCTCATTAGCTTGTTCAATGTAATGTGTATACAGCAGTAAAGTGTATCATTTAAGTAAAAATCTGTTCCTGGCAAATTGACAAAAGTGATTTGGAAGCTGTCTTTGTAATTATCTCAGCCATGGTAAGCAGAGATATTTTACCCAAACACCGTTTAGTAGCTAGGGGATATGAACATTGTATTAGAACTCTAAAAAGTTATATTAAGAATGAGTGTTATAAATGTCAATGAACAGCTACAGAAAATTGCAAATATTAAATTATCTATCTCAAAAGACTCAGCCAAAGCTTCCAGCTGATCACTTGCTTTGGGAATCTTCTGAAATTACCATGTCAGGGATCTTCTAAATAGGTGGGGGAAAGAAATTGTGTCTTCAGGACAGAGCTTGCAAGGCTGGTGGAGAAGAAACCTTGGTTAACCACTGCTTCCTCAGCAAGGGAGCATTCCTGTACTTGACCTGTAGATGCTAGTTTTAATAGGGAATTTTACTTGAGTAAGGTGAGGGCTCCTTGCTGTCATCCATCACATGTTCTTGACACAAGCATGATCAGATAACTGCTTGCAGTTGTAAGATGCAGTACGTGGTAGTGCTCAAAATATTAATTCACTAAAATAACAAGCAAAATGCATTGTTATAAGCAGGTAGTTGCCAGATTATAGCTGACGAGGTGATCCTTTGCTGTACTTGGTAAACACAAATTGTGGTGAATGATTAGACTCTACAATTACAATAAAATGCAGTTATACTGCAGGCAGTAGAGTTTTCTTTCCTTATATACTGCTTGCAGACCTTACCAAGTGCTCCTGTGTAAAGATGGGCATGCTTTATTACATGGAAGGCTGCACCGTAACAACTGTCCCGCACCACCTAAGGAAAATCTTTATTGAATAGATCTTCAGTAAAGAAGGCATTGAAGAAATACATTTTATCTCTGTGACTCAGTGCAGAACTGAGACTTAATTTCACATTATGCAATGTATTATTCTATATGTTAGCTTTTAAGAGCTAATTTTACTATATAATAACATGCATGAAATGGAGACTTGTGGATATGCTTATGCTGAGCTTAGGTTCTTGATCATCTTTTAAGTAACCATAATGATAGGAAAGCATATTAAAAATTGCTTTACTAGTTATCTATCAAAGTGATCAGCTGTCCTTTAGCTTTCCACATTTATAAACATCAGCTTCTTGAAATCAGAATACTTTGTAATTTTTAGCTTTTATCTGCTTACAGTATGTAAAAGGACTATTCTCCTCAGCAGTATGTCTTCTCACAGTGTGTGTGTGTTCTATTTTCTCCGTTGCTTTGCTTTTTGTTCTTCCTTCACCTATTTTCTATCAGTCTTTTTTTTTTTTTAAGTTAAAAAAGAATATTAAAGAAAATTTGCCTTTTACTGCTTCTGTTCAGGGTTCATAGTAGAGGTAAAGATCAAGTTTTTCACAGTCACATCATCTAAGAAAATCAGATACCAGACAGCTGATCTTATCTCTTTGTGTAACTAGTGATGCAAAAGATACTCCTGCTGTAATTGTCATAAAGGAAGTGATCGCTTTCTCTACCGAGTAGAGAAGATATCTGCTAAGGTCTTTAAAATATTTGACTAAGTGCCTGAAGTCAGATGATGTGCATTCATCCTTCATCTGTTATAGAGACAGCACTAGGCATTGCACCTTCTTCCCAATCTTTACTACTGAGTAAAAGAGGAGGGAGGGAGGGAGCTCAAACACTGGATCACAGATCACCTATTGCTTAACTGTTAAAACATCTTTTGCATGGTTTTTACCCCTTTCAGATAGGGCTCTCTGGGAGAATTGCCCTCAAGCTATTCAGAGAAATGTGGCAGAAACCACTCTCAGCAGGCTCTTTGGAGAAGACACTTGCACCGTGTTTGTCTCCTTCCAACTTAATCCAGCTTTATCTCAGCAGTCTCATTCACTCTGGTATGACATTAAGTCACAAACTTGGACATGCAACACACATTCCATGACACTATGGAAACACCATGTAACTGAGACATTAGAGACATGGAGTCATTAAACTGAAAGCAAACAAATGAATAAACATACTATATCTCAGGGCAACAAGCATACCACTAAGCTGATGACACCAGGCTGAGTGGTGCAGTTGACATGCTTGAGGGAAGGAATGCCATCTAGAAGGACCTTGACAAGCTTGAGCAGTGGGCCCGTGCAAACGTTATGAAGTTCAACAAGGCCAAGTGCAAGGCCTTGTTGGGGGATGAATTGATTGAGAGCAGCCCTGCAGAGAAGGACTTGGGGATGCTGGTAGATTGAAAAATCGAACATAAGCCAACAATGTGTGCTTGCAAACTGGAAAACCAACCGTATCCTGGGCTGCATCAAAAGAAGCGTGACCAGCAGGTCGAGGGAGGTGATTCTTCTTTTCTCTGCTGGTGTGAGACCTCACCTGGAATACCACATCCAGCTCTGGGGTCCCCAGTACAAAAAAGACATGGATGGGCTACGAAAATGGTCAGAGGGCTGGAACACATCTCCTATGAAGAAAGGCTGAGAGACTTGAGGTTGTTCGGCCTGGAGAAGAGAAGTCTTCAGGGAGACCTTATTGTGGCCTTTCAATATATAAAGAGAGCTTATAAGTAAGATGGAGAAATACTTTTTACCAAGGCCTGTAGTGACTGGACAAGGGGCAATGCTTTTAAACTGAAAGAGGGTAGATTTAGAGTGGGCATAAAGAAGAAATTTTTACGATGAGGATGGTGGTACACCGGTAACCATCCTTTCTTGTTATTGTGCACAAATGAGGTTGAAATACACATTCACAGTCAGAGCATATACTGAAAGAAAACTTCCAGAGTTAAATCTCAGTTTAGGTTTATCCTGTACTGCAAAGTCATCTTGGACTATCTCTGTCTTCTAGTTTCACCTATACTTTAGACATACTATATCAAAATTGACTAATAATGAGCTTTTTAATATTTGTAATTATTTTTTAAACTAGCATTTTTTATTTCATTCTGACAATTTTGAGAAATCCCTGAATTCTTGACAGAATATTTTAATGTATTTAAGAGGTACTGAACTGTCATAAATTTTAATTTTTTTCAACATCAGTATAAATATAAAAGAAAAAAAATATTTCAGCTGTCTGAAAGAAGCTTTTTTTCCTAAGTAGAAAAGTCCAGCAGGGAACTATTGAAGTGTATAGGAATAAAGGGAGCTTATGAAGAATAGAACAACACCTAGTATGTGTAAAATAGAATTAAGAATGGAACCACGCTCTTGTCTTGCAATAAAATAGCTTGTAGAGTACTTATATTCTTTTATTGTTAGAAATAATGCCTGGCAGAATAATAGACCCCTTGACTTGACTCTTATGACTATAACATATTAAAATGATACCAGAATGTAATAACTTTAGAATTGCAAACTTATAGCACGTATATCAATTTTTATGTATATAAGGATTGACTGAGAATATTTCATATTTTTACTTGGAAAATCTCACACTGAAAAGTTTTCCAGAGAGAGACTGCTTCCAAGTTTTGACTGTAGCTGGGATTTTTTATTTAATGGATCACTTACTTATTCTTAATTATCATGCTATGGAAAAGTACCGCTATAGATAATGTGTAGAATGTGTGATTTCTTTGATGTCGAAAAAGAGCAAAATATAAGATTATTTACACAGATAATGTATTTAATTTACAGTAATATTGAAAGGGTGAATGAGCCTCTACAGAATCTTAAAAAAAAAAAATCAAATAAGGATCAGAAGATAAGATATTATCTCCTTCACTCTGCTTTTTCTAATGGATGAAAGCAGGTTTCACTGGAGTTTAATTGTACCCCGACAATTTTTTTTTTTAATGTGACACATACCTCCTGCTTGTCTTCACATATAGTAATGGTGTACAGTGAGGTTTCACACCATTGCCAGCTTGATTTATTTCCTGCCAGTCCATGCTCTGTATAAATGGCTCCATTTAAACGCAACAACAACAAAGCCAGAAAAGCAAGTACTAAGTTTATGTCTCAGAGATTACCCATATGAACATTCCCATTGATTTCCTGTATTTAGGACTCTGCAGTTTTTACTGTTATTACAGGAGGATATGGCCATGGAGTATTTGAGAAACATAGGGAAGAACAATCCACGAAAAAAGGAGATACTGCTCAGCCTGATACAAAAAGGTGGAAAATATGTGAAAGCATCTGGCATGAAAGATTTTCCTGTTATCAGCATCTTTATTTAACTAAAGGTGGGCTGACATAAATCAAGGCTTAGGATAGAAAAATGAGAAAAAATAGGAAGAATTACTAGGTTTTTTTCTTTAGTGACGTATTTCACCTGAAAATATCAGAGGAATTAAATGTATGTTTTGATGCAATCTTTTTTGTGCTTGGTACTGAAGTCCTAAATGGGGTTAAGAGATCACCTTACAATTTTTGTGATTTTAGCTGGGGTTTTTTATTCTACTTCTGTATTGTTATTTCTGGCCCTATGTATAGAACAGATTTACAAACCAAAGAAACTATATTTTAAATTTTTTTTTTTTTTTTTTTTTTTTTTAGGTATACCTATAAAAATAAAAGCTCACTGAAAACTATCAATGCAGGCTTTTCTCACAAGATCAGTAAGATTTTGTGATTGCTATGTATAGATCTGGATGTGTGGTACTTAAGCAACACATTGAGCTTGCATTATGAACTCCTCAAGTTTTCTAAAAATTAAATCCAATATTTCATCTTCACTTTCAGGGGTAGACGATAATTCATCTTTGCTTAAACAGTTTGTATGCTGTATCTGATATACAGTAGCTGAGTTTATCTCGCTGTTTTCCACTCCAGGTGCGTGTTA
The DNA here is from genome assembly GCF_011004875.1 of Balearica regulorum gibbericeps. Taxonomy (NCBI): domain Eukaryota; kingdom Metazoa; phylum Chordata; class Aves; order Gruiformes; family Gruidae; genus Balearica; species Balearica regulorum. Next base: position 47,720,677 of record NC_046184.1, on the reverse strand, counting down.
CTGCATGAGCGGTCACTTCTAATTGAATAACGGGTTCCTTCTGAAGAGCGTTTCTTCCTGAAAGTTTTTTCTCCCTGCATGATGTTCCACTCTGTTGCCAATTGAATGACATATTTTTGTACAATGTGTCCTTGGTTGTGTTTTCACCTTGTGTATCCAGTTGATCTGTTGTTTCCCCCCCATTTTTTCTTTTGCATTAAATTATACCAGATTCTAATTTTAAGTTAGAAAGATATGTCTGCTTTACAATTAAAGAATATACATATATATATATTTAATATTGGCTTGAAGGAGTGTCTAAAGAATCCTTTATTTATCTAGGAATGCAATGTAAATTCTGAATGGCTCTGCTTACACCAGCACAACTGTAATATTTGCTGCTTAAATAACAAAAATACATGAAATAGCTTCTAAATGGACTAAACTATGTTTAACAATTTTTCCCAAATAGACTGATGAATAATTTAAGGATGCCTGAGGGAAGGTCCAATTTGTTGTCTGGCAATTTGTTCATGTTTTCCTGACTTTTTGAATCACAAAGTGAATTATGAAATTAAATATAAGCTGATTTTATGTAGCAGAGTTTTTTTATGTTTATACCACCACTAGTGATATGCGAAATTTGGCTAGTATCCTTAAATCCACTTAATGGGGCTTTGCAATCAAAGTTCAGCCAACTTTTTGCAAGAAGGAACAAACCGTAGATGCTTTAACATATGATAAACAAATAGAAGTACTTTCTATTTGAGTGCGAGCTTGCTTTAGGAGGTTCAAGGAAAATTGCCCTAGAGACTCCAAAGATGGTTGAAACTGTAGGAAGTGATCTTCTAGCTTCCCATTTTACTTCAGCATTTTACATTTAGGTCACAGCAGGGTGAAATGGTACTATATGAATGCACAATAATCATTTATACTAGCAGTGGAAAATTAAAATAACTCTGTGACTAGTAAAAGCATTTGATGCTCTGAAGTTTTGTCACTGCAAAAAAAAAAAAAAAAAGGCTACTTTGGGTGTAGACTACCTTACATCAAATTTCTAATATGGATGTTTTTTGTTGTTGCCTCTGAAGTTGCCATGAGAAAGAGTAAATATTATTGCAGTACAAAAGTTTGCTGGTACAAAAGTCATTATTCACATTCATTTTACTATTGCTGGAATTATCTCTTAATTAAACATTCATTATGCAATCTTTTTTTAGGATCCTGAATTTCAAAAAAAACATTGACTGTTTCCTCTCTTGCACTTATGATAGTTTTTCAATATCTGCTAAGAATTGCCTATGCCTCTGCATAGTGTAAATAATACAACACAATCTTTCATTTGGAGCTCTGACAATATACTCTTCAGAGTATATCGATTCTTACAAGCTCATCTATCATTACAAGGAAGAAATCTCCTGAAATAAAGGATAACATTTTTCCCATGTTGTAGTTGTTTTGCCATGATGAATTGACTAGTGTGCTTATTCAAATCATCCCAAACTGTATTGCTTAATATAATTTCATTTATTATTTCTCTATAAATGGTCAGAGTGAGGTGTCAACAAATGTTTTACTGAACTGACTTGGGCAATTATCTTTCCACTCTTCTCCTGAAACATTCAAATTGACCTTCATATATGCATTTTCTGAAATAAAAATCTTCTGAATCTACTCTGTAGTTCACCCATCCCTAGTATCATAAACAATCCTGTTGGTGAGGTTGCTTGCTAATGCTCTTCTCTCTTAACTTTTTGTCTTTTAATAATTTGCAGTCATGAACTTGTAATAAAGTGATGTTTTAAGGTGGCGAAGAGCCACTGAAAAGTAGAAAAGAAGAAAAGAGATCATTCTAATTTAAATGAGAAAGTGAATGGTTCACAACTGTAGGTTTTGAGAATAATAGAGTCTTGGGAAATAACATTTTTAAATCTGTGGGGAAAAAAAAAAAAGAAATTCAGCTTTAAGCATTTTCATGCTGTGCCAAACTTTCACATTTTTGAATAAATGTGTAGTTCTTACCTACATTGTCTGGAGTAGTAAAACATACTTGAATATTATGTCTTTTACTAAAGTCTTGTATTTGTCTGTTATTGTGCTAAAATATATACATGTAAGTGGGAATATTGTAAAATGACTCTGATTTCCATTTGTGTGCTCTTCTGATTTGATCTAATCTAAGCAATAGTATACAACAATTCGGCTTTAATTTACTGTTTGAGTAAAATTCAAGTAGATTCCATATATACCGATGCTTGATATATTTGAACTATCTCTTTCAATTTGTTTAGGTTTTTATTTTATGGACTTGGAGGTCATCAGCTTGGCTGAGTTGATGCCACACAGTTGTAATTAGAAAGGTTCATTGCATCTGAATAATATAATTCCATGTGTCTGTTTTAACATGATTTAAAGTGGTCAGGAAACATATAAACATAAAAAAAAAAAAATCTGTATTTTGTTAACATGTTCTTGAGTAAGATTTTAAAAAATATCTAAGGCATCAAGAATTCTAAAACACACACATACACATGCACCCTTACATACATATTTTAAATCATCCAGTTTTATCTTGAAATAATACATTGTATATATAACATGTTTATAACAGTACTCAATTTACAAACCACAGGTAGTGATTTGATTTTTGTAGGACTGGTATAAAATTAAAGTTCAAAGCAATTTTCTTCCTATGGGACCCTGAATCAGAATATAAAAAAATAACCTCTGGTTCAAGGAGAAAAACACCTGCTTTAAGCACCTTTCATTTTAGCTCATCCTAGAAAATACCTAAAGCTATTTTCTGAGAATACCTGTAAGCTAAAAAATAAATTTTAAAAAAAGCAGAAACCGCTCCCCCTATCTGATGTTACCTCTAATGTGTTTCTACAATATTTTTTTCTAAAAAATTAATTATCATTCTTAGAAAGGAAGATCCAAGAAGGATATTTTAAACTTAAAGAAGGACCAAAAGGAAGGAGTAGTCAATGTGGCTAGGAACTACAATTACATCATAAATGTGGTAACATTTATTTGATCTAACGTTTTAAAAAAAAAAAAAAAAAAAGCTTATTTACTTTGCTGACTTTAAGGCTTAAAAATTAGTATTTTAGGGCATAGAACTAAAGATTTCCTGAAAATAACTTTCCCAAAAATTACTCTTGACCTTTTCCCTCCAGTAGTTTCCTGTCTCAATCTTCCTTTTCCCTCCATGCTTTGAGACATGAAATTAAGTCAGAATATATCTCTGCTGGGTGTTAGCTTTCTCACTTTGCTTCTTACACTTCAAACAGAGCATTTGACACTGTTCTGCATGACATCTTTGTCTCTAAATTGGAAAGACATGGATTCGACAGATGGACCACTCGGTGGATAGGAGTTGGCTGGATGGTCACACTCAAAAGAGTTGTGGTCAGCAGCTCAATGTCCAAGCAGAGACCAGTGACGAGTGGCATTCCTCATGTGCTGGTATTGGGACCAGCACTGTTCAACATCTTTGTTGACGACATGGACAGTGGGATGGAGCGCACCCTCAGCAAGCCTGCCAATGACACCAGGCTGTGGGGTGTGGTCGACACGCTGGAGGGAAGGGATGCCATCCAGAGGGACCTGGACAGGCTGGAGAGGTGGGCCCGTGCAATCTGCATGAAGTTCCACAAAGCCAAAGGCAAGGTCCTGCACGTGGGTCGTTGCAGTCCCCAGCACAACTACAGGCTGGGCAATGGAGAATGGATTGAGAGCAGCCCTGAGGAGAAGGATTTGGGGGTGTTGATCGATGAGAAGAGACGGCGATGCGCGCTTGCAGCCCAGAAAGCCAACCATATCCTGGGCTGCATCAAAAGAAGCGTGACCAGCAGGTGGAGGGAGGTGATCCTGCCCCTCTACTCTGCTCTCGTGAGACGCCACCTGGAGTGCTGCATCCAGCTCTGGGGGCCCCAGTACAGGAGAGACATGGAGCTGTTGGAGCGAGTCCAGAGGAGGGCCACGAGGATGATCAGTGGGCTGGAGCACCTCTCCTATGAGGACAGGCTGAGAGAGTTGGGATTGTTCAGCCTGGAGAAGAGAAGGCTCCGGGGAGACCTTAGAGCAGCCTTCCAGTACCTGAAGGGGGCCTACAGGAAAGCTGGAGAGGGACCGTTTACAAGGGCATGTACTGACAGGGCGAGGGCTAATGGCTTTAAACTGCAGGAGGGTAGACTTAGATTAGATATGAGAAAGAAATTCTTCACTGTGAGGGTGGTGAGACGCTGGAACAGGTTGCCCAGAGGGCTTGTTGATGCCCCCTCCCTGGAAGTGTTCAAGGCCGGGTTGGATGAGGCTTTGGGCAATGTGGTCTAGTGGAGGGTGTCCCTGCCCATGGCAGGGGGCTTGAAACTAGATAATCCTTAAGTTTCCTTCCAAACCAAACCATTCTATGATTGTATATGAATCTGATTTTCTACAAATTCATAGATAAAAAACTTTTTTTTTTTAGCTATGTTAATCTCAGAGATCTTGTTTTTTTATTGTGGTTGATTTGCTGGATTCTAAACTGAAGAAAGTGAAAGATCCACTCTGTTATGCATTTGTGTGCGCACACACAGACAGAACATTTATTCAAAAGGACATATAAGCTGGTTCAGCACCAAGCCTCAAATGAACACCACCGTTTCAATTGAAATATTATTCCTAAGCAATATTTCCAAAAGGATTCACTTAAAGTAAGATTCTTACTTACATGATAATATCTGTAGTTATTATTAATCTTTACAAAGCACACTTAAAGTGTTTCTATAGAAGAGTTTGACCATTTCTTTTTTAGTTTGCCAGGAGTAAATATCTGTACCAGATTTGGGACATTGGTAGTCTGTCCCATTTTCTAACCTTCATGGGGTTTTTGTATGTGTCTGTGTGTCTGCAAATGTTATGTTTTTTGTAAGTTTTTATGAATTGTGGAAACCTGAGAATGTCTTTTATTTCTGTTTGATTTCTTCAAAACTTTTTAAATTTTTTTGATGTTATTGAAATCACATATGCATGATGTTACCTGATTTCATTTCCTACTTCAATTTTCAGTGACAAAAAACCAGTTACACAAAAAAAAACCCCAAACCTTTATTACTTTAACATAGTAATATTGAACCACAATAAATGTTGACTCTCAGTACATTAAGCAACAAAGATGTATATATATCTTTCAATGAAATAAAAACCCTCAACAGTCAGCAAATCTCACTGCCAGCAGTGTGATAGCACAGTGCCAGAATTAAGTTTTCAAATGCTATTGCCCAGCACCAGGATTGTGAGGGTGGCTGAGTACTCTGCATTTTCAAAGGCAATAAGTAGCTGCTCAGTCTCTTGTACGCAGGGAAATGAAAACTTACAGCTGATGTTTTTTCTGCATTTTGGGTTTAAATTCACTCCAGAAAGATGTCTGTTGATGGTAGTAGAGGTCAGCATGCATTATTTTAATAAATGGTTAGCCAGTTCTTTCCAAGACCATTAAAGATTATATTCAAGACACACACATGCAAATGCCTTACAACAGAACATATGTATCAATTCCTCAGGCATGCTGAGAAAGTTGCCCTGACGAACGAGTCTCGAGTGTTCAGTTTCTCAGTTCATACTGAGAGTAGTATGTATTGCTGAAAAACGGTATCTTTGTTCTTGGTAACATAGTACTATCATTCACGATTCATAGATTCATTCAGAAAATTGCATGTTTCGGTTTTACAGTATGGCTAGGGGAATAAAAAAGACATTTTATGTGGCAAGATATTTCTTTGTGTATTCTGTGACTCATATCTGTGACCTCTTAATCTATGGAAAAAAATAAGATTATCGTCCTTCCATATATTTCTTATCTTTCAAGATATCTTGTCAGTTTGGATGCTGCCTGGGGTGTATGATGTTTTTCATTCTTCATTTCATTTACTATTCATTTCAATGACATATTTTTCATTTCATTTATTATTACCAGAGGTTTTTCCACAAGAGTCTTGGCTAATATTCTGTTGGTGTGAACCCACACAGTAATATTTATTACTGGTTTTGATCCAGAACAACTCCTGATGAGCACAGGATCCCCTCAGAAAAGGCTGTACATACTTTCAAGTTTGATTCAAACATCATGTCCTCTTTGGCTTTCAAAATTTTTTATCTGCACAGCAGAACTTTACTCATGGATTTCTCTAATTGTTATCATCCTCTGCTGTTAAGGAGCTAGCTACCTGAAATTCTGCAGCCTGGCACCCAAACCAGATGACTGCCCCATTAGTCCCAGTATATGCCCAAAATATGCCTCATCTTAGGCATTCCTGGTTTATTTCATTGAAAAGTGACAGGCAATGCAGAATATGAATTGATTAGCAGTATCTTTCCTTAGAAAGAACAGCATGAACTGGAATTATGTCCCACAATAATAAAATTAGTATTTTGTCCATTTCATCAACTTATGAGCAGGAAAACACCCACAAACAGCAAGAGGGCTTCAGTAGCAACTGCATTACTAAATAGTAGGCAAAGTATCAAGGAACATTTGGCTGTTTTCTCTCGTCATACTAGAGATACCCAAAAGAGCTAGGCATATGTATTATGGAAATCCAGGATTTTTAGTGGCTTGCTTTGAGTGCTCATCTTTTAATTTTTTAATGTTTCTTTGATGTCTCTCAAAAGAAAGGGGTGGTTAAAGGCATCACTCTTTCAACAGGGACAAAATTTTTTATACTGTTGGATTTTGTAAATGGTCAGAGGCAATTATCCAGTCCAGATCTACTTCTCCATATGAAATTTTCATCTTCCTCCAGTGATCAGAGCTACTTGTCTTCTTTATGTAGCCCAGATTCCAGTTAATTAAAAGAGTACATGTTTTCCTTGAAGTACCTGATATATTAACTATATAACATCAAAGTAAATTCCTTTAAAAAGTGGAATCCATATATATGCAGTTAAAAAAAAAAATCTTTATGCAAAGTCTTACTTGTTCACTGGTTGCTTTGGTATTTTTTCTGTTCGTTAATGGTAAGAACATCAAATATATTGTAAATCTTTGTAATAATGATAGCATTATGAACTACCAAGCCCATCAGTGTGTTTCAACTTGCTTATAATATGTCTAGGAAGAAACAGTTTTAAGAATGTCACAATCCTTCTCTGCGTCCTCTTACCCTTGTAACCCACATGTGTGATCTCTTAAATTGAATGTATCACTCATTTATTACCAGCTCTATTTTAATTTCCTCTACAGCTAATTTTGCAAATAAAAGACTTCTAGCTGTTTTAATTTTCTCTTCTGACAGCAAAAGACATATCTGTATGATTAAAATGCCAGATATCTTTATAACTGTTATCAATTACATTAATTAATAGAAAATAGCATTAGAATTTGCATGGGGGAAAAGTATTACTTTAAATCTTACTTAATTCACAGTTCTCTGTAAGATACCATTTCTCCCACACCCCACTTATTTTTTACCCTTTCATGTACTCATTATTAATAAATACTTCTTTAACAAGTATGATGACTAGTTGCTGTTTGCAACAGTATGAAGCATAGACCTATTGGGTTTGTATTTCTCGAGTTGAGAACAGGAAATTTTCTTTCATAAAACAAACAGGACTTAATAAGTGCCTAAATTATGTAAGAGCAAGTGGTCTGTATGACAGCTACATATTTTTTAATTAACTGAAACTACAGACCATGGGTTTACAGTGCAATATATTGTTAAAGACAGAATTTTTCCCAAATTCTATTTCTCCTAAAATCTGTTCATAGCTTCTGAGTGGAAGTTCAGGTCTTGTATCAAGAAGATGCTAATCTCAAACTGAGCTCTGTTTGTGTGAGATGCAGGAGCAGCATGTCATGGCTTCACAGCCTGGCAGGCTGACATGAAATGAAGTGCAAAAGCAGATCCCAGTGATGACAGGACAAAATATTTCAGACTTAGCATTAGACTGAGGTTTTGAGAGTATCTTTACACTTTCCGGTGCGGGCCGATGATCTTACTTACTTTAGTGGAGCTCCTTCCCCCCACCCAAAATAGTCCTGTGAAAATATTAGTGTTTGACAAAGTACATGCAACCTTGCTGGAAAGGGTGTTTATTCAGCATGCATTTGACAAAACATTCCTGTGGGAACAGTGATTTATTTTGCCTGAAAGGGGAGGGGGGTGTGTGTGAGGAAATTTTACGACGACTCTGAGAGTGAAGACAAGAAGTTTCTATCTATCCGTACCACCATTATACCCAGAATCATCCTCTGGCTCTCCAGCTCAGCTGTTTTGGCCCCTCTGGCCTCTTATCACCTACCTCAGCCAAGTGATCTTTAGTTTTGCAGCCTGGGCCTCTCTGAGAGCCTCTGGCATCTACCTGAATTTGCCGTTTTCTGCTTGTCCCTTTTTGTGCTCTTTTCTTCCTCCCCTCCCCGCTCCCAAGCTGTACTGTGTTCAGCTGTGCACTAAGCTCCAGTACACGGAAGGATAGGCACAAATCTTTCATAGGTTTTGAACTATTTTCTATAAAATCAATCCTATAATTTCTTTTATTCTCTACCATAAGAGCTTGCCAATGCCTGTATAAATTATACTGGTTATCATTTTGTAGAAACTCTGCCAACCTTATGCTTTTATTTAATTGTTTCTTTGCATTATTTTCTGATGAAACTTTGTTTTTTGTTTACCATAGTGTTTCTTTTTTTCTTTAATGGACAGTCATGATATATATATTCATGTATGTATCAACAGATATCTGGCTATTTTAGGTTAGTTTAATAGGCAGTTTAGAGGGAACACAGTAATTTTTTAAATTTCTTAATTAAAAAAACCCAGGTCTTTGTAAGAGTACTCAAATTAATATTGACACACTTGTTTTATTATCTATCAAAATTGACATCCAAGATATATGTTGATAGCTGAAATAATATGGGAAACTGAAATTTTACCTTCTAAATTGAAGGCTAGACTCACATTGTCTTTTAGGAAAACTCCGAAGAAGTGTGTGTTGGTTTTGCGTGGCAAGGTTTTGGTAGCGGGGGGGCTACAGGGGTGGCTTCTGTGAGAAGCTGCTAGTAGCTTCCCCTGTGTCTGATAGAGCCAATGCCAGCCGGCTCCAAGATGGACCCACCGCTGGCCAAGGCCAAGCCAATCAGCGCCTCTGTGATAACATATTTAAGAAAGAGAAAAACAGTTAGAGAGAGCTTTTTGCAGCCAGAGAGGAGTGAGAAGATGTAAGAACATCTGTAGACACCAAGGTCAGTGAAGAAGGAGGGGCAGGAGGTGCTCCAGGCGCCGGAGCAAGATTCCCCTGCAGCCCGTGGTGAAGACCATGGTGAAGCAGGCTGTCCCCCTGCAGCCCATGGAGGAAGGATGAGGGGGTGTAGAGATTCCACCTGCAGCCCGTGGAGGACCCCATGCCGGAGCAGGTGGAGACACCTGAAGGAGGCTGTGACCCCGTGGGAAGCCCGCGCTGGAGCAAGCTCCTGGCAGGACCTGTGGATCCGTGGAGAGAGGAGCCCACGCCAGAGCAGGTTTGCTGGCAGGACTTGTGACCCCGTGGGGGACCCACGCTGGAGCAGTTTGCTCCTGAAGGTCTGCACCCCGTGGAGGAGACTCACGTTGGAGAAGGCCGTGAAGGACTGTCTCCCGTGAGAGGGACCCCACGCTGGAGCAGGGGAACAATGAGTCCTCCCCCTGAGGATGAAGAAGCGACAGAAACACCGCGTGATGAACTGACCGTAACCCCCACTCCCCGTCCCCCTGTGCCGCTGAGGGGGGCGGAGGTTGAAGCCGGGAGTGAAGTTGAGCCCGGGAAGATGGGAGGGGTGGGGGGAGGTGTTTTTAAGATTTGGTTTTATTTCTCATTCCTCTACTCTGTTTTGCTTAGTAATAAATTAGATGAATTCCCTCTCTAAGTTCAGTCTCTTTTGCTCGTGATGATAATTAGTGAGTGATCTCTCCCTGTCCTTATCTCGACCCGTAAGTCTTTTTGTTTTTTTTTTCATTGTACCTTTTCTCCCCTGTCTAATGAAAGAGGGGAGTGATAGAGCGGCTCTGGTGGGCACCTGGCCCTCAGCCAGGGTCAACCCACCACAAAGCGTTTGAGAGAAATGGATCTGAAGGAAAAAACCCAATCATTTTCTCCAAAACATTCTGTATCCAGCAGTGGAGTTCTCCTTCTCACTTTGAATACCTCTTCATTTCACAGAATAGCTGTTTGTTGCAGATTAAAACCACAAATTGACAAGCACCAATAAGAAAAGCTAGGACTCTAGCAGGGTTTCTCTTTTTTTTCTTTTCATATCGCTGCTGCAATAGAGCCAGGCTACAATAAACATCTCTTCTGCCTTTTTCTCATAGAAGAGAGAGAGCACAAGGCTGCCACACTTTCCCTGTTTACCTGTACTTAACACACACATCTCAGCCTCTCTGAAGGTCTTCTGACAGTCCTGAAAAAGTGAAATGCTATAGAGCATTTCTCATTCATGGATTTTGAAGGAAAGTTAGAACTTTTAAGAGAAATTTCTGAGAGAAGCTTGCATTGGACTCTGCTGCTAGACAATACTGCAGTAACTTAATTCTCTATGTTGACCTGGATATTAATTTCTAAAATTTTAAATATATTGAATATCTTTTAAGCTTAGAATTTTAGGAGATCAAGGTTTACAGAATTGTTTTATTTTGTCAATAAACAAGCCAGGCATCTGCAGGGTAATGTATTTACATAATACTTTATGATAATTATATTTACCTTAAAAAGATAATCTGTCATTTGGAACACTTATGGTCTATTTAGCTGATTTTAACAGCCAGAGAACTTTAGACCAATGGGCTTTTAGTGACCCTCGAAATATATTGACTATGGTGCATTTCAGAGGTGTTTGGAATAATACAATTAAAGTAATGGATAAACAATTTAATTTCAAACTTTGTTGCTCAATGACAGTAAAAGATGTTTAAAGTCCTCTATGAGTGTATTCTTTCCTTTTTTCCATAAACTACTTCATTAAGTTGTAATTTTTAATTTTGATTATTAAAAGCCTATCTCAACTGATTTTCTAATGCAAAGTATCACAACAGATTTGTTGTTGTTGTTGTTTAAAGACTAAAATTGGAACCTGGAATAAAAAAAAGTCAGAACACTGAGAAGCTATCTATGACTCATATAAGCCAAAGGAGCAAAATAAATAGCAGAGAGTGTTAAAGGGGAATAAAGTCAGGATCCCGCAGTGAGCGCACTTTCTCTTTTGTCTTCCTGTGTTAAAACCAGGAGCTAATATATCGTATCATTCTTGAAGATACGCTGCAAAAGTACGGCTATTGGACTATTTATATATGTTCATTGTCAGAACAGATTACAGTGCCCATCAGTTCTGTCAAGTAAGACTGTATTATACTCTGGGTTTAGGTGCTACAAACAGTTATAAGCTTTTTTTGTTTCTTTTCTTCTGATTTTCTTCCTGTAAGACCTTAATCTTAAGTAAAAGTATGCCTCTTCCTTTCTCAGCTATTAGCTGGTATTTTGAGAGATTTTCAGATTTAAGCTACTAAAAAATCTATGGCTTTCAAACAATATTCTGGGCATGTTTTGGAAAGAAGTCAGTCCAGAAATCAGTTCCAGTGTCTGGACCATTGCTTTGATAATGGGGTATTATTTTCTATTTTGAAATGATAAAGGCACAACATAATTTGTGTGCGTGTCATTCCAGAATTTGAGTGATCTGCCAAATACAACTCTGATGAAATTACTTTAATTTTGTATCAAAGCTTTGTTTTGTTTTTACTCCTAATGTGTTTTACAAGAGAGGCTTGTTATAAATAGAGAACAACAGCAAAATGGTGTCTCTTGATTGTAGAATTGATACTTTTAATTAACTTCATTAAGCAACCTTGATACAACTTAGAATCACCCCCTCTAATATTTGCAACAGAAAGAGGAAGTTTATAAAAGCATTATCTTTCTGGTTTTTAGGGGGTTTTGTGTTTAGTTTGTTGGTTGGGGTTTTTTTCTTACTAAGATCAGGGACATCTACTACACTTTTAACAAAAGTTCAAAGAGCAGCTACATCAAGAAATAGTAAATCTGAGTAGCTAGAGCAGAAAACAAATCAATTCAACCTTAAAATAATTGCTCTAGGTAACTGGAAACTTCTTCTTTTCTAAGGAAAAAAAATATACAGTAAATAGTGGCTTATTTGATATCTGTGCTTTCACAGTGAATTTCTGGGCTAACTGGACCTTATTATTAAAGTTCTGCAAAGGACCGAAGAATAATCTTTCAAATGAATAATATTTGAGATGTTAGAAAATGGAGGAAAAAGGTAATTCAATACCAATTAAGGGTGAGTATTAAATGAATAATCTATAATGAAGAAAGCATTATTCTTAAACTTGGGTTTGCCTCATTTCATAGCACTGCATCTAGTATGTGACTGTAAATAGGAGACTATTTGGCAAGAGTGATCAGTCTTTTTCTTGAAATATTATAATTTATTGAAGTTAATTTGAAAACTCATTGTGGAATTTACTGGGACTAGTATTTCATTCACTGTACTTAAATGATTCAGAAATGTAAAAGTAATTATGGGAAATTATATGCATGGCATACACCTTGGAAGATACATTAAAGTTAAAACTCTTTTGAACTGCTACTACCAAATCAACAGCTTCTTACAGATACTTCACAAAACATTCTTTAAAAGTTCCAACATAAACTGTGTTCATCACTAAGATAGCAGTGTAAAAACAATGAAATAAAAATTAGCTGTTTTCCTCTCTTAAGGTCACGAACACTGGCCTTATGGGAGAAATATCAGTCACTCCTGCTAATAAAAGGAACTCTCATATTAACATACCTTTATGCTCCTTGTTTCATCTCCAGAAAAGTCAGGCAGCAAGAAATATCAGGAACTCAAAGCAGCTCATCAGTGCTCACAGTCATTGATAGTAAAGTACAATTACATTGACTTCAGCAGACATTGTTGCCAGAATGTCAACCATGTCCCTAATTACTTGGCCACTATAGATGAGAAGAAAGAACGGAAAAGTACAATTTCAGAACTGTCAGCTATGGCAACCTAGGAATGCTTTTATATACTCGCCTCTCATATACCAGGAAACCACTTCACCATATAGCATATAGATAAGTGTAGTGATTATGCTCTGATGTATTTTTTATTTGAGCATAATTCTTGACAGATTATTTATGAATTCTTAGGTCTCATGCCATTTTCAGTATAGCTTTTATCTTTACCTCTTTTACCTGTCTTTGTGCCTTTAGTTTTACCTTTGAACAGCTGAAACAATCAACTTGGAATTTTTCAAGATTTATTTTTTTCAGTTGAGAAATATTTTGTAAAGGAACATTATTTTAGGTGGAAAAAAAATAAAAGAAATATTTGCCAGTTAGTTTCAAAATTGTTTGGTCTTCTGGAAAGAAGGAAGCAATTTTTTATTGTTTACCCCAAAATAACCGATAGCTTGTAAAACATGGTGCAAAATATTTTTTTCATAAGATCAAAATAGAAGAGCTACACTGAGCAATTGAAAGAGACTGACAGGCTTGTATCCATCTTTACCAGATATAGACATCATGGTGTAGATGTCTGCCTCTGAGTTAGCCATTGCAGAATCTCTTTAAAAACATTGAACATCTAGGCTGCACAGATAAAGGGGGTTGGGGAATGTTTCCTCCTATCCCAAAGTATGTCAGATGAACCACATATCTCTGTGGTGATGATAAATGAAGTCTGAGGTGACTTGCTCAGCCACAGTTGTCTAAATTTGTGAGAATAATTCCAGCGACAGGGAGTGTGTCGCCATAGCAGGAGGAGGTTGTTGGGCTAAACCCAGAACAGTGCCACTTCACATGAATCCCATTCAGCAAAAGTTCAGAGGTACTATAAATGTCTGTTGTATTAGAATTTGCTACTCCTGCTTACTGCTTAGCCCTTAACACCATATAAAACAGTATCAGTCTAGAAACCACACTCTGTATGATGATTTGCTGAAATTGTAGAGCACTGCCAAGATGCTACAGGCAAGGGTAATACATCTGTTATTGCTCTGGTATGAATACTGGTGTATTGGATCAGCACTAGTTTAAGAATTGCATCACCTGTTTTGTCAGCTGTGCACATTTCATTCTGTCTGGAAGTGTGATTTTTAGGGATGTCTTTGGTACATATATCTATCACTTGATTGCAAGAAGAGAATGTGAAAACTGAAGTTCAGATCTTCTGTATGATTTGTGCATAAGAATAACTCTTCTCCTGCTTTAAAAGAGTTTATATTAATCTCCATGTGTAATAGAGCCATTTCTAAACACTGTTTTAGTAAAACAAGAAAATTATTTATTGCCCACATCTGTCAAAATCCATCATCACTTTTACCTAATTTAAGGAGAATTTACCAAATAGATTAATAATTAAGTAGATGATTACATATTCTCTCATAATCCCTATAAATGTAAACAAGTAAAGATCCTAACTATTCTACTTCCTTCCTAAACTAAGAACTGTTCCTCCCACCAACTGACTCGGTACTGAAGAATAAATTGTAGCCTCCAGATCTCCTCTGTCTTGTTTTAAAACCATGATCAAATTTTATACAGGCATGCATAGCCTCTCAGTTGAAGACATCATTTCTTTTAACTTATTTTAAGAAAGATTTAAGAGTATTGGCAATTACTGTTTATCAGATTTCAGTAAAAATCTACCTTGTAGATTTAGACACTGTTTGATTGGAGCTACACAAGCTAGTCCCAGGACCAGAAACAGAGAGCAAGACTTCTTTAGCTGCCCTCATAGAAGCCAGACTTGAACCTAGGGTAGAAGTTGTCTTTGCTCAAGTATAACACCATATGAGGGCAACTGCCAACCTTCTGAACCCACTCTGTTCAGAAATCTAGAATTTCAGCTGTGCACACACAAAAAAGAGCATGTCTTCAGAGAGGCAGAAATTAACCTGCTATAACATAACAATACTGCAATGTCAGAGATCTTCAAACTAGCTCCATCCTGGCCGCACTATGGCCATTTTAGTGGATCAGTTAATTAGTTCTACCGAGACTGCAGCTATTAGCATTACACAAATAGAGTCATGCAGCTTTCAGAACTATTTTCTGTGTTTTCTACTGTGCAGTGCCACGTCAATACCACAGATTTGTAGTTCTTAGATCAAGGATCTCTGTATACTGTCCCATCAAGTCCTAAACAGGTTTTTTTTTTGTTGTCTAAGACACAAAAATAGTCAGTACTGTTCAGCCTAGGTTCTTCTAGTGCTTGCTGAGAATATAATTGTTCTCTGGACTGTTTCAGTCAACACACTTGACTAAATACTCTCAAATCTGTTTATTTGCTCTGAGCTTGTGAAGGAAAAGTCCTTCACTTTTAATTCATTTCTTAAAATAATTCAATACTTAAATGTCCTTCATGAATGTTACAAAGTTTTTGTTTCCTCATGCTGCTGGAAATCGCTATTTTTTTTTTTTTTCATAACTGCCAACAACCATCAGTTAATCACAAACAGACCAACAATAATGAATTAAGCATGAGGCTTCTTTCTTTGCCTCTGGTCATCCCTCACGCATCAGCCTTTTGAGGACTAATAACTTTGTATCCTCACGTTTCTTGAATTGGATCTTGGAACTGTATGTTTTCAGTCAGTGTGTATATGTCATGCTCTTCATTTGGTGACCCTCAGCTTGGCAACAAAACTTATTTTTAAACTAGCATAGGTTAATAAAATTATTTGCCAAAAAGAAGAGATTATTTTAAGGGCATGAAGAGCTGTTCAGCAGAGAGCTCACCTATATATCACATTGAGCTAATCAACTCCTACTTTTTTAAGACCTTCCCCTGGTGCATTAAGGTTTTTCTGCACGATAAGGGGTTAAATCTATTAGTAACAACCTCATTTAGAGCTTGACTAACAAAATGTACAAAGTCTCTGTTTTGATTTCTGATGTGTAAAGAACTAGAAGTATTTAAGGTGTATCTTGCATACTTTTTTCCTGTTGTTCTTCTGCTGAGGAAAGTGTAAACATGACTGGCTAGTTCTAATTACAATGTTATTGCTTCTTCTTGAATATTTATTTCAAAAGTACTTATGTGGTGTTCACTAGGTATGCTCTATGTGCCTTGGCAATTTTTTTCTGAAGTACCTGCTGTAATTCGGTGTAGGGACTTTATAATAATTTTGATCTTTTGGCTAATATGAATATAAACTAATATAAATTAATATTTTCCAAACACTTTGCTTTTTTTTTTTTTTTAACAGCTGTCCTTATTTTAGTTCTAGCAGTCCTTTTTCCTCCCGTTTAAATTTCAACAGAACCATGATGTACAGAAAAAAAGCTATGAAGCCCTATTTATTTTCTCTGATATTTCTTGAGCTTTCTCTGGGTTAAAGACATCAAGGATGCTGGTGGTAAATATGTGATACCTGGCAGTCACCTGTCTAAAAGTATTTGCTAAATTCATTTAAATCTGAAACACAATACCTTGGTATTTTTCCTAGTTAAGTAAAAAAAGAAGTGAATAAAGTGAACATAGAGTCTTCGCAAAATGAATTGAATAACTTCGCAAAATGCAGGAAGAGTTGATTTTATGGTATTGTGCATAGAGTCTAACTGGCTAACAGGAGACAGAAATGCGTAAATCTACATATATGAACTGCATAGTTGTGAGCAGAGTTATCTTCATCTCAACTTCACATGCTTGCCTTATTCTTAACCTGTTATTAAGTAATAAAATGAAAAAAGTTGTTAAATTTGCTTAAAGTAAGGGTAAGAAAAAAAAAACAAACAAACCCACCTCACATCAAAGAAAGATCTTTCAATAGTTTTTACACTGCAGCATATGGTAACAAAATAGTAACAAAACATCTCTTTTCTGCCAAGATTTGTTAATCATGCTCCACTGTAATCATGCTAATGAGGCACCCCTCTCAGCTGGAATGACATTGTTCTTTTGCACTAAAAATGATTTACTCTGATGTAAATTAAACAATCAGTTATTTGTCTATTTGAAGTACTGAATCCACATTAGGTTGCCTCAGGTACACACAGTGTAACAGTGTGGGTATAAACACTACACAGCCTAATTTCTACAGTTTATACATATGTAAAAAAGAGCATATTAGTTTTTCATTTTTATTTCTGTAATGGGCAAGCAAGCAGACAAAGGAACTCATACAGATTATTTTGTGGGGGGTTTTTTGTTTGTTTGTTTGTTTTAATTTTGTTTTGTTTTGTTTTCTTGTAAGACATATAAAATATTACCTTCAACCTCTGGACAAAGTAGACAAAAAATCATAAATCCTGCCCTTGTGCATTTCAGACAAATAACTGTTATAAATGTTGTTTGTATATATATATGTAGACCTATATATGTGTGTATAAGTATATGTGTATGTATATATATACATATAAAATGGATTAGTGGTAGTCATTTAACCACCTATGAATCCTTTGGACAGATTTCCTTCAGTTACATCTATTCAAAGAATTTTTTTTTTTCCCCAAAAACAAATAGGTAAAATCTGAAGATTAAAATCCAACCTGACTTGTGATGCAAGGATCTAGAGATCTGAGTACAGAGAAACATAATTCTATTATATATTTTTAGTTTTGATTGTATCCTTAGATAATGTCTTTATAAGAATCATGAATTAAGTTTTCAGGAGAGTGGTGTAACTTAGAAATATTTTTGAAAAGCTTCCTAAGCTCAGAAGCCTGTGAGCTAAAGACAAATCAGTCCATGATTTGTTGATTTAGCATTTTAATTACATTATGTGTTTTGGAGATAAAAATTCTCTGTAAGTAAGTGGGAAAGGTGACTGTATGTATTTTGAGGTACTGTTGATAATTGCCATTATTCTTGTTAAGTGAAATGATTTATGATGCATTCCCATCTAAAAATGCTAAAAAAGTGTTATAATTTTATGTCATCTCAGTATAAGAATATTTTATATGAGCTGTAGGTATTATTTTCTTCTTCTATTATACTTTTAACATCTCTGAGACTTGATTTGCAGCTTCACTCTTGGTTATGAGAATGTATTCTTTTCTTAATTCTTTGTTCCTCATTGCCTGTGAAAGCACATATAAATGCCATATTTATTAAGAGAATAACTAAAGCAAATTGCAATTAGGTGATGCAATCTTCTTTCTTTTACAAGATTTTAAAAACATGTCAAGTAGCATAAAATTAGGACAATTTAAAAAAAAACCCAAAGTCTAACTGTAATGTCATGTTTACACTTCCGTAATAGTCTTAGATCATCTAGGATCACAGAAGTGCTGAAAGGTAATATATAAGAACAGCTTCTGAAATGCACCATCCTTTTTATTCTACTTTCATCAACTGATTGGAAAATATATTATAGAAATATGTGGAAGTAAAAGAAAAATAAAAAATCTATGCTATTATGAAACACAGCTTAGCAGACAAAAAAAACCCCTTTTACTCTGGCAGTTGTCAAGAATCTTATGTGAAATTTACTTATTACAATTATGGGATGCTTTACTTAGGAGGTCTAAGTGACTTGCTCAGTCTTGTTAAAGTTGTTAGGAGTCTTGCCATTGACTTCAGTGAAAGGTGGATTCAGTTCTAGGTCAGTTGCGGGTCTTGGTCTTAGCTTTCAAACCTATCAGTGAAGGACAAATAAGGCTTATCACATCATATTCTTTTGATACTCCAGAGATGAAAAGGGCTATTTTCTTAGAGACTAAATATACTGTATCTAGTATGTTTTACACATGCATGGTTCCATTGTGGATGAGTTTCTGTGGTTCTTGATTGCTAACTTAAAATACACTGTATCAACTCTGAAAGTATTTAGAAATATATGATAGTACGGTTTTTTGTAAGTATACGTGATGTGTATCATAGAAGAGCTAGTAAATACACAAATTAGAATCTCATTTTAACTACCACCTCATTTTAAAACTGTTTAATAAATATCTTTCTAAATAACTCATCCATTGAGGAATTCTTAACTCAGTTGCATTAGAAGATACCAGCACACTTTTCTCATAGTTTTATGTCATCCCATTTTGTATTTTTCTGATATGATGGCATAAAGGTTGATTTTATCTTATCTGAGTGGATATTTTTCCCTCCAATTTTTTTTCAGTTACCTTCATTCACATTTACATGTAAGAAATCTCAAAGCTTAAAGCCAAATGAAAGATTTCAAGGCATTGCTAGGTGTGACAAGTGAATGAGTTCATTTTCTTGCACTAGGAAGATTAAAAATATGTGCATTTGTTAGTCTATCATCTCCTGTTCTGCCTTACTCTATCCCTCCAAAAGGTGACAAATTTTTTTCTCTGTCTATCAGACAGGACTGAACGTACACACATACAAACGTAGAGTAGAAAAACTGTTATATTTCTATGAATAATCAGCATGACCTTTTTTCCAAAATAGTATCTTTGGTAAGAGTATGTTCTTTGGCTTGTAATGTGTAAAAAAAAGATATTAAAGTAGAGGCTGCTAGGCAAAGTAAAACACTGGCCTTGTGAAAATCAAATTAATTTTATCCAGTTTCACACAGTTTTTGTGTAAGAAGTCCTTTATGTTTTGAGAATTGCAACTCAGTTCCCCATATGAATTATAATTAGGATATTTCTATAAATATTTTATACCGCTATAATATTTTGAACATTAAATGTAATGATAATGGTACATGGCTAATGAAATAACAAGGAAGGTGATGCGGTCTTCCTTTGTTTACTTGATTCATCTTCTCTGCTTTACAAATTGTGAGAGCAGCAGTGACTTGTAATAAACACTCTGAAATGGCATGGACAGATAGCATACATATGTACTGTCAGTCAAGTGGCAGAGAACCCTGAATTTCTGCAGTGAGCAGCTTCTTTATACACTTCCTCTTCTTTGAATTTATTTTCACAAGTTCTCTTGGGAGCAATCATTTTTTAAAGTAACTTTCTCACTCTTGAATCCTGGTAGGGGGCAAAATTGCTGCTAATTATTGTAATTCCACGTTTCAATCCATTCTGGAGCACCAGGAATTAATCTTATATGAAATGTGATCTGCAGACAGGTCCCCTAGCTTGTTAATTTGCTGTTCTACTAAATCAGTATTTTGTTTTACTCTAGATGCTTGAATAGATTCATCCTATTCTTGGCTTCAATTAGAGCTTATTTGAACTGTGTCCTACTAACCTGTCAGAATGAAAAATCAATAGTATAATTCCATTTTGCAGTGGTAGTAGTTCAAAAGGTACTTACATGCTATGATTTATATAAAAACTGCCATTAATTTAATGTAGATATTGTTTTAACAGAACATGATTAATTGCAAAATAAATTGTGAGTATCTCCTTTAGGGATTGAATTCATCAATATAAAAATGGAAAGTCTGAGACCTTTCAAAGAGCATACCAATTCAAATCTCACAGAAAACTTTTTTAAAGGGAAACTTCTTACTTACTTAGTGTACAATTATTACCTTAAGGAGTCTATAATAATATAGCAATTATTGTCCTTTGAGCACCTGGATCAAAACATAGATATTGTCAGCTGTGCAGTAGAATTAAAAAGGTTACGAACTATCTTTATTAAAGTCTGTTAAACCAGTGAATGTGTTAACTGAAAATATTCCTTTCAAGAATATGAATTTGTTATAGTAAACTAGCTTTGCTATTGATGGAAATGTACATTTTTATTATACGTCTCTGATTTAAATGTGGGAATTTAATAAAGCAAGAATTTAAATAATAAACTTCAGTCCCAGAAGCACTCAAATTTTCACCCTAAATTTATAAAGTAGTGATCCAATTTTGCAGTGCATTGTCAAATGCAATTGTATCTCTTAAAACACTGTTCTAGAAAAATTCACTTATAATCACTTAGCCTTAGTTTTTTAATTGCTTCAGGCTCAGTAGATCAGGTATTTTCAAATATCATCCACTAAGTTAGGAATAAGCTTCCTTAGTCAGCCAATTTATTTTCTAAATCCTAACATTTGTAATTGTAAACTGTAGCTGACACACATAATCTGTAAAGACTTTGTCTTTCTTCACAACAGTTATTTTAACACTCACATTTTTCTGTCTACAGTAATTGAGCCTGTCTATGGATCATGTTTTTTTAAGTCACATAGTTAATACTATTTAAAGGACGTAGACACAGTAAATCACTGTTATTTCTGTTAGAATTTGTAAAGAGAACATCATATTTTCATTTAAAATTACTAATTAAAAAAAGGAAAAAGTTTAACTAAGTGTGTTGGTTTTGCGTGGCAAGGTTTTGGTAGCCGGGGGGGCTACAGGGGTGGCTTCTGTGAGAAGCTGCTAGAAGCTTCCCCTGTGTCTGATAGAGCCAATGCCAGCCGGCTCCAAGATGGACCCACCGCTGGCCAAGGCCAAGCCAATCAGCGCCTCTGTGATAACATATTTAAGAAGGGAAAAAAAAAAACAATTAGAGAGAGCTTTTGCAGCTGGATAAGAGTGAGAAGATGTAAGAACATCTGCAGACACCAAGGTCAGTGCAGGAGGGGGAGGAGGTGCTCCAGGCGCTGGAGCAGAGATCCCCCTGCAGCCCGTGGGGAGGACCATGGTGAAGCAGGCTGTCCCCCTGCAGCCCATGGAGGGAGGATGAGGGGGTGTAGAGATTCCACCTGCAGCCCATGGAGGACCCCATGCCGGAGCAGGTGGAGACACCTGAAGGAGGCTGTGGCCCGTGGGAAGCCCACGCTGGAGCAAGCTCCTGGCAGGACCTGTGGATCCGTGGAGAGAGGAGCCCACGCCAGAGCAGGTTTGCTGGCAGGACTTGTGACCCTGTGGGGGACCCCACGCTGGAGCAGTCTGCTCCTGAAGGACTGCACCCCATGGAAGACACCCATGCTGGAGCAGTTCGTGAAGGACTGTAGCCCGTGGGAAGGACTCACGCTGGAGAAGGTCATGAATGACTGTCTCCCGTGAGAGGGACTCCATGCTGGAGCAGGGGAACGATGAGAGGAGTCCTCCCCCTGGGGATGAAGAAGCGGCAGAAACACCGCGTGATGAACTGACCGTAACCCCCATTCCCCGTCCCCCTGTGCCGCTGAGGGGGGAGTGGAGACTGGAGCTGGGAGTGAAGTTGAGCCCGGGAAGATGGGAGGGATGGGGGCAGGTGTTTTAAGATTTGGTTTTATTTCTCATTCCTCTACTCTGTTTTGCTTAGTAATAAATTAGATGAATTCCCTCTCTAAGTTCGGTCTGTTTTGCTCATGATGATAATTAGTGAGTGATCTCTCCCTGTCCTTATCTCGACCCATAAGCTTTTGTTATACTTTTTCTTCCCTGTCTAATGAATGAGGGCAGTGATAGAGCGGCTCTGGTGGGCACCTGGCCCCCAGACAGGGTCAACCCACCACACTAAGCATTTATTTTAAAACTGAAATTAAAATTTAGTATAATGATTAATGTCATTGTTTCAGATGTAGGCCTTTTGAAGTATGTGGATTAACATTCAAATAAGCTAGCTAAATATTGCATTAGATTTTGTAAATCTTTATTGTCTATTACCAAAGTTAAAAGTATAAATTATTCCACTGGCCTGTTTAAAAAACCCACAAACCCTACATCCAATTATATTCCCATCCAATTATAAATCCATCTATTTTATCACATAGTAAAGGTACATTCTCTTTGTAAGTAATTCAGCCTAGAAAGTTCCGAAATATTTTAACAGCCATAAAAATCCAAAAGCTACAAGAATCATGTCTGTATCTTCCCTAAGCTAAATAACTGTAGCCATGTGGAAAATAAGACAGAAGAATCTCCATGGGACATTGCTAAAGCAAAGAGCGCATATGAATAGTATATAGGGTTATCTGAATCAAAGGCCTTGGTCAGGAATGATGTGATGTGTGCGTGTCTGCTTTTCATACGGCTACAGTATCTCATTTTCACAGATTCTTTATCACCTGTGATAAGAATGTGATAAGCAAAATCACACACACATATAATAAGAGGTAACATATATCAATGTATTTGATTGCATGGCTTGGGGAAGGAAATAACTAAACTTCTGATTGGACTACAGAGGTTAAGAAGGTCATTGCTGGCTCATCGTGGGTGCCCAGAAACCTTTCTTCAGAAGGCTATTTTGCCCTCTGAGTGTCATATAAGAGAGAGATAGATCACTATTTTATCTGTTATATAGAGGTGAAATTATATGTGCAGGTAAATCTACAGTTAAATATGTACTCATGTATGAGAAGCTCTAAGTAGAAAGTGGTTGGTGACATGCTGGATGGAATTGGATACATCTAACATACTACAGGTTTGGCAAACCTCTTTTGGTCTTTTCAAACATCACTGAATTAGAGGAAAGACAAAGAATATGCAATATACAGATAATTGTAGAGTTCATAATCTGTGAGGAAATATTGGTCAATGTAAGAGTCTAATGTCTATAGCACAAAGCTGAAGTAAAACTGTTTTATTTCATACTTTCAGTTGAAAATTCATAACTCTCAAAATTATTTGCATATTGTTCTCTCTCTTCTGTCTGTTAATTTGCCCAGTGAGTTTAACATTACTGTCCAGTTCAACCATAACTGTAAGTAAGCTTGTTCATTAAATTTGCAGGACACCTTTTACCACAGAGTATATGGTTGTATATATTTTAACTGGCATATCTAGTATATATTTTTTGTTCTTAGATTTTTTTTTTCTCTGTATTCCCTCTGTTCTCTGCTGCTGAACAAAATAATGTCTGAGAATCCCTTCTGAGAGCTGTTATCTGCATACACCCAAGTTTCTTCTCTATCTCTGCCTGTTTCAGCGCAAAGGAGACTTGAGAACACTTGGCATATACATGAACATACTTGTAAAAATAAGGACACTTGAAAATCAGAGGGAAGACTCTCTTAATTTGTTCAAAGAGAGGCATAGCTCTTCATCTGGATCTGATGGTTAGAAGCTTTTCTGACCTAAAGATTTAATGTGACATCCGGAAATGAGTAACTGTATTTTTTTATCTTTATTTTCTTTGTTCAAATTTTTACACATTTTTCACACAGTTATAGGATGTGTTTTCTGGTATGTTTTTACTCAAAAGATGTCTGAAAGATGTAGTGGGCATTATCATTATGAACAAAATCAGATGACATTTACAGTGGCAAAGCCTAGAACACTTATTTGCGTTCAAAAATTTTAAATGAGCTCAACATATTTCTAGTCATTGTCATACTATTTCATGTACAACTTTATTATAGCTCAGTTCTTGTTCTGATCCCACCAGTTTGCCTTACTAAACCATACAAATGGAGAGTTTAGGTAACTATAAACACTGAGATATTCCTATGGTTAAAAATATTTTTAACAATAATTCTATATTGTTTCTGGACCTGGTTTAGACAATTTCCCAAATGCTGTCTCTAAAAATGTTATTTTTCCTTTTCAGAAAATTAAAATAGAGGTTTCTTTATTAATACTAGGACTCGTCAGGGATTTTTCAAAAACTGAATACTCAAAAAAAAAAAAAAAAGAAGGAATAAACACTGAGATTGCTTCATGAGATCATTTGAAGATAGTTGGTAGTCAACATGTCACCTAGCAGAATGGTGAAGCCATCAGATGCAACAGAGGTAGAGCAAGACTTGAAAACTGATAACCAGAACAGCGATAGTCCATTAAGTCTGTACAAGTCTAACTTTTGGTGGGCCAGTGAAAACATCTTAAGAAGAAAATATATATTATCCAGTTTGGATCATTTGCCACAAATGAAGTCTTTTTTACATAAGGCATTTGGCATCTTAGGATGAGCTCCAAATAAAATATTGGTTTTGTCTACAGATCCTGTAGCCTCTGTTTCTGTCCCTTATAGTTGTTTTCATTTACCAGTGAATTTGTTTCCAGAGAGAGAGCATGAGTCAGTCATGACTCAGAATTCATTACACATGCTTTCAAGTGGAAAAAAGAAAATAAAAGGGAAAAGAACAATTTATTTTCTGATTACAGTTGTCAGTGGCACTGCAGGTTCACCATTTTCAATGACGGTCACCTCTTACTGAGAGAGCTGCAGATATGCCTCAAAGATAATTTTATCACAATTAGCATTTTGTCAACACAGAAGGAGGACTTATTGCATATGCTCATAAGTGTGACTGTGAAGGTGCAGAGGAGTACTTCTCATCTGAGCAGACAGAGTTAACTCTATGGTTTGATTTAACAGTAAGTGCAGAATAAACAAAATAGAATGTTAGTATGATTAGTGAGAACAGTCATAACCAGGATCTTATAAAAATAAGTATGTCATGGTATTCTAGAAAATTATGGATTCATGATTAAAAATGGGGGGGAAAGAAAGAAAGTAGATCTGTATACATTCTGTGAAAGGATCATTGTTAGAAGTATCTAGACTATTAATGGGTTCTTGTCATCATCATCATTGATACAACTCAATCTTTGAGGTAGGTAACTCACTAACTGAAAGATTTTTATTTTCTTCTACTTAACTAGCTGATACACTCCATTGGTCTTTTTTGATAAACATACTTTTACCACAGCAGCTGTGTTTGGTAGTTGTTATAAGAATATGTCTTTAAAATCAGCAAATTCTATTTTCTTTTACAATAATAATAATAAAAAATATGAACAGATAAATCAGTCCATGACTTGTTGAAAAAAACCTTTTCAAACAGGAGTCGAGAGGGATCCCAAGTGCAGTTTATTTTGTTGGTAGTATTTTACTTACTTTGCCTGTTCCTGGTTTAATTTTACATAGATTAACCTAGCTGAATAATTGCATACAATTTGTTTGTTTGTTTGTTTGTTTTTGTTTTGGTATGTGTAAGTGTATGTATAAGTAAGTAACTAGCAGTTAGCCTTTTATTTATGAAAATGAAAAAGGAATCATTCTTCATAAGAGATGAAAGGCTGCTGCTTTTGGGAGTATTAAAGATTACTTCCACACAGTGTGTAGGAAGATTAATGAGTATTTCAATGGTGAGCTAATGTTAGTAAAGTCTTATTCTGTATTTTCCGTAATACATATGATATTCTGTTTGGAACTTTCAGATGAGAATTTAGTCAAGCAAGTTTATTGTGATGATAGAAATTTAGATTATATTCTTACTGCCTTTATGTTAGTCTATGTATGATTTATAAAACAGATATGGTTGAGAAAAAAGGTCAAGTTATTGAAAATATATCCTTTCATGAAAATAGAGCTGTTTTAATAAAAACATCATTGTGGAAGATTTCCTGAGTCTAAGACTGAATATCTTGTCATATCTGTATACAAACCCTCTGAGAAAAGAACAACAATAAGGGATTGTTTCTGGACTGTAGGAGCTCTAGGAACAAATCTCTCTCTCTCTCTCTCTCTCTCTTTCTGACTTAGTAGAGTGAGTCTGCTTGGGTTTCTTTTATGCCAGGTGATTTTCCTATGGAATAGACAGTAGATTCATGGTTTTTCAGCTTTTCTTTCTCCTCTGGAATATTTGATAACATACAGAAAATAACATCAACAAGAGGAAAGAAGTAACTACATTTACAATGTGAACATTGCTTCCTCACCAGATGGGTGAGCAGCAATTGAGTCTCTACTCTTAATAAGGTGATACAAATCTTGAACTTTCATCCACCCAGAAGAAATTTGCTAGTCACTTCAGTACATCATTAGAGGGATTGTTGTTTTCTTTTCCTTTCCCACAAAAAGTGTCAACTTTATTTGCATTCTAATGATGGGTAGAAACTGATGTCAAAACTTTGGAAATCTTGTGTTTCTCAGCCAGCTCTAAGAAATAGAGATACTGAAATGTTGTAAGAGAAAATGACAGAATACATGAGGTAAACTGTGACTTTCCATTAATGGTCTAAAGGCATAGGCTGGAAGCAGTATAGGTTGATTTACTGTACACATAAATTTACCACTGAAGTGCAACAAGGTCTTATGGTCAGAATGCATCAGAGCAAAGATAGATTTCTACCAGAGCTGGGAGCAAATTGGAACTACTGCCATTCTCTGAGAGGTCTATGAATAGGTGTATAAAAGACCATAAAGTTATATGTAATTGAAAGGATGAAAGGAAAGGGGATAAAAAATAGTAAAGGAAGTCATCTAATACAGAAAATATACCCCAGTGAAGTCCTTAAAAAAAGAGATGTGTAATCAGTCAACCTAAAATTAGTTTACATGTCCTGAGCTATATTTATTTTTTTTTAAATTGTCTTATTTTCACATATAATCATTGCAATTGAAGTAGATTTTTTCTGTAAAATTGTACAGCTAAAGCTAAAAGTTTAAGTAATTTTATAACAAGATTTTAAAATGAGTTAAGGTTGCTGGATCTTATTATTTTATTTTAGATGTTTGTCATAGGCAAACATGTCAGGTGCCTCAGGATTTACTTATCTTTACACTCTATCAGGAGAGAAGAGAGAGATATGTAAGGAAAGCACATGTGTTCAATACTCCAATATTCCTTTAATATCCTGTGTTTAATTGTTTTTAAAAAATCACTACCAGACAAATTCAATTATTTCCTTAGCAGACAATGATGCACAAGGTGTGGACCATCTGATGTCAAATGAGCTTACTTAGGTTTCTTTTTTCTTGTTTGTTTGGTTATTTTTTTTCTTCTTTCATCAATTACCTGCTGGTTTTGTCACTATTAATTCACTGTTTATAACCAATAAAGGTTCATTAGTGAACTTCCTTATCTGAACATTATTTTTGCCTTATTAGTACTCCTTCTAACATTTTTCCAGGCTTCCGTTTCTCTGCTCTTTATCTTTTGCTTTAAGGTTTAAATCACAAATGTGCTGCTCACTTTCCTTCCACTTTCATTTTCAATACAATTTTATCATAAGTCTTCAGTTTAAAAACTCTTCATAAAAACAGTGATTGATTGACTGATTGATTGATTGATTGATTGATGTATATAGGGGGTTTTTTAAAGAAGAATTTTATTTTGTGTCTCTTGTTTCCATCAGTTTTTTCTATGTTGTTAATGCTGTTTCCCCTCAATCCTTAGGCTCATGAGGCCTAAGGTTTAAGATGACTTTTAAACATATACCCAGGGCCATTACTGACAGGGGTAGGTGCTCAAATTGAAAAGTTGTGGTTTTATATGTTTATTCTTAATCCAAATTCTTGTTTATTTTGGTGAAGAAGAAGAAAAGGACATCTAATCGAATGTCTTCTTCAAAACATGGAAATATATGCTTAAGAATTTAAGATATCATCCTTTAGATATAGAGATATAGTCATAGATCCTAAAAATATTTAAGTACATAAGACTCGGGGATGACAAGGTGCCAAATGTTACTATGTTTGACTGTTTAACATGAAGGAGAAGTGTAACTACTCAAAATCTTGCACTACCAAAGTGTTTTAGAATTTAAGCATTCT
This sequence comes from Balearica regulorum gibbericeps, assembly GCF_011004875.1. NCBI lineage: Eukaryota > Metazoa > Chordata > Aves > Gruiformes > Gruidae > Balearica > Balearica regulorum. The sequence goes on along the minus strand of NC_046184.1, from coordinate 47,692,347 downwards.
GAAATTTTATCCAAAAAGTGTTGAAGATTTACAGATTACCATGTATTTTCTTGTTTTTAATTTTCCACATGCTTTATAATCAGCAAGAGGCTTTTATTCAGCAAGAATAATTCTTGGATTCTTCTTAATTTTTCTTTTGTTTTTTTTTCTTCTGACTCCAAACTGATGCATGTTTGTATCACAGAGTATTAGAGGCAGCAGTATATTTTAAGATTCAAACATCCTGCTGTGTACTACTGAACTTTTCTGAGTCCAGTATCTATATTATTTATGTCAGTTGAAGAGCTGAAATGTCTTCAAGGTCATCTAATCTTTAAACCTGTAATTTAAGGCAAGTAGCTTTACCTTAAATTCCTTTGATTTTTTGCTTTTATAAAAGGGCTGAGGTGTTCAAAGAAATTCACAGTCAAAGTGATAAATAAAAATGTATTCCTTGAAAGATGAGGAAAATATGGGGTTTTTCCTTTGAAATTTGATTTTACATTATATGTCAGGCTATTTTATCTTTTTTCCATTGAAGAGCCTGGTTAGAAAACATTTGTTCTGCACAGTGTCTGCTTTTGACAGCAAAGTTCTACCCTTTAAGTTATTACATGATCTAATGTCATATAGCACTTCATTATTTTCCCTTACTGTGTCTTATTTTTCTTTATAATGTTGTTGCTTCTGTTCTTAAACATAATTTTCTTTCTTTAGATGGTTAAATTGATGAGTATTTGGAATAAATCTTACCTCAATGTGCATAAGCATTAAGCATTGCAGGAACATTTACGTGGAATTGATTGATAAGTTTGGCTAAAACCAGTGCTCTCCCCAATCCTTTGACATTAAGAAAAAAACCCCAACCAACAAACAAAAAATAAAAAACAAAAAAAAAAAAGAGAGAGAAGAAGCAATAAACACAAAAGCCATCTTTAGATTCTTGGTTAGTATCAGCATTTGAAAGCTAATATATCCAGAATATCCAGATGGTATTAATAAAACAAACAAACAAATAAATAAAATTTCCTGCCTGGTATTTTATGCATGTCATATAATGCATAGATAGCACACGTTGTAATTATCGTCAAAATGTATTTCCCAACTTCCTATTTTTTTTTCTCCCTCAGCAGTAGAATTGCAAGAGGTCAAAATGCTGTTATTATTTAGCAGTATGAAAATGCTGATATAAAAATAAAAACTGAGCTTTTACACAGAAACTTTAGGCAGCTGGTTGTACATATTGCCAGATGAGGAGATAGCGGACCAGAAGAACCTCAACTAATGGAATAACTTCACTTTTCTCATTCAGTTGCTGTTTGAAATGCAAGGTGGAAGGACTGTGAAAGAACCAATGCTCAGCCTATTTAGCTCATGCACAATGAAACTGGTTATATCAAAGTTGCTCCCTAGAAGATTAACAGATGGTGCACAGATAACCATCATATTATTAGCTGAACAGGAAACAATGATGTACAAAAATATTTCATAGAAAAGTGAACAGTGATTGAATGAGCTGATGATTTTCAATGGAGTGACCGATTAAATTTCTAACTCTAAATTTACATTTTTCTCTGAGTTTCTTTCTGCCCTAATGGTTGCATATCAAACAGTAAAGCATTTTTTTCCCCTCTAACTAACTGAGTTTTAGCTACCTGAAGATGGCTCTTTTTTTATATTTCTTTGGGATTATTTCAGAATTATTTTATATCTTTTTGAGATCCTATGTTCAGGTCCCAGAAATACATAATCAGAAAAAATAGTTCCAGTGTTGTAGGGTTGGGTCTTTTTAATATATGTAACTGTCTAAATCTACTTTAAAAGTAGATCTGGTAGAGTAGACCCTTTCTGCAAAACTTGTGATGTACAAACAGTTACATCCTTGTACAGTACAGATTTCTCATTGACATTCTTCTGGGATGACTCATGTAATTTGCAAGTGACAAAAATCTGCAAATTGCTTATGCTTTCCTCCATTTTTTTAGATCTATAGAAGGTTTTTTACATAGCTACATAGTCAGGTAGCTTTTATTTATTTATAATTTTTTTTCCACATCTTAATTATTGCCATTCTACCTAAATAATGCACTCCTAACTTTAAATTTTCCTCCCCATATTTTTCAACACATCAGTCATCCAATGACTGTTTTCTTCTTTTCAGCATCAGATGTAAAGTGAATGGAGATCCAGATTGATCCAGCCACTTCTCTCGGTATCTTATTTCTTCTTATGGCTGTCCCACTTCATATCTGACTTTTTATACATCCTGCTCATTTGTCACACATTTCTCAAAATTCCTGCCTACCTTGCAAAAAGAATTGGCAGCCTGCCATCTAAATAAGTACTGTTCATCGCAAATATATATTCAAAAGAGAAATAATCCTGCTGCACCAAGTAAGGTCAAGATAATGTCTCATTCATTTGAACTTGTCGTGTATGTTTTCCTTGAAACTTATTCCTATTAACTAGCCATAAAGTTAAGTGTAATTCTGTCCTCCCAGTTAAAACCTAAAAGTTTGATTAATCATTTGTTTTGAAGAGAAAATGCAAGCTGGATAACTTCCCCTTTGAGATAAATGGTAGCAGCAGGGGTAGCTTATTGTTTTAGGGGTATAACAGTTCAATAATTTCAGGAATGTCTTGTTTGTCTCGTCTTTTAATAGAATTTTACCTAATTATGGTCTCTGATTTTCTTGTGCTGCTTCAACAGAGGAATTGTCTGGACACAGAAATTTAAATGAGCAAGATATTCCTGTCTGTTATTTGATTTTAAAGAAAAGTAATAAAAATTGAATGTAAGGTTTTCTGTATCAAAAGTAAATGTTAAGAATTCTTGGAGTTGTAATAAAGTCCTTCCTGAGCATGAACATCACCTTAAAGCTATAAATGAGATGGATTAAATCCATATGCTTGAACTTGAATAGTGGCATATTGGTCAAAAACATGGCATAGATCTTAACAGTAAAAAATAAATTTAGACTTACAGATTGTAAAGCAACAGTTAAGTAAAACTGAGTATCTGCATGTTTGGGAAGTAATACAGCTTCAATAACAAAATAAGAGAAAGGAAAGAAAATCATGGATTCAAACTGCAGTATCTCTCTTACAGCTTTGTACTTTTTCTCTTGACTGTAATTTCTGAATAAGTTTTAAATGTAACATGTAATTAATAACTGTGTCAAATGATGCTCTAATTAGAGACAAGATTTATTGTTCCAATTGGGATTGAGCTGAATATGTGAATATTGATTATGCTTTTATAAAGCTAACTTAACCAACCACATGTTTCTAATAAAGACTGAAAAATGTGTGCCATTTTACCAAAACACTTTTTAGCAGAATAATACATTACCTGTATCTGATAGTATGTTTATCACTTTTGGAAATGGACAGATGATTTAAGATCTTAAGCGTTTAAGTAGATATATTAACAGCATTAAAAACATTAGTTGAACTGCTAATGAAAATGAAGCCAGAGAAATGTAATTTACATATTCCAAAAGAGCCCTGGAAAGAGTGCTAAACACGGCTGCTTCCCCTGGCACAGAGTATACTCTAGCAGGTTGATTCACAAAGTGGTTTCTTTGGCCACTAGTGATTGTGTGAGTTCTGGCTCCTTTCTGATATACCTCCATAGATACAGTTTGGCACGATCCATAAAGATATTTTTAAAATAGCTCATGAGAGAGAAATACTATACACAATGTCATGACTTTACATAGTCCTGTTTCCGCAGTCATTAAGATTTGCATTACTAATCAATTTTAATTTAAATTTATAACCCATCATGTTCATTTGGAATTCTTTGTGCAGGCAGTAACAGCTGTGCTAATGAATTTTGTGCGATACCTTATGAATAAATAATTTTCCTTTCTAGTTTCACTGAAAGAAGAATTAGCCCTATACTACTGACATTTGTTTAAGAGGGTATCAAACTGGAACTGAGTTTTCCACAGTATTTAACAAAACTGCTGTATGCTATACACCCGATATAAATAATATATAGGGCCAACTGTAAATAACATATAGGGCCAACTTTTCATTATAGAGCAATAGATGAAATACCAAACAAATCTTATTCCATATCAAAAATTTAATTTTCTACAAAATAATAAAAGGATGATCCAGAATATGACTAAGAAAATGCATTTTGTCTTGACACGCATTCTAAACTTGACTAAGAATAGGAAAACTTTCAGCAAATATTTCATTGCTTGTTTGGATAGAATTTGAGCCAATTTTTGCTGCCTGAAATTAATCTAGAAAACCTTTGAGAAAGTGCTGTTGGATTTCTGCATTCAAAATAAATAGAACAGCATCTGGTTCAATCTCCTTTTTCTGTTGAAGCCACTCAATTTCTGTACTGCAGTGCATCCTGTTTTGGAACTTCTTTGAATATGGATAGCTTGAAAATCAAACCTAGTCATTTTTATATTTGGTTGACTGTTTTCTTAATTTTACCATATCTATTTTTGAGTTTTTGTTTTGTTGTGTGTTTGTGAAAGAAAGGAATCATTTGGAAATGGATACAATTGCTGTTGATGGGGGATAATGACGTCTTTTTTTTCAGTGAAGTAGGAATTGGCTTCCATTTCCTTTTTCCTGATAATATATTAACACACTATTGTATCAAAAGAAGATCAGATCCTGGAGTCATTATTTAAGCAAAAATCTCATTGGGGTACTACTCTCTGAGTTACATCAATCTGAATTTGTAATACAGTAGAGCTCAAACCTTACAATGAAGGCAGAAACCAACTCACTGTCCAGTATACATTGAGATAGAGTAGAAATCATAACAGTTAAGCAGAAAAAAAACACAAACTATTAATTCATAGAATCATAGAATGTTTTGGGTTGGAAGGGACCTCAAAGATTGTCTAGTTCCAACCTCCCTGCTACAGGCAGCAACACCCTCCATTAGACCACGTTGCCCAAAGCCCCATCCAACCTGGCCTTGAACACTTCCAGGGAGGGGGCCTCCGAAACTTCTCTGGGCAACTTGTTCCAGTGCCTCACCACCCTCACAGTGAAGAATTTCTTCCTAATACCTAATCTAAATCAACCTTCCTTCAGCTTAAACCCATTACCCCTTGTCCTATCACTACACTCCCTGATAAACAGTCCCTCACCAGCTTTCCTGTAGGCCCCTTCGGGGGGGGTAAGCTGCAATTAGAGCTCCCCGGAGCCGCCTTTTCTCCAGGCTGAACAATCCCAACTCTCAGCCTGTCCTCATAGGAGAGGTGCTCCAGCCCTCCAATCAGCTTTGTGGGCCTCCTCTGGGCTTGCTCCAACAGCTCCATGTCTCTTCTGTACTGGGGCCCCCAGAGCTGGATGCAGTACTCCAGGTGGGGTCTCACCAGAGCAGAGTAGAGGGCCAGGATCCCCTCCCTTGACCTGCTGGTCACACCTCTTTTGATGTGGCCCAGGACATGGTTGGCTTATGTTGAGCTTCTCATCAATCAATACCCCCAAGTCCTTCTCCTCAGGGCTGCTTTCAATCCATTCCTCACCCAGCCTGTAGTCATGCTTGGGATTACTATGACCCACGTGCAGGACCTTGCACTTGGCCTTGTTGAACTTCATGCGCTTCACATGGGCCCACCTCTCCAGCCTGTCAAGGTCCCTCTGGATGGCATCCCTTCCCTCCAGCATGTTGACCACACCACACAGCTTGGTGTTGTCAGCAGACTTGCTGAGGGTACACTCAATCCTGCTGTCCATGTCGCCAACAAAGATGTTAAAAGGTGCTGCTCCCAGCACCGACCCCTGAGGAACACCACTCATCACTGTTCTCCACTAGGACATTGAGCCATTGTCCACAACTTGATCCGTTGATCACAACTCTTTGAGTGCGACCATCCAGCCAATTCCTTATCCACCGCGTGGTCCATCCATCGAATCCATGTCTCTCCAATTTAGAGACAAGGATGTTGTGCGGGACAGTGTCAAATGCCTTGCACAATTCCAGGTAGATGATGTCAGCTGCTCTTCCCTTGTCCACCAATGCTGTAACCCCATCATAGAAGGCCACCAAATTTGTCAGGCACAATTTGCCCTTAGTGAAGCCATGCTGGCTGTCACCAATCACCTCCTTATTTTCCATGTGCCTGAGCATGGAAACTTACCTTCTTCTGAAGGTAAGTCATGATGCAAGAAGGCTAGAGAGAGAATGAACAATAGAGACCCTGTATCTGCATGAATCTGGGAAGGTGTTAGTAGTTTAACCTGGCAGGCAGCTAAAATAACCGCACAGTCATTTGCTCACTCCCCTCCCGCAGTGGGATGAGGGACAGAATTGGGAAAAAAAAGGTAAAACTCATGGGTTCAGATAAAGACAGTTTAGTATGACAGAAAAGGAAAAGAATTTTTTATTGTTGTTGTTGTTGTTGTTGTTATTATTATTATTATTATTATTCTACAAAACAATTGATGCACAGCAGTTACCACCCTCAGACCACTAACACCCAGCTAGTTCCTGAGCCATGCTCCCAGCCACCTGCCAGCTTCCCCCAAGTTATATACTGAGCATGACATCACATGGTATGGAATATCCCTTTGGCCAGTTTGGGTCAGCTGTCCTGGCTGTCCCCTCCCAGCTTCCTGTGCACCCTCCACCCTCCCTGTTAGCAGGGCAGTATGAGAAGATGAAAAGTCCTTGACTTGGTGTAAATATTGCCCAGCAACTACTAAAAACATCTGTGTGTTATCAACATTCTTCTCATTCTCAATCGAAATCACAGCACTATGCCTAGTGCTTCCACTACTAGGAAGAGAATTAACTCTGCTGAAACGAGGACAGAAGGTTTCCTCTGAGAATGGAAATTCTTTGATTCCTTCTTGTGTGGATACACTTCTGTCCTCTAACTTGAGGACATGCTTGAAAAACATACAGTCAATCCCTGAACATAAGAAAAGAAATCAGGCTTTCCTGATGGTAAAGGGCTCCTCTTCCTACTAGATCTTGATGTCAAGGTCCTATTAAGTTTGATTCACAGTAGTGCAGCCTGGAGCTAAGGAAAGTCCCTTGTCCAGAGTAACTTGGCACTTAAGACACTTTTCTGACAAACAGAAGCCATGGGTCAAGCTTGAAAACATGATAACTTGAAATTCCTGCTTTTTAGTTGACTGTGATAGTTAATTGCCTCAAACAGTCCAGGTTAAAATCGGTAGTTACTACAGGGAGATTATTAGAAATAAATGTTCCAGGTTTCCTAAACCTAAACATCAATTTCCTCTCAGGACTACCACATAGCAGTTTCTCAATTCTCCCACAATTTAGTGATCGGGGCGGGGGGGGGGGGGGGGGGGCAACAAAACCAAAAACCCAAACCCAGAAAGAGTCTTCCTTATCTTTGAGAGGAGCTTCATCTGTCATTGCTTGAAGCTTTCTAAGCAAGGTGGAACTCTAGCCCATATATTTACTTCCTCTTTTGCCCACATACTTAATTCACTTATGTACTCAATGTCTGAAAGTTCAAGAATATTTGTTAGGTATCTTCTGTTCAATAGCAACAAAGATTTCCAGGAATCCAGTATAATTGCACTGTTTCTATCTTCAAATATGAACACTAAATACCTTTAATTAACTAAAAATCATTATGGCCACGGTATACACATCGCTTAAAGTTTTGTGTCCAAAGAAAAATCTTATACAAATTTTGAGTCTTGAGTGGATTTAGGACTTTGCAACTCTCCTTCTGTCATTCATGCTGGTTAGTGTGTAAATGAGTCTCACTTGGAATATAATCAGAAATATAAAAAATATTCTCCTTCATCTAAGTTTCAATAATAATATTCTTTGCAATCTTAGAAACCATCAAAATGTTCTTGTCACCATGGATTGAATTTTCAGCAATATATTTTTTTTCAGGAGAGAACAACCAAACTTGTCTTCACTGCTCAGTTGTCAGAAGTATATAATTTAATGAGAATAAGAATGAATAGAAGTAGGTGTCTTAGCACTCTGTGTTTATCTGCTCATTAACAGCTCATTTTGTATTAAAAGGATATCTACCTTCCAGTAGGAAAAAAAAATATAGGCTGTAAATATTAATATTTACTTTAAATATAAATTAATATTCTAGTTAAAAATAGAAAATATGACTTAGTTGTCCAAAGCATTTAATACACAATACCACGATACCTATTAACTATAAGCATAGTTTCTCTCATCCCCTTCTCCCCCACTTGTTTTTCTAATCAAGGACATGCTTTCTCCCCTGAGGCATGTGGGAGTTTAACAATTACTTGCAGCTCTAACACCAAGCAATTTCTTCTGGGACTGCAATCTGTTAGAGTTCAATTTTCTCAGCCGTAGATGAAATGATCAGAATGAATTTGTTCCTTCGGAATGAAACAGAATGAATAAACTAAATGTGATTGAAATGAACTTATGTAGCACTCATACCTAAACCAGTGAACTACTTTTGCACATAAACACACCGTCACACACAAATATAAGTGCTGGAGTTTCAAATAGCTGCTACTACTGACTCTTTCCTTCTGCTGCTTTTTCTTTCAGATATAGCTTTTAATCACATACCTTTTACCTACAGAGATCATTGAGAACACTATTAAGAACGTCAGAAACAAAATCTTTACTCAAATAAATGGGGGAAGATTGGGATGGTTTTGTGAAGCAGTAGACCAAAATATTTTAAAAGAAATTGATCTATAGCAAAACAACCAAAACAGACACACACACTTCCCCATCAGAATGATATCTCGGCATTTACTTGCAAACTAACTGTATCCTGGAAACACTTTCACTAGAACTTCTTTTTATTTCATGAAGACTTGCAATCCATGCAAGAATCTGTTTGTCTTAGGAAAATCCATCCAGCTTTCCAAGCAGGCTTGGGAATTAAGGCTGTGGTTAATATTTAGAATTTTTTATTTAATTTGATTTCATTTAAATTTGCTTTAATAAGTCTAACAAACTTCATTTTGAAATGATATAAAATAGAGGAGAAATTCATCCTTTCAGTAGCACATAATGTTAGTTTCCTGACAGTCTTTCCAGAACCACATGAAGAAATGAAACTACATGTAAAGATTTAAAACCAAAATGTAGTACATCTTTAATTTATTACTTGCTTCTTATTCCTTCTTTTTGCTCAAAAGACACCATTTACTTGTCCCAGATTTCCTTGTAGTTCACATCTGTGGCTGATGTTGAAGCATTGTAAACAAACAGAAAAGAACTGTAGGTAATTCTCTTTTTTGCTTTGAAAAAGCTGAAGAGTAATTAATTCATTAGTTTGTATTTAATCACCTCTTGGTGATTAATTAATTAAACCTTCAGAGACTTCCTCATTGGCATATGTAATACACGGCATTATAAATTGGAAAAAAGAATTGAAATTATGAGCTTTTTTGCAATAGTTGTTGAGATTTCAGTCCAGTGAACTATTGGATTTTCTACACTAGTTATTTGCAGGGTAAAAACTCAAATGGACAAATAATAATCTTAACTTTGCTGGAATAGGTTCAAATATTTCAGCTTATTGGGATTTTTCTGCATCCAGGTGCTTTTCCAAATAAGAATTATGTATGGTACGAATAGTCAAATACTCATACTAAGTGTGCTACGTCTACTAAGTTCCACTATTCATAAATCTTTGGATTTTCTTTCTTTTTTTTTTTTTTCCTCTGAAGAACTTTTACAAAATGGCTGTGGTGGGTTGACCCTGGCTGAGGGCCAGGTGCCCACCAAAGCCGCTCTATCACTCCCCTCTTTCATTAGACAGGGGAGAAAAGGTACAATGGAAAAAAAAAACTTATGGGTCGAGATAAGGACAGGGAGAGATCATTCTCTAATTATCATCACGAGCAAAACAGACCGAACTTAGAGAGGGAATTCATCTTATTTATTACTAAGCAAAACAGAGTAGAGGAATGAGAAATAAAACCAAATCTTAAAAACACCTCCCCCCACCCCTCCCATCTTCCCGGGCTCAACTTCACTCCCGGCTTCAACCTCCGCCCCCCCCAGCGGCACAGGGGGACGGGGAGTGGGGGTTACGGTCAGTTCATCACACGGTGTTTCTGCCGCTTCTTCATCCTCAGGGGGAGGACTCATTGTTCCCCCCGCTCCAGCGTGGGGTCCCTCTCACGGGAGACAGTCCTTCACGGCCTTCTCCAACGTGAGTCTCCTCCACGGGGTGCAGACCTTCAGGAGCAAGCTGCTCCAGCGTGGGTCCCCCACAGGGTCACAAGTCCTGTCAGAAAACCTGCTCTGGCGTGGGCTCCTCTCTCCACGGATCCACAGGTCCTGGCAGGAGCTTGCTCCAGCGCGGGCTTCCCACGGGGTCACAGCCTCCTTCAGGTGTCTCCACCTGCTCCAGCGTGGGGTCCTCCACGGGCTGCAGGTGGAATCGCTACACCCCCTCATCCTCCCTCCATGGGCTGCAGGGGGACAGCCTGCTTCACCATGGTCTTCACCACGGGCTGCAGGGGAATCTTGCTCCGGCGCCTGGAGCACCTCCTCCCCCTCCTTCTTCACTGACCTTGGTGTCTGCAGATGTTCTTACATCTTCTCACTCCTCTCTCTGGCTGCAAAAGCGCTCTCTAACTGTTTTTCTCTTTCTTAAATATGTTATCACAGAGGCGCTGATTGGCTTGGCCTTGGCCAGCAGCGGGTCCGTCTTGGAGCCGGCTGGCATTGGCTCTGTCAGACACAGGGGAAGCTTCTAGCAGCTTCTCACAGAAGCCACCCCTGTAGCCCCCCCACTACCAAAACCTTGCCATGCAAAACCAACACAATGGCCTATTCAGTCTTTCATAGAGAAATGTCTCTATTCCATTAATTTTTGGAATATCCTATGTACATTAGCTTGAATGACAATTTTCCAAAGGAATAACTCATTTCTTCCCAGTCGAGCATTCAGGAAGCTGCAGTTTAAAAGTAAATTCATACCCAAAATACTGAGTGTGGTAATTGTCTTTTGAAACTTCAGTTTGTACAAATGGAACCATTAAGTCTGAACTAGTCACTGTAAGATGCCTTTAAGTAAACTATGTTGTCTATTTCTTGATATTGATGATTTTTTCAAGGCTGGATGACAGTCATTAATATCTCAGTGTAACAGCAGAGACCTATGCACTGAAAAAAAAATATGTATAAGCAAATACTTCTCGTTAAACAATGAACAAATGTTCAAATTGCACCTTATTTTTAATCTTCTTTATAGTACTGTAAAACATTTGTGGTAGGTGATGAATTCCATGGTCTTTTTCTAAGAGCCTGAAGTGATACACATTTAATTCATAGTCTGCATGAAAATTCTAATAAAATATAGAGGTTTATGTAATAAAAAAAATCTAAAAATAATAAATTAGCTACTTTTCTTTTTGTGACAAGCTTTATCAAATATGAATTACTTTTAAAGTGGTTGGTGTTCAGAGACTGCCTTTTGTAACACAGCCAAAGAGTAGAGTATCCCTTAGCACGCGTATGTTAGTTATGCTAGTGTTAATAATTCTCTCTTATGCGTGAAAAAGAGACTGGCTGACTTTTAAAGTGGCTGTGGTAATCAACTGTACTAATACTTCATAAATTCTATTCAGCACTCTTGCCTCATGACAGTATATGGCTAATAAGCCCAAATGAATAAAATCTTAGTACAGAAGAAATCTGTGAAGAGTTCCTTCACTGAACAGCAAATGTGTTCTCTCCTAGTTGATTATTTGAATTGGTTCCACTTTAAATTATTCCATTGTTCTCTGATATGGGTGCATAGGGGAAGTACGCTTTGTGAACTTCCTGAGTGTTGTCAATGCCCTTTTTTACATAAAACAAATCAGGATTTTTATGTCTTCAGAATAATAAATTCACATTTTGTCCTGTGACCTACAATGTTGTTTGGAATAACCAAGATCCTTGTAAGTACTGTGCTAACAGAATTTCTGGCTTTAAATAACTTAATAGATTATTTTCTTAATAATATAGCAAGCTAGTAATAAAGTGCAGTGTCATCAACAGAAAACACAGTTTTTAAGTACAGCTGAGGAAAACTGAAAGACTGCCCTCTTATCCTAGAAAGTTTAGACTTATCTTAATGTCTTCCTTTTGAAAGCTCATTAACTGAATGTTAATCCTTTCTAAACTTTTCTATTTTAATATTAATTTTTTTTAGATTATATCTTTTGGTGCTGTTTATATTTCAGTTCAGTGACAGGTTCTCTTGATTCCCTTTTTGTCAAAACTGCACCTTTAAACATGACTTGAGTAGTCTTTAGTGAAAAATGTATAGCTCTTCAACGAGCTGCATTTAGCAATACATGCTGCATTCAAAATTGATGTTTTCTACTATTATTTTCATCTGAAAGTGATCTTGATCTCTGTCTACGACAAGGTGGAAACAAACAAGAATGTGCATTACAGCTATTATAATAACTTACAGACTTCTGCTCTCTCACAAAACCAAACTGAATCCAAATTTACACAGTAAATCTAACACTTTAAATTAAAGCAGTCAAATACATTGGGAATGCAGAATAGCAACATGAATTTAAATGGAGAAAAATACAGATCTGCCACTAGCTTTACTTTTGTTTCTTTAGACAGGAGCAGTGCCAGTGTTATTAGATATAGGACAACCAGATGATCAGGCCCAGTCAGCACAGGCTCATGAAAGGCAGGTCCTGCTTGACTAACTGATCTTCTTCTATGACAAGGTGAGTCGCTTAGTGGATGAGGGAAATGCTGTGGATGTTGCCTACCTGGACTTTAGTAAAGCCTTTAGGCACCATTTCCCACAGCATTCCCCTGGAGAAACTGACTGCTCATGGCTTAGACAGGTGCACTCTTCGCTGGGTAAAAAAACTGGCTGGATGGCCAGGCCCAGAAAGTTGCAGTGAATGGAGTTAAATCCAGTTGGCGGCCAGTCACAAGTGGTGTTCCCCAGGGCTCAGTACTGGGGCCAGTTGTCTTTAATATCTTTATCAATGACCTGGGCGAGGGGATCGAGTGCGCCCTCAGCAAGTTTACAGATGACACCAACTTGTGTGGGAGTGGTGATCTGCTCGAGGGTAGGAAGGGTCTCCAGAGGGGTCTGGACAGGCTGGATCAATGGGCCAAGGCCAGCTATGAGGTTCAACAAGGATAAGAGCCAGGTCTTGCACTTGGGTCACAACAACTCCATGCAATGCTACAGGCTTGGGGAAGAGTGGCTGGAAAGCTGCCCATCAGAAAAGGACCTGGGGGTATTGGTAGATAGCTGGTAGTTGGCTGAATATGAGCCAGCTGTGTGCCCAGGTGGCCAAGAAGGCCAATAGCATCCTGGCTTGTATCAGAAACAGTGTGGCCAGTAGGACTAGGGAAATGATCGTCCCCGTGTACTTGGCAGTGGTGAGGCTGAACCTTGAATACTGTGTTCAGTCTTGGGCCCCTCACTACATGAAAGACACTGAGGTGCTGGAGCATGTCCAAAGAAGGGCTACAAAGCTGATGGGGGTCTAGAACAAAGGCTTATGAGGACGGGCTGAGGGAACTGGAGTTGTTTGGCCTGGAGAAAACCTACTAGGTTAATGGTTGGACTTGATGATCTTAAAGGTCTTTTCCAACCTAAATGATTCTATGATTCTATAATACATGAAAATATTTGCTGCTCAAAGCTCATGACCCCATCTTCTAGATGTTGCCAATCTGACTTCAGGATAGCTGACCAGCTACGGCACTTCTTTGTGTGTTAATGAAGCTATCTTTTGTGTGCTGATATTTTGGGTGTTGGGGGTGCTCCTAAATAATACTCCAAGTGTGATTTTTCTGGTGTATAACATGGTTTTCCCTTTAAGATGCCCCCGTGGACAGCACACATCATAGATCCTCTGCTCTCCCTCTCCTCCCCCTGCGCTCTTCTGGAAGAACAAGTCTTTACATGTCCTTAAAATGCATCTCTGTAACTCACATACTGAGGCAAGGAAAATAAGATTCAGAAGAGGTACAAAAAGAAGGGAGGAAAAGGCTAAGGTACAGGACATCATAGCAGGACACTATTGAATTACATGAAGACTAGAAATTTGCCTTCCTATTACTCGCCCATTTGAGCATACACTTGTACTGTTGCTAAATCTCAACATTTTTTGAAATGGATAACCCACTATATTAGGCATTAAAACTTGCAGTTACAGGTAAAATATCTATAAATAATGAATAATCACAGAATCACAGAATGGTGGGGGTTGGAAGGGACCTCTGGATGTCAGGAGTCCAACCCCCCCACTAAAGCAGGATCACCTAGAGTGGATTGCACAGGATCACATCCCGGTGGGTTTTGAGTAACTCCATAGAAGGAGACTCCACAACCTCTCTGGGCAGCCTGTTCTAGTGCTTGGTCAACCTCAGAGTAAAGAAGTTTTTCCTCATGTTCAAGTGGAACTTCTGTGTTCCAGTTTGTGCCCATTGCCCCTTCTCCTGTCACTGGGCACCACTGAAAAGAGTCTGGCCTCATCCTCTTGACACCTGCCCTTTAGATATTTATAAGCATTGATAAGATCCCCTCTTAGTCTTCTCTTCTCCAGGCTAAACAGACCCAGCTCTCTCAGCCTTTCATCATGAGACGCTCCAGTCCCCTAATCATCTTTGTAGCCCTCCACTGGACTCTCTCCAGTAGTTCCCTGTCTTTCTTCAACTGGGGAGCCCAGAACTGGACACTGAACTCCAAATGTGGCCTCACCGGGGCAGAGAAGAGAGGGAGGATAACCTCCCTTGACCTGCTGGCCTTGCTCTTCTTAATGCACCCGAGGATACCATTGGCCCTCTTGGACACAAGGGCACATTGCTGGCTCATCCTATAATAGTTTATTAAAAAAAAAAAAAAAAAAAATCATGGAGCCAGTGCTTCTTTATTAGTAAAATCAAACAATGTAATGGGTGTAGCATTTCTGAAAGTTGAAGGCTTATGTCAGGTAAAATATTTGGAAAGTTAGGAAACATTTGCATGCAATGAAATGTTATATAGCTTCTCTGGAGATTTTGCAGGTCCATAATCCAACCTTGTTGAACTCACTTCTGTTAATTATGACTGAGAATTGATGTTTTTCTCCTAAACACTGTTCTCATTTACTTATTATATACCTCTGCAACTTGAGAGTCACAAGCAAAAGGAATAAGAATGTTGAATTTTTGTTTATTTATTTTTTTAAAGTTAAGATTTTATGTCATGGGTAAAGATTATAGAGCCTGGATTAAAATAATGAGATTGTCTGAAAACCTTAAAATATCTGCATAACTAAATATTTCTCGTTATCTTCAAAATAATGCTGCTTCACCATTTCATATCTACAGTGTTCAAATAATGCAGTGATAGACTTTCATTTAACTGGTAAATAGATCTCAAGTTAAAATATGTATTTTTATTGCACAGAAAATTCTATGGGTTATTTGCCACTTCTTTCCATTTCAAACCGGAAAAAGTTATTTACATTTTTCATTAAGAGCACTGAGAAACTTTGATTTGTAAACACCGAAACAAAACTTTCTTAAACTGAGATTTCTTTTGCTGTTGTGATGATCTGAGTGCTTTATAATTGTTGATTGTTTGCATGTACCAGATGTAATACATGCATTCATATACATATATATAGAGGGATAAACCAGAAAAATCTTAACATGCATGCATGTATGTGTACAGAAAGTTAAAGGTGATTGTTACATGCAGAATTCAATGAAGGATTTTCCATTAAGCACTTTCGATGCTCATCTGATCACATAATAAGGGGGTTCAAGTCACAACAGAAAACCAAGCTGGGAAAGAAATTTTAAAAATAATTAAAAAATCACCTTATCACTTAGCCAGCTGAACGGGATTGCATAATTAAATTCCATATCCAGTGTAAGAAGGGGCAATCACATGGTTGGTGGGGGAGGAACAGGAGAAAGAGACAAGACAACAGTCTGGCAGAGCGCAAACCACTCCCTGTGTATATAGTGAAAACACACATTTGTGGAGAATCTAAGATGTGTGCAGTAATGTTAAAAATATTATAATATATTGCTGTATCTTTTGCTTAGATAAGCATTTATTATGTAGTGTTCCTATACCATAGTTGTTACAGTAAAAAAGTTCATCATAGTAATTACATTCTGAGCGACACATCTTAGTGATACACAGCAATTGTGAACATATGTTCAAGAATGAACATAAAACCAAAACATAATGTTCTGTTAAAACTGTCTATCCTGTACTTCAGCTGGGAAAGGGATGCTGGGAAAGGAGAAAAGAAAGAAATCATGTAACTAGTATTCAATAAGCAATCATCAAACATACATATTAAGGGTGCAATTGTGATGGTTTGTATAATCTTAACTTTGAGTAATCTTAATTTTGAATTTGACTTTGCTGTCTTTTGACATCATTATACATGACACATTATTAAGTTTTCTTAAAAATCTGTTTCGATTTAATTTAATTTACTGTTATGTTATGGCTATTCTCTATATCCACAGTCATTGCTTTCTAACCTCTGTTTTTATCTGTTTTTCTGTGGCAGTTGAATGCTCATTTCTTCTCTGTAGGCACAATCAGATCATACTGATAACCACAAGGCTTATCTTAAATCTTTAATTTGGATATTTGTTTTGGCACAATCTTTTTTGTTTTGCATATTTGCAGAGTTATTTCTAACTGAAACTGTCTGTCACTTTTTTAATTAGGCAGCTTTTGAGGAAACACTCTTCTGTGTCTACTTGCTTGAAAATATGATTTTGTGAGGGAAAGATAACTCCAACTTACCAAACAGCCTGGTGGATGTAATCTAGTTCTGTAAACACAATATCCTGATTATATATTCCTTCACTGAATAGTTTTTATTCAAGATTATCCTTATTCTGGTATACACTGGGCTACTGTTCTCGTCCCAGACAGGAAGAGAAAGAATAAACATTCTTGTTTTCATGAATATACATTAAAAATGTGGATTTCCTTCATTGCAGAAAGTTCCCATGAAATTGAATAGTCATCTTCAGTTAATCTCTGATCAGAGCTTTTTCTTCTTCTCTGAAGAACAAACACAGAATAAGAAAATATAATTTTTGTACTCATTCCAATTATTAAATAAATTCCTGAAAAAAATGTGCATGGTTTGGCTGATTAGTAATGAAATGGAGAACTTTATACTACAAAGTAATAATTTATTTTTTTTTAAAAGTAAAATTATTGCTGTAAATATAAAGATCCTTCCTAGTTTGAAACAGTGTGCAGTGTTCAATAGTATTATTGATTTAACTCCAGAATTGTGTAGCTGATCATAAAACTATATGCTTTATATATTTAAAAGAATTACTACTAACTGCTTGATATGTATATTTTATGTTTCTGCATGGAAAAAAAGAAGACCAAACACAACTCGTGTTTTAAAAGGTTTAGATCAACTGCAGATCTCTAAAGAGCTTTGTATTACTTCACTAAATGGTCTTTAATTTCTAGAGGCATGAATGAATCATAGATACATATGTATTCAATTTGCAGATACTTATAGACCATCTGCTCCACTATTCAAAGTGACTTAACATGGTAACTGCTATAACAATTTAATAGATATTGACAGAAAATGCAAAGGTAAAAAAAGAAGGAAGAAATTAAAATAAAACCAAGCTGAAAGTCAAGTTTCTGAGCTGTTAGCACAAAGCCAGGTTACGAATAACAACAATGAATCAAGACATCTAGAAATACAAAGATAAAGAATTCTTAATTGCATATGCACAAATACTGGGAGTCTGGACAATATAATTATAGCCACTCGTTTGTGAATATGGAATTAAAAAATAATTGGAATTCCTAAAAATTACTGGAAAATTGGCATAGCTGGAAAGTTAAAATTAATGGATTTTATTTAATTAAGGAAGAACTGTGAGGGTGATGTATGCAAATTAGAAGATGGGGATGGAAGTTTGTTTTGGGTTTTTTTTTTTAATAGAGTAAAAAAGGCAAAGGGACTTCTATGACTGGATAGAATTCCATATATATTCCTATTCCATGTGTGTTTTCATTTTATATAGCAAAACCCTTGTATATTAATGGTGACACTGGATTTGGGAATTTATAGGTCTGTGAATGCAGATAAACAGTACCCAAGAATTTGGGACAGTCAGGTCTTCCTGTGTTAGTGTCTTTAAATTGTGGAATAGGAGAGAAAATCAACAGAAATTGAACAAAAAGAAACCAATATTTTAAAGAAGACGATAAATAACAGGCCTGATATCAATGCTGAGCAATGTCGTGATCTGAAAAAGTAATAATGACCAGATTAAACAAGTGTGAACAATGAACAGATGTTTAAAATAATTCATCCTGATTAATACAGATCGAAGAAGAACAGTTTTATCAACTCTAATTTTTTATTAATAAAAAACTTGACATAATTTTGATTATAGAAATTGATATAAACTGCTACAAGGCACTAGAATTAACATTGCAAAGCATTTCAAGAAGGAAAATCGTATCAAACCCACAATTTGGAGACTGTTACATCTTAAAACATTTTTCTGTGTAGGAGCTGGTGGGTGTGTTTCTATCTTAGTTCTACCGGAATCACTGACAGCTTTGGTAGTATTCACCTAGTTTTATCTGTTTCTTGAAAGGGAACACAGAAGTGGCAAATTTGAATGTGGGATGAAGACTGGGATAGATGCAGTCAGTAAGAGAAGGGATTGAACTTACCAGTGAAATGAAATGCTAAGCAGATAAGATTAATACAAACAGCGAGTGTGTCATTGCAACCCAATGTAAAGTGACTAGTGTAGAAATGGAGAATTCTAAGGATGCGCCTAGCAAAGGCACCTTCATCTTAGGAAGCAATGACTGTGAAAACACTTAGACTATGGCGGATAACCAACACACTACAAAGGAACTCCATTACATATATATTATTTGCTTCCCAATGCAGAAAATGGCCAAAAAAGTGTTACACTTGGTATTTGTATAACTTCTGATGTATTTCTTTCTCTAGTTCTGGCACCCAGAGTTCAAAAAAAGGATTAAAAGATTGGAGAGTGTTCAGAAGAGCCACAGAAAAAATAAGGATTTCAAAAATGTGTTGCAGTAGAAGATAGCCAAGCTTTTAAAAAAATGTTACATCTATGCTATTAACTTTTAGAGGTAATGCATAAAAAAAGGCATTTGCTCATAGAGCACTGACTGACAAAATTATTTTAAGCATGTGATAGGTAATTTACAGTAGATGAATTTAGCCTAGACTGAAACAATAATATTTTGAAATAAAAATCATTCATTAATCCTTCCACAACCAAATTCTGAATTATTTCCTGTAGATTCAGGTGCCCAAAGCATATCCAGTTCCCACAGAAACAGATTAATCTGCTGTTTAGGAAGTCTATAACTGACGGAAGTAAATTTAGTGGACTTAATTAATTACCTGTTTACTTTTAACCATGTAAAATATTTAGGGATAGTTCAAAAAGATTTTGCAATCCTAATGTTGCTTTCTAGTGTCTGACATTTGCAGTTATACCCTTCTTTGCAGCTACCAAATATAAGTGAGGAATAATTAGATATAAGGATGAAACACAAGGAGCATCTTCCTAATGTTCAAGCAAGATTCTTTTCCAGATTATGGAAATCTTCTATTTTTTTTTTTTATATAATTTGATTGGTGTTTCATAGCCATATCAGTGTTATCTAGTTATTCACCTGCTTTTCTTATGCATGGTTTCTTTTTAATATTGAAATCTTCAATTTAAAAAGCAGAAAATTATAGCTCATACATATTTAATTTATTTGGATCAGTAAGCATTGGCTTGAAATTGAATTTAGTCTAAATGTATTTGCTCAATCATATTTCAGAATTTCAAGAATATTTTTTCCAGACTTGTATGTTTCATGGTTTTATTTGCATAAAGAGGAAAAAGGAATTGAGAAGACATGTTTATGTCATGTAGAAAAAAATGGCCAAATCTGTTACATGCAAATGACATTTTCAGAGAAAAACACAGCAGTAAAATATGACACTCATGCCTATGTATTGCAAACAATATAAAATTAATATTAGCTGCTGCTGATCATTATGAATTATTAGTTAGTACCAAAATCCAGGTACCACTATACCATTATAGAAAACTTATTTTAAGTTTTTTCTCTACTCCAGGCATTCCTGAGAAATATAGTATACATTTAAAAGAATTAGCTGCCATAAATGTTAAGGATGTTTTTTAATACTTAACGTTCAATAAGTAATATAAATGTTTAATACATAACATTTTTGAATTTGTGTACATCTAAAGAGTTTTGTCCTTGATTTTCTTGTGCTTTGAGATCTATTAGAAAATAAGGCTATATGCAATGACTTCATTGCTTGCAAAACTTGATGCTAAAAACTCTAATTCAATACTTAAATAAGGTATTTGCATGGAATCAATTAGGAGATTTTTTTCCAATCAAATTTGATATAGGAACAGTTAACAAAGAGTAACAAGCTTTTGGCATTATTCTAATTTCCCTTCTTTGGGTGAACCATTTGCAGCATTTGTAATTTTCTCAATGATTTTAGCTCACATCCACAGTTGAGTGAGGATATGATTCTTCTTGTTTATTGAAGGTGTAAAAAAACAGACTTTTCCCCTTATATGATAGAATCAGAATTCATACATTTATCTCTTAGGGAAAATCAACTTCATGTTTTTGCTGTGGTTTTTTTTGTTTGTTTTCTTGTGGTTTTGTTTGTTTGTATGGGGTTTTTTTGGGGTTGTTTTTGGGTTTTTTTTAGTTTCTTAAATTCTTTGGAATCTTTGAATGTGAACAAGATCTACCTCTGTATCTTTAATCCTTCCCCCCCCCCCCCCCGCCCCCTGCTTAATTTTTTTTTATTTTTGCCAAGTGAGCCATAACACTTTCCTTGGACATTTCAGCTGATCTTCTAAGAAATAATTATATCATCAGAGAAAATTATTACATCTGCATATAGTACAGGGGGGTTTTACACAGAAGAGAAATTTGTGTTCAGAGAAACTCCTAGTACTGGAAAACAAAGATTTGAACATTGTTTCAAGAGAAAGAGATGACGCAAACTTTTGAAATGCTCTTAAGAATGTATTTGAAATTCACAAAGTTGAAATATCACTCTGATTGATAACTAGTGTCCACCTGCAGTTTTCCATATGTGAGACAGTTCTACGCAAGACTCCTAAAATGCAGAGGAGGTACAGTAATTTTCTAGAGGAGGTGCAAGTTATTTAATTTCTTAACCAGATTTACTTTCAGAAATATATTTTTTATAATTTTTTTATAACTTGTTCCAAAATTCTATTTCTTAAAGAAGGATCATCAGTGAAAATAATATAAAGTTACTCAGGTGGCAATCCTGTTTTGCCTATAACTTCCATATTTCAAAGATATGGGCTGGTTTGGGGGTTTTGTTTGGGTGGGGTTTTTTGGTTGTTTTTCCTGTCAGCATTCCCCTATTTTTTTTTGTAATCAAATGTTAATAGGAAAACCTTCATTTTATACTTTTATACTGAGTCATTGTAAGAAGAGATTTTCATTTGAATAACGAAATCTAACAAGTGGTTTGCAGAGTCAGGATTTCTAATTTTGTTATTTATTTAGACTACTTAATTCTCAAGAATCCTAGGGGCACTATTAACAGACAAGGCTTATGCTGTGTTTGTCACTCTGTGAAACCAGGGGTGGAGAATAAAGATTGACAAATGGTGAGACATAGGACAAGAATCAGAAGAGCAGCGCTAGTCAGTGGTGTGGCAGGTGGTCATCCTAGAGCACTGATGGCTAAGGTCTTCTGAAGCTTTTTGTAAGTATCATGGCAAAATACAGTGTGAATGAAGGAAAAGTGTTAATATTCAGATGCTGAATGAAAGCTTATCCAAAACAGGTGTCAGAGAAAAGTTTACAACATAGAATATATACTTTCTATATAATCCTTATATATTATATATGTCAAAGGTGATAGAAATTGGCAATCTGGGCCACTTGATATCTTTGATACTGAATAAGAAAGAAACTGTGACATTCCTTAAAACTGAAGAGAAATAATCCTTGACATAGCAACGGAAGAGCGCATTAAAAATGTGACTGGCTTAAAAGAGCAATCTACATAAATGAGTTTATAATGGAATTCTGAATACATCACTGGTTGAACAAGACCTCATCTGGTCTTGACAAATGTAAAGGTATTACTACAGCTGAAATGTGAGCATGTAATAGTATAGATAAAGAAGATGACTTACAGAAAAGGTTATAACTCAGGTAATTTGTTTTCTTTGTGTGAAAGGAATTATCAAGCTTTAGGATGTAGTTACATGTGATAGTGTCCTTAAAAAAAAAAAAAAAAAAATTAAAAAAAGAAAAAAATGGTTATTTTGTCCATAGTAATGAAAAAGCAGGATGTGAAGAAATAGTGATTTTCATTAGAGTCATTGGAAGTGAAGTTGATGACTAGTCAGTACAAGGAGAAAGCAGCTGAGACAGGAGGAAGTGGTTTGTATAGTAAAAAGATTTTCTATACTGTTATAGTTGTTCACTTATTTGTGAATAAGATGAAAGAGAAAAGAAAGGGACCAAAACCAGATCTCTTTGGATCATTTTCAGAATTCTGAAGATAAGGAAGGAAGATGAGGAGAAAAATTAGATGAGAAAGGGTTAATGAGGAGATGACAAAGTCATTAAGTCAAGGAAAGATTGTTCTAACAAGAGTACAGTCAATTGTATTGTAATTGCAGTCACCTCAAGAAGGACGAGACCGGAGTCAACATTATGGGGAGATACTGCTCTATTAGTGATGTGCTTATAAGTACACAAGTGTACCATCAAAAGATCTGTACTGCCTGAGAATGATTTTTTTTTTTTTTCTGAAAATTGAACAAATTTCATTTATATGGGTATGTCTTGTATATTCTCTTCCCTTTATATATATAACACAAACTTGAGACAAGTTGTGTTATATATATAACCCCTCTTCTTTTGGGCTTCCTTTCTGAGGACAGCAAGATGTCAAACTACTAAGTAATGTGTTCCAGTGGTCTGGCCTTGTATTTGTATTCTCGTTTTTAAGTCAGTTATTTTAAAAAACATGCCACAAGTGTAATTCTAGAGCAATTTAGAGTGTTTACACAACATAATGAATATATTTTTGCTTATTTGTTTAAAGTGAGCCTTTTCTCTCCTCTGTAACAATTTTTGGTCTATAATCTTTCTGTTATTTTTGTGTTCTTTTTTTTTCCACTTGCTTCTAATCTTTCACTTCTCAGGCAGCCATCACTGTGTGTACAAATGAGTTTTTCCTTATAGTTACAGAAGTGAAATGCCATTGTTACACATTTCAATGGATTATAGAACTTTTCTTAAAAATCCTTGGATTCCTCAGACCATTTATTCCAGAAATGTCTTTTATGAAATAAATTAACCATTATCTATGAAGCAAAAGCTTTTCTATTGATTGGCATGTTAACTGAATTGGCTTTTCTCAATTTCACTCTGTACTGCTTAAATTCTATTACAAATAAAATAATGAAACTTCTTTTATACTCCTCTAAGCCAAAAATATCGAGCTTTCAATGACAACTTTGTGTTATAAACTTTCAGGCTTAATCTTCACCTAAGAAACAATGAAGAAAAGTGGGTGGAGATAAAAAATTCTGTGGAGCCTTTTGATGTACCATGGATTTATTAATTTGAAGTTTGTAACTTTTATTACTGAAGTGGGAAAATGCAGAATGTAAACAGTGTAGTTTAAAATTACTGTCAAGCATTTAGTTAACCAACAAATACACAGAGAAATGCTTGGCTGCCAAGACAAAAAAGTGATGAGTCAGAATTTATTAATATCAGATTAAGATTAGGATTAATATCAGATTAATAACTAATTTAGGACTTAAAAACAAATAGATAAGTCATTCAGACTTAATATCTGCTTCTCAAAAACTCAATGGCTTACTGCTAATTGCAGAGAGTATTGGAGAGTCAAGCAATGCAATGGTATCTATGATGTGGGGGGGAGGGAACCCGATGAAAAATGTTCTGATCTTAAATTTCCAATATAACTTTCTGTCCTTTTGGTTACATAGTGTAAATTGGCAGATTGAAAGAAACCATGTGCAGATCAGCCAGATTGTCTGTGAGGTGGATGTTCTCCTTCAGGGCATTCCCATGTCCAGGGTGCTGTGGCAAGTGCTGGACCAGTAGATATGCGAGTCATTTCATTTTTGTGGGCCTGAGCTGTAACACGCTTACCAAATGTGGAAGGAAAGGCAATGTCTTTGTGAGTTTTGCTCATTTTGAGTCAGGCATTCTTAAGATTTTAAATAGTACGTAGGCATTCCCTAGAGTATAGATCCATAACAGTTCTCCAGTTTCTCTCAACTGCAGTGGTGATGGACAAACACTTCCAGTTAATAATGCAATTTGCTAGCATTTACATGTAGTGAAGTACAACTACCTAAGAGCTTTTTGCTTTATTTCTTTGAAACTGTATAAAGCTAAGTACTTCTTCTAGGAATGTTTTTATTGCCAGAAATCACTATGTTATATTGGATCGTGTTTGGTTAGAATATGAGGAAGCTGATTTAACCAGATGTTACCCATAGTAATGCCTCAAAAGAACAAAATAAATGGAAATGTCTGATTTTTAACTCATTGAAGTCTTTTGAATAGGCTGGGTTATTTTATTTAGGAAAGGAAAATGTATCCTTTATTTTCAAGGGAGTCAGACTGGAGACTTTATTATTATAATTTCTTCTATTATTGATAAAAGTCTTTTTAATAAATACCAGTTTCATCTCTAGCTTTTGAAGAGAGGGGTGCATTACTTTCAGATTTCTTATGAGATGAAAGAATTTGAATGATTTGTTGTTCCTGTCTAATATTCTGTAAGAAAAGCTAAGTGAAAACCTATGAAAGCTAAAGAAATTCTAGCTTTATCTAATCAGCATAAATGCCTTTTAATAGTTAACTGTTCTTTTAATAAGCATTCTAGAACTTAGTTATAAATTCTCTAGAAATGGCAAAAAATGGCAAAAATATATCTCTACCCCAGCAAAATGCTTATTTATAAGCTTAAATTAACTGTGCCTTGCTTAATCAAATCCACTGTGGGATTGTCCAAATGACAAATCACTATTAATCTACTTCTGTTATTAACATAATTTGCTTTTCTTAAATTGCAAATATTACTTCTGTTGTCAGCTATTCTAAAGAAACAGAGATAGCAATTAATAATACAACATTCCTGTCACTCTCGCAAGAAGTAGAATATACCTGATCTTTCTGATAGGGATCTTGGACAGATACAGCAATGCTTTGTGCAGTTAATTCTGGTTTCTAACATTCTGTGTTTTCCTTATACTGACAAGCATTTTTTAATGAAAAAGAAAAGGTAAACAGAAGTATGTGCCTTGGCAGCAGACCAAGAGTCAGGCTACTATTCCAAAGTACCCTGAGATTTAATGCAAATTAAGTCTTGATGTGAATTGCCTGGATTTTTTCAGCTGCATAACCAAATAATGACCTTATTTTCTTTTTTAATCTTATGTAGGCAGATCTGTAGTGTAGAATAAAATATTCAGTAATTAGAACTGCTTTCAAAAAAATCTTTGATTTAGAATCTCTGACAAATAGAAGGAAAAAAGGAATTCACATTCATGCTAAAATTCTTACCTGCTAGTGTTCACAGAACCTGGACACAGATGCAGCCTGGAGAACATTTCAGTTTTGGAGTCCATGGAACGCCAGCACTACAGGAATATGATCTGAATGATGTCTAAAAATGTAATTAAAAGCAATTATGCAATTATTTTAATTGCCATTCTAAACTACTGGATTTGTATGTTACCATAGTAAACCCACCCAGTAATCGGTTTTCTCTGTTTTGAAAAGACCACAGCAGTGACTCCCCTGTGGCTGCCCAGGCAGGCTTTCTAGCTTCTTCAGACATTATCTTTTCTTGGAAATGCATCTCTCCACTTGAAATTGAGGGTGGCCACTAAATCCTATTAGTTGATTAAGAACACACTTCTTAAAAACTCCAATTGTAGGTTCACAGAATTTTAGAATTCAACAAGTCTTGAGATGTGGGATTTGTTGTTGTTTTATTTTATTGGTGGGTTTTTTGGTTTGTTTGGGGGGGTTTGTTTGGGTTTTCGGGGGTTTTTATGTCTGATGAAATAGTTTAATCTTCAGTCTCGTTTGCCTGTTTCTCTCTGAAGAGTTCACTTCTTGGAGACATGATATGCACTTTTCCCTATAGTTCAGGATTTTTAAAACCTTTTGGCTGGAGTCATAGCTATTTGACTGTGTTAATATTATTTTATCTGAACAAAGATCTGCCAGCATGAGATGCATAACCATTGTTTGTCCAATGATCACTTCAAAAAGCTTTTTTGCTTTTTTCTGTATATATCACCTCAGCATGAAGAAAAAGGGATGGCAGAAATGACATTGAAGTAGAACTTTAAATTTGATTTGCAGTCTGACAGAGAATGCAAGTGTTAAAAAAAAAAAAAAAAGAAAAAAAAGTAATGCATAATATGTAAATTGTGCTTCTTCCAAAACATCATAGATAGCAAACAAACATTGGTTTTAATTATTCATTATGCACTAGAAATGTATGAAGGTTTAATTCTAGATCATTTTAGTAATGAGCATATACTTGAAAATAAATTAGATGAATGCCTTAAAGCTAAATTTGAAACTGATGTTTTAAACAGTTGCCTGGTGGGTAAAATTATCCTTAATAAAAATGACAGGTATAACTATATATTAATGCTAATAATTATTAGCTTATGTCTACCTTTCAGATATAGTGTGAGAAGAAAGTCTTTATTTCCACCAAATGAAAATACATATTTCAGAAATGAAATGAGATGAAACATGTCTCATTTTATATTTGGCCCATAATTAAATAGCAGTAAACTCTGAACGTAATTGTATTGTTACATATTGTGTTTGTATGATGTGATATCAGCTATTGCTGGCATTTATTAGGATTCCCATGAAAAGATTCTTTAGTATTCAATTTCAAACATTAGGATGATATTGTTGATATTGTTTAAAGAGTACTTTTTTATTTTTTTGTTTTCAGGAAAAGTATAAGAAAATAGAGGAATCTTGCCAGGAGAGACAATGAAACTGATATTCGTGTTTTCATACTGTTACCCCACACAGCATATGAATGGAGTTTATATATATTTATTTTAATCGGGGGGGGGGGGGGGGGGGGAAGAGGGGATAGATCAGACTATCTGTTGTGGGAACTCAACTATTGAGTTTTGAGTTTTTCTAATGAAAAGTTTTGGAACATGTTATTCCAATTTTTAGTCAAAATACCATCTAAAAGAAAAAAATATGTTATTAAGGGTATGCCTCAATGTGATAAACACACCGACCTTAGGAAAGGACTAATATACAGTACAAGTAAAAATGTTAAGTCTGAAGAAAATTAAGAATCCAGGCAGAGACTGATTGAGACATTCCCAGGGTGTGTCTATGTATACAACAGAGAGCAGCATAAATGGCACAAAAAATTGGATATGTGGAAATAGATGTGTCAAAATCTTAACTAAAGTGAGGACCGTCTGTCTGCTATGGGACTTGAGGGAAGGGGTGAAAGGTTGCTGTTGCCTGTTTTCTGTTTCTCCAAAAATAATGGTCAATATCCTCCAAATTATTATACCCTCAAATGCTGGGTTTACATCTAAGTATAATCAGTGGTGATACATTCTAACTGGGCAGAATACTTTTCTAAGTGTAAACACATTTTAAATACATTCAGTATTATATAGCAGCTCCTCAGTGAGTAGATAGTTGTTGCTTGCTAGGATCTTTGTATAACAGGTCAGTAAAAAAAAAAAAAAAAAAAAAAAAAAGAGTCTGTTAAATTCATGTCTCTAAGCTGGCTATAAAGTCATTAGAAAAGTGTTCATAGAATACAGACTTTTTTATTCTTTTTAGCATAGCTGTTACAATTCAGCTCTTCTAGAGAAATAAGGAACATGGGTAGCAAGCAAAGCTTTCTTCTACTTCCACCCTAAGGTTATAAAATAAAACATCGGTA
The DNA here is from genome assembly GCF_011004875.1 of Balearica regulorum gibbericeps. Classification (NCBI taxonomy): domain Eukaryota; kingdom Metazoa; phylum Chordata; class Aves; order Gruiformes; family Gruidae; genus Balearica; species Balearica regulorum. The sequence goes on along the minus strand of NC_046184.1, from coordinate 47,664,345 downwards.
TGGCAGACACTATTTTTTCTTTCTCTTTTCCCTGCTCTTATATGGGCTTAACTTGAGCTGAAAAGGTGTTGATAGAGAATAAACTAGCATTTAATGAAGTGAAGGGAGAATCTTTCAAAACTACACCAAACTGTTTCTTCAGTAGGCTTGTAATTTTAGTGGCATGGTTCCTACTACATGTAAAATTGAATTATATAAAAGTCAAGTCTTTAGTAATATTGTATTTCTTTTTGTCTTCACTAAAAATAGTAACAGGTTTTTTATTTTGTTTTTAATTGGCTGGCATTATAACTGTTCTTGCAGTCAACTAATATGTACATTATTTATGTCCTGATAGATTGCCACTACTCTGTATTTGCATATGCTGTATATTTTTCTGTTTTCATTTATTGGAAAGTTTGCTGTCTTCAACAACAACTAATACTAACATATACATATCTAAATGTTTTCTAATCCATTCTGTTATAAAATATAGAATGTCAAACAGCAAGAAAATAGGTAAGGATTATGATAAAAAATATTTTTTTACTTGTTTCATAGTGTCAGAAAAGTTCATGCTGATCATATAATCTGATCTCCTTTATAATAAATCAAAGACCAAATTATTGTTGTATTTTTAATACTGCTATTGAACTAGAATCTTTCTAACAAAATCTTGATTTAGAAAACACCAGTCATGGAAAATTTAGCTCAGCCTTAGGTAATGGTTTTAATGAATAATTGCCTTCTGTTGTTAAAAAAATTTAAAATAATATATTTAAAAAATCTATTTCTGTTCCTAGTGTATGTAGTTTTATTCCAGCTGGATGCTTTGCCATAACTTTATATGCCAGACTGGGAAGCTCTCTATTAGGAAATTTCTGTTCCCCAGAGAGATGTTTAAAGACTTTGCATAAAATAGCTCCTTGATAGACTGAGTTGACTGAGTTACCTGAAACAGGATTTGAATAGGAAACAAAATATATTCAACTTTTAATGCTTCTTATTAATGTGCTTGAATACTCCTCAATATTTTGCAGAGATTTTTGCAGTCTGGACAGACAGACTGGTTGCTACAGTAATAGGCATTCCAATGGAGAAGAAAGGTAACCATGTGGTGGGTTGACCCTGGCTGGAGGCCAGGTGCCCACCAAAGCTGCTCTATCACTCCTGTCCTCAGCTGGGCAGGGCAGAGAAAATATAATGAAAGGCTCATAGGTTGGCATAAGGACACAGAGATCACTCAGCATAGGCGAAACAGACTTGACTTTGGGAACTTAGTTTAATTTATTTTCAATCAAAATCAGAGTTGGATAATAAGAAAATAAAAAACAAATCTTAAAACCCCCTTCCCCCCCCCCCCCCCCCCTTCTTCCCAGGCTTAACTTCACTCCCAATTTCTCTACCTCCTCCTGCAAAGCAGCACAGGGGGACAAGGAATGGGGGTTACGGTCACTTCATCACATGTTGTCTCTGCCGCTCCTTCCTCCTCAGGAGGAAGACCCCTCACACTCTTCCCCTGCTCCAGTGTGTGGTCCCTCTCATAGGAGACAGTCCTCCACCAACTTCTCCAACGTAGGTCCTTCCAATGGGTTGCCATTCTTCACGAACTACTCCAGCATGGGTCTCTTCCACAGGGTGCAGACCTTCAGAAACAGGCTGCTCCAGCATGGGTCCTCCATGGGATCACAAGTCCTGCCAGCAAACCTGCTCCTGCATGGGCTACTCTATCCATGGGGCCACAGGTCCTGCCAGGAGCCTTCTCCAGTGTGGATTTCCCATGAGGTCACAGCCTCCTTTGAGCATCCACCTGCTCTGGCTTGGGGTCCCTCATGGGCTGTAGGTGGATACCTGCTCCACCATCATCCTCCGTGGGCTGCAGAGGGAAAGCCTGCCTCACCGTGGTCTTCTCTACGGGCTGCAAGGGAATCTCTACTCTGGTACCTGGAGCACCTCCTCCTCTCCTTCTGCACTGACCTTGGTGTCTGCAGAGTTGCTCCTCTCACACATTCTCATTCCTCTCTCTGGCTGCTGTTGCCCAGCAGTTTTTTCCCCTCCTTAAATATGTTATCCCAGAGGTGCTACCATCATCACTGATTGGCTTGGCATTGGCTCTAGCGGACATGGGGGAAGCTTCTAGCAGCTCCTCAAAGAAACCACCCCTGTAGCTCCCCACTACCAAAACCTTGCCACACATACCTGACACGCTTCATTAGTTCAAGATACCTCTCCTTACATATTTAATGTGCTTACTATATCTAAAACATACATCATTTATTAATGGACAGAATTATTTTCCCTTAGTGATTAGAATTGCTTTCTTTCTAGTTTTAAGAATTTGAGGATTTTTACTAAAATATGTGTGTACATATATAAGCTTAAACTGCTATCAATACTTTTTTTTAAATAGTTTCTAAGGGGTTAGTTGATATGTTCATTAGCTCTGTGAAATTAGTCATTTTATGTAATATTCATTATCTCTCATGAACTTAATACAAGCTGGACAGGATCCATAGTAGTTAAGAAATCACTAATTTTAATTTAGCAGTCAATTTCTGTTTCACTGCTAGAATGAAGTTTAATATAAAACTCATTCAGTTGTAGGCTAGCAAATAATTATCTGATTTTTTAAAAAAATATTTGTCTTTACTAATTCTTAAGAAATTTCAGAAGGTTTTAGTGCTATGTCACTCACCCTGAAGTCTTACATGCTATCTCACATTTCTTCTTATCATACTATACAGAAGAACCTAAAGTGTGCAATTATCTGTTCTCTGCTGTGCTTAGGTGGTCTGTAGCTCACAGTTCACAAAAAATGTAAATACGTTATTTTATATAGAAGATGGTTTTTTCTCTAAGGAAGACAAACTATATTCTTTGAACCGTAATTTGTATTCAATACACCAGAAAGTGCTTAAGCATATAAAAGATCATTTAATTGTCATAATTAACAGCTGCTCATGATCCTATGGCATCACAAGCACGTATCATTTGTGGGGAGTGGTAAAAGTCCAAGGATAAAGTTGAAACATTTGAATATGTTTCTGCTTAGAATGACACCAGGAGCTATAGTAGTCCAGTAAATTATGCTGAAAATTAAATGCCAAATGCAACAGCTAGTTGCCTCATTTTCTTATAAATTCACCCCCAACAAGTAAACACCTGATCCATTTCTGAAATGAGCACATGTAGGAAGCAGTAGCACTCTTATGTCTCTGTTCCAGGTAGGCTGGTTCTTTCTTTTTTTTTTCCCTGCATAATTAGGTTATGTCTGAAAAATAATAATTGATAGGGTTTTGGGGTTTTTTTTCCTGAAGGAATAGATTATGGTCAGTGAAAATTTAACCTCAGACAGATAAACTCTCCAAAGGAAGCATTCACCACCAGCAGGAATACCATGGGCTGTGCAGGAGCACTAGATGAGCTGGTGTTGCTCTTTTCCAGTAAACCGTTTTTTTGTTCACCTCTTCTAGTGCTCTATAACCACTGATTCTTTGTCTGATTGGACGTTCACCACCTCAGCAGCTGTCTATCCTTGTTAATTGAGGAAAACATCCACTGTAAGCCGAAAGGAAAAGCAGGTGTCTGTTATAATGAAGATCAATTTACCTCAGGATTAAGACTATGAAAAACAGAACACCAAGTTCACCTTCTTCCAGTCAAGACCTTTGGAAATATAATACACATTTTATCTGACAGGCAGACGATTGAGGAAAACAAAAGATTTGCTTTGCAGACAGAAATTGTTGTCCCTGTATATAGCTGAAACAGACCCTTACAGATTATGTAAGCCTTGTACATCATGATAGCTTTATTCTAAACACAAAGGTTTAGAAGAAAAATTTTAGGCAAGCATATCTTTGGGGAACATAATGTAGTTGCTACTACTTCTGTGGAAATAAAAATTTAAAAAAACAATAAGTTTACTACATTTTTTTCTATATAATATGCAACAAGCTTTCTTAGGATGAGAGTAAAGAGGGCTTTATATAATTCAGCTTCAGAAATTTCTGATAGATTTAAATCATTTGAGTTTTGGGTTCTTGTGACTTTTGTCATACATAAAACTATCAAGGCAAATTAATGTTGTAATACTTCCCTTTACAAAGGGATCAAGTTTTGTAAAATACAAGCAGATCAGGGAGTGTAATATATTGTTTAATACTGGTTTCTTTTTTAGACTTTATATTTTCTGTGTGTTAGTTTAATATTTCAATGTATTTACAAGAGAATTATTTGCTTAAAATATAACTCTTGTCACTTCTCACTCAATATGACCTCTAACACTGAATTTTAGTTTTCTGTACCCAAAAACCTGCAAACTAAACTGAAAGAGTGATCTGCTGGAAAATGTACCTAATCTACTGCTAGGAAAATATCAAAAACCAATTCAGTTAATAATATGTTATAAAGATTGTACTTCTCAAAATCCCCTAAATGACCAGTGCTTCTTGTAAGCCTCTTAGCAATCCACTAGCAATCCACATGAAATAATTTTGAGAGTTCCCTTGTATATAGTAGAAGCCCATAGTGGTATTAAATCAGTTTTTTTACTCCAAGTGTCATTAAAATTTGCAGGTTTTGCTGGCATTTGAACTTTGCTTGGAATGAAGTCTTACAGGGATTTTGTTTGATCTAAAAGGAAAGTCTCAGAGCAGTTCCTGGTATTATTAGCACTCCATACTCTTGCAAGGCTGTCAGGCAGAGAAAGCAAGACCATATTTCAATGGAAGTATTAATTGGTATGTGCGTGGTTCCATATTGTCTAGTATTTTTGAGTTTTGTCTTAGTGATACTTGTAGAGTTTTTCTTCCAGAGTTGACAAAGTAATATTGTTAACAATTGAAAAATTACTTGAAATGTTGTCAAAGTGGATTCATGGAAGTCCTACGAATATACTACTTTTTCAGTTCCAGTATATCCCTCTTGCTACAGAGATGTATATTGCATGGGATTACTAAAAAGTCAGTCTCCCTCTTATTTTCTAAATGGAAAGTGTGGATATTTGGTATTTGCTACAGTGTTAGTGCTTGGTCTTGGGAAATTCTTGCCTTTGTCATTGTTGAGAAGGTATCTTAAAAATCTGATTTTCAGAGTCGTAGTACAGATCTGTGTACAGAATTCTAAAGTGCATAGAACTGGAAGCATATTTTAAAGTTTAAAGCTCAAAAACATAGTTTAATTAAAATGTGTCCTCAGCTATAGTTTTTATCAGAGCTTGCCTTTTTCAATTTTCCGGTCTGATGATTGAGGAGCAGATGGGCAAATTTTGTGGCACTGACTTGAAAATATTTTCATTTTTTAATATATTTGAACTGCTTGTGTGGTTTGTTTTCTTTTAATGTCTTGGAGATCTTCCTCTATAATTCCTGATGACTCTGTGAAAGAGCCTAGGGCTTGAGTTTTGTGAGTTGCTTTTACCAGCAGTAAGAGCTAAAAGAAGTACTCAGCTTCTTGCACAAACTTTTGAATAATGTGGAAGAGAGGTTGAGCAAATAATACCAAAAAAAATCTGTTCTTTGTTATAGTTGGTTATTTTTTCAATGGTGATTCTGAGCAACACAGTGACAATCTGCAAATACATAATTTCAGTATCCTTCAAATTTCATCATTTACACACAATGAAAGTCTATGGAGGGTAGAGGAAAGGAAACCAAATGATTTCTTATAGCTTCTCCATTCAACTGTCCTTGATATGGGTGTTCCGTGTTATCTACATGACAAAGTGCTTTAGAATCACTCAATGCAGTGGGGTTCAAAAATCTGTCACTCCAGGTGGTGACTGACCATTGCTCTATTCCCAATTGCAGGGTGCACTGCACCTCTTTTACCTCCAGATCGTGTTACATCACAGGATTATGAGAGAATATGTGAGGCCAAACCACTGCTGGGCCTGAAACTTCCTCCCTAATATAAAGAAGTTTCAAAACTTTGGATTTTGGTCAATCATTCTGGCTTTAGCTTTATGATTAACCTGCATCCCCTTGACATACAAGCTCTAAGACTTTTGACAGAAAATCCAGGATTTAATAAGCTGTGAGAACTATTGAAATCCTGATATGGATTTTACCAAAGCTTTAAGGGTCAATTCATTTAAGCTTCAGATATGATCTGACTCACTTTATTCACAGTGTATTCATGCCTGACTTTAATTAACACACCAAAGAGATGGAGCATCCACAAAGTCAACACAAAAGAGAAATATCCATAGGAGCTGCCAACTACAGGTAACCTGGAAGTAATTTTGGGTTTAGGTCTATGAAGCTTCACAGCTTTGAAATTATGCTAAATATAAGAAGAAGTAGTTTTCGTTAATGCTACTTTTGTTAGGAAGAAGTCACATATACATAACAAGAATTTGGTGAAAACTCAAATTTTTTGCTTGTTTTCCCAATCTTTTTGAACACAACCCTGTTAAGACATTCCTGATTTATGTTTATTCTTACATCTATATATATATAAGAAAACTGAATCTAATTACACTGAGATCAAAATTTTAATCATTTTTTATTTTATCACTTTAAAACCACCATGCATTTTAACATAACCTTGCTGAAGAACACCTTTTTTCTTTTTTTCCCCCTTTCCTTTCTATTGTAGTACTTTAAATGTTTTAAAATGTAAAATGTTTCCAGCAACATGAAAATCTGAACAATGCAATCTGGCAGGGTCTTGATTTTGAAAAAAAAACTACTAAAATTAAGGTAATCTATGGGGATTTGACAGGCAAGAAGTCATCTTATGTAGTATATACACTTGCTCTAAAAACAGAAGGACTTGTGATATTATTCAGAGCATGAAATTCAAAGTTCTTCCAAAGACTTTCAGTATTTGCTTTGATTTCTAATAAATAGAAAATTCTGCCTCTTATATCATTTAGGACATGAAGACATGAGCAAAGTAATGTTTCATGTGATGAAAATTTAATTAGTATTAAAATAATTATTGCAACTTATTTAAGAGTTAAGATGCAACCCCTCTGTCCTTTAACAACTTGATACCCTTACTGATGATTATCTTTTTAGTTTTTCCAGAAATGTCACTGCATCTAGTTCTGGTCTGTTATCATTTGTTTTGTGATGTCCCTTTTTCTGTAATTTCACATCTCACAGCCTGTGTAATGTACTGAACGACATGGATTCTTTACTCTTCCTTTTTTAGTTATTGTTTTGCTAAATAGTCTGTGATCTGTAATTGATATTTACAAAAATAACTGCTTCAGGGTTTGTTTATTTGTTTCATTACACTACAGTATAGATTTCTAGGATAATGGAAATTTTTCAGCATGCTATTTCAGGGATCTATTTTCATTATATGCTAATGTTTATGCATAAAGCATGCTGTTTACTTGTTGTTGGATGACAAGCAGCTTGTCAAGTATGCATGACTGACTTTATTCTGAGGATATTTAAAATTCCTCATATGAAGATTCTTATATGAATAAATCTCCTCAAGTAAGTCAATGAGGGGAAAAAACACCATGCTGTGTATTATAGTTCTGATGGCCTAAGTACTACTTTATTGAATTTTGTCTTCCTGTTTCTTCTCTCTTCTTCACATCAGTACTTAGCAATTGCTAGTTGAAGCTAATCACTTAAATCAAGCAATATTTTTTTCTGCTCTTTAAGTTAGTTATGTCTTTCTCATATAGTAATGGTGAGAGTAAAGCAAGATTTAACCCCTGGAAAAAAGGAGTTAGACCTTGGAGAGATAATGAATCAGAGATTAAAAAACTTAAATGTCTGAGCTCAAGATGTTTCCTAGGGCTTAGTAATTGGTAAAATTAATTTGATGTAAAATGTGTTGTACTGGCACAGGACTTGAATGTAAGGTATTCTAATTTGCATGAGGTTGTTGCAGATATTTCTCTGAAATTTTGAAGAGTTCATTAGGAGATTTTTGTTTTCCATGCTTTAGTCTGTGCTGCATTAGGTATATACATCATCATGAAACTGCTAAAACACCATTAGTAACTATAGGTGTTTATTAAACATACTCTGACTCTGAATGCAGAGTCTTAACAGCTATTTTCTACAGGCCCTCTAAGCTCAGTTCCTCAGCAATTGTAGAGCGTAAAGAAAGCATGATTTTGCTGACTAAACCAATCCTATTTGTGAGATATTTTGTTTATACACACCTGGTGAAACCTTCCTGTCTTCTAGACCCCAGTCTTCTAGGCTTTGGTGCCAGAGTACTCTACATCCATATTACTAAAGATGCTTCAAGCCAATGTTTTGCTATACCAGCAGATTCCTAGGGGAGATCTTAATTAAATGTATTAACAAAGTGTATTACTCTGTTAGGGTCATGGATTTTCGTAAGAATATGCAGATTAGTGCACTTTCTAAGAAAAATTCTCATTAATAAGGATTAAGTGAATACAGGGCAAGAACTTCAACACTTTGCCCATTTAAACTAGCTTAATTTCAACTAAAAGACAATCTGTTCTCATAAAGACTGAGGATGACTGTTGCACAGAGCTTTTCTGTCTGGGCATATTTATCTATTTGTATCACATGCACTGGAATCAGAGCAAAAATTAAACTGTTAACTTTGTATTATATACTTAATCTACATAAAGTGTAACAGTTACATTTTAATAATATTCACTGTATCAAGTGCAAATAATTAAAGGACAGGAATCTCACTCTATATTGCCAGACTACAGGAATGTCTTTCTTTAGCAAGCGCTTGGTGAGGAAGGGATTTGGCTTTTATTTTTGATTTTCTACTACAGTGAAGAATCATATTGTAAGAATTCTTTTGAACCCTATGCCCCGGTTCTAAGACTCTTCCAGAGTTATCAGTGTTTTAGGATGTAAGATCTCAACTTTTACCCTGAGGCCCTAGAACACCCTTACCTTAATCTTGCCCTACATTGAATATATTATCTAAAATGTCTTCACTATCTTCTCTCAGTTGTGTTAGATTTGCCTACAGCAAAACTGGGGTGGGTCCCTGAAAGTGCTTCTCTTTTTTAACTTAAAAACTTAACTTCTGATGTTTTCTTTTTGTTCTTTCAATGCTGTACTTTATTTCTATGTTTTCTTAGGCCAGTCCGATGTGAGATTCCACCCTAAGTAATATAAATTGTCCAATAGCTGAAATTAACTCCCTGAGAACTCACACAGATTAAACTACCTCTGTTAATCACAGCCTACAAAATCAATGAATCAGGAATAGAATTAGACCTGTAAAATTGTGTTATTGACCTCTTCTCTCACCTAAGATGTATTTATAAAGTTAATGATTTATTTATTTTCCCGTGTGAAGTTTCTGGTTTTGTTTTAAGGTGAATTTCAATAGACTTGAAAGACTTTAAGACATTGATTATTGGGATCTCTGGAGTCCAAGTCATTAGAGAGATTTTCCTTTACAATTCTCCTTGCTACTGTAACTCAGATTACTGGTGAATGAACACTGCTGAGAATAGTTGGAAAATAATAAAATTAACTAAATCTCGGTCAGCATTCAAATAATTTGAAATTAAGTTTCTTTTTCAATGAAATTGCTTCCTCAGCTTCTTACTGCAGGAGTTGTTTTGTATGGCTTTTGTTCTTGTGTATTTTTCTTTATTTGTCTGTAAACTAGCTGATACTTGATCCATTTTAAAGTAACTGTAACGGTGATATTTCTTACATCTACCTGATTGTGTTGGTTTTGTGTGGCAAGGTTTTGGTAGCGGGGGGGCTACAGGGGTGGCTTCTGTGAGAAGCTGCTAGAAGCTTCCCCTGTGTCTGATAGAGCCAATGCCAGCCGGCTCCAAGACGGACCCGCCGCTGGCCAAGGCCAAGCCAATCAGCGCCTCTGCGATAACATATTTAAGAAAGAGAAAAACAGTTAGAGAGCGCTTTTGCAGCCAGAGAGAGGAGGGAGAAGATGTAAGAACATCTGCAGACACCAAGGTCAGTGAAGAAGGAGGGGGAGGAGGTGCTCCAGGCGCCGGAGCAAGATCCCCCTGCAGCCCGTGGTGAAGACCATGGTGAAGCAGGCTGTTCCCCTGCAGCCCATGGAGGGAGGATGAGGGGGTGTAGAGATTCCACCTGCAGCCCGTGGAGGACCCCACGCTGGAGCAGGTGGAGACACCTGAAGGAGGCTGTGACCCCGTGGGAAGCCCGCGCTGGAGCAAGCTCCTGGCAGGACCTGTGGATCCGTGGAGAGAGGAGCCCACGCCAGGGCAGGTTTGCTGACAGGACTTGTGACCCCGTGGGGGACCCACGCTGGAGCAGTTTGCTCCTGAAGGTCTGCACCCCGTGGAGGAGACTCACGTTGGAGAAGGCCGTGAAGGACTGTCTCCCGTGAGAGGGACTCCATGCTGGAGCAGGGGAATGATGAGAGGAGTCCTCCCCCTGAGGATGAAGAAGCGGCAGAAACACCGCATGATGAACTGACCGTAACCCCCACTCCCTGTCCCCCTGTGCCGCTGGGGGGGGGCGGAGGTTGAAGCCGGGAGTGAAGTTGAGCCCGGGAAGATGGGAGGGGTGGGGGGAGGTGTTTTAAGATTTTGGTTTTATTTCTCATTCCTCTGCTCTGTTTTGCTTAGTAATAAATAAGATGAATTCCCTCTCTAAGTTCGGTCTGGTTTGCTCGTGATGATAATTAGAGAATGATCTCTCCCTGTCCTTATCTCGACCCATAAGTTTTCTTTCATTGTACCTTTTCTCCCCTGTCTAATGAAAGAGGGGAGTGATAGAGCGGCTCTGGTGGGCACCTGGCCCTCAGCCAGGGTCAACCCACCACAGTCCTTTTTGGCGCCCAACGTGGGGCTCGAGAAAATCGAGATAAGGATAGTAATTGGAAGAGGTAACGGGCAAAACATTGACTGAACGTAACTTGAGAGTGATATAGTGGTGAAGGGACTAGAGGTAGATTTTGTGTGTAGATTGTCTACTCTTGTTTGGTGTTGTGATAGTGTTGTTTTGATTTTGGTGTGGGGAATTCTTTTTCTTTTTCTTTGTTGATGTGATTAGTGTTTGTGAAGTTTTGTGTTGAATGTATATTTTAATGATAATTCTTAAATATGTGATTCACAGAGGCGAGGGGTGGAATGTGTTGGTTTTGTGTGGCAAGGTTTTGGTAGCGGGGGGGCTACAGGGGTGGCTTCTGTGAGAAGCTGCTAGAAGCTTCCCCTGTGTCTGATAGAGCCAATGCCAGCCGGCTCCAAGACGGACCCGCCGCTGGCCAAGGCCAAGCCAATCAGCGCCTCTGCGATAACATATTTAAGAAAGAGAAAAACAGTTAGAGAGCGCTTTTGCAGCCAGAGAGAGGAGGGAGAAGATGTAAGAACATCTGCAGACACCAAGGTCAGTGAAGAAGGAGGGGCAGGAGGTGCTCCAGGCGCCGGAGCAAGATCCCCCTGCAGCCCGTGGTGAAGACCATGGTGAAGCAGGCTGTTCCCCTGCAGCCCATGGAGGGAGGATGAGGGGGTGTAGAGATTCCACCTGCAGCCCGTGGAGGACCCCACGCTGGAGCAGGTGGAGACACCTGAAGGAGGCTGTGACCCCGTGGGAAGCCCGCGCTGGAGCAAGCTCCTGGCAGGACCTGTGGATCCGTGGAGAGAGGAGCCCACGCCAGGGCAGGTTTGCTGACAGGACTTGTGACCCCGTGGGGGACCCACGCTGGAGCAGTTTGCTCCTGAAGGTCTGCACCCCGTGGAGGAGACTCACGTTGGAGAAGGCCGTGAAGGACTGTCTCCCGTGAGAGGGACTCCATGCTGGAGCAGGGGAATGATGAGAGGAGTCCTCCCCCTGAGGATGAAGAAGCGGCAGAAACACCGCATGATGAACTGACCGTAACCCCCACTCCCCGTCCCCCTGTGCCGCTGGGGGGGGGCGGAGGTTGAAGCCGGGAGTGAAGTTGAGCCCGGGAAGATGGGAGGGGTGGGGGGAGGTGTTTTAAGATTTTGGTTTTATTTCTCATTCCTCTGCTCTGTTTTGCTTAGTAATAAATAAGATGAATTCCCTCTCTAAGTTCGGTCTGGTTTGCTCGTGATGATAATTAGAGAATGATCTCTCCCTGTCCTTATCTCGACCCATAAGTTTTCTTTCATTGTACCTTTTCTCCCCTGTCTAATGAAAGAGGGGAGTGATAGAGCGGCTCTGGTGGGCACCTGGCCCTCAGCCAGGGTCAACCCACCACACTGATGTTTCAAAGTGTGTATGAAATCTACTAAACTGGGGAGATATGAAAGCATACCATTGAACTCAACAGGATCTAGTTCACAAGCTGCTTAGCCCCTCAGTGCTTTGGGAGATGGGACACACTGCCTCTCACAGGAACAAATAGCAGTTTACTAGGACAAAAAAAAAATATGAACTTCATTGTTTTGGAAATGTTCTGTGTAAAGAATGAAAGATTGCCACTGAAAGCTCACTGACACTTCCACAAGGAGATTTGAGGAAGAAATTTTTGTATACAAAATTACAAGTTTTGTTTCAGTGTAATATGAAAATATGCTGGTGAGGATATGCTTGCAAAACAAGTCAAGTTGTTTAAGAAATGTCAGAATACTAATGCACTAGAGTAATCTTATTTATTCTCAAATTCAGTCTTTTACTGTTGTAGTTAACCACTAACTTTGTTCCCTAGTTATATTAAACCCTATTTCATTATTTCTTTAATAAATTACATAACAAATCTTAAAGTTCTTTATTTTCAGTAAAGGATACTTGTATGTTCTTTTAAGGTTAATTTTAAAAGTTTCGAAAGACTTAATGTATACAAATTGAAAAATGATATTTTCTGTGTGCATAATTTTTATTTCCTGTTTTGATTTCCATCTTTTCTTTATATGATATTTTAACATAATTTAATTATCTAATATAGCTAACCAAGAGTGCAGAATCTAGAGGAATGTTTCACTTCTGCTGCCTGGCAACTAGTTAGATGTAAGATATGTTAGCATTGCTGATGCAACATGGACAACCAATTAACAATGAGGTGACCTTTTTCTTTCTTTATACAGTTGTCATTCAGCAGTACATCTCTAACGAGCATCTTGAGTTCCTGAGAGCCTCTACTAAAAAGTATTGTCATTTCCGATGAACATACTGATGGCTGAAGTAGAGCTTTTGATAAATGAATACCTTTTATCAGCCTTGCTCTCTGGGACCCATTAGGCAAGGTTTTATATTGTGTATCATTTAGGGAACTTAAGATGTAGAAATATATTGAAATAAAGATAACACTGTACTCCAAGCTGAATTATAGGACCACCCCTTTGCATATAAAGGTGGTATGATATAAAGAGGTCACAAGCTAATAAATAATGTAGCTCTACGTAGTGCTCAGAATGGATTAAGTGTCCATGAAATGTAGTGAATTGACAAAGGTACTCAGTAATCTCAGCCTACAATAAGTTCAGTATAGAGTGAGATAAGGCATCACTGTGCTTCTCTAAACCGTTTTATCTTGACAACAGAAAGCAGAAAGTCCACTTATTCTTGGGGTGCATAGGTTGTTTAGGCATGAGAATGTATTATAACTACAGCATCTTTCATCTGGGGATTTCAGAGACCTTGAAGTAACCCTCTTATTTCTGTGAACCACATTAACATTTTCATACACTTGAAATAACCTACATGAAAATCAGACAGATCAGTGTTTTGATGTACAAACATCTGTCTGCAGGATTTGTTGGGCTACAGTGTGATAGGAAGAGCTGTAAATAATTTGTAAAAAAAATCAGGGAAGGATTTTTGCCACTTTTTCTGTTTGTATGCAATCTGAAGGTATCCTCTCAGGGGCAGAGAGCAGAATTGCTTTTAGGAGGAGACTGATGCTCAAAATATAATGAAAATTGGACAGCCAAAAGTGACATACTTTTCACAATGGGGAAGTTATGGGTCAATTAGAAATAGACAGTTAAATATTTTGTCAGAGGAGTTTTCATGAAACTCAAGGAAGATATCTCCAAGATAAGTGAAGGATAAAAGATAAATCTGACCTGTAACATAGCTGGGAAGACAAGTGTATAGAAAGAAAGATGGTAGGGGCCACTGGACAGGTGGCAAATGACTAAAGCGTTCATGCTGCCTTTCCTCTTTCCGGAAGAGTTTTGAGGGAGGAGAAAAAGAAAGAAACTGTCTGAGAGGGGAATGATGAAAGAGAACTGATACAGATCTTTCCTTAGAGGCCTGACATTAATGAGCCTGTAATGGGCTTATTAGGCTAAGTTATCTTTTGCTGAAATAAGTAAAGTTAAGCGGTTATGCTAATAAGAAATAGTGTATCAGGACAGATTAAAAAGGGAAGAGTCAAAAGTAAAATATGGAACTCTGTGTTGCTAATCACTTACAAGCAGTTTGATCACAAACCAGGTAAAATTGAGGGTTGCAGGACTTTTTTCAGTTATCTTGTTTGAAAACTAAATTATCTCCTCTAAGATGATGTATTTCTTACACAAACATTATTAGTTATATATGAGCACACACATTCACATAACTTCATGAGAAACATTTATGGTTTTTTTTGAGTAAATATAAAAGGTTATCACACTTTCTGTTTAACAGAGGTTTGCCTGTTTATATGGTTGAGAAACTCTTATGTTGGACATTTGTTCTGTCTCTTGAAGGCCAACATGACAGCATAAACCAAATAAACGACTTCACTGATGTATATCATAGGATACATGTCAACAAAGTACTCTTTAATGGGTAGTGCAGGGGGTTGGAGGAAGAGTTTTTTGTTTGTTTGTTTGAAGATTTTGACAATTTGGTTAGTTTTGCAAAAAGTATGGTCTATCTTTATCCCTGTTCTGTTGCTATCTGCCAAATGACACATCAACCTCAATAGCTAAAGTTTAAGCTAAAATAAGGTAATTAAGCCACAGCAGTTTAGAATAAGGTTTGATTTGGCTAGGTTTCATCTTTTAAAGGTTTCACTCAAAATGTTTTGTGGAGTAGTTGAATTCAGAATAGTAGTTTGACAGGCCTCTTCCTGGACCACCTGGTGCCTTGCTGCAAGTGCCAGTGTCTCTGAGGTCTTGCTTGGAAGAAAGCATGTGGGAAAGCTATAGCCTGGATCCAGTAGTCACGGAAACATTGAAGACCTTGGCTGTAGGCAAGGGATTCCTGAACCTGGCATACTGTGACTGCTCCCCTGGGAGAATAACACCCTGGGATTCAAGGTCCACAATTTGAGTGACTTGACCGTGTTGTAGAGTTTCTACGTCTGTTTTGTGGAATCACAGAATGGCCAACCTCAGCCATTCTGTGATTACACAAAAGTGATGTCTGGACATCATCTAGTCCAACACCCCTGCTCATATCAGGGTCAGCTAGAGCAGGTCATTCAGGACTTCAGATATCAGGTTTCAAATATCTCCAAAGATGGAGACACCACAACCCCTCCAGGAAACCTGGTCCAGTGTTTGCCCACCCTCACAGTTAAGTGTCTTCACACACTTAAATGGAATTTCCTGTATTTCAGTTTGTGTCTAGTGCTTTTTCTCCTGTCACTGGATGCCACTGAGGAGAGTCTTAATAACATTTTTTGTCTGTGGGAACTCTCATCTGTAAAAGAATGACTCATGCACTCAACGAAAAATGTGGAATAAGATTTGTGAAGGGAATAAGAGACAGCTGAGTGTTAACATACTTGATCCACAGCTGTAAGACCCAGTTTGTGTACTAGGGGCACTACATATTAGGAGTGTGTCCTGGTTTTGGCAGGGATAGAGTTAATTTTTTTCCTAGCAGCTGGTATAGTGCTGTGATTTGGATTTTGGATGAGAAAAATGTTAATACCACACTGATGTTTTTAGTTATTGCCAAGCAGTCAGGGACTTTTCAGCTTCTCATACTGCCCTGCCAGCACGAAGGTGGTGGGTGCCCAAGAAGCTGGGAGGGGACACAGCCAGGACAGCTGACCCAAACTGGCCAAAGGGATATTCCATACCATATGATGTCATGCTCAGTATATAACTGGGAAGTTGATGAGGAGGCAGGGCAGCTCGGGAACCAGCTGAGCAGTGGCTTCAGGTGGTAAGAAATTGTGCTGTTCATAATTTGTTTTGTATATTCTATTATTATTATTATTATCATCATCATCATAGTCATCATCATCTTCCTTTTCTGTCCTATTAAACTGTCTTTATCTCAACCCCTGAGTTTTACCTTTTTTTTTTTTTTCCTCCTTTTCAGTTCCCTCCTCCATCCCACTGGGCAGGGGAAGTGAGCGAACTTTTGTGTGGTTCTTTTAGCTGCCTGCCAGGTTAAACCACAACAGAGTGTAGAAGGAGGGTGCCATAAAAGGAAGTGTTTAATGGTGTAAGGATATGTGGAGGATTTTTTATTCAAATCTTTTTCAGCTAATTCCTTTAAAAATGTAATGCCTCTCTCTTATTTTTAACCGTCATTTAGATCTGGTCTTTTGCTTTTCTGATCAGTGTGATCATGATCTCTACCATTTTGTTTCTAACACATTCATTAAGTTTGGCTTGTCATTTAAGACCACGTTAAGAAATATATACATATTTGCAAAATGGATGTGCTAATTCAGACTGTAGCCACATTTTGTATTTGAATGCAGATCAGCATGATGTTATATTTTTATTTTACTGCTCTCCTTTCCATTTAATTTTATTGGATATCATTGAAAGTCATAGATACAATATGCTTAACTCCCAAAACTATAGTGAACTGGCATTCAGGAGGTTTTGCATTGGCACTGAAAGCATGTGTGTTTATAGAATAGAATTTATAATAGAACACATTTGTTTACATTTGTTAAATGGATATTTATCAAATGTTTTTTTCAAACTTGGAATATGTTTACTGCAATATCTTTGGGTCAGTATTAATAATTGTGCCATATGCCTGTATATTTCTGAACCAGGTGGCTGACAATCATGTATAGTGGTCTCCAGATGAGCAGCAGTTCAGTGACAGCAACAAAAAACTCTTGTAATGTGCACATATTACTATGAACGATCCTTTTTTCCTTCTTAAACTTTCTTGGTCAGTTCCAAATATCATTTCAGCATCGAATATCCTATTCTTAGATCATCATTAAATTTATTTTTTTTAATGTACGATTGAACAACAGATGTTACTAAACAAAGAACATCAATATTAGCATTATCCTCTCTGCAGTGCTGGTTAAGTTGCTGGTATTGTACATCTCTTGCAAGAGTACACAGACTAGTAGGTGCTGTATCATGTAGTTCCCCAAAATTACCTGTGTCTCTATAGTCAGAATAAACTTATTTCCATAAACTCTACTTTGTCCTACCAATTTCTGTTCAGAGACAGTTTAGATGCTTCCATTTTGCCTAATCTATTTCTGCACCCGTGCTGCACGTTGGTGTTTGACAAGACCTACATTCTTTTCCAGTCCTTCATTGAATAATGAATAGCACAATTCCAGCTGTGGTACTATTGGAGAAAGAAAACTTTTTCATAATGTCAGGTGATCAGAGGCTGTACTTCATGCATAAGATTTTTTTTCATTCCAACTTATTTTTCATTCCTGACTCATAAAAACAATTGCAGCCAGTAGATAGGGTTGGTCTAAGGTTTTCAAAGACTTTTCTTCAACACAATCTCTGACTTTATATGTACTAATCTTTCCCTCACAATATCCAAGTACAAAGAAAGCGGTAGCGTGGTTTTCAGTGTTTTCTAGTTCATCTATCAGTTGTAATTTTTGAGTTGATCCACTATGCTACTGTATGACTTTTGGGTTTTGGTATATATAATAAATATTGTGTATAATGTGAGTTTCCAATGCATATTTTTTCATGTCTAAAAAAAATGTTTAAATTCTTTCAGAGGGAGATTCATACTCTAAGTCAAAGTATATGGAGTTGTTTATTTTCCTTAAAGTTTGAAAAATTAGAGTGACATATAGAGAGTTTACCTAAGTAAGTTGGCCTGTTATTTACCTTTTTTATACCGACATACATACATACAGAGAGGTATTTTTAAGAACATGGAACGTTCCGATTTTAATGGAACTTCAGCCAGAGAAGAATCACAGTTTTATTGCAGTCATAAATCTTGAACTTAAATAAAACCTATTGTTTCAGAGAGGAAATCTTTCTTTTATGGATAAACTTGAATTAATACTGGTACATGTATAGGCTCTTTTGAGAGAGACTCCCATACTGCTTTTGTTTTCACTTTGACCAGTTCCATTTTTCTTGTTCTTTAACTAAAAAAAAAAACCAAACCAAAAAACCCAACCCCCCCCCCCCCCCCCGAATTGGTTTGCTAATAAAACAATTTACCAAGAAAGAACTAGATGATCTTTAAAAGTCCCTTCCAGCCCAAACCATTCAAAATTCAGAATGATAATTCTGTAATTCTCCTATTATTCTAAATGGACTGTGTGCAACTGCTTGTCAGCTAGACCACTAAAACACTTCATCAGTACATGAGAAACAAAAAATAACATACAGCCTTGATTTTGCTCTACTCTTGTTTGAAAAAAGGATCATTCAAATTTTCTCTTGCACTTTTACATCTTTAATCTTTATATGCATATGGAAATGTCACTGCTCCACTGAAACAATTAGGGGTATGTTTATGAATCCCCAGAACAGTCACCACATATAACGAATGCAAATTCTGTGGTTCTGCTCCCAGAATATCCATTTACTTTCTGAAAAGTTTTTCTCCTCTGGAATTACTCATTCACACTGTGTGGATCAACCTGTGTTAACACCAGGAAAGAAAATGTTAAAGTGACCAAGTTTAGCTATTTTGTAGACAATAAAATGATTTTGTAATGTGAACCACTGGGTAAAGAGAGAGAGAGAGAAAGTATTCTGAAAGATTTACACAGATTTCTTTTTTCTCTGCAGATTCTTTTTAGTGAAGCATCTGTAGCTTGGATTTCATTGAATGACCTTGAAATTACTGTCAAGCCCTTCAGATAACTGCTAGATTTGGCAAGGTTAAAAGGTAAGTGAAATTTTAAACATTAAAGCAAATCACTTTAAGAAAATTGAAACCTCTATATTTGGTAGATATTCTTATTAGAATAGTTATTAATAAAACATCTGACATCTGTAAGGGGAGGGGCTCTTTCTAATCTGGTTCAAAACTTATTGCTTTATTTATGGTAGTTTCTAAGTTGTAAGTTAAAAAAAAAAAAACTGCAGAAAGGAAATAGAAAAGTGGAATTGCAAACAAATTTTTCTCTATATGACTTGGGATCATTAAAACAAGAATTCAAGTTTTGAAATCTACTAGATGTGACAGGAGGGAAAATGAAAAGTGGAGTTCTCTGTATAACTAAGAAACCTGTTTCATCTGTGGATTTACAAATAAGGAAGGTGTAGTTCTTTGATTTTTTCTGTTTATTTTTAAAGCAGAAAACAAAGACTGGTCAACCTTAATTGACATAATCAAGTGAAATGGAAAGAGTTAAATAAACACAAGGCTGACAAAGCTGTCATGCCAGGGCTTGGTCATTTACATGATGCTGGATGTCTTTTGTGAAATAAACCTGAGTAAAGCCAGTGTCATCAAGTATACTGATTTTGCTAGACAGATTAGAGAAAGAATATCTATGTAATCAGTCCCTCACACTAAATATAATATGTAAAATGCTTACTTAAAACATTAATATAAATCAAGAGGAATTAAATTAATTTTGTATAAATGAGCATTCCTTTTATCTCTCAGAAAGCCATTTTTCATCCTTTACATACTTGTGGGTCAGATATTGCCTCAAGGAGAAAGAAAGTTCATGAACAATTTAAAAATCATCATTTCTGTTTTTGATGAGAGCAATAAGAAGAGCTTTCAGAGGTCAGAGGACTGGAACACCTCTCCTGTGAAGAAAGGCTGAGAGAGTTGGGGTTGGTTGGAGAAGAAAAGCCTTTCAATATATAAAAGGGGGTTATAAGAAAGATGGAGAAAGACTTTATACCAAGGCCTGTAGTGATAGGATAACAAGCAATGATTTTACATTGAAAGATTGTAGGTTTAGATTGGACATAAGGAAGACATTTTTTATGATGAGGGTGGTGCGACACTGGAACAGGTTGCCCTGAGAAGTTGTAGATGACCCATCCCTGGAAGTGTTCAAGGTCAGATTGCATGAGGATTTGAGCAACCTGATCTAGTGAAAGATGTCCCAGCCCATGGCACATGGGTTGGACTAGCTGATCTTTGAAGAACACTTCCAACCCAAAGCATTCATTCTATGATTTTATTGTGTGCCTGGGTATTTGAAAACACTTGGAAAATATTCCTCATTTTTATACAGAATTCCCAAATCCTCCTGATGATAGAAACTTCTCCCTTGATTATGCAAAGCATTTTGAATGACTCATAAAACAGAAAATGTTTTTTAAAATACTGTTCTAAACTATGTAAACTACTATTTGCAAAATATTTTATCATACTGTTTTGAAGCAAACGTATTTTTCTGAAATGCTGTATCAACATTGTGCATATCCCTACATCTGCTATTATTCTTAGCAATGACTTGCTATTATTCTTAGCAAACTGACTTTGCTATGCCATTAATAACAAAATCTGGCTTGAATGTCTTTTTTCACTAGCACATAATGGTATCAGAGATCTGTTTTAATCTTTCTTTTTACTTTCCTGTTCACTCCTAACACTATCCTCATTTCATATCTGCTTAAAACTCTGTTGATCTTTCCCTTATTGACACAGAAAAATCCAATTTCAATTCATAACACTAGTAAAATCTATAGAATAAATAACTATAGAAATGGGATGTATCCATTCTGAGCAACAGCAGTGTGAAAAAAATTACTAAGTGGATCTTCTAATAATTGTTATCTTAACAAGAATTTTAACAGTTTCTACTGGTGGTTCGATGTCTAATTCTATCATCTAAAGGAAAACAGAAACTGAGTAATTCAGTGGAACAAAATTAATTATTACACAAGATCTATATTGACTCAGTCCATTGTAGGTATTAGTAGTAAAAAAATATAATTGTCTGTCAAACTGTAATATAGTTTGTGAAAACAGAGTTCATACTTGGAACTTTAGGGAATGTGACAGAAAAGACTTCTGTCTGAATCTCATAAGCACAGTAAAATCATCATAATGAAAGACTATAACCTAGAATAATAAAAGCACTAATTGTGCATTAATATTAGTGTCAAGAAATAGATAGCAGAGAGAAGTCTTTGGAGAAAAAAAAAATATTACCCCTGCTGTACCAAACTGTTAGAAAATTGGAAGCACAGACCTAGTATTATGATGATGTTGGTTTTTTCATCCAGATTATTGTCAATTAATTATTGCACTATACTTTTATATCTTTTTGAAGCACATGTTAATAGCTCCTGTCAAAACTGAGTCTAGAAGCTAATAAAACTCTTACATCATTATGTCCATTTATGCTCCAGGTAAATAGAATAAGTCAGAACTTGAAAAATAATTTATTGGATGAAGAAAAGGTAAGGATTACTTAGGAACCAAGCATTCATTTAGCGTTAATAGGTATTATCATCAGTTATTCCAGTTATTTGTGGCAACCAATACAGGTAAATTTTTAATGAGGTGATGGAGACAGGTTTCTGTTCTGTATTTCTTTTCCAGACAAAACCTTTGCTGCCCATTAGTAGTAGCTCATTCTTTAGATAACATGGTTTGCAAATAGATTTTTAATATTTTTCATTTAAATTTATTTTCTCCAATATTTGATTTAAAGAAGTCACTGTTAGCAATCTGATGATATGCAGTTGTTTCTAGGCCATTGAATTTCACTTCTACTTGACTTACTACTAGTTTGTAAATAAAAAAAGGTGATAATAATTCAACAGAGAAAAAAAATTAATGAAACAATTGTCAGTATAGGAATATTTTGGCAATATCAATATTGTATTTATTTGTCAGGAACACGAGACATATTTTTTCAGGTGGTGAATTTACTATTCAGTCTTTGTGCATGACAAAACTAATTCCGATTCATACCCTCTCTGGTCACAAGAAGAAACATGACAAGTCCTTATTCTCTGTATCTTCAAAGCATGCAGTTTTCTTAGTCTCTGACTGTACGTGATCTGCTTTATCTATTTGCTGGTATTGTACTGTATTTTGAATAAAATAACATTGTCTGATGTATCTAATGTAAGCATAAATTCATCTTTTTTGTTGAGCTCAGGACTTAAATCCTTAACAAAGTGGATTTGGCATATGAAATCACTTTCTGGTTTCTATTTTGATAGGCTTATATATAGTTGCTAATAAAATCACTGACACCTATATCCATGTAATATTGCATACACCAGAGAGAAAGATATACAAAGTGAAAATGTGCAACATATTTTATTTGATTGGCTATAAACTCTCTGATGCATTTCAGGAGGTGAAAATAGTGTTTCCTGATGTATTTCAGGAATAAATCCTTTATATCTGATTAAAATGCAGATGAGCATCATAAACTATTGTAATTTGATAGGGTTGATCTCTTGATGCAATCTTTTTCCATCTGCTTCAGGTGTAAAGCTTAGAGGGAATTTGCTACAATTGCTGAACGCAATTTGGGTTCAGATAGAATCCCCAAACCTGAAAGTCCCTATGTGAATGAAAACTCCTTTTTAATACTTCTGACATTTCTGCTATTTCAAAAAATCCTGCAACTTTATAATAAAATCATTGTTAGTTATGAGAAATTATGGAACTGCTAGTGAAAATCTGCATGAGAACAAATGGAAAATCTGAATGACTCTGATGTTAGGATCTAATCTCAAATTTCAAATCTTAAAATACTGATAATGTTAATTCAGTAATTTTTAGTTCTTAGGTGGTTTACTTACTTAAGACATAAGGAGAGATACAACAAGCCAGAAGTCAGTGTAAGTGGCTTAAAGGCATTTATGTCTCTGTGCTTTGCAGATCATCTCCAGATTTTATCAACTGCGGGCTAGGATCTTCTATTATGGATTTACACTACAAGGCTTGTTTAGGGAAGGGAAGGAATCCCAAACTCTCTTATCTCTGAACATTGTTGTTTTGTTGTAAGGATCTAAGAGTAGCTTGTAGAGATTCCATCACATTAGAACAATCAATAAATGTGAACTTTAGCATACCTATACTTATAAATTAGTAGGGGGACACAAATTTTTTGGAGTAATGGTCACTAGCCAAAAGAGACTAGGAGGTGAGAGTTATATTACTAAAAGTGTGTAAGAGAGAAAGGGAAACATTATCGAAAAGGTAATTTCCTATTTAACAGATGTTGAATAAACAGAGCAATAGTTACTTTAAAAAAAAATATATATATATACATTTTTATTTGGTAGGAGGAATAAGAAAACTGCCCTTTCAGTAAAATATTGTACACATTTTATGCAAAACAAATAGTGTGCTTTGAAAGCTGGCATGGAATGCAGGGATCAGCAGTGGTTTGACATTGAGAAATTAAGCTCAGTTATTTAGTGGCAGAAAACTCTACTCAATGAGCAAAGGAAAATATATATAACACTAAGCTTGCAAAAGTCAGTATTACTTTATAAAATGGTTGCCTGTCAACAGGAGCTTTCTTTATAACTTTTGTTATTGAAAAAAGTCATTGAATATTCCATTCACTCTTTTTTCAGTTGTTTTTTTGATAGCCTGATTGATTGTCATCATATTGTACACTGATTTCCCCAAAGTGTTCTTTTTTAAAGAACATCTGGATGAGTCCAAATCTGCAAGACTTTTTTTTTTTTTTTTTTCTTTTTCTATGATCCCTGGAGTTACATGGTCCTGCTTATGTTCTGAGCAAGAACTCCCCATGTTAGAAGATTACACCCTTGAATACTAGAATGTCGTATCTTATGCTGCTGGACTGAAGAGATGATTAACTCTCTGAAGAACTGAAAGTAGATACAGATAGTAATAGAAACATTCTTAAGGGTAAAAGAAATTAAAGACTAAGTGATCATAGAAACTTGATTTTTCAGAGTGTATTGCTTAGTGAGTATGTGTACTTTTTATAGATACTTTTATTAGAGATAATAACTAAAAACTAATACCTCTCCAAGGGGAGAAAACATCAAGGAAAAACGTCTATGCAGAAGAAAAAACAAATATCTAGAAAGTATATTATGATTTTTTTTTCCTTTAAAATGCTAGGAAATAAAGTTAATTTCTGGAACTATGAGGAAATAACCTGATTTCCAAACCTTTAACTATTATGTATGAACGAAAATTGGCAGTGGTTGTACAATGAAGTTAATGGCTGACACTATGTGATAGAAATTACAAATAGAGGGTGAAATGTAATAAGTAATTGGTAACAGAATATTTTCTGATATATTAGAAAGACTATAGCCTAAATAAGGCTAAGTTTACCAATTTCTGACTGTAGTAAAATAAATGCTAGCATAATTGTCTATAAGCAATTTGTTCAGCTTTCTAGTCTGAACAAGAAATAATCTCTCTTCAGTTTGCATCTTGACAACTGTCACAAATTTTGCTTCCCTACTCCGTCTTTTAATATCTTTGTCATTTACTATTTTTAATCTTCTATGACTGTTACTGTTGACTCTGAACTCTCAGGTACTGTAAAGCAGAGTGGAATTCTGTGGAACTGTCTCATTTCAAGTTCCTTGTGTGTAGTGATACAGAGAGGGGAGAAATGAAGATGTTAAAGCTCCTCTTAGTAAAGTGACTTGCAGATAATCATAAGGTGCTTCTTGCCTACTGAGGAGATGGGAACTTTCCTGGTGGTGCATTAGAGAGGTTTCAAAATACACAATAATATTTATTTATTTATTTATTTACTCTTAGCAAAGAAAATGTCCCTTAAAAGGGCTAAAATATTTTATAAAGTTATCTTCTCTTCTCTTCTCTTCTCTTCTCTTCTCTTCTCTTCTCTTCTCTTCTCTTCTCTTCTCTTCTCTTCTCTAGCAGTTGCGGATTAGACACCTCTAAAAGCAACAACATACTAATTGTTCTAAAATGCTTCTTCTTTTCTTGATTTCAATATACAATTTCCATTAATATGAAGTATGAAACCAACCTCTACAAACACACACACACATATATAAATAAATAAAATGACTTGGTTGCAGAGCAGTGATACAGCTGAGCAAATTTACCAGCTCACTGGAGATACCAGTCCTTTTTCCTTACTTCCTTTTGTATTCTCAGCTATGTATTATTTCTAGCTCTATTGCACCATAGTCTGTCCCCTTCATGAATTAATTCAGCCTAGTAAGCTTAGATCATACCATAGGAAAAAAAAAATTAAAAAATCCTGCATACTCACATCTCAGAGGGGTCACTCTAATTCCAGAAGTGAGTCAAGACCACATGGCAGGAGTGGGGGAGGGAGAGGGAAAATGGAATGAGAAAGTGAGGATTGCTCCTTTTGCAACAATCACTAGTAATAAATATTTTTAACACTGGAATACACCACAAATAAGGGTTTTTTTTTCCCAACAGTTTGTCAAACAAACATAGTTTGCTTCAAAGCTTGATGAGGTAGCCTTTAGCTTTCCTGAAACGCCAGACATTCTAAAAGTCAGGATGGTTTTTACAAAAAATAATTAGCTTACTTGTTTCACTTTTTTTAGTAATGAATACATTTCTTCAGATGTTATGGAAATAAGCTATTGGTTCAGAATAGAATAATATATTCACTCAGTCTCCAGATAAATATATTAGCAGAAAATCCTGTCTCACCCAAGAATTATACCGATTTGTTGACTTGAATGTTTACTGCAAAGTCTAACAATAACCTTAAGTACTTTTTAACATTCAGTTGTTACTTCAAAGTCCTTCAGTTGGCTTCATGATCATTCCTATCTATTTTATCAAGACATCTTGATGAAAATGGAATCTGTGGAGGTAACATTCGTTGTGAAATATCCTGTGCAAGCAATTACAACATTCAAACATTAATGTCTGTAGTTGTATGTTCTCTGATTCATCTTAAAAACAAAGATCACAACCACCATCATCACCTGCTTGTTGGAGAGAGTCTAGAGGAGGGCCATGAAGATGGTCAGTGGGCTGGAGCACCTCTCCTATGAGGACAGGCTGAGAGAGTTGGGGTTGTTCAGCCTGGAGAAGAGAAGGCTCCAGGGAGACCTTAGAGCAGCCTTCCAGTACCTGAAGGGGGCCTGCAAGAAATCTGGAGAGGGACCATTTACAAGGACATGGCGTGATAGGACAAGGGGTAATGGTTTAAAACTGAAAGAGGGCAGATTTAGATTAGATATTAGGAAGAAATTCTTTACTCTGAGGGTGGTGAGGCACTGGAACAGGTTGCCCAGAGAGGTTGTGGATGCCCCCACCCTGGAAGTGTTCAAGGCCAGGTTGGGTGGGCCTTTGGGCAACCTGATCTAGTGGAGGGTGTCCCTGCCCATGGCAGGGGGGTTGGAACTAGATGATTCCATTCTCTGATTCTATGATCATCGTCATCACTTGTCCACAATGATATCAAAGTTCTTGAAGGATTGGCACCAGGGAAGTTCTCATTATTATTTTCATATAAATAGAAATTACTTGTACAATAGTAATACTTATTTAATAAGGTATTACTAAATCTAATTCTGTAATTTGTCAGATCTTTAAAATGTGTTGTTTATGTTATGCTTTCTCATTTTAACTTACCAAAGTTCTTCCTCAGTTTCTAAGTGATTCTAATTTCTGAAATCTGTTTATGCTTAGCTGTGAAAAGTACAAAAAGATTTTATACAAAGAAATAGATCATTGAAATCTGTATATATTTTCAATAGTTGATAAAATTGAATTCTACTTAAGTCATGAATTTTAATTAATAAAGTATGTTTTAGCAGTAGATAAAACTACAGCAGAAAAGCAGTATTAGATATTTCAGAATTTTGATATTAATATACATATAAGATTTTCAGTCTACTTTACTTGCTGGTAGAAATCTTCCTTTGAAGCTATTGATCTTCTTAGTTTAGAAATGTCATCTTATATTTAAAACAATAAAGCTTAGTAATGTGATATGAAAATGGGGCTTCCAAGTGACCTGACATATGAACTTGCAAATATTTAATTTTGATCACAGCATGGAAACAAACTTGTAAATTAAGAAGAAAAATAAAAAAACTCAAACAAAACCCAAATCCCCCGCAATGAACTGAAAAAAACCCAAACAAACAAACAAACAAACCTCAAAACAAAGCAAAACAACCCAGCACAAAATGTATGAAAAGAACTTAAGAGCTTGTGCTCCAGAACCCACAAAATTTGTACATTGACCAAAGTTTAACAACTGGCTGGGCTTGATGAATTGTGATTGACACATTGTCTTAAAACCAAAGGTGGCAATTTTCTGATGCTAACTGTATTCTAATAGTTGCTGCCCTCATTCCAATGTACTTATAAAGAGCTAGCTAGTAACTGTGTCTTTTTATTTCTTTAGGTTTAATTTAATGCTTAATCCTTTCCAGTTAAGTGTAAAGAAGCACATGTATTTCACAAATACCTTAACATTTTAAGATTACGAGAAGATTTTGTCAGGGCCAGCTTCTGTACCACTCTATACCAGTTTGAAAGTGATGAGCTACTTGGAATGTTTCTTTATGAAATAAGAACAACCTCACATTTTCACATAGAAAGAGAACAATAGTTCTCAAAGACGCTTTAGAAGCTGATAGAACAAGCTTCCCATCTAAGGCCAGTATTAGCTGTACATCTGCCAGGCATATCCCAGTTTTATTTAATCCGTTGTAAAGAACTGACTGTTAGAATACTTCAACATCCTTGCTTTTGGTACTTTTTTTCATTATCTGAACGTTTTCAATCATCTCAGTTATAGAGAAGGCTAGTTTTCCTTTCCTCCTTGGCCTATGATATGTTTATCTCCTCTCAGTTTTCTGCAGAGAGGGTAAACCAGGCCAGCTTTTCATTACAGGATTTTTAGGGGAAAACTTAATTCATTCCTATTACTTTTTTCTAAACTCTTTCTATTTCTGGATGAGGGTATCGAGTGCACCCTCAGTAAGTTTGCAAATTACACCAAGTTGGGTGGCACCAAGCTGGGCAGGAGTGCTTGAGAGTAGGAATGCTCTACAGAGGGGTCTGGACAGGCTGGATCAATGGGCCAAGGCCAGCTATGAGGTTCAACAAGGCTCAGTGCTGGGTCCTGCACTTGGGTCACAACAACCCCATGCAGCATTACAGGCTTGGGGAAGAGTGGCTGGAAAGCTGCCCATCAGAAAAGGACCTGGGGGAGTGGGCCAACAGGTGCCTGAATATGAGCCAGCAGTGTGTCCAGGTAGCCAAGAAGGCCAATAGCATCCTGGCTTGTATCAGGAACAGTGTGGCCAGCAGGACTAGGGAAGTGATCGTCCCCCTGTACTTGGCAGTGGTGAAGCCGCACTTCAAGTACTGTGTTCAGTTTTGGGCCACTCACTACAAGAAATACATTAAGATGCTGGAGTGTGTCCAAAGAAGGTCAATGAAGCTGGTGAAGGGTCTAAAGAGCAAGTCCAATGAGGAGGAACTGAGGGAACTGGAGTTGTTTAGTCTGGAGAAAAGGAGACTGAGGAGAGAAAAGCAGACCTGATCGCTCTCTACAACTACCTCAAAGGATGTTGTAGCAAGGTGGGTGTTGGTCTCTTCTCCCAAGTAGCAAGTGATAGGACAAGAGGAAATGGCCTCAAGTTGCCTCAGGGGAGGTTTAGATTGGATATTAGGAAAAATTTGTTCACCAAAAGGCTTGTTAGGCACTGGAACAGGCTGCCCAGGAAAGCAGTTGAGTCACCATCCCCAGAGGTCATTAAAAGATGTGTAGACATGGCACTTAGGAATGTGATTTAGTGGTGGACTTGGCAGTGTTGGGTTAATGGTTGGACTCGATGATCTTAACAGTCTTTTCCAACCTAAATGATTCTATGATTCTATGATCTGGTTCATATTCTTTTAGGCAGCAGTTCCCAAAACTAGGCTCAACACCCTAATGATGGTTCTTTCCAGTCATAACCGGAGTCAAATATTGGCTTTACGTGTTTTCCTGGTTTTTTCCCCTCTCCATACAGCTCTATATCGTCTTCAGAAATCACTGAAAACAAAAAAGCCATTCCCCAGCCTGTATTTATGCAGTTGATTGTTTCTGCACTAGGTATAGAAGTACACTTACATAATTTGTGTGTAAATGAATGTATCTCTAATAAAAACCTTTCTATTGTTCTGGAACTGTTTTACAATTTGTTGAGGTAATTGTAATTACTGGTTTTATCCTAGAGCATTCTTGTTATCCTCCAAAGTTTTGAGTTGTCTGGAAATGGAATATTTTTATTTCTTATTACATTATACAGGTAATTTATTAAAATATTGAATGGAGCTAGACCCACAAGAAGCTATTGTAGAGCAGCAGCTCTTGTCACAGCAACCACTTCAGCAGGGTTTTTATCAACCTGTGTTATGCCAGCAAGATCTACCTGACAAGAACACCAGGAATATCACCATGTTTAACTTAATTCTGCTGTTTTTCCACCACCTCACCATTAAGTTTCCTGTAAGGGAAATTAGTCAAGGTTTTTTTCTTGACTGGACCGATTTTGTTAAGAAAAGAAAACAAATATTTGATGAAGAGAGAAAGGATAGAGTTTTCAGATATTGAATGAGTGGTAAAGAATTACTCCAGTTATAATTCCAGTTATAATGCATTTATTTCTAAAAATTATTGTAACTTTCAAAGGACATGTTTTTACTCCATTGTTTTCAAATGAAACAGTATTTATTATTTCTCCTTACTTGTAGTTTTGTGTATTTAGGGAAAGAATAATGCTGGTATCAAGTATGCTGAAGCAAACTTGTTTTCAAAAGGCACTATCATATACTTGAGGCCTGCATAAACGAAAACCCATTCTTAAGTCATTTTTTAGAATGCACTGTAAATAGTTTGTCTACTTGAAGTTGTAGAATAATACAATAGTAAGGATTTCTGATGACAATTAGGCTTTTATCACTCAAACAGATTTAGATAATGAAAATTTTATACTCCATTAGCTTACAATTTAGAGAACTTTTTCTTTCTTCCTTTCTCTCCACATGAAAGAAGACCATTTACCAAGGTTTCAAATGCAGCCAGCTTTAATATAAAACACAATTTAATACTTTTAACACAATAAATATAATGCTTTAAATGAAGTGATTGTTAAAAAAAAACAAACCCAAACTTTAAAGTTGTATGAGTTTAGAAGCCAGCAAAAGCAAAATGATAGCATTATACAGTGAAAAGGGGGAACTTGGGCAGAGAAAATTTATTTCAGATTCTTACACCTTTACAAATAAGGTCAGCTTGAATTCAATGAATGTTCAATAAGATCTACAAATAAAATAATTCAATAGAAAAGCTAAGACTCTAATGCTTCTGTAATCAAATAATTATGTTATAGTTTTTAATAGAGTGTTATTACTGTCTACTAGAGAGGGAAGAAATAGCTTCATGATACATATTTTATTTTATTTTATTTATTTTATTATTTTTATTTTTACTTTATTTTTCAAATGTCCTGAAAGGTAGGTTTAATGCTTTGTACAGTTTTAGGTCTTTAATATGTATTTGTTCTGCCACATGAATTAATATCACATGCTGATTTATGACTGAGAGTAGTCTGCCAAATAATATAAGAAAACTTTTAAGAGTTTTCCTTCCTATTTCATCTTGCATATTCAAAATAAATGCAGTTTAGATTTTGTGAAACATGCTGGATTCAGAGGCCTGGTAATAAAATCTTGACAATAAATCACAGAATGAGGTCCCTATTGACAAAATTCTTTACATTGCTCATTATTTCATTTAAGTCAGAGAAGTGTGGGTAACTCATTAGAAATAGCACAGTGAGAGTTCTTTGTTATTTATTCTTGAAATATACTTGATTAAACAAAATAAGAAATTTATCAAACAAAACTCTTCAGTTTTGAATGATAATAGTGTTGTGTTATCCAGTGAAATTTAAAAGATTTTCAATGTATTAAAGTTTATATTGCTTTAATTACCTCATTGTATTATACTATTCACAGAATCACAGAATCACAGAACCACACAATGGTAGCAGTTGGACCTCTGGACATCATGAGTCCAACCCCCCTGCTAAAGCAGGATCACCTAGAGTGGGTTGCATAGGATCACATCAAGGCGGGTTTTGAATATCTCCAGAGAAGGAGACTCCACAACCTCTCTGGGCAGCCTGTTCTAGTGCTCAGTCATCCTCAAAGTGAAGAAGTTTGTCTTCATATTGAGATGGAACTTCCTGTGTTCCAGTTTGTGCCCATTGCCCCTTGTCTTGTCACTGGGCACCACTGAAAAGAGTCTGGCCTCATCCTCTTGACACCTGCCCTTTAGATATTTATAAGCATTGATAAGATCCCCTCTTAGTCTTCTCTTCTCCAGACTAAACAGACCCAGCGCTCTCAGCCTTTCCTCATGAGAGAGACGCTCAAGTCTCCTAATCATCTTTGGAGCCTTCCATTGGACTCTCTCCAGTAGTTCCTTGTCTTTGTTGAACTGGAGAGCCCAGAACTGGACACTGAACTCCAAATGTGGCCTCACCAGGGCAGAATAGATGGGGAGGATAACCTCCCTTGACCTGCTGGCCTTGCTTTTCTTAATGGACCCCAGGATACCATTGGCCACCTTGACCACAAGGGCACATTGCTGGCTCGTGCTTAACATGTCATCCACCAGAACTCCCAGGTCCTTCTCCACAAGAGCTGCTTCCCAGCAGGTCAACCCCTAACCTATACTGGTGCATGGGGTTATTCCTCCCTAGGTGGAGGACCCTACATTTGCCCTTGTTGAATTTCATTAGGTTCCTCTCCACTTAAGTCTCCAGCCTGTCCAGGTCTCACTGAATGGCAGCAACAGGCTTCTGGTTTATCAGTCACCCCTCTCAGTTTTGTATCATCAGCAAATTTGCTGAGGGTAGACTCTGTCCCTTCATCTAGGTCATCGATGAATATGTTGAATAAGACTGGACCCAGTACTGACCCCTGGGGAACACCACGCCTCCAATTAGACCCTGCACAGTTTATCACAACCCTCTGAGCCCTGTCATTCAGCCAGTTCTCAATCCACCTCACTGTCCACTCATCTAACCTACACTTCCTAAGCTTACCTATGAGGATGTTATTGGAGATAGTGCCAAAAGCCTTAATGAAGTCAAGGTAGACAACATCCACTGCTCTCCCCTC
Organism: Balearica regulorum gibbericeps; assembly: GCF_011004875.1. Taxonomy (NCBI): domain Eukaryota; kingdom Metazoa; phylum Chordata; class Aves; order Gruiformes; family Gruidae; genus Balearica; species Balearica regulorum. The sequence goes on along the minus strand of NC_046184.1, from coordinate 47,632,264 downwards.
ATCTACCCAGCCAGTCATGCCATCATATAAGACTATCAGATTGATCAAGCATGACTCCCCCTTGGTGAATCTGTGTTGACCACTCCCAATAACCTTTTCCTCCACATGATTAGAGATGACATCCAGAAAAAGCTGTTCCATCAACTTTGCAGAGATGGAGGTGAGGCTGACTGGCCTGTAGTTCCTGAGTCCTCCTTCTTGCCCTTTTCGATGTTCAGACGGAATCTCCTGTGTTTCAGTTTGTGCCCATTGGCCCTGGTCCTGTCACTGGGGATGACTGAAAAGAGCCTGGCTCTACCCCCTTCACAACATCCCTTCAGGTTTTCATACACACTAAGATTCCCCCCGAGCCTTGTCTTCTCCAGGCTGAACAGTTCTGGCTCTCCAAACCTTTCCTTGCAGTAGAGGTCTCATTCATCTTTGTAGACCTTTGTTCTCTCTAGTAGCTCCCTATCTCTCTTGTGCTGGATAAAGTACTCCAGGTGCAGTCTCACCAGTAATTAGTGGAGGGGAGGGATCCCCTCCCTCAACCTGCTGGCAATGCTTTGGCTAATGCAGCTCAGGACACCCTTAGCTGTCTTTGTGTCAAAGGCGCATTACTGGTTCATGGTCAACTTCTTGACCACCAGGACCCCCAGGTCCTCTTCTGCAAACCTGATTTCCAGCTGGTTGGTCACTAGCATATGATGGTGCATCGGGTAGTTCCTCCCCAGGTGCAGGACTTTGTACATATCTTTGAAACTGCCTTTCATGAGTTACCTGTCAGTCAATTTCTCCAGCCTGTCGAGGTCTCTCTGGACAGTAGCATGACCCTCTGGGATATCAGCCACTCCTCCCATTTTTGTGTCATCATCAAACTTGCTGAGGATACACTCTGCCCCATCATCCAGATCATTAATGGAGACACTGAACTAGACTGGACCCAGTATTGACCGCTGGTGTACATCGCTAGTTATTGGCCTCCAACTATACATTGCATGACTGATCAGTACACTCTGTGCTCAGCTTTCAGTCAATTTTCAATCCACCTTGCTGTCTGTTCATCTAGCCCATATTTCATAGGCTTCTCTGTGAGAATCTTATAGAAGTCAGTGTCAAAGACCTTACTGAAGTTCAGGTAGACAATAGCCATTGCTCTCCCCTCATCTACAAGAGCAGTCATTTCATTATAGAAGGTTATCCATTTGGTTAAGCATGAATTTTCTTTGGTGAATCCATGCTGACTACTCCCTATCACATTCTTGTCATTCATGTGCCTGGAAATGGTTTCCAGGATTAGTTGTTCCATTACCCTCCCAAGGATTGAGTTCAGTCTGACCAGCCTGTAGTTCCCTGGGGCCCTTCTTCTTGCCCGTTTTCAAGAAAGGAGTGACATTTGCTTTCCACCAGTCCTCAGGCACCTCTCCCAATTGCCATGATCTTTCAAAGCTTACTGAGAGTGGTCTCACACTGATATCAACCAGCTCCCTCAGCCCTTATGGGTGCATCCCATTAGGGTCCTTGGATTTCTGTATGCCCAGTTTGATTAAGTATTCACCAACCTGATTGTCTTCCATCATGGGTACATCTTCCTTGCTCCAGACATTCCCCCTGGTCTCTGGGGTACAGGATTTGTGGTGTGTTGACCTTGGCTGGACACCAGGTGCCTATCACTCCCCCTCCTCAACTGGGCAGGGGAGAGAAAATATTATCAAAGGCTCATAGGTCAAGATAAGGACAGAGAGATCACTCAATGATTACTGTCACAGGCAAAACAGATTCAGCTTGGGGAAATTAATTTAATTTATTGCCAATTACAACAAAAGTAGGATAATAAGAAATAAAAGCAAGTCTTAAAACATCTTCTCCCTACTCATCCCTTCTTCCTGGATTCAGTTTCATGCCTGATTTCTCTACCTCATCTCCCCAAGTGACAATGTGGGACAGGTAAATGGGGGTTGTGGTCAGTTCATCATGTGTTGTTTCTGCCAATCCTTCCTCCTCATGCTTTCCCCCTGCTTCAACACGGGTCCTTTAAATAGGGTGCAGTCCTTCAGGAATGGACTGCTCCAATGTGGGTCCTATCAGAAGACTTGCTTTAGTGTGGGCTCCTCTCCATGGGGTCACAGCTTTCCAGGAGCCTTCGCCAGCATGGGCTCTCCACAGGGTTACAGCCTCCTTCGAGGCATCCAGCTGCTCCAGTGTGGGGTCCTCCATGGGCTGCAAGGTGGATATCTGCTCCATTGTAGACCTCCATGGGCTGCAGGGGAACAGCCTGCCTCACTATGGTTTCCTCCATGGGCTGCAGGGGAATCTCTGCTCCGGTACCTGGAGCACCTCCTTCCCCTCCTTCTTCACTGACCTTGGTGCCTGCAGAGTTGTTTCTCTCACATATTCTCACTCCTCTCTCCCAGTTGCTGTTGTGCAGCAGATTTTACCCCTTCTTAAATATGTTATCACAGAGGTGCTATCACCGTCGCTGATTGGCTCAGCTTTGGCTGGCGGTGGGTCCATCTTGGAGACAGCTGGAACTAGCGTTGTCAGACATAGGGAAAGCTTCTCATATCTTCTCACAGAAGACAGCCCTGCAGCTGTTCCACTATCAAAATCTTTCCACACAAGCCCAATACAGGATTCCTGAAGATGAGTCTTGCTAATAAAGACTGGGGTGAAGAAGGCATTCAGTACTTCAGTCTTTTCTATGTCCTGTGTCACCAGGTCCCCTGCCCCATTCAGCTGTGGGCCCACATTTTCCCTAGTTTTTCTTTTGTTACTTGTATACTTATAGAAGCCCTCTTGTTGTCTTTGACAGCCCTGGCCAGATTCAATTCCAGGTGTGCTTTGTTTTTCCTAACACCATCTCTGCATGCTCAGACAGTATCTCTATTCATCCCAGGTTACCTGTCCCTGCTTCCACCTTCTGTATACTTCCTTTTTTATGTTTGACTTTTGCCAGGAGCCTCCTGGCATTTTTGTTTGACTTCCTGCTTATTAGGATGCACTGCTGTTGAATATGTGACCTTAATCCATAGCAGATTCTTGAGGAAGCCAAAGTTTGCTCTCCTGAAGTTCAGGGCTGTGATCTTCGTTTTTGCCTTGCTGCTTCCTCGCAGGATCCTGAACTCCACCTCATGGTCACTACAGTGAAGGCAGCTGTTAATCTTCATATACCAAATGACCCCTTCCTTTTTTGTGAGTACAATGTCTAGCAGAGCATCTCACCTCATTGAATCCTCTATCACCTGGATCAGAAATTTGTCATCAGTTCTCTCCAGGAACCTCCAAGATTGCATATGCCCTGCTGTTTTGTCCCTCCGGCACATATCAGGGTGGTTGAAGTCGCCCATGAGGACCAGGGCCTGTGAATGTGAGGGTGCTCCTGTCTGTAGATATGCTCATCCGCTCGTTCTTCCTGGTCAGTTGGCCTACAGTAGACACCCACTACAATGTCACCCATACTGGTCTGCTCTTTAATCCTTACCCATAAGCTCTCATTTGGCTCACCATCCATCCTCAGGCAGTGTTCCATGCACTCCATGTCACATAAAGGGCAACTTCCTCTCCTGGTCTTCCCAGCCTGTTCTTCCCAAAGAGACCGTGTCCCCTCCAACACCAAAGGTAGGCCCACGTGTCACTGCAATTTGTTACTGAGAGTCTTGGTGAGATCTAGACATAGTAGTACAGAGGCTGAGGGAAAAAGCTGTAAATTGAGAACATTTTTGTAAAGACTTTGATTGCTTATATGACTATTGATTTACCTTAATTTGATTACAGCAATAATCTGTAATCAAAGCAGAATTTACAACTCGATGTAAAAGAATATAAAATTAAACTCCACCAATCAGAAATCATCTGCACAGAGATCTATGAAATCATATGTGTATAACAATATTTCCTTTTATATACATATATATCTTTGAAAATTCTTTGTCCATCTTCTCCTTCCTTAAAGATCAAATTTCTTTCCAGATGCTATCCAAGTATTGCAGAATAGTTCATTTTAAACCCAAATATTTATATAACACTTGAAAATATCTGGAATATTCTTTATAGCACTTAAGTACAAATCTTTCAAGCTCAAAAGTAGTGAATAGCCAAAAAAAGATGCTCAATTTGTGCTCATTAAAACTGGGTAGCCTTTGAAGAATGGTCACAAATAATTAAGACAGTAAGAGAAAAGTCATCTAATTGAAGATAAGGGTGATTTACAGATCAATATATTTGTTCTCTAGCAGAACATTACAGCCTACTAAAATCAGAGGTCTGCAAAATCTCAACTCCTTAATCCAATTATCTAAAAGACAAGATGATTGAATTGAACTTTGCCAGCTGAATTGTTTATAAGGCTGTGTAAAAATACTTTATTAAATCAAGAAATTACTTATAGGGCAAAAAAACCCCAGTGAAATTGATTTAAATTCAGTCATTTTCTTGAAGCTTCACTTCTCCTCCAAAGGAGAAAAAGAGAGAAAGAGAGAGAAAATAAGAAGAATTCAACATTTTTCTAAACAAATCTTAAAATTTCCCTCTCCAAATGATAAATTATCTTTGTTTGCTTGATATTTTAAATAAAATAAACACTCATAATTTTTTTGTATTACAGATTTTATGTTAATCTAATATTTCCTGAAATTCTATTTGACCACCAAAACAGAAATAACAAAAATTTGCACAGCTTGATTAAAACCTTTTATGTTGCCAGGATTCTCTTTCCTTTACACAGTCCCAATAAAAGCATCATTCACTTAATAAATCCATTTTATAAGCCACTTTTTCTTCTCCAATATACATACGTAGCTTTGTACATTTTAAAGAAATATGTTTGCAAAGATGATATCTTTTTTTATATTCTAATAATGCTTGGGTTTAATAAGAGATATTATATCAAGATGTTTATAATTTCTGTTTTATATTGTTTTATTCCTAACTATATAATGAACACCATGGATTACAGTTCATGGCAGAATCTGCACTTTTCACATGAGCATTATGCAACATTTTTATATTAATTCGGACAAAAGTCCTTACATACTTCCATCACAACTTAGTACATTTATTGTTGTCTAAATTATCTGGTCTGAGGCTAAGGGTTACTTTATAATAGGCTTATATCACAAACGTGCAAGATGATACAAACCTATACCTAAAAATGTAGTTGTTTTATACAAAATGTTTGTTTATAGTCAGTGTGTTTGTACACAACAGAAAGGGAAAGCATTATGAAAGTATTGAGTGTCAACATTACACATAATTGCCAGATCAGATGAAAGCCATTCAGCCCACACTGACAACATACTTAGGTATAAGAACCTGTTATTACGGTACCAGATGATGTTTATGCAATTACCAGATGTGCCAAGGATTTGCTCTAGAATTAAGACTAAAATTTGAAATCTTTCCTTGATATATTCAAATTGCATCATTATTTCAGAGTATCTTGAAGTATAAATGCAAGCTTAGATACATCAAAATGCAAACCCAAAAATGTTTGCGTAGGCTTAATGAAAAGGAACTGCAGCATGATTTAATTCAGAATTACTTTTAAAATAAAAGTAAAATGAAAATACCAACTTTTATCCATGTGACAGTAGAGGAATATAAAGTGGAACATTAAAATATATTGACAAAGAATAGAACAAAATCATATTTTCACAATTTACCATGGTGACTTTGCAGCTCTGGTATATGTTTAGATATATATGTCTATGGATACTTATTTAGATATTTTTCATGAAAATTTGTTCAAGGATATAATATTTGATGTGATTTTCTTTTCTGTTCTTTTGTTTCCAAGATCAGTGATAATATCAGAATAATCCCTCATTTATCATTTCTGTTTTTTTATTTGAGTATTACAAACACAATATGTTGGGTTTGTTGTTTTTTTTTTAATTTGGATATAGTCTAGCTAGATTACTCACTTGTACAAATAGAATGAGAGCAATAAAGATATGTTTCAAGATAAATATTTTTTTCTATGCATGAAACCTCATTCTAGATCAAGTGGAAGGCCACTATGATAGCATTAAATGTTTAATGAGGAACTGCTGGTAACTGCTAGAAACAGTCACAAGGCACTGATATTGTTTTTATTCCCTTTATCAAATGGTGATAATGACATCGTATAGGTGTAGCTATAGCACTACCCAATGTCATGGTTTAACCTGGCACGCAGCCAATACCAAAGAGCCACTTGCTCACTGAATCAGAAAAAAAAGTAAAAATCGAAGGTTGACATAAAAAAATAGTTTAATAGGACAGCAAAGGAAGATGATGATGATGATGATGATGATGATAATAATAATAGAATATACAAAACAAGTAATGCACATTGCAATTGCTCATCACCCAAAGCCGAAGCTCAGCAAATTCCTGAGCAGTGTTTGCCCCCACTCCAGGCCAACTCCCCTCAGTTTATATATGGACCATGATGTTGTATGGTATGGAATACCCCTTTGGCCAGTTTGGGTCAGCTGTCCTGGCTGTGCTCCCTCCCAGTTTCTTGTGCACCTCCTGTGGAAGGCTCGTGTCTCCTCACTGGTAGGACCTGGGAACCTGAAAAGTCCTTGACTTAATTGTAAACACTGCTTGGCAACAACTAAAACATGTGTGTTATTCACATTATTCTCATACACAAATACAAAATACAAAACACAACACTATACCAGCTACTAGGAAGAAAATGAACTCTATCCCAGCTGAAACCAGGGCACCCAATCACAAAGGTGACATCACTGTAACTTTTCCACTTTAATGAACATTTGAAAAAGAAAATGCAATTGCTGTTGTAATTTCTTAAAATAGAGGTAGTCTACCTTCCAGTTGGTTTTCAAGCTTAAATCCTTCATTAAGTCATGGTGATACTATAAGAGCTGAGATGTCTATGTGAGGAGTGTAGCTGTGCTGTAAGACCAAGAGTCCCTGGCATTTCTGGAGTGGCTGCTGAAGGACGGTAAAAGTCCTTAGGGCATTCCAGCTGGAATCTGGAAACTGCCTTTGGATATTTATCTCTTTCCCCACATAGACAGGTTTTCAGATCACAAACTCTGGAGCTCTTATTTGCAAGAAGAGGCACAACTACAAAACATAATTATTAGGGTTTGCTGATAGACATGGAGATTTGCATATATTCTTAATTCTGTATACAGTGATTAAGGGGGGTAAGCCATGAACACTTTTGAAGACAATAATCAGAATATACAGGTACACTACTAGAAACTGGGTTTTAATTTCATATCATTTTCATTCTCCAAAAGCAATAAAATTGATGAATTTAAGTTGAAGTATCATAGACTGCATGCAGTAGTGGGACTGTCTCAAAAAAGAGTAAGCACAGCACAACTTAGGAGCCATGCTTTAGTTGTATTACTACTTCTTTTGGTCTAGATAAACTCTCTCTCATATAGTTAATAGAATAGTCTTGACAGTGAACAATTTTTTAAAGTGAAATCTCTGGTAGAAGCCTATGAGTTTCTCTAAGCACTGCAGAGTTGCTCATAGTATTCCAGGTCTTGGCAGGAACTCCTTAACTACATCTCCTGTCCAGGGAGAATGATTAAATTTCTCATGAACTGGAATTTTTACCTACAACCGTCCCCCTTATTTAAAAAACAGATCAGGATGTCTATATAGATGAAGACACGGACAGTCCAGCTGGACCATTACAATGTGTCAGTATGTTCCTGGATCACCAATGACTCTGAAAAGCATTTCACAGAATGGAAACTATATATACATAAACATATGTATATACATAACACACATATATATATATATATACACACACTGTGAAACAATTATTTCAAGTCTGAAGTTAAATTCAGGTAAAAAAAACCCCATATATAAAAACCATAAACATATGTTAGGCATATAAGTGTGAAATATAAGTGTGAAAATATATACATATATAATCAGTTAATGTTAACAGATACAATGAAGAGATGCCTTCAAGCACCTGTGGCTGGTAAAATTATCTTGCAACTTTAGCTGGACTTTCTGTACATTTTTGCTTTTTTCTTTTCCTTCTTTGTTTTAACACATCATTAACATTGAGAATGCCTAAATAATCCAACATGCTAGTTAGCGTGTTTTATGTTGTCCCTTTGTGTAACAGGGAAGGGATTTCAGCACAAAACAGCCTCATAAAAATGGTTCTGGCTGTGGAACAAAAGACTTTGAAAAATTAATGTATAAGCAGTTCACTAGAAGAAATTCATAACCTGAAGATAAAGGGAAAAAACATGATAAAAAAGATGCATCTGATTATATACAGACTTATAATCAATCAAAGCATTCCATTAATGAAAAGCCTTGCATCAATGAAATAAATGAAAGATTTATAATCAATGAATCAAAAAAAGCCTAACTTCCTTTTAAGTATTAGATGTAAACTGACAAGTGTGTTTAGTGAAATATAAAATAAAAACCCAAACAAACAAAAAAAACCTAACAAAAAAACCAAAAAAACCCCAAACCAAAACCAAACAGGAGTTAGATGCAAGAGATTGTCTCCTGTATGGATTTTAGCTAAGACAAAATTTATGACTTCAGAGACAAGTTACCAGAAAAAAGAAAACAAGTTTCTGAGGTAAAGGTCACATCTTCACTTTCCAGATACCCATGGAATAATCTGTCTGTGAAGAACTGCCCAAATATCAACATAATACAAAATGCATTATCTTCTGTGCAAATTATACTGCAATCTGCAAGCTCTGGATCATATTCACAGCAAGAAAAGAAACATTTTATGTAGATCAAGTAAAGAAGAAACAAAAGAAAAATAAGTATGATCTATTTTCAGAGACGGCTTATCAGGGGAATCCAGGTGAAGCTGAAGATTATTTTAAAATACACTCTCACATGTCCTTTCAGTCTCATATTTGTATGCCTACTTCAATTATCTAAGAAGCCTTGAAGTGAAGAACTGAAGGATATCCCAGATCTTCCTTGCTATAGCTTTTCAATGTATTTAATTACAACATTTTCCATGTGGTTTTATCCTAATTATGTGAATTCCTGAAGAAATTATATATCTAATGCTAGTTTTCTCTAAAAAAATAAAAATCAGTGATGAAGAATAAATGGCTGGCAATATTTAAAAATATTATCTATATTATGAAACTCAGGCTAATAACTTAAAAATATTTTCTACTTTGAAAAATATCAAAACTCTTACCACATCAAACAGTGGTAATATAAGTAACAGAAATAAGAAGTACTAGGGCAAAGAACTAGACAAAACAGAAAGCATCTCATACATTTATCACTACATCAGGTAAAATACCTTTTCTTCTTGCAATCAAATATTGTGTAGTGGCTCACTAGTAATGCTGGCCACTTGCAGAACTCATTGTAACAACATATTAACACATACTGCAATGTCCTGTAGACTGCATGAAACCGTTTCAAAGTTCTGTAACAAAACCAATGGGCTTATGAAAGAAAAAATAATCTGTTTTCTAAAATACCCTTCCTTGCCTATTTGGCAGCTTACTGTGAAGCTCAGCCATTTCACCTGTTTACTGTCACCATGAAGTGAATATTCAAATTACTCTTTTCACTTAAGACGCACATGACCTGAAATACTGAAATGACCTACAACTTTGGAATTTTTAATGAGATTTTGTTTGAAATGCAGCTTTTCTCATTTTAATACTCCTGTGTTATTTTGACATAGAAGTAAATAGGAGCAAGGAAAATCTGTGAATTCCATCAAGGTATTTCATTATAACTGAGGAAACTGAAATGTTCCCAAACATCACTTAAATTTTCACATCTGCTTAGAACAGATATGATCCCTTTCTCCCTCTTTTCTTTTTTTTTTTTTTTTGGGGGGGGGGGGGAATTTCACTTTCATTGGCATGTATTTCTATATTATGGTGCCAACATATCCATTGTTTCCCCAATTCCTGAATGGCTGAATGCTGGTCATGTCCTTTACTTCTATCCATCACTTTGTCTTCCACTCTTTCTAGCAGTCAGTCAGATCTGTTTCACACTTTCCCACTTGTATTCTGCATGCTGTTCACCATTAAAATTTCTACAGTTGCTGCTGTGGAATCAGTGTTATCAATGTTGCTGTATTACTTTAAAAGTTACTGCCAATAATGCAAAAGGAAGAATTACAAATTATGTGCAATGTCAAAGTGACAAAAAAAATAATCTTTTCTGGTTTCCTCTGTCAAGCAGAGCTCTCAGAAACATCCTTAACAAAGATACAGAGCAATTTCTGAATGCCCCTGATACTGAAGTATATATTCATCCCTTCAAACTACTTTAGTAGAAGAGGCCAGGTCCTGCTGTTTCTGGCCATTACCTGGCCACAAAGTAAAGGTGTATTATTAATACAATAAATTAATATATATTCTGTCTTAACAGTTATTCGGAGCTTTATTTTCATAATAATTAAAATTAAAATTGTTTGAAATGACATTAAAATTCTCAGAAATAAAAATTACCTATTGTATTAATTATTTAACTTCATGTCCAGACAACTGCATAGGAAATTATAACATACATTCTGTAGTCATATATACATATATGTAAGTCATTAAAATAAGCATGTGCAGACCAATGAACAAGCTGGTTCAAAATCACAAAGTGTTTGAATGATAAGTTGCAAGTAATGCAACTTACATGATACCTGTAAAATCAGCTATGTCTTAGTTTAAAAATTGCAAAGCCAGGATTTCAGGGAATGAAAAAGTAAATTAAAAATTAATCAGTTGAAGTCATGACCATCAATCTCCTTTTGTTCTAAGGACTACATTAAGTATGAAGTCTTTGGGGACATTTTTGAAATAAGTCTATTGGCATGGTTGATGGGAAGAGTAAGAAGGAGAAAGAAAAGCATCACTTCCAGAGTGTATAATACTGACTGAGATTGTGCAACATCCACATTAAAACTTTTCCTTTGTTTTATTCAAAGTGATAAATGTTGTGACTTGTGGCCCAGAACGTACACCATGTCTCTTATTTCTCCCTAGTAGATTGAATTTCTGTTGCAATCCCCAGCAGAACATCCTTGCCAAAATGAATCAGCCCCTCTAGGTTACTTTTGATATACGAAAACAATTGACTACATGTTTCTTTCTTGAGACCAAAATATGGAATTCATTGCAACAGCCCAAGATGACCAATTATCTCACAGATACAATAAAAACTTGAAAAATAGACTCTCTAAATCAATTCCCACTGAAGGTAAAACTTTTCATACTGCACTCTTTTCTCAGCTGTGGTACCTGTCATGGGGGAATACATTTGTCGTTTAACCTGGGTGCTATCAACAACTGTTCTGAGAACGAAAATATTCCAAATAATTCTGCTAATACAATAAGAAGAAAAATATTACCTACTGACAGAAAAATAATGATTAAAATGGTCTTGTATATAAGCATGATGACTACTAAGTACTTTTCTGCATTTACTGTTTAACACATGATTTTATCCAGTGTCATCCCAAAGCACTCACAGATTTCTTGATTTCTCTTCTGAAAAGAGCATGGAAAGCATGGAAAGATTATCCATTACCCCATACACCAAAAAACCCCAACCCAAACCAAACCAAAAAAGAAGAAAAAAAATACATCATTATTTTTCCCCTCTCTTTTTCTTCTTTCTTTTTCTTTTTTTTTTTTTATTATGAATCTCCCTCAATATCCTCATATCAATAATCTTGATTTACTGAATTTAGAGTGAGAGCAAAAATATTTTTCACCTTCAAATTTAAACACTTCTATTTCCACTGTTTTCAGTCCCCCACTGACACAGCATGGAATATTTCCTTCACAGCAGATTCTGCAGATGCTCAGATTTTGTGCTTGTGGCTATTTAGTACAGAACCTGATGAGGTGTCTGTTTTGCTTTGGCTCTATTTAACCCATTACTCCTACATGCAAATTAAATGATAATTTATGAAGAGACATTTAACTATAACAGTACAACTCTGTCGTTAAAAATGGTTTGATATTACTTACAAGCTTAGTGTGTTAGGAATTTAATTTTGCATGTATCACTCTGTAAAAGAGATGTCAGGAAGATTTGTCTCTTAATAAACACAAAGAGAATAGATATTGATTTTATTAATCATTTGGATAATTGAATGTGTATTAACAGATATTTCATTGAGAGAATGCATTATGAATACTCTCCAGCTATCCTCTTGCCCTCTCCCAGTCTACCTTCCCCATTTTATCTACACTAAATGAATAACATTTCCAGAAAATAACAGCTCCCAGAAAAGGATTTCCATCTAAGTAGACAAAGGTTGTGTTTTTCACAATTGCATTTAGATGACCACCATCTTACCATACAGCCCAACAGCAGTATCTGAGTCATCACAAGGTATTCAAACAAACAAACAAACAAACAACAACAAAAAAATCATCCTCTGCAATACATCTAAAGCTTTCAACACTGTCTCTCATGAGATCCTCATAGAGAAGCTGATGAAGTAGGGGCTGGATGTTATGCTGGATGGAAAGGTGGATTGAAAATTGGCTGAATCGCTGGGCCCAGAGGGTGGTTATCAGTCACATACCATCCAGCTGATGGCTAGTTATCCAGCCTGTCCTGCCAGAAACTGACCCCAAGGGGTCAGTACTAGATCCCATCCTGCATATTGTCTTCATTAATGACCTGGATGATGGGGCAGAGCATACCCACAGCAGTTGCAGACAGCACCAAACTGGGAGCAGTACACCAGAGTGTCATACTGCCATCCAGAGAGACCTTGACAGGCTAGAGAAATGGGCTGACAGAAAACTCATGACAGGCAGTTTCCCTAAGGAGTGTACGAAGCCCTGTACCCAGGCACCAGCATATACTGGAAAGCAGGTTTGCAGAAGCGGACCAGGGGGTCCTGGTGGTCATCAGGTTGACCATAAGCCAGTAATACATCCTTGCCACAAAGGCAGCTAACAGTAGCCTGGACTGCAGAATACTGTTATGAGGAGTGTTGCCAGCAGGTCAAGTGGGAGGATCCTTCCCCTCTACTAAGCACTGGTGAGGCCACACCTTGGAGCACTGTTTCCAGTTCTGAGCTCCCCAGTACAAGAGAGATGTGGAGATACTGGAGAGAGCGCAGCAAAAAATCACAAAGATGATTAAGGGACTGGAGCATCTCTCCTATGAGGAAAGGCTTAGAAAGTTGGGACTGATTGATCTGGAGAAGAGAAGGCTCAAGAGACATCTTGTTAAAGTGCCTGAATATCTGAAAGAAGGGTGTAAAGAAGACAAAGTGACAGGATAGAAAGCAATAGGCACAAAGTGAAACACTTGAGGTTCATCCTGAATATCAGGAAACACTTTTTTACTGTGAGGGTAACTAAACACGGGCAGAGGTTGCCAGAATGGTTGTGGAGTCTCCTTCCTGTCGAAAACTATCTGGACATGCTCCTGGGCAACTGGCTTTAGATGGCCATGCTTGAGCAGGGGGGTTAGACCAAATGACCTCCAGGAGTCCCTTCCTACTTCAACCAGTCTGTGATTCTGTGGTTTTGTGATTATATGTTTTCAGCATTTTTAACTAAGTGTTCTGCTACAGAATTACTTGCTTTGGAGAAAAAATAAGGACTTAATGTTCAGATTCTCCTTTATCAGTCTCTACAAGTACAAGGAAATCCTCAGTGTCCATGACCAATGCTCTCTCCTCAGTACTTGCATTATAATTTTTGTTACAACTCTTGCTGTGATATAATAGAACTGATTAATCCACCCCTTGTGTCCTTCCTGTTCTTGACTTCCCATTCATTCACTTTGGAAAAACACCACCTATGGCTTTCCTCTTTCTTTAAAAGGTGTCTTGCAAAAGGAAAAAAATCTAAACCTGCAAGCAGTCAATGATATAATAGTGATATCATCCTCATCTGACAAAGTGTTTACATTCAATTTAATTTAAAATTGTATTAGAATAATCTTGCAGTTTATTTTGGTTTTAAAAAAATAATTTACTGTCACAAAATTGAAGATAATTTGGTTTAATACTACTTTCCACTAAATCATTGATCCATTATTTTCCTATTCCAAAAAATCAATGACCATAGTACCTCTTTAGTCTTCATAACATTTTTGGTATTATTGTATAAGCAATTTATTTGTATAAGCTTATTGTATAAGCAAAAAAGCAAAGTGGGAAAAAAGGAAAAATCTTAGTTTATAAGGCAAAAAAAATTTTGCCTTCAGATGATATATTTGACCTACATTAATTTATGCTATGGCACCTTTTGGAGTATGAATGATCTACCAGAAGGGGTGTGGGGTGATTCACCACAATGGGTGTGGGGTGGTTCAGCAAAAGCTGATTCCAAACTGAGAACCATATCTGGTTTGTGCTACACATAGCAAAAGACTTCCACATTTTATTGTAATGCATACTTCGGTTATCTTTTTTGTTATTTTATGTGATTTATACTGAAAGCAAATATCCAAAAGATGGGATCTGAACTGCTCTGTATTTACAGAATAAAAAAAAAAAAAAAAAGCTAAACCATGCTTCTAGCCACAGCTCATAATACAAACAGGGAATAATTTGGAGGGCCCTTGGAAAAAAAAAAAGATAACTGAAAACACCAATGTACACCATCCTCTGTTGTACTGATACATCGATCTACTTGGTTGCCTGCACATTGAGAAACTGCATTACAAGATTGTAATTTGAAATACTGTATACTGGAAGGATTTTTCCCTAACCTTTTGACATTTCATTTTTTTTACAAGCTGCAGCATAAATTGCTTACCATTTCCCTTTATTTCCAATGCATTATTAATGCCAGAATATTGCAATCTGCTCTGTCCCTGTAGCAGAAACAAAAAATACTGTGGCTTCGTAAGTAAATAAATCAATAACTATTCTCTGGAAAAAAAAAAAAAAAAAAAAAAAAAAGCAATGTCTCTGAATATTTAAAATTCTCACATAATATGATGTATTTTTCTTCAACTTGTTCTTTCCACTATGAATGATTGTTGATTGTTCCTTTATTAAAATAAAGACAATATTTTAGTGAATAAGAAATGATATGAAAGAAGTTAACTACAGATGGGTTTGCAAGAAAATGCACTAACCTAAAGTGGAATATTCACAAAGGATTTGTTTATGTATGTATTTGCATTTCTTGATGCCTTAATAGTAACTTCGATGGAAAGCTTCCAAAGGATTAATTGCTTCGTTTTGCACAAGTTCTTTATTTATCATCATTAACAGGCTTGTTTGAAAGAGTTTTTTCATGGTGTAATGTATCATTTACTGAAATTCTCTTTCTGGCAAGCTGACAAAAGGAGTATATTAGATGTTATGCTGTCTAATTACATGGCTTGATTTTAGCAATCATTTTCAATTTGTTGGTCTCAAGACACAGGAAGATAGAGCAGTAGAATATTGTAGATCAAATCTTACAACTCTTCCCACCAGAGCTATATCTAAGATAGAATAAAACTGTTGGGAAAATGTATTTAGTACAAAACTTGTGCTGAAAATAATTAAGTCATTGGAGAGATTTTCTAGATTGTCCGGAGTGGCAAGGAAATCATTAAAGAAACGAACATACCACAGAATGCTTGCTTTGAATAATAATAGTACAATGTCATAAATTTTAATCTATTCAAAACTGGTATTGAGGGCAATTGAACTGGTCAAAAGTAGATTATTATATTTAGATTATCTTACAGAGCACATTTCTTACAAATTTGTATAACAAGATGTCAGTGTAAGTAGTAGTAGTAACAATACATCAACTGTACGATAATTAGAGCCAGAAATTAGTATGCGAAATACAAGGAGTAAACTGAATTTTTTCTTATGAAATATGAATATTAATACTTCCTTTTATATATGGTGAAAATATTAACTTCATACATTAAATCAACGCCTGCCATAAACTTCTGATGTAATTTATTAAAATTGTTACCACTTTCAATCCTTTTTTGAGGATGTTATAACAAAAAAAGACTAATTTTTTATTTAATGTGCTTTTCAGTGGAGATATACCAATGAAAGAATTCTCACTACCAGTTTTTCTAGTGTGGTGACATTAACAAACTAAGTAAAATATAATTCAAACATACAGTAAAAACATCAGTTGCACAGGTTTCTTTAAATCTGAAAAAAACAGTATGATTAGCTATTTTCACAAAGATTTACAATTTAAATAGAATGTAGTGAAGAATTTAAGAGAGTTAATTTTTGGTCAAGCAAAGAGCAGAAGACTAGGCTTTGTCTTTATTGGATCACTAAGATTTTATTTCTAGCCTTCACAAACCAGTACTTTAGGTAAACTAATACGACATGCTAGCTCATGTGCTCAATCTTGTAAGTACTTCTGTTCATCTAGATCACACCTACACACTTTATGTTAGCACAATTTGTTTCTGAAAGTCTGTTTCCAATTAATCTCTTCAATTTACCCAAGAATGGATTTATCAGCATTTTTCAATAGGAAAAAAATGGCTACACATTTAGAAGGAAAAGAACAAATTCCTTAGAGAAATGGAATTCTCAAAAATCTCCACAACCAAAATTGAAGGCAGCATTGTCACTGAGTTTAACATGGCAGCAACTGTATGACAATATCAAAAGGATGGCTATAGTAGGTCAAAACAATCTCATTCTTTGTCATCTCTACAATATGAGTGTATACTGAAAAGATTATAAAACATTCTAGTTATGCAGTGATATTTATGTAAACTCCACATACAGCATCACAGAATGTTTTGGGTTGGAAGGGACATTAAAGATCACCTAGTTCCAATCCCCCTGCCATGGGCAGGGACATCTTCCACTCGATCAGGTTGCTCAAAGCCCCATCCAACCTGGCCTTGAACACTTCCAGGGATGGAACTTCCAGAACTTCTTTGGGAAACCTGTTCTGTGTCCTACCACCCTCATCATAAAAATTTTCTTCCTTATGTCCAATCTAGAACTATCCTCTTTCAGTTTAAAACTGTTGGCTCTTGTCCCATCACTACAGGCCTTGGTAAAATGTGTCTCTCCATCTTTCTTATAAGCCCTCTTTATATACTGAAAGCCTGCAATAAGATCTCCTTGAAGCCTTCTTTTCTCCAGGCTGGAAAATTCCAATTCTCTCAGTCTTTCTTCATAGAATAGGTGTTCCATCCGTCTGACCATTTTTTGTTGACATCCTCTTGACCCTCTCTAATACATCCATGTCTGTCTTGTACTGGGGATCCCACAACTGCATACAGTATGCCAGGTGGGGTCTTAGAGCAGAGGAGCAGGAGAATCACTTCCTTTGACCTGCTGGCTATGTTTCTTTTTATGCAGCCCAGGATATGGTTGGCTTTCTGGGTTGCAATCGCACATTGCCAGCTCATGTCCCATTTTTCATCCAGCAGTATTCTCCTCAGGGCTGCTCTCAATCCATTCATCCCCCAGTCTAAACTGATATTGGGGATTGCCCTGACCCAGGTGCAGGACCTTGCACTTGGCCTTCATGAGGTTCACATGGGCCCATTTCTCAAGCCTGTTAAGGTCCCTCTTGTTGACATCCTTTCCTTCAAACATATCATCTGTACTACGCAGCTTGGTGTCATCTGCAAACTTAGTAAGGATGCACTGAATCCCATTATCTATGTCATTGATGAAGATATTAAATAGTATTGGTCCTAGTATGGACCCTTCAGGGGCATCACTCGTTACTGGTTTCCATTTGGGCATTGAGCTGTAACTTTGGAGTGTAACTTTGGATGTTGTCATCCAGTCAACTCCTTATCCATCTAACAGTCCATCCATCGAACACACCTCTCTCCAATGTAGAGCCAAGAATGTTGTGGGAGACAGTACCATAGGCCTTACAGAAAGAATTCCAGATAGATGATATCAGTTACTCTTCCCTTGTTCACTGATGCAGTAACTCCGTCATGAAGGCCACTAGATTAGTCAGGCATGATTTGTCCTTGGTGAAGCCATGTTGGCTGTCTCTAATCACCCCTGAGGAGGGACCTCCCCAGCTTACTAACGTGGTCTGTGACAAAGTTCCCACTTCCATTTCCTCAGTTCCTGCCACCACATTGCATGCGGATGGAGGTAGGGCACAGCCACTTAACTGAGTGAACTATTGCTCCTCTTTCCCATATGCCTGGGGCTGCACAACTGTACCCCTCCACACTTGCCTCTTTTCCATCCCAGGAGCTCCAGTGTGCTGACCTGATGTGCCTACAGAGTCCTTTTCCTTCTCTTCTCATCCTGATTGCCCTCCTCTTCTTGGTTTCCAGACCTGTGCTATGGTTTTGCATTAGGTGGAGACTGGTTGGAAAATACACATCAAGTTTCACATGTTGCTGCAAGCTGCCAAACACTGGTCATGTTTGGGTTGGACAAAGAAGCAGTAACTCCAAGATGCCCATTTTGGAGTGGAAATACCCATTTCCAAGCCTGACATCACACAGTTGAAGCTGATGGCATGTGTGCATCCTAATACTGGAGCTAGGAGCAAAGAAATTCACTGCTGTCTCCCCAGGCCACTCAAGACTGAGAAGTCCTTCTGCATTTCTTCACAAGTGGCTGTTGTTGCCATACACTACCTTTTGTCACCATCCCCTAGTAAGTTTTGTTCACTGGTCTGTCACCTCCTTTTCCAGTTCATGAGTTCAGGTCACAGAACAGGTCACCATTCTCCTCCCACTGTGGGGAATCCTCAACATTCACTCCTTCCCTTTGTTTCCAAAGCAGTAACCACTCACTAGCTCATGGGAGGACTTTCCCTTCTATCTCATCATATCTTGGTTTCTTTAAGAGCCTGAGAAACATGTAAAAACCCATGCTGAAATCCAGCTAGATGATTTTGAGCAAATATCCCATGTCGAATGTCTCCCAAACAGAACTTCTAGGTTTGTGAAGCATAAGTTTTGCCTGCCAAAGCTGCACTAACTTTTTTTTTTTTTTAATTTTTGCTGATTTGTGGTGAGTTTTTCTAATTACAGTTTCTTGTATGTCTTCCATGTATAGCAGAATTCTAGCCTAGTGTTTCCTTTAACATTCTGAGAACATCTCCTAGATCTTGTAATCATATTTTTTGTCTGTTTTCAAGAATTGGACTAGATTTCAGCTATGTTGTTAAGATTTATTTTGTGTGTTGTTTAAGCAGACCAGACCTCCTTTTTGCTGTCCTTTGTATTTTTTTTGTAGATAGAATATGTTTTCTCCAAGATACCAATTTAATGACCTTAATATCTTGTATAAGTCTAAACTGAAAATATTTTACACCTCAAAAGTGTAAAGTGGTGCTCCATCATGTGTTCTTGGGACGACAAACACCATCACTCCAAACGTCACCCCACCAGTTATATACAGAACATGACATCACATGGTATGGAATATCCCTTTGGTCAGTTGGGGTCAGCCGTCCTGGCTGTGTCCCCTCCCAACTCCTTGTGCACCCCCAGCTACTCGCTGGTGGGGTAGGGTGAGAAGCAGAAAAGGCCTTGACGCTGTGTAAGCACTGCTCAGCAGTAACGAAAACATCCCAGTATTAGCAACACTGTTTTCAGCACAAATCCGCAGCATAGACCCATACCAGCTACTGTGAAGAAAATTAACCCTATCCCAGCCAAAACCAGCCCACTAATAAATGTAAATTCTTCATTCATACAGCATTTGAAGTATTCTTTGAGACTCTGTACCACTATGTCTCCCTCTGATACCCCATATGTCATGCAAGTATTTCTGATAATGCTACTATAGCTAATCTGTTCAATAAACTGTCATCTAAATTCTTGTAAGTTTGTTCACAGGATTTCTCTCATTTCTTCTAAGATATGTCTGTGATGATAGCTAGAAGTCTGGTATCAGGAAAGCACTAAGTCACTTCCTACTCTTCAGATTTCTTTTTTCCTGATATAGGACACCCTGTCTCATTTAATAAAACTATTATTACATAAAAACTTATAAAACACCTTAAGCATTAAAATTTCTACCTCACTGGACTTTTGTATTGATAATTTTGTTTTAGGCTTCTGACTTCACTTGCACTTCTCACCCAAATTAATAATAGCGGTAAATATTACATGTTCTTTTTTATGGTTCTGACTTAATAAATATTAAAGAATGTTCTTGTCTACTTTCACAGCTGATTCAATTCAGTTGTTCCATAACTGATTTAGTTGTACAAACATTTTTTATCTAGAGAAATATGGTATTTGTTCCTTATTAAAAACAATTCTGCAAAGCACTTATGCTACCATGTTCTGTGTTGTGTAGAATGAAACAATGGTTCTAAACATGTGCTTTAATCTTCTGGCTTATATTTTGGCGATATCTTGTTATTACAAAATGGTTGCTCTAAAGCTTTGGCATGAAAAACGTGTACTTGTTCAAAGCATGTTTCAGTGATATTAATGTAATCACTTATTTTGCTACTTTACAGGCATCTAAAAGATAACATCTTCCAATCTCCCTCTTCCCCTTGTAATGATGTGTGCCATAGACCATGTCCTGATTAGAACCTGTCCCTGGCAGAGAATTTTCCTCCTCTCACATCTTTGATACTTCCCAAAAATCACTTTAGGCATCTTCTGTAGGTATGGAGTGTTCCACCCTCTCCACACTGATGAATCTGTGTGAAATCTGTCAACTTTTCAGTGTCTGAGCTACAGATATGCACACTTTCAAGAAAGGAACACTTTTTTATTAAGCTGTAATTCACATTTAACTCAAGCTAAATTAAGTTAACACGCATGTAAGAGCACTTATGACATCAAAATATGTGATAAGATGATATATTTATAAAAGACAGGAAAAAACACGAGCAAAAGCACTCCATCTATTTACACTTGATTTAAATCTGTAAGGTCTCTTATTCTTTTCAAGCCAACTAATTTATGACAAATGCTTTTCTGACACACACTACATCAGGCATCCTATCTTTCTATGTATCCCATGTCTCAGATGATATCAGATACTACTTTTCTCCTACAGGAGGAACTAAATTTTCACAGCTTACCTTCTTTTTGGAGTCCTCTAGAAGGAGCATAGAGATATAATTCCACACTGTGCTGCCAACCCTCAAATGTATTTGCTTCTAAATCTTTTGGGAGAGAGAGTTGTGTCAACATCCAATTAAGTCTTCTTTAATGCTTTTAGGTATTTTAAAAAAAAAGTTTCTTTGTCAGAAGAGATGTCATCTTCTGATCTTGATTTGAGTTTAAGAATTCATTGACGCAATATGTTGTCCTTCATAAGCAACTCGTGCTGTACTTTTCAGGATAAAATGTCTACATTCACTGTATCTTATATCAGTCTGTACATTAAGTGCATTTATAACAAGCTTTTAAATAGATTTGATACATGTAGGCTATTTATACAGAGCACATAATAAAATCAACACTTGAACTTTTGGCTATCCTGAGCCATATATAGTATTTCTGTATTTAAGAAGCATTGAAGTAGAAAACTCATGAAGTTCCCGGAAAAAAAGATTAAAAATAGGTGCTTTGAAAAGACATCTAGTCATTGTCAGTGTCATAGGTGATAGGTTTTCTTTTGTATTCCTTTCATGGTATGACTGTTGTCTGTTTATATCTGATTTTTACGAAATCAGAGAAACACAAACAGAATCTAAAAATGTAGTAACCTTACCCTTTGGATGTATTAGAACGTCAAAATACATATTTAGCCAAAATTTAAGAAAACAGATTCTTCTAAACAGATTCTTCTGAATTCTAAATTCAGAATTAAACTTTTTAAAAACTACTACTTTAAATAAAAAATACATGGCTCCTTTAGATTTTAAAGGCATAAGTATCTAAAACGGACTTTAGAAATGCATTTCCCTAGGCTTCTGATTATGCATATTAGTTCCTGCTGGAAATGGGAACTTCTACTCATTTTCCTTAGATCAGCACTGACGTTTCATTTAAAGATCTTTCTCCTTGAACGTATGAAAAAATCATTTGACTTTCTATTTTTATATTCTGAAACCTCTATTTTCTGGAATGAGTTCAGGTTCTATTGTAAAATTACTCTATCATGAGTGACTGGGCAAAACATAATGGATATTGTTTATCTAGGTCTTGCAGGCTTCTATGGAGTATATCATATTTGGAATTTCTGTGAGAGACTCACACCTGTTTGACACCAGTATTGTATCACCGAGGATTTTAGAATGCCACAGACTAGCCTCGATATAGCACAGCTTTAAGTAAATTATCACAGCCAAAAACATTTACATTGTATACATCTTTAAAATGCTGCTGCTCCTTTTGTATAACATTGCAGTGCATTCTTAGCAAGAATAATCTTATTCCAAACAGAATAGTGCAGGTGAGATGGACTGTGCATATTGAGCCCTCTGACAATGCAGTTGCACTGTATACTGTATCCTCTAACCTTTGGGTAACCTTTCATTTTTCTGTCTCTGACATTTTGTAGGTAATATTTTAAATCATTCATTACAAATCATGGCAATGCTACACACAGAATGTTACATCCAAATCTTTTTTCATGCAAACATAAATAATCTTGTCATCTTTGTATGGGGGGGCGGGAATACAAGATAGGCTGAATTTTTTACCAGAAATTTAGACAGAAATATCTTTAGGGAATGACATATTTAATAAACATGTAAATAAAATATCATTGTGCTACTAAGATAAATGTCTGAACATTCTTCTCATAGATATCTTAGTGAAAGAGCGAAGGGTAATTTAGCAAATCTCAGAACTGAAGGCATCATTTTGTTTAAATCTCTACATGTTCTTTCATTCCAAAGGCTGTTTAAAATGTGAGTGTTCTTTCAGAAACTCAGATATCAAAATGCTCTGATATATTCTCATATGCTATTCTCATTTGTTCTGAAATACAGAAGATGTTACTGCATGCAGCAATAGCCTCTTTCTTAGGTAGCTGCATCACAGTAAAGCTCTTGGGCAGAGGTCTGCCAGGCTCGAGCAAGCACCACTGCCTCATGTGCATCCTCAGTGTTTTGTGAACTCCTCTGTTTTCCCCAGGCCTTCAGAAACAAGATCTGGACAGCAGCATGAACACCATTCAACCTGACAAGGAAAAGACTTTGCAAAGTTTTCCTCAGAAAATAGAAAGATTTTGCAAGGCAATGACAAGTTTGGGGTTTTTTTTCCTCATTTATAATCTGGTCCCCTCAGCTTTATTGATGAGAAGAATTTAGTAAGAAAGAGGAATGTGTTGTTTTCTTAAACACATAGTGGGAGCCCAACGTGAGAGGACCTGAAAAGTGTTCTGATCAAAACTTGAAATGCAAACCAGAGATATTTGAAGTTTGATGCATGTAACCTTCCTTTTACTTGTTAAGCAAAAAAGAATAATAAATAGAAGTTTACTTCATTGCCATTGCATAAAGACAAATGGGCAAGCTCTAGCCCTAATTCACAGACAAGTCACAAAAAAGAAAAGCTAAATAGGTTAGATGAATGTGGAAACAAACAAAAACAGCTACGCACTCTTGCAAGAGAATGAAAATGTCAGTAGAAGTCCAACATAATTTGGGAAGTCCCAACTACTCTGCTGAATAGTAGACGTACAGTTACCAAGTCCACAGGCAAGTGCATGTTCCCAAGATTTTACCAGCTCGCTCAGTCCCTGGTGAATACATCTAAATTGAGGATTAGTGTGTGTAAAGAGAAAAGCATCAGGGTTTAACTGCTCACATGTTCTTATGTTCACATGTTCATATTACGCCTTTAATGGCAATGAAGTTGACACTAAAGCCTAGGCACATACTGGGAAGGTACAGAGAACTAACTGCCAGGTGACCTTGTGTCCATGTTGCAAGTGGTGTGCTCTTGATGATGCTCTGGTGCACATTTCCAGTCTTGGATACATCAGGAGATAAACCACTTTGAGAGGACCAGCAGTGCCCAAGAAAAGACAAAAGACACATTTACACCAGAAAAATCCTCCCACATAATATATATCACTAAAGTTAGATGAACCAGAATGGTCTTTTGTGGTCAGGGTGAACTACCAGAAGAAAACAGACTGAGAGAGAAAATTTCTCCTGGGATTTTCAAGGCCATAACAAATTGTCTAGTCTTTACTATATTTCTAAACTAAGGCTGTTTTGGTACAGGAAGACACCCAGGTGGTAAAAGGAGAAATTATATGAGACCTCCTCACCAAACCATGCATATATGTCTTCTCATGTGTCTTCTCACTGAACAGGGAAAAAAAAAAAAAAAAGCAAAAAAAAAAAAGCTCTAGCAATACACAGTTGGAGGAATGGGTATAGAGATAGATTGTTAACCAAAGAGGACTACACAGTGACTTGTTTGCTAAATATAAATATTCTGATTTCACAAAGTATATAGATACTCTCTTTGGAATTGTTAATGAAGAGTTAATACCCACAGTTCATACTTGTATCAGTGACATTGGTATGGAAAAAAGAGGGACTATGGCACTTAGGTTAAAAATCAAGATCTGCATATAACATTCATTCCAGTGTTCTGTACACAGTACATGTGATCAGCAAAAAGTTGAGTCTAACTCCTGACATCCCCAAAAAAGTAAAGTTTTGAAGGAGTAAGCATTTAAGATACAGGAGAGCTGCACAGCACTAATGGGCTTAATTTAAAGTAAAATAGGAGAATAGGACTAACATTTAAAATTCAAAACGTGATAGAAAAAATTATAACCATGCAAGTACTTGAATTGTGAGTGTGGGGAATAGCCAGAGGGCACAGAAGAGCACAGTTTGTCAGGGTGCTTTCTAAGACTGGCACGACTCTAAGTGGACAGGAGGGAAGGAAATGGACTCTGCAGGAAGTCTCTGTGCTGTGAGTGTCTGAAATTCAGAGTCGCTGAGGAAGCAAATTAATAAGCGTACTAAGGAAAGGAATCTATTGTGGGCTACTTATGAGAGAGGTGATGCTTGTGGCTCATGGTGTCTCTGAGCCACACATCTATAAGACGGGACAGACTATGCCAAGAAGTACAGCTGCATGTTTACTTTCTTCTTACGTACCTGCTGTTTTCCTTACACATCTGCCACTGGTCACTTTCAGAGATCAAACATTAGGATATCTACCTGATTAAATGGGTTTGATCTTTTCCATTTGTTTTGTCAAGGGTGAACACTGTGCAAATGGTACATTTCTACTTTTTGCGTGTCTCTCATAAACCTGAAGAACGGTTTTGTGGAAGGTTGCTAGGATCACAAGGTGCTATGAGATGTGACATGTCTGTTGTCTTCTGAGAAAAAATATTGCTTGATCCTCTCTAAACAACACTTATTGGAGTTGCCACACAAACCAGTCTGAACTCCAGTGACTCCAGAACTACTTGCGTTGAGTCTAAGGCTTGAAAGTGCTTTATAAGGAAGAAAGTGGCTAGAAGATAAACTTTTGCCATCCTCCACAGGGATGACGATACCTACTATGGAAATCAGAAAATGTATCTGGCTTCTTCTGTATTCCTCAGATGATTCTTTTATACTATTGCATTAAAAGTAAAACTGGGGAGTTCAAAATATTGTTGTTAAAATGCTGGGCCATTTAAAAAAAAAAAAAAAAAAGTATTACATTACAGAACTGTCAGCTTCCTACTTAATGTTCCTGGTATTAAGCAGGATTCTTTCCTCTCTCTTCAATGACTATGCGATGCTTTTAATTCTCTTCATGCCATCTGCAATCTCATAGCCCATGCTGAGTCATAAATAGGATAATTTACTGAGTTTCTGACAGCAGTCTTGCACTTTGTACATAAATGAGGCTTAAGACATGTCTAAGCTATGTAGAAACCCACTGAAAGGATGGGCTTTCCTTTGTTTTTAAAGACTGTATATTTTGAAAACTATCGCAATTGATTTTTGACCACATTGTGGAAGGGTACTAAAGAAAGAAATTAGCTTAAATCTCAGTTAGAATGAATTTTCTGGTTGGTATTCAGGTAACAGGAGAATTTTTTTATTTCTTAATTGCATTATACAACTAAATTATTAATAAGAGAAAATGATCATGGAACTTTATGGTACCATTTTTGTACAGTTCAAGCCCTATAGATTTTAGTTTCCAAATTCTGACCCTGAAGTGAAGCTTTAAGAGAGAAAAAGTCCTCACAAAATCAAACAGAACAGAAGTTTCAAGTTCAAGAAATCCAAGGCTATTGAAGTACTATTGACCTATTACAAAACACTGTCATAACTTGCCATATGAATGCCTTTCCCAATCTTGACAATATCTGTCTTTGCAATATATATAGTAAAATCTTCCTCATAAAATAAATTTTAATCTAATAACAAAATAAACTTGGTGATATTTTCCCCAAAACTTAAGCATTTTTTTTCCCTAGATAACAGTTTAAATTAAAAAGTCATATTCCTTATGGATGTTTCATTTATTTATGGATTTTGTTTCATAAGCTGTTTCCAATATTTTAGTTTGTCTTTATGTAAGAGAGAGAAGAAAATCTGAAATCAAACTGTTTAAGCATTCCAGTTTGGCAATAAACTGATTGTTAGTGGGGTTACAGTAATAGCTAGATAGCTATCCTGTTAAGTGAGTGCTTTTGTTCTCTATAAGATTAGTTCAGAACATGTGGTTGACTTGAGCCCCTCAGCATTACGTGATGGCAATATTGTAGGATATTGTAAGAAGATACAGCAGGCTGAATAAAGAGATGACCATGAGCTTTTCTGAATGCTCTGTGAACCTGTGGGTGCACAGCTGCAGTTAAATGATAGTAGGCTACTACACTTTGCAAACCAGTTGGACATCTTGATATCATTTGATGAAAGAATGGTATTCATCTTTCCAGAATAAAACTTGGTTTATGAAGATGAAATAAATTTGAACTTTCACATTATATATATGTGAAAAATAAGACACGAAAGGCAAGTTTCCTGTTTTAAGAAGCAATGTGTATATGATGTTTCCAATAATATGCCTTGCTGGAGTGGAAATGTGCTGCCATGTGGAAAGAATTTTATTTTTTTTGTTTTTTTTAATACAGGATTTCTGCTTAGAATTGATTACCCACTTTGGACTACCCACTTGACGGACTTCAAGGGTCTCTGTCCAATTCCATGGTGTAACACCTATTTGTAACAGGGAAAAAATGTTCCACAAAAAGAATATTTTTTTAAAACATGAATTACTAGTGTATGAAAATTTGCTGAAAAAGGTGAAATATTGCTTATAAAGAAGTAAGCAACAATTTATTTTTCATATAGAAAAAAACCAGATGTCTCCATCATATACAATTTTCAGTTTCTACATTGTCAATAATCAATTGCCCCAGCAGACAAAAAAACCTACTTACGTAAGACAAAAAAAATCCATTATTTTTTATTGTGATTCATACTTACAGAGTAATTACTATTACTTGTTGTAAGAAGGAGTTTGTCTATATTTTAAGCATGTTATTTAGACTTCCCAGTGCAGATTTAAACTCATTTTAGTTCATCTGCTTGTACCACATATATACTGCTTGCATTGCTAAAAGGAAAAACTATTATGTAAAATGGTTTTAAAGTGCTTCCTTTCAAACCAAGATACATTTTTTTAAAGTTATACAAAGTTAGTAATTGTGACAAATCAGACATTCAGTAACTGTATGCTGTATGGAACCTCCCTCAACTAGTGTTTCTGAGTCCAATAATTTTTAAGCATTGCTTGTATATATTCCTCATCTAGCACTTTAGTTCAGACTTTTCATAATCCTCCTTGGTCTAAAATGTGAATAAGCCTGCATCAGTTGCCAGAAGTGTATATGTCAGACTAATTTTTAGGTCATCTTAATTATTTGTCTGTTAGAGAGTAAACTTGCCAATATTTTGTAAGTTTTGCTGTCTGGTAACTTATTTCTCTATTCAGATTTTACAATATTAGCTACTTCAATTAATTTAATGTGTAAACAAATGTGCCATTTGACTTTTTCTATGTTTTGGAGGGCCTGCTATATATCATTTACTTTTATATAAGAGAACTTTCTGGCAGTTATTGAGCTTAGCGTTAATACAGACCCTGTGTGTGCTTTCGTAGTGGATCTATTTTCATCTCTGCTTACTGGGTTGCTCTTCATGAAGGGTGGGCTTTGTGCAGGTGAACAGATTCCTTTTGAATGAAACCAGACAGTAAGATCTAACCAGGAGTATCTCTAATGGGAACAAATGGATCAATGAGTGCACATAATCTTCCAGAATGTACTAGCACAGATGTGCTAACAGAACGTTTTGAAAACATCAAGCTGTCAGCCCACACTACAGAGTGCATCTTGCGCTATATAAAACATGACTCATACATCTTCAGATTTGCCATTGCACCCAGTTTCCTTAGTGAATCCTCTTGCTTTTTCCTCAACTATCCAGCCTTCCTCTTGTTTTCTTCTTTTTTTTTTTTTTTCCTTCATATGCCCTACCTTCAGTTGCCCTTTTTTCAGGGGACCAGTTGTCCCTGGTCTTCTGTTTTGGTACCTCAAAACTTTCAGTTTGCTGGCACTCAGAACTCCAAGGAAATGACACTGCTCATCAATCTTTGCCCAAAGAGGGACAAAAATGAAATGCATTGATGCCCAGCTACATTCCCTTTGTTCTATTCAATGTCCCTAAAGCTCAGAGTATTTCTTATAATGAAAGCATACATGAATGCTCTTCTAGGTGTCCTGACTCCTTGTAGTTTATGTGGACATCTGAGTATATAGCTCCTGAGAAAACTGCATCCTTGCTGTTCTGGTCTGGATAGAAAGTCTCATCACATCTTCACAGAGGCTGTGCAGGACACATCTGGCACCCATAATTAAGAAGACATTGAGGATGTTGGTGTTTGATTTGTTATGTGAAATCATTTTGCACTCATGCCACCAAAACCATGTTTTATGGCCACATGACATGCAAATAATGTCATGACATGGGCTATCATTATCTGACTATAACCAGTGGTGTTGGAGTGCAGTGTCTCCAATATCAGAAGTTGGTATCTGAGTCCTGTGAATGTCCCAGTCTTGCTGAGAAAGGTATCAGCATTCCCTTTCAGTCTAGGGCAGAGTAACAGAACTCAGCTGTTAAGCATCCTTCCTGGGAAGCCCCCCAAATTGTTTATGCAATCATGAATATCCTGCAGTAGGCACAACAGTGAAATTTGGAGCTTGTCAACACAACCCACACACCAGGAAACCACAGAGAAGAGAGATTCCTATGTTTCCCATATCTGGATGGTCTCATCAATATTTCTCATGTACATTATCAAGGAGAAAACTTGAAAGGTACTGTTGTGGTTTAACCTGGCCAGCAGCTGAAAGAACCACAAAGCCGTTTGCTCACCCCTGCCCCTCCCAGTGGGATGGGGGAGAGAATCAAAAATGAAAAAAAAAACAACCCAAAACCAACCAACCAACCAAACAAACAAACAAAACTTCGTGGGTTTGTGTATTGGGTTTGCATGGCAAGGTTTTGGTAGTGGGCGGTGGGGGTGGGCTACAGGGGTGGCTTCTACGAGAAGCTGCTAAAAGCTTCCCCTGTGTCTGATAGAGCCAATGTCAGCCAGCTCCAAGACAGGCCCGCCCCTGGCCAAGGCCAAGCCCATATTTAAGAATGGAAAAAACAACTTAGGGGGAGCTTTTTCAGCCAGAGAGAGGAGTGAGAAGATGTAAGAAACTCTGCAGACACCAAGGTCAGTGCAGAAGGAGGGGGAGGAGGTGCTTCAGGCGCCGGAGCAGAGATCCCCCTGCAGCCCGTGGTGAAGACCATGGTGAAGCAGGCTGTCCCCCTGCAGCCCATGGAGGGAGGATGAGGGGGTGTAGAGATTCCACCTGCAGCCCGTGGCGGACCCCACGCCAGAGCAGGTGGAGGAATCTGAAGGAGGCTGTGGCCTGTGGGAAGCCCACGCTGGAGCAAGCTCCTGGCAGGACCTGTGGACCCGTGGAGAGAGGAGCCCACGCCAGAGCAGGTTTGCTGGCAGGACTTGTGACCCCTTGGGGGACCCACGCTGGAGCAGTTTGCTCCTGAAGGTCTGCATGCCATGGGAGAGACCACGCTGGAGCAGTTCGTGAAGGACTGTCTCCTGTGAGAGGGACTCCATGTTGGAGCAGGGGAATGATGAGAGGAGTCCTCCCCCTGAGGATGAAGAAGCGGCAGAAACAATGTGTGATGAACTGACCGTAACCCCCACTCCCCGTCCCCCTGTGCCGCTGGGGGGGGCAGAGGTTGAAGCCGGGGGTGAAGTTGAGCCCGGGAAGATGGGAGGGATGGGGGCAGGTGTTTTAAGATTTGATTTTATTTCTCATTCCTCTACTCTGTTTTGCTTAGTAATAAATAAGATGAATTTCCTCTCTAAGTTCAGTCTGTTTTGCTCGTGATGATAATTAGTGAATGATCTCTCCCTGTCCTTATCTCGACCCACAAGCGTTTCGTTATACCTTCTCTCCCCTATCTAGTGAAGCAGAGGAGTGATAGAGCGGCTCTGGTGGGCACCTGGCCTCCAGCCAGGGTCAACCCACCACAGTTTGAGATAAAGACAGTTTAATAAGACAGAAAAGGAAGATGATAGTAATAGTAATAGTAATAATAATATACAAAACAAGAGATGAACAGCACAATTTCTCACCACCCAAAGCTGATGCTCAGCAAGTTCCCAAGCTGCCCCACCTCCTGGCCAACCCCCCCCAGTTATACATGGAATATGATGTCACATGGTATGGAATATCCCTTTGGCCGGTTTGGGTCAGCTGTCCTGGCTGTGTCCCCTACCAACTTCTAGGGTGCCCCCTCCCCTCTATTCTTGTTGGCAGGCCGGTGTGAGAAACTGAAAAATCCTTGACTGCTTAGCAACAACTAAATTTTAGTGTGCTATCCACATTATTCTCATCCTAAATCCAAAACACAGCACTACATCAGCTGCTAGGAAGAAAATTAACTTTATCCCTACCAAAACCAGGTCAGGTCTCCTGTCCAACTGATCAGCTATTAATTGGTAGCTATTGAGAGATTATGAGCTCCACTTAGGCACTGTCTTGTATACATTTAAAAGCTCCTGAAATTCTTCTACTTAAAGTAGAACATTGTATAAAAACATCTATAGCAGAAGGCTTCAGCTATGCCCTTCTGTATTTGAAGGTTCTGCAGCTGGTGCAGGCTGTTTTTCTGCCAAAGAGGATGAAATCACACCAGACTGCTGATGAAGTTGTCTCCAGGGATCAGAGTCTCTGGTCATCCAAGGGCCAAATCTGTTAGTGAGGCAAAGGCTCTCCAAAAATCACTATCTGTATCTTTCTCTTCAGTCAAAAGTACATTCAGGAAGATCAAGCCAAATCTTCCAAAGGGGCTACATATAGTAACTGCCATAACCACAATAGCAAAGTCACCATTTCATGCCCCTTCCCCTCACACAGAAATCCATGCACACACAATGAAAGTTTGTTTTGACAATGATGGGTCTCAGAGGTAGGAGGAGATTCAGGTAGCATTCAATGACATGACTTATAAATGAGCAGAAACAGAAACATGCTGGAAATAGATATGGAAACAGAATTAAGGTTTTCTTCCATGTGTAAAACCTTACATGAGTACAAGGATCAGTAGAAGTGTTACATGAATGAACAGCATGATGTAGCTGATTAAGGGACTTATAGTCCCTTATTGGTGGAGCAGCTGTCCTTCCTGCTGCTTCGAACCATGTATGTAGCGATGATGTTCATCACTGTAGTCCAAGGTAGACATACTGAGATCAGGGGTCATCCACATCAGCTATTGTTAGTTAACTCTTATTGTGGATCAACAGTATCAATAGTACTTGGTATTTTCCACATAGCTTTTGGCTTTTCTTCATTATTGGAGCTCCAGCTAGTCTCTCCAAGGTTGTTTTTACCCATACTCTTTTCTCATGGTTTGGATTTTCTGCCATGTCTGTTTCCCACATCCACAGTCCTCAGGCATGGATTGACTTATATGTAGTTACTCCTTGGTTTTTGTATCATGAAATTCTGGAAAAAATACCACAATTTTTGTGAATGTTCTGGTGGTCATCTCCTTTCCAGTCACTCATTCCAGCTTCATATTTCCACCCTTGTCCTCTCTTCTGTTCTAGTTGACTGTCATCTGCTTCCTGATGCACAACTGAACAGAGGCTGGGGAACAGGTGTGTGAGAGAGCATGTGTGCCTACATGCACATGTAAAGGGGAGAAGGTAGGTTGAGGTGACAAAAACTGCAGTTAGAAATCTCTTTCGTTGAGTTATAATATGATTTAGAAGCATAAAAGGAAGGAAGCAGAAACATATATATATATTATATACTTTTTTCTTTTAGGCAATTTTCTGATGTCAACCTTTTAAAAAGAAATGTAAAGGGCAGGAATGCAATTGACATAGCTGACAATAGTTCAGGAACAGCTTTCTATTCTGGGGCAAAAAAACTACAACATTTCTTGGAGAAAGAGACAAGCGTTGTGTGCTGGTAATCTTGCCAAAATACATTAATGTAATGAAAGATAAAAGTAATCAGACTGATTACTGCATAAGAGACTTCTCTCAGTATGTACGACGACCTGAAAGTAGTTATGGAATGGAGTGCTAATACCTAACACTAATATCGCTTGGGTGTTTAGAAACAACTAAGGAGCATAATGAGGAAATGAATGAAAAATAAGTGTATCTAGAGGACATTTGTGGTGCTGCTGTTTCTCTAATTTATTTGGTTCTAATTCCTTAAATAGCTCTTTCTGGCTTTCGTTTATACTGTGGTCTGCTCCCTTTTTGTCTAGTGCAATGGATTACAATCTTTACAACACAAAAGGCCACACTGGCAACTTTTCAAGAACCAGAGGGCTACAGCTAATTTACATATTCATTTACATGAAATTACTTGAAATTTGCATCAGCTTGGCTTCTTCCTCACTTTGCACTGGGAATAAATAAGATTTGTTTAAATCAACAGTAACTTACTTTCTCATGGTTTCTGAATATTTTATTATTTTATTTTACTTTGTTTTGTTTTGTTTTGTGTTTAGTTCAGTTTTTCCTTATTATGTTGGATTTCAGCGGTCTAGGAGGGGGATATTTCAGACCCAGTCAGTTCAGAAAAAAGAAAAATGTGACATAAACTGGCCAGCTAAAATATATACCGAACATGATATAACTTTTCCCATGTAGTAATATTCGTTTATTTTTATCAAGCATATGCTTGATAAATAAATGGTGTTACAGAACTGATTATTTAGAGGGTTTTTTTGTGTCTGTTAGAATGTAAAGAAAGGGGTTAAACGTTGTTTTTTTCTGGGCAGTTCTACACAGTGTATGCAACACGGCTTCCCATTCAGAGTCAATCTGCCCGCCTAAGTAGGATGTCTCAGAACAGGCCAACAACCTCTGCTCTCCTGCAATGCAACTCATTAAGAGAAGGTGTGGGTTTTTTTTCAAAATGTGCTTGACCATATGTGCATGTTGCCTCTTAACAAGTGTAGAAATAATTTAAAAAAGTTCCATTCTTTTTACCAATCCTCCTGCAAAGTATCATGATTGCATAAGAAGGCATCTGTTTAATTTGGTTCTTCTAAAAGAAAAAGAAAAAGATGTATTAAAATAAGAATGTATTTTAAATGCTTGTTTGTGCCCATCTGAGTTTGTGTGTAATGAGTTACCACACAATTTTTCATATTATGGGTTTTTAATAGAATAGAATGCTTTTTTAGTAGAAGACACTGTTACGTTAATCAAATAAATGATTTATTACAAAAGTAAGCAATTTTAAAGCATTAACAAGGAAGTATACATGAAGACCCCTAAACAGTAGTAACATGTGGCTAGTCCTAATGGAAGGTTATGGTTAATGATGTCATTTCCAGTATTTTGTTTTGTGGTTTTTCCTCAGTATTTCAGGCATTTTTAGTGATAACTCTTGAGACCAGAAGACCATATTGAAGTGCACATACCTTTTTTTTATTAAAGTGCATATAATTTTTGAAATGTAAATAACTGTAGTGATAAGACAGATTGGTGAAGGAGCTGTGAAAATAATTTTTGTCATTTTACTGCCTGTGATACTTGAAAATATTTGAAATGCAATTATTCAGAGCTAGTGTTAGACAGCTAAATGACTACTCGAAGCTAGTAAGGCAAGGTATTTTCTTGAAACAGTTAAGAGAGCCTTGAAGAAATACCAAATTGCCTTTGCATCTGACATTTCCCAGTATAAATTATGAAGGTCTTTGCAATCTTACAGTTATCTTATTTTGTTTCTATAATAAAATCCAGAGAGCAAAACTTGCAATGAGATATATCCCAGAGCACTTATCTTTCCTTGATGAAATCCTGCTCTGTGTCTGTGCATGAAAGCTGTTGTGGAAGGTTCAGATAAAGAATATAACGTAGGTGGCTATTCTATTTGTGTGTAGACGCAAATGTAGGTGTGGATGTATTTCTCAGGTAAACCCCGGTGATGTTTGGTATTGCATTGGGTCTGGCTGAGATGGAGTTAATTTTCCCCATAGTAGCCCTCATAGTGCTTTGCTTTGTAGAAAGCTGTTGATGACACACCAGTGTTTTGACTACTGCTGAGCAGTGCTGGCACAGCATCGAGGGTATGTCTCCAACATTTCCGCACTCACTAGTAGGCTGGGGGTGGGCAAGATTTGGGGAGGGTACACAGCCAGGACAGCTGACAAACTAACCAAAGGGATATTCCATACCATATTACTTCTGCCCAACAAAAAAAGCTAAGAGAAAGGAGGAGGATGGGGGAGGATTCATTATTTCATGACATTTGTTTTCTGGAGCAACAGGTATGTGTACTGAAGTCCTGCTTCCTGGGAAGTGGCTGGACATTGCCTGCTGATGGGAAGTAGAGAATACAGTTTTTGTTTTCCTTTGCTTCCATGTGCAGCCTTTTGCCTTTGCTTTATTAAACTGTCTTTATCTTGACCCACATGGGTTTTTTTCATCTTATTTTCCACCTGCCTCCGTCCTGCTGAGGAAGGGAGTGGTAGAGCAACTTGGTGAACACCTGGCATCCAGCCCAGGTGAACCCACCTCAAGTGTACATCACTGACACAGTTATATTTTTGTTTCAGCATTTTTAACAAATGAGAAAAGGTTTACTATTAACAGACATAAAATGAAACAGAAAACAATATGTGTAGCTGTAGTTAACCAATTTTTTTCAAGAGTGAACTTTTTGGCTTCACCTGGGGTCTTTGCCATGATATTTCAAAGCTCTGAGCATCAATATCTTAATTTGATTGACTCAAAAGTAAGTTACATAGCACCTCAGAAAATCCATCATGACTACCCTCTATCAGGTATAATTCTTAGAAGTCTTCAATTTTAAAACTGTGCTTCCAACACATATTCTTCTTTTATTTCACTGTCCTATTGAAAGTTTTCCTTTCTCTTAGATTGGATCCAGTCTATTCAGTGAAACTATGTGAATAATTTAAATGCACTAAATTAATCTCCCTTACACTAATGTCTTGTACTCAAGGATATTTGAAAAGAAAGAATTTGCTGTTCTTATGACACTTTTTTATGACTGATTGATTTTGTATTTAAATATGAAAAATTTGCAAATAAGAAAATCCCTGTAGCTTCAGCTTGTGACACTATTATTGGAAGGTTAATAAAATGATATTGCAAAGACTGCTTTTTTTATTAATGAGGGGTTTTTCTTTTTTCTCTTTTTTTTTTTTTTTTTCTCCTGAAAAAGAGAACTCAGTTTAAAGGAAGGAGACTCTGTAACTGTGAATTTGGTGTTTATTTTTTTTTTACAATAGAAATTAAAAAATAGAAGTTCAAATTTTGGAAATTTTCATTAAGCTTTAAGGGATCCTGAAGACTTTTATTGGGTGGCCAAGAACATAAGTTTGATTTGTAGTCATAATTTGGACTTTTTTTTTTTTTTTTTTTTTTTTTTTTGATGGGATTACCTACTACTCTTCTTGTACCATGGTTCAAAAGAAGCAAAAATAATTTGTCTGTTTGTTTGGGTTTTCCCCCCATGTTTCTTTCTTCTGATGTGACTGTATTTTTGTTTTGAGAAATATTTGCATGATGATAGCCTTACAACATGAGAAAATAGAATTAAAAATAGAACAGAATTTTTTAAAAATCAGAAATCCATTTGCAGAATACTGACAGGTGCATATGTGACCAGATATCTTTGAACAGTCTAAACTTCAAGATGTAAACAGCTGAAAGAATAGTAGTCTACAGAATTTCAGAAATATATCTGATGTATTCACAGCTTGCTAGGGAAACATAAGCATAACATGTTCTTAAGAACACATTTCTGTGTTACAAAAGCCTCCTTAGTCACAGTCCATTAAAGTTTTTATTCTTTTCCATCATCTGGCTTGCAGTGGGCAGCAGAGTGAACATTACTGTTTGATGAGGTCATCTTTCAAACAAAGTACAGCTACCTGCTCCCTCTATAAGTGTATTTGAATAAGCTTCATCCTCCAAAAAGGAGTCAGAGAACAGGTTCATTTCTAAATACCATACAAAATTATCTCCTATCTATATTGGTACATGATTCATACATATCCTAGTATATTTTTTTTCTGTTTATGTCATTACATTTGAATGACCTGAAGAGAGTTATCTGTTACAAAAAGTCTTGATCAAATCTTGGAACATCATTTCTCTGTGAGGGAGAGTGGGCAAAGTAAGGAAGGCAAGGTAGAAAATCATACTTTTTGAATACTGTAACAAGTAGTCTGAACTTTCCTGCTTTCATTTTACACACCCAACACTCATGTAGTATGAATCATGGAGGTTACATTGCTTACAGCAGAGCTGTACTGGATTGTGTCAAATGATATGGGTTGATGACATTTTATTTTATTATTGCTGTCATGCATCACATTACATTAGAATGCTAAATGTCTTTAGGCTAACTAAAGTGCCCTAAGCAAAATAAATATCTTTTTTTCTGTCAGCTCTGTTTCATGCTTATTGTTTATTTCTGCCTCGTTTAATATTGTTGATCACCCATCTTTCTTGGAGATCCACTTCTCTGAGACAGTTTCTGACTTTTTTTCTAGTTCTGACCTTTCCTTCACTGATACCTTCCAGAACTTTACCATTTCTACTGGTAAAGTTGTGCTTCTTCCTCTGTTTTTCAAATGCTTTCTTTTCATTGAACTTGTGTTACACCAAGAACTGGCTTTCTGCCAGTGACACACCGATTCCTGATCCCACTTCATCTCTCTCTTTTTCTTTCTCTCTCCTCAAAGTGCCTGTCTATAACTACATTCTATTATCTCATCTTTATATTTTTTCTGACTATTCATACTGAACTTTTGTATTACGTCATTCAAAACCAACATTATAGAAAACATATAGTATTCTTGTACTTCTCAGTACTAAAATACAACATGTATTTTGAGCTATTTTCACCAATGAAATCTGAGATCTCACTGCAATTTTATCTTGATGAAGCTTCCTTGATTCCTGTTGGATTAAATTTCTAAAAATAAAATAACATGATGACACAACAGCCTATAATACTGTTACTGTGGAAAGCCAAAGCAACATCTAACACAGATCAATGGATGTCCTCTGAAGAGTTAGTAAAATATAGGAAGACATGTTTGTGGCATTCAAGAAATTCTTATTCCTATGCTCTGATCTGGCAAACAGACTCTCACCCGAAAAAACTCATAGAAGAGATGGCTCAGGTTTGGACCTCTTTGTAGCCATGTTGTTTGTCTACATTGTACGTGACCGTGAAGGCAATGCTAGCACAGTTCCCAGTTTCTATGATATTTGCAAACTAGGATCTCATTCTGTCTGTAGTATATTTGAGAAACTGGTTTTCTCAGAATTATTTTCCTTGCCTCAAATTAAACAAGACTCACTTAATTTAAGGCCTGTTTCTCAACTGGTTTTTGTTTGATATTTTCCCTACAATATCTTACTTCTAAATCCTTTTAGTGAGAATGTCTCTAGATTTTATTTCATACTTTTAAAATTCCTTCCCCTTCAGTATCACAAATGTCATGACCTCTATTAAAAATGCTTGGGTTTAATTTTTATCTCTTACATCCTCACTTATGCAAGCTACATGAAATAATTTCAGAAATAAATCAATGGAGTCAGCTTCTATATAAGCTGGATAAAAACGATAGAAGTTATGATTTTTTTCAAGATTGCTGACATACAGATTCTTCATATCCAGCTCTGATTTTACTTGATTGCAGTTTCCTGTTGACAAGGAACCATTATATTTCTCCTTCACTGATATCTTACTCTAATTTTCTCTCTCCTGAACAGCCATTGCTCCTTTTGGGCAACAAATAGTCTCTGAAACTGAGCAGGCTGGAGCCTCAGCAGTTCCATGTCTTCCTCCTATTATATAGAATGAAAAATAGAATCATAGAATGGTTTGGGTTGGAAGGGACCTTAAAGATTATCTAGTTCCAACCCCCCTGCTGCGGGCAGGGAATATCTACAGCTAAAGTCTCTCATCCATCTGTTACTCCACAAGGTCGTTCCTGTTACCTTAATGACCTGACTCTCCTGAAGAGATTGTTCTCATGTCACTTATTATATATTCATTTCCTATATAACTGGCTTTTGTTTTACCTCCATATTTCAAGCTACAGATCTTTCGTATGATGTCAGCAAATACATCACGGTTTGTCCCTTTCTGGGGACACATTCTGTTCCCATTCACTAATTCAACCTTCATGGGCAGTTGCCTGCAAGTATCACACATTTTAGATTGCATTTCCTGCAATTTTCAAAGAATTTGAAATATTCGACCTACTTAATACACTGCCAATTATGATGTTCAACAACAACAAAAAACCCCTCTACATTTTCAAGCATTCCTTGCATTTTGCAAGGGAGGACTCTATGTATTTTGGATTGAGAAGCTGCTCAGATGATTGAGGCTGTATCTCAGTTATGTAATGGAGGATCACTCCAGTGCTTTATCTTTTTAGGAGTATTAGGACTACACAAGCTACTCTGTGTTGGCTGCGATGTGTTCATATTCACATATCTGTTAATGTTTTCCTACTGCTGTTTGAAAGATTTATTTGGAATCAGAGCTGTTTATGCTTTAGTTCACTGGAGACTAGCAAACTCACTTACTTAAGACAATTCATGTAAAACGCTTTGTGCTATTCAAGGTAAAGAAGGAATACTTCTGGAGTAGCTGTTACACAAGTGAAAAAACCAAATATGGCAAAGAGGTTTTGGGATTATTTTTGAAACTGGTAACAACTTCGTGATCCCATGGACTTGTGCACCTTCAGGTTCTTTAGATGGTCTTCTAAGGAACCTAATCTTCTCCTACAGTGGGTGGTTCTTCCCTCTCCAAGTCCCTGCCTTTGCCCTCTGAGACCTGGGCAGTGTGGCTAAAGCAGCTGCCAGTGAAAGCTGAGGCAAAAGAGTCATTGAGTACCTCAGCTTTCTCCATATCCCACGTAACCAGGTGTCCCGTTTCCTTTTGGAGGGGGCCCACATTTTCCCTCATCTTCCTTTCATCACAGGCGTACCTATAGAAGCTTTTCTTGTTGTCCTTGACATCTCTGGCCAGATTTAATTCTGTCAGGGTTTTAGCTTTCCTAACCTGATCCCTAGCTGCTTGGACAAGTTCTCTGTATTCCTCCCAGGCTACCTGCCATTGCTTCCAGCCTCTGTTGGCTTCCTTTTTGTGTTTGAGCTTGTCCCAGAGCTCCTTGCTCAGCCATGCAGGCCTCCTCGCATTTTTGCCTGACTTCCTCTTTGTTGGGATGCATCGCTCCTGAGCTTGGAGGAGGTGATCCTTGAATGCTAACCAGCTTTCTTGGGTCCCTCTTCCAGGGTTTTGTCCCATGGTATTCTACCAAGCAGATCCCTGAAGAGGCCAAAGTCTGCTCTCCTGGAGACCAGGGTAGGGAGCTTGCTGTGTGTCCTCCTCACTGCCCTGCAGCCGATGCTGCCCTTGAGCTTCATATACCCCACCAGTCCCTCCTTGTTGGTGAGAACAAGGTCCAGTATGGGCACCTCTCCTTGTTGGCTCATCTGTCAATCTGATAACTGAAGGAAGTTATTCTTCCGAAGGAACATCATCATCAACACATTTCAGGAACCTCCTGGATACCTTATGCTCTGCTGTGTTGTCCTTCCAACAGATATAAGAGTGGCTGAAATCCCCCATGAGGACTAGGGCTTGTGAACATGAGGCTACTCCTATTTGTCTATAGAAGGCCTCATCCAGTTGGTCTTCCTGGTCAGCCAGCCTGTAGCACATCCCAGCTATAATGTCCCCTGTCCCTGCCCTCCCTTTAATCCTGACCCATAAGCTTTCCGTCAGCTCCTCATCCATCTCCAGGTGGAGTATCTCCGGTGATGCCAAAAGGTACCTTATTAAAAATATCGAGTGACCCAGTGTTTCAGGATACTGTCTGTCACGACTTCTGTTACTAAAGGGTTTTACCCTTATTTTTTATATAAGACAAATCAGTATTCATCATTTGCGTTTGTGTATACCTACATTACTAATTATATCAGCAGAACTCTGGGAACGGTTCTTGTTAATTAACTTCCTTTCCCTCTGCTGCCTGCCAGTGCAAAGTATAGACTACTGAAGAAATTAAAGCCTTATTAGATTTTGCTCATGTGCTTGTCTTTGTTTTAAAGTTTTTGAGTAAGTGTTTTGAATTTTAGAGAAAGTGAAATTGAAAGTTATATCTACACTGCTTGACATAATTTAATACTTTATTCCACATCTTGTAACCATCAAATAGGTGAACTGAGGATTTTTTTCTCTGCTTTTCTTAAATTAATAATGTGTAAACTAATACCTTGCTTTATATTCCAATATATCACAGAAAACATAATTTGAAAAGGTATTTTTAAATGAAGAGGAATATTGTTTTCACTATAAATAATTCAGCAACATCTCTTCAACTGGGAGAGTTTTTGAATTACAATTCAGTCTAAGAGGATTCCTTTTCCTCAAAGTACATGCAAGGTGGTCCACTTCTGCCCTAAAGAATGACTTTTCAGAAGAAAAAGGAGACAAGGTCATTACTACAAACATGTTGGGTGGTTTTACTTCATACTGTATATTATTTGCTTCACTGGGTTGAATGAGAGGTTGGAGATCACTAGCTGTGCTCTTAAAACATATCATCCAGTTCTGCATCATCAAAAAAACCCCCAAAACCCAGTTTATATGTCCATGTCTGGCATTTGAACCAAAATGCAGTAAGTGGGCATAAGCAGTTCAAAAGCTTATTCCTGGTATGAACTAAAACACTAATGTAGACTCGATTTGCATGGCAGGGAAAGAAATTATTTGTGATAATCTCTTGTCCAACTTTCTTTCATACTATTTGGGAAGGGAGACACAGTATGGAGATTTCAAATTCAAAGCTTTTCAAAAGGTTTTAATATTTTGAAAGATCTTACTTTAATGAGTACATCACAAACACATCATAGAAAAAAATCCTGCCTTAAAAATGCACACAGTCCTCATTAGCCTAGTGAAAAGCAGAGAGAGTCAGAAAGGTAAGATGAAGGATGATATAAGAGAGAAAGCTAGCTCAGAAATTCCTGTGATGCAAAGAGCATTGCACTTCTGCTGTAGGTCTAAGGACTATTTAATCTCTCTCTGTGATTCTTGTCAAAAATAATTCATCTGGTTTTATATCATCTTTATTTTGTAATCAGTTTTAGATTAAGGAGAGAATTTCCCCTGTAGCTTATGAAAGCTCTCCATGGAACGCCAGACAGGCAATGGTGCAGGGCTGCCAACGAGGCAGGCAATGCATGTCTAGAGGGAGCCATGTGGTGATGGATCAACATGCCCTGATGTATAGATTTATATCTCTGAATAGTTCTGAATAATAAAAGCTAGTATTATGAATTCTAGAGTTTATAAAACATGGGATTACCAAATGAAAAAATTTGAAATTTATAAGAAAGACAGACTGTTGCATGTCTCATTTTCCATTCATTTAAGAGAAAGACTGAATAGTACAACCTGACTGCTTTTATGTTTCAAAAAACTATATTGGTATGTGCTTTCTATTGTAAACTAGATGCAAACAATTTTTTCATACCTACTTTAATAGTTTTCCCAGTTACACGTTCTCTGCATTTATACATGAATGAGAGACAAAGTGTGGTCACTGATAAATTTAAAACTCAAGCATTGACATTCTTATAATTACGTGGTTTGGAAGATGGATTACCTTTGCTTCTGTTGCTGTTGTCATTGTCTCTGCATTAAAAGATTCAATTATTGTTATGTATACATTACTAAGGAATTTTTTGTTTGAGCAGTCATAAAGTAGATTCTAAGCTTTAATTATACTAAGGATTGCAAATTTCACATCTTTGCTTGATAGATTTTTCTTTGAAGTTCAGAGTACCTAATTGCAAATAGTCTTACTCCTAATAATCTAAAGTAATTTAAAATTGTGTATTCTTGGGCTGCTAACCTCTTCCAATTTCAAAGTACTTTCATAAACATTTAAAGAGCACTGGTAATACAAGATTACGTGTTTAAAACTACCTTCCCTCTAACTGTCTGGTTTATAAAAATGTATGTCACAGAGTTTTTCAAGAAATGGGATAAGTAATTTAACACATTCATTGGCTGAGAATCCAGTTCTGGTGCAGGTTAAAGAACTGTGATAAAATGGTTATTCATTAATCTATCCAGCACACCAAATATTTGTGATTTTGCTACTGTTGGAAAAAAACCTTCATATTCTTCTTTTATAGTAGAGCCTATCCTGTACATTGGTTGCAAAGTCTGTTAAAACTCATTAGTACCTTTCCTTCCCATATTTCTTCATTTTCTGTGTGCAAATTTGGCTGTGTCAGCTGACATTCTCTGAATGTCACCCATAATGTTGTACGAAGTAGGTTGAACTGTGTCTAATTAGAATGTCTTAAAATAACTAGAAATAAAATTTACTTGTGCCACAAAAAGAGGCATCTTGTGAATATTTTTTAATTAGAATAGTCATCATAAAATAAACTTAAAAAATGAAAAATACATTGGAAAGATTCTGAAAATTTTATAATGTAGAAATAATTTTGGTGTAGAACAGTCTGAATGGGGTAGTTTTTCACTTAGTCAACATCAGTGTCTTGACAGAAAAATTACTGAATTTCT
Source organism: Balearica regulorum gibbericeps (assembly GCF_011004875.1). Lineage (NCBI taxonomy): Eukaryota > Metazoa > Chordata > Aves > Gruiformes > Gruidae > Balearica > Balearica regulorum. The sequence continues at coordinate 47,589,258 of NC_046184.1, read as the reverse complement.
ATTAGACTTTTTATAGAAAAAGGTATCGCTTCACAAAGTGACAAAATCAGTACTCCCAGTGTCCTTCATTAAAGAGTCATCACTGCATCAACACTCTATTAAATCCTGAAATCTAAGTAAAAATCTCACTGAAACTAACAGTTCAGTATTTGTTATTTTATTAGTAAAAATACCTAATAATCTATTGCAAATAGAGGGAAGAAGAACATTTGTAATCTGTTTTCAATTGCAATCACTCTTCAACATTTCATGAAATTGAATGCAAAGTAAATATTTAGATACAAACTTTTAGAGGACAACTAAAATATCATACAAGGAACAAATCATATGTATCAGCTAGGTTGAAGGATGAAAGAGGGGCTGGTGAGTTTACAGCGTAATAGAGATATTCCTTTCTTTTCATGGAATCGGCTGAGAATTGAGAATGTTATGTAAGACCAAATTTTACTATGATAATTTCATACATTATTCAAATCTGCCTTATTTATTCTTTTATCTATATAATTTATATATCATTTTCTGAATAATGTGTAAAATGATTTTTAATGATTAAAAATCTATTATTCTTTCTTTGTAATAAAAACTTTCCCTTCCTTTTTCTACTTCCATTTTGGACATGTTGAACCTTTTTGCAAGTTGCAACATACGTTATTGCATAAAGTTTTGATTGATCTCTGATTCCATTTTAATTCAGTACTTTTCTTCCTTTCTCCATTTCTCTAATGACTGGCTGTTCAGAAGTGGTGTTCCATGTATTATGTCCTATTTGTCTTTATTTATACTAACTACATTCTTTCAGTAAGAATACAGAAGCAGAAATTTTTGTTTTACAAAACATATATGGACTGCAATTATAAGTTCAGTCATACTTTAGTAAACTGGAGTGTGACCTACATCTTCTGAAAGTTATAGTCCCTTAGTTTTTGAGATAGTGTTAGCAAATGTGGGCTGTCTGGTTTTCCTGTAATTGTTTTAGAAAAGCAACCCTCTAATAGTAGCAGAAATGCAAAGAAAGTATTAAATTATCTTATTTACTTTGATGTTATGATGCATTTAAATTACAGCCTAAATATCGCGTGTTCTTCCATCAGGTTGTTTTGGAGTTATTTCGCTGCAACTTGTGCAGCTTATCTGGACAAACAAAACATATGTTATACACAAAGTAAAGGACTTAGCAGTACTTTAACTGAAATCTAAACAAAAACCAATAATAATTATTATTCCAGATCAATTATTAGATAAACATAAAGTAAATAAATTATTACAGAAATTCCATAATAACAACAATAACAACAATAATAATAATAATGATGATGATGATGTTTTATACACACTCCCTAACAGTCTATCCCTTTTTTTTCTGGTGTTACACTCACACTTTCACTTCCCCTCTTGTTCCCAAAGTCAATAACTTACTTGTGAAGATGTGCAAGAATTCGTTTAAAATGAGATATAAGAATGTGGGGGCTGCTCTTTTTGTTCCATAGTTCTCTATCCTGGAAGATAGGAATGATACTCTGCATCCCAAAATCTTTACTTTACCTAAGTTTGTCTGATGTGTTCACTTGATTCTGCAGTTTGTAAGCAAGAACAGCTAAGATAATATTTTGGCTAGTCCATAATTGTGTTTTACAAAGTCTTTGCGGTGACTTTCATTAAGAATAAGGGATTATTTTGGATTTAGGTTTATCATTTTTAAGACAGTGACTGCTGAACAATCCATTCTGAAATGGTATATAAGGAGGACTCTTGAAGTTTTATCATTCCATAAAGGAAAGAAAGATTAGATCTAGTTCTGATCCAAAATGAGCTTTTATGTGTCCTTTTGTCTCCGAGTAGAAATTAGTGAAGCATTTCTATTTCTTATCATTCTCTTCCATTTTGACTTATTTGAATATTCATTCAAAGAATTCAGAGGAATTCTTTTTCTCTTCCTTTTCCTATATTGTCCTTTGCCTTTCTCAATTCTTTCCTTTTTATTATTGAATTCAATGCTAAAGCAGAACAAAACAAAACAAGAAACAGTATATTAACAGTCTGTCTTTTCTCTTAAATAGTAGCTTTGATACCAGGGTAATTACAACTTTATTTCTTTTAAGACATGTAGTTGGGAAAAAATATACAGCCTACTATGACGTGTGGCAGAATACAGCAAGATCCATAGCTGTGTACCCACAATTTACTTATTCCGGCACAGTGTACCTATTTATTTTCTCTTATAATTAGATTGTAAATTTCAACAGGGAAGGTTCTTTGTCATAAATCTAATACCTAGCACCATATAGTCCAATTCTGCTTGGAATGTTGTAGAATATCTACCATAAAAGTACTAAGTATTGAAGACTTATTTAGAAATATTGTGTTCCATTTGTCTCTCAGCATTTCCCTAACACAAACCAGCAAGAGACATTAAAATACATAATTATTTTCTTCCCTGCTCTTACTCCCTGAATGATATAAATTCTCAAATGATGCATGTATACTTTCCTGTACATGACACAGAGAGGACACACTGGAATACACAGTTTCATACTAAGGATCAAGAAGGACAGGATTTCCCATGCTAGTCAGAAGACTCCTTTGAACATGGGAACGTGGTCCTCTGAAGTACCTTTACTGTCATGATAAAATGTATGCATTTGTATTTTTCCTAGCAGTTCTTATCTGTGTAACAACTGGCCTTCGTACATGAGCAAATGTGAGCAACTGCAGTATTCTTCCTCTGTACCAAGATGGAGAACTTTTGTCTTTCCTGTGACTTGGAAATCAATTTAAATCTCCCCAGATAAATGTCTGCGTATCTATAACTTGGATACTTAATTACTTCTAACCAAGAGGGAAATGCCTTTATCTCTCTGTCCTGTTCTGTTTACCAAAGAAACATATCTAATTATTTCAGCCTGCCCTAAAGTGAACTAGTACGTGTTATTGGCTGGCAGGGGCTTTATGAGTTCTTCAGCCAAAAGCATAATAAAAAAGGGAGGAAACAATGATCTTATTATACAGCATTAAGAAAGAAAAATGTGTTCTCCTTCCCACAGTGATTCTGTAATTTTTCCACAAGAAGTTAATGTTTATGTTTTTCATAGTTTCCTATCTCAGAATTACCCACAAATTCAAATTGAAAATGCTGGCAATTTGCTTCATATTTTTTTTCAAGTGAAAATACAGTTGTATTCACTGACTCATCCTCTTCTTTCTTTTTTTGTTAGTTCTAGCTTTTCTTTCTAGGTTTTTTTCTGCTGATCTGTTCCTATTTTTTAATGACCTCCTAGAGACAGTGTTCAATGGATATTATACAATACTTATGCTTCTTGTACTTTCTATGATAGCAGATTATAGACAATAAAATGGGGTTTTGAATATCATTCTAGTAACAAGCAGCAAACATTTCTTTTTTTAATCAATGAAAAAAAAGGGAGAGAGTTTGAGAAAAAAGGGAACCATGGGAGAAAAAAATTCTTACCCGAATTCTCAAGATAATTTTTTGATTCCTATTGTTTGGGTCTATACGATTCTGGTTAGAACCTTTACAACTATGGGTAAGAATTGCAACACCCATTTTATATTAAATGTTACTGATTTTATTATTACTCCAAATAGGAGTTGTAAGGAATGGAACAGGAAGCTTGGGAGGTTTCAGGAAAGAACAAAGTTTGCTGGAATCATAAGGGAGGTAAATGCAGGGTACAAAGAAAACCCAGGAAATCTGGGTAAAGAACAGATGTGATGGGTTTTGCAATATTACTCTTTGCTTTGAAATAATTTTGCTATTTCAAATTTGTATGTAATCCAACTCTGAAAAAAAAATGTTCTTTTCACAGAGGTTGTGCAATCTTCTATATATAAATTGCATTAGATCATATTAGTCATTTTGCAAAATGAATCTGAGTTATGAGAATTAAAAAAAAAAAGTTTCTTTTTCTATTTTAAATATAATATGCTTTTCTCTTAGTTCAGGCTGCTGAACATCAGGCACAGGATGAGAAAAGCAGAGATTCAGTATTGACCTTGGAAGTAAAATGGAAATATTTTAACTTAGTTGCTCAGTGGTCTCAATTCTAACACAGAGGGGAGAACTTTTTTGTTAATAATTAAACAAGATTACTTAAACCTTATTTTCAACCATCAATGATATTTATTTTTTCCAAGAATCAGATAGCTTTTTCAGATAAGCCCAAACATGAACTTGTACAGAACACCTTGAAGAAAAACCTAGCCTTACCACTTCAAGGGAAGTACCAGTGAAACACGTTTTACATGAGATCCTTCTGTCCAGATGATGAAATGTTATTTAGTATGAATGTCATTCACTGGTTGAAGTTTAGAAGAGATTTCTTATTTTTCATTCTGAGTAACTTGTGATGCAGTTATATTTCTATCCTGCCTTTGAAAATAGATACATTGATTAAATATTTCACTATAAACTGCTCTTTGCTCTCTATGAATACATCACATATCTGTCATCGTCATCTTCGCACATTTAAAATAAGAAGATTGTTTCGTGTTAGTTTTATCGTGACTTTCCCTCTCGATATTTTTTTTTTTAAATATATAAATAGTTTTGGTGTGAAGAAAAGTGTATCTTTTGCAATTTTACCTTGATCGGACTGGTATCTCAATGCAGTCATAAGACTGCTGTGCAATGTACTTTCAGAGACTGAAAATATTTCCATGTGCTCAAGTATCTATATAATTTGTGTGGTACAGCTGAATGACTAAGTCTTTACTTTAAAAGCACAGCTGGATTTGTGCTGCTGTGCACAACAATCCTTTTTTGTAATACTATGTGGTTAGACAAATTGCCCAAGAGTTGGAAAATCTATAGGTGTTCTTTAGTCTCAGGGATTGAAATTTATATCTCCTATTTCCAAAGTGAATATCCCAACAATCAAGTAACAAACTACTGATGTCTCTTTTATTTGATGAGGATGTCAACAGGCAAATGCAGCAATTTTCTTCTTCAGTGCAAGCTTCTTGTTTGTGGTGTCAGGCTTGGTGCCAGTATCTGTTTTATCTATGCTTAGTAGTAGTATAAAATAAGATTTATGTTTGAAATTCTAGTGGGTAGGGACCCTGCTGTTCTCAAATTAAAAGCTACCACTCCCAGAAATTATTATTTTGTGAAAATAAAGTCACTCAGAAACTAGTCATACAAGATTCATTCATCCGTAGTCCAGTTGTTGGTTCCTATTTTTATTCCAGTAGTTGTCTAATACAAAATGCAGAAATATTCTTGGGATTGCCCTCAGGAAGGGATACAAAACCTTATATCTCCTCCATCCCTACTTGAATGCCTTCTCCACATTATAACCATAAATATGGAGAGTCAAGTCCTTTTTTGTTTCCTTTCAGCTTCCTTACTTGCTTTCCTGGCTACACAGCATTGTTGAGAGGTGAATACCAAGCAGCCTTGTGTGGGAAGTCAACTAAAATTACTGTATCTGTGAACATATACTGTTACAAAAAATGTAGATGACCAATTAAGAATACTTGGGTTTTAGTTTGTTTGGTTTGGGGCTTTTTTTTTTTTTGCCCTAGAGAAATATGCTATTATTATCTGTGGGATGTCAGGGTTCTTGTTCTTTTAAGCAATTTCACGACTGAATTCCATAAAAAGCAGACTGAAGAACCTGCGGGGGCAGTGCTTCTCAGACAAGGAGCAAGGACTAGTAATAGGGACTGAAAGAAGAGTAAGAATACATTAAGCTGGAACTTTGGCCAAGCACTTCATAATGTGAAGCCAAGCCTCAGGCAACAGAATACATTAGTGCCTCTTTCTGAAGCACAGTCATTAATTTGGATACCTAAAATCCTCATAATTTTCACTTAAGGCAAAAGAATCCCAAACATACCAGCTACTGAAGATCTTGTCAACAGAATTTTCTGATACAGAAATATATTACTCAAGTATGTATATCTAACAATTAATTCCAATGCATCATAAATTCATTTTCTAGTAAACTAAACTATACTGAAAATTACAGGTAATACAGGTTATTTTAAAGCCAAAATTAGATTAATCTAAGTGTTTCACCATCTGTTCTACTTAGTCTGAATGCAAAAGAGCATCATCATCCAATAGCCTTAAGGAGTAAGGTGTAAATGTCTTAAATATAGCTGTATGCTAGACCATCTTGTAATACAACTAAGTCTCTTGTGTTACATCAGTTAGTCACAGGAAAATGTGTTTGCACCCAAAGAAAGGACTGATTGAAAGACAACTTGATGTGATCATAAAAGTCTTTTATTCACTTCATTGATCTTTCGATCAGAAATAAAAGTACCTCTCCATCCTAATAATGTTCAACATAACATGAAAGTATTTGAAAGTTTAGCTTAAAACTGTAACTGCTGTGTTTCTTGCTGCATCATTTGGTTGGCTGATTACCACTTAAATGTGTTTTTGACTCCTTTGTGAATCACCAGTATCCCATCTTCAACTCAGACTTCTAGTTGACAGTTTTCCCATGGGGTGATGACAAGGCTTAGACTGCAGACTCCTGACAGTTCACTGTGATTACTTTATCAGATCTGAAATTAAGTTAATATTGCAGTATTTGCTGTTTTTCTGAGTAGAGAGGTGTTAATTAATTCAAGCTAGTAACTAATATCAGCCATTTTTCACAAAACATTATTTGAGACATTAACATTGATGAGAAAGTGAGAATAATAAAACAATAAATGTTCTCAACCTGAACACATAGTGTCTGTCTGTAACCTATCCTACGCGCAAGTCCCTCATTTGCCCAGTCTCAAGTCTTTAATTTCCTTGTTCATTTGCTATTGTGAGGATACTTTTCTATAAGTTAAGACTGTGTCTTTTCTGTATTAGACCTGTTGAGAATGACCCAAATAGCATACACTGTTCTACCACTCTAACTACATATAAACCCCTCCTATTTCCACACATACCTTGGAGTGATATTTCCAAAGACTTACAGTTTATGCTACTGATTTGCAATAATTATCATCCAGGAAATTAATTTTACATCCCATGGTCCCAGAACACAACAATACTTCTATGTATTCATGATATCCATATTTTATGAAGTCTTTGAAATTTCCATCCTTCCAAAGCACCATGTCTGTGACAGAAGTGCAAACCTGATGTTTTACTTTATTAGCTTTTTTAACTCTTCTGATTTACATGTATGGATTTTTAGTGAAAACACTAGATGGACTTTGAATGCCATCACAGAAGATTATTTTTTAATATCCTTCCTATTTCCAGTAGATCAACAGCAGCAATAGAATACATATACTAGCTTTAAGGTTTTTGAATAGTCTTCCAGACGCATTACCTAAGTCTGCAACTTCAGTTCACAGTAAGCTGAAGACAGCCTACTTCTGAAACCCATAAATTACAGTCAGAAGCACTCAGACCAAGAACATTATTTCCCTGGACAGCAGCTGAAGTCAAGTGTATACTATTTTTAATTCAAAGTGATTCCTGTGAAATTCTTAACTTTTTGGTAACTTTGACAAGTCTGCATAACTCCTGCTTTAGGTAACTTCATTTAATCCTAACTTCACCATTTATTTTAAATCAGCATTTAAGTGCCTAACAAGGCTATTTAAGGTTTACAAACTGTCTTCATATACTTACATATTTCTGTTTGATTATAGAGTTTTGGTTTGCTCTAGTTTATTGGAAAAGATGAAGAAGACAGTATTTGTAGTTTAGAAAACATTAACAACTGGTTTAGCAAAGTATAAAAGGAAGCAAGTCAGAATCAGCAGGGGAAAGAAAATCAGAAAAAGGTTGTTTACATTGTTGCATACTTACACTTTTTAGGTGTATATATCCTAATATGACTAATATTGACAAGCTTTTACAGCCTGAGAAAGGTGCCAGCAAAATCGTGATATTTGCAACTTAAATATTGGATGCATTCTGTTTTCTAAACAGAGTGAGAGTAGTTGTTTCATGAGTGCAAATACTAAACCAGTAGCTCGCTGTGAAAAACATAGACTCCATGCAATTTACTGTCAGGTGCATGACCAATGAATCAGTACTTCTTCCCAGTGAAACTTAAACTCACCATCTTCTTCCTACAGAAAGCTGGAGTTTGTTGGGTTTTTTTGGGTTTGGGTTTGGGGGTTTTTTTTGGTTGTTTTTTTTTTTTTTTTTTTTTTTGGCGGTGGTGGTGGTTTGGGTTTGTTTGGGAGTTATGGGGGTTTTTTGTCTGATTTGGTTTGTTTCTCTTTTTCTCTTTGTCCAGTGTTATCACAGAGTTATGCTGCTTGCCAGACTTTCTGAATCAAAGAAAACCTAAGAAATATTTCTGGTATTGAGTTAATTCTGTGGCTAGACATTCAGAGTCAGTTATCTGCTTGAAAAAGCATATCTTAGATGAAAAGCAACCACTGTTGGATTTTATACTGTATTTTTAAAGAACTTAGAGACAGTGATTGGCAGACCTACTTTGTTATTTCCAAATTTTCAAAGCTGGATTTTTTTTTCAATATCCAATTTGGACTTTCTTTCAATTATTTTGAGGTCTAATAAATATTCAAACAAATAATTGCATACCTCTTCACAAAGAATGACAAGGTGGAAATGAAAAAAAAAAAAAAAAAGCAAAACCCAAACCTTTCTGCTTCCTTAGCAAAATTTATATAGTACAAATATGTTTTGATTTTATCACAGATATCATTCCTTTAGGGGTGGAGAAACTCTAGCAATTTTTTGACAGCTTCATCGCAAGCAAGAGCCTCTGGAGTCTGAAACCTCTGTCCAGTGAGCCTGTGATAGAATAAATTAACATATAATTTTCTTTCTCTTTGAAGTTATGGCAGTATTTTAGCTAAATATGATTGAAAAGAACCTAAGTGTTACAAAATGAGAAGATGTCTATATTCTCTAGAGCATGGCCTAAAAATGTAGGTGCAGCAATTAGCCGGGAAGATTTTTCTCCTTCTGTCAAGGTCATTTTCACATTCAATTTATAAAAAGAGTACATAAGTAACAGAAAACTTTTTCTTAAACAGCATTTTAGTCAAAGTAACAATTGCATTCAATGATCTCTTATTGCTGAAGGTGTTTTCAGGTATATGAGCCCTATTTTGGGGGGACTGCAACTATCTTTGTGGAAGAGTAATAAATGTATTCAACACTGTGCTTTGTCTCTGGGATTATCTAGTTTCATGTTAGTCCTATATAGCTGCTAACAAGCTCCCAGGTATACCCATGACATTTATGAATCTTAAACTGGAGATCTGTACTAGTTGAAGAAGTTCATCTCTACTTGGTGAAGGTGTGTGGAATTCACTTGTTTCAGAGAAATATCTCCTTTCCAAAATTCAATGTCAGCTGATTGCTGTTTTGGAATGGGAATAGTTGTTGCATAAAAATATTGCCTGAAGGGCCTCTCTATGTCCTCAGTCTCAGAGCTTAGGACAGTCTATCTTTGTTTAGTAGATAGAACTTCATTAATTTACAGGAGCACTTGAATTGAAATATTAGCTTTCCCTACAAACAATGGAGAAAGGTCGTGCTTGGAGTGTATGAAGGGTGAAAATTGCCTGATTCCAGAGAAGAACATGGTTTATCCCAGTGATGACTTAAATTTATGACAACTTGAATCTTTTACTGGGAAGTTTTATATTAGCAAATCACTTGCTTTGCATCCAAATTAAGCTTTTATCTAGTTCTAATTCAGTTTACTATCAGGTTTGAATTCAGCTCATTATCTAATTTTACATATTTTATTTTTTCTTCCATTTGAGAAGGTAAATTTTTGCAGGAAAAAGCACTGGATTTTAACCCTCAAAACCCAAACTGTAATTCAAAAGAATATTAAAAATATTTTATAGGTAATATTCCTTTTCCTGTTCCTCTCCTTTCTTACTTTAAAAAGATTGATTTAAAAGGATCCTATTCTCAGAGCAATTACAGACAAGCCATGCTTGACTTTCTCAGACAGCAGAAATTCATAAAGCTGAATTCAGTCCCCTGGGGCTGTCTTTTATGGTTTGAAGGGTGGTATTATTTATTCAAAGATGATTTAGAAAGACCTTTTACAAAGTATCTAGGAGCTTGAATGCTGAAGATATTATTTTGAACATCCACAAAAGATATGGTTTTTATCTTTTCTTCTCCTTTTTAGCTCAGTTTCATTAAGAAAGGTTTATGCAATCACTTGTTCCATCTGTCATTCCCTTTTGCCTGATAACCCTTTACCTGCTGGCCAATTTAAACCAAATTTGACACAGAAGAACAGAGCTCACAACCAGCATATGTTTCCAATTTTATAAAATTCACAAGTGGGTAGAAAGAAAAGTATATACTATATTGACAGAGAGGCTACATCAGGAGCTCAAGAATTATCTGTTCTTTCTGAACTGTCCCATTGTAGGATGAATTGGGTTGACTGATGATTCCTGTTCACTCCTGCCCAGGTGATAGGTGGGAAAAAGGACATAGAAAGGAGCAGAAATATTCATAAGGTAGGTGAGGAGCAAGGTGGTAAACTGAAGATATCACAAAGCAGAGGTGTCATTGGCAAAGGTGATGGGTTACTGTGGGGAAATCAAAACAAATCTCTGAGGAACTAGTTTAGTTAGCTTCATTGTTCACTAAAAAAAAATGTGACAAATCAAAGTTGTTTTTTCCACTTTTGTAAATACTTTTGTGAAAACATTGACAAGAAAATGTGATCCTTGCAAGCTGCTTATAACTTGGTAAGGAGTAAATGCTGGTGAACTCGAGTGATGTGATTACATAAGGTGTTCAGGTACAATAAACTGTTACACAAGGTGTAATCAAACTTGTCTGTATGTTAGTGATAGGTCACTTACTAGCTGAAAGTAGCATCTCTATTTCAGCACTGCATTTAAAACCTTAAATGACATTAGATTTTTTTAATTTTAAGAGTTACCATGAGTACTTACATACACACAGATTTCCTACTTGAAAGCCATTTTTTAAATTTTGTACCATCCCTTGCATCTCTGAGAACATGTCTGGTTCTGAAGGCAGCAATGAATGAACAATGAATGTAGACATTAGAGTCTTAATTTTTACAATAAATGTTTAATAAAGTATGACTTTTGCATCCTATGCCCACATGTCTGTCTCTTTTTCTCCAGCACATACAGCACTGTTGGAAACTTTGGAAAAAAATTCCAGAAGTGCAAGCTGCTAACAAAGCACTCTGGTACATAGCAAATGCAGGTGAGCTAAAGGTCATAGTATGCTTGATGTGCACTGGCACATCGCTATGATTTGATGTAGATAAAAGTAAATACATTTGGGCAGAATATAGTATATGATCAAAGTCAAATGCACATGGTTTTAAAATTTTTAAACCTCATAAAATCTCTTTTGAAGTTCATAAAATCTTAATAAACATTTTTTTCCCTTTCAAGAATGTGGTGTTTTCATTGTGCTTGTTTGTTCTTTTGAACTCTCCTTTGTGATTCTGATTTTTCTGTTCCCATAAGCAGCATTCCTAAATCATTGTAAAAATTAGGCTAATAATCTTGCCAGTCTGTTGGACAACTACTTGAATTTTTGGTCGGGGTTTTCTTTAGGTTAGCTGTCATTTGATTAAAATCAGGTTTAGACAATAGCTTTAAATTTGGAACAAAAATCTTACTAAGATAGGATTTGTCTCAGGACTTTAGATCTAGAACCATAAAAAGACTATGGCTGGCAGATTCATCTAGCTGTTTTATTCAGGAGATCATTTAGGCCAACGTCCTGCTCAAAGTAGGGCTAAATTCAAAGCTAGAGCTAGATTGCCCTTTGCCTTTTTAGGCTGAGCTTTGAATATCTTAAGGATGAGATTCCACTGCATCCCTGGGCAACCTGTTCCACATTTAATCGTTCACAGTGTGAAGAGGTTTTTCTTTATATCTAATCATAATTTTCCTTCTGGCAACTTGTGCCTGTTGCATCTTGTCCGATGCACCTCAGAGAGGAAACTGGCATCTAATAGCTGATTTTCTAGTCTAAATCGCTCATTCTAACTTCCTCTGGTTCATAGACAGAAACAGACATTTACATATTCAGTGATTCCAGCCAGTCATCTCCAGCACTGTCTCAATGAGCTGAATCACTTCTGAAGGTGCCTATTTCTCTGACTGCAGTTGAAATACAGGTTAGTTTTAAATAAATAACTCTTTCTGGTAGCATGGTTTTAAATTAAGCTGAATACTAATGCATCACTGGGATTAGGAAGAGATCCACAGTCATTTCCACCTTTATATCTTTCTATATCTTTATGCCTTTTATAACTCAATCATCAACGTTATATTAGAATGATGAGTCACACTCTTTCTTATTTGTAGTTTATATTTGGATCGTTTTATTATTGATTTTCTCTGTTTTGACTGTAAGTGTTCTGATTCTATTCAAATATTGTCTGGCAATAAGTACTGAAAAAGTATCTTTTGTGTGTGAAGGGTCAAATTGATGATTAAAAGTTCTGAATACTAGAGAGGGAGTTTCATCATATGGTTTATACAACCTTTAAAAAGGCTACTAAATAAAGATTTTATATCAGTTTTCCATTTTGGAGTATTAGAAGATTGGAATGTTAAGATGCATGAAATATTTTGGAATAGAATAGCTTTAGTTCTAAGAACCTAGAAAGACTTTGTTTTGATTGATGATGAAGTAGAAGTAGCCATCAAATTCTCATGTCTTCAGTTAGAAAACTGCAAGATTGTCACAGTTATTGTGCCATAGATAAATTATCAGTGATGCACTGATGGGCAGTGAGTGCATTTAGAGAACAGATGACTGTATTAACTTAAGCACAATAAGCAGCTCTTATTAGTCATAATAAGAAAAAGTGCTAGTTTATGTTAATTTGATTTTTTTTTCTATTCTATCCTACATGCTTTCTTTAAAACTTCTGAAAATGAAAAGTATATTACAAACCAGGAAATATAAAATATTTTAACTGATTGAAGAAGGTTAAAAAATCCTAAAAACCTGGTGGTTCTTGTCAGACAATAGATTAAATTTCCAAATACCATCAGACAGGTTTCTAGTGATGTCCATATTTATGTCCTAAATATGTCAGATTCAGATGGTTTTACTAATTTTTTTTTTTTTTTTTTTTTTGGTCTACCTCTTTCTAGACTTTCTAGTATACTGACCAAGATGAGGCTAAAATATGGTATAGGAAAGCATCTTCAAAAACATGGTGTTTATTATACTAAATCAATTCAATGTCACAGTAAACTGACTGCTCTTTCAATACATACTATGTTCCCAGGAAACACCAGTAACTTTTATCCACTTTATTTATCCACTTTAACTTGAAATTGCAATTATTTCTTGAAATAGAACTCTGCATTGCCATATATACATAAAAAGGTCTGTCTCTGTTGATAGCCCCTGTAAAGATGTTTCATGGTCATAGTACATAATATACACCCCTACTTTTGGGAAAGGAAATTTATAATGGAATTTTTTTCTACTGAAAGGCATAATACATTTTGCTTATTAAGTGCACTAGCAATAGATTTTGTGTATTCGAAGAATACATTTTCTTAGTAAATAACTTATTCAATGTTAAGGTGTTTCAAAGATGAGAAAACAAAGTCAACAGTTTTATACAGTTTACAAATGGAGGCATGATATGGAGGTGTGATACTGCAGATATTTGATTCTTTACAGAATCTGAATTCATGATAGGGTGAAAGTATATGCAATCAGATGATAAGATTTTATTTTCAATATGTCTAAGTGTTAGAGATATGTTTCAGCATTTAATTTTAGTTGAACTTTTAACATTTTTAAGTTGTTTTTCATTCCTTTGCTGACTGAGTTTACCTAAAAAAAAAAAAAAGTTTACTTTAGATTAAAAGAGTAAAATAAATATCTTTTGTTCTCATATTTCCCCTGTCTTCCTGTAAGTTCAGTAGAAAATCCAAAATAAAGAACAGTAGGAAAAGAAAAATAGAACAGCTAGAGCTATGATCATTGCCAATAGAGCCCTTGTCATCTTTCTTATATCTTAGTTATCTAGTATGGGGAAACTTGCCTTCAGTTTTCTTTTCTGTCATAGAAAATATGAGTCTTTCACATCATAAATATACATTCTCTTATCTGATCTCACATTTTCCTCCTGATCTTCCAGTTCGATAATTGTTACTCTTGTAGCCCCTTGGAACAAATGAAATTGATTCCAAGAAAACTATCTGGAGAAAATGATTTGAAGTTGCTAGTAATTTTGAAGTTACCTAAGCTGCAGTGTTACAGAGTTCAATTTTCTTCAGAAGTTATTTTGCAGCTGGTATCTTGCAGTCTTTGAGATACAGTCAAGTTAAAAAATCCCAGCAATGCAGCAAAGTCCAGGAAACTTAGTAGTGATGATGTTTCCAGAGTCTACTGTCAGCATGATATTCTCCTCCAGAGTCTTGTCTATGCTTTGCCTTCAGGCTTGGTAATTGATAGATGGAACAAGGAAAAAACTACATTAAATATCCAATTTTGTATGCTTGCTTTCAGCTTTGTTTAAAATATAATATAGCTGGAAAGAAGTGTTAACAATGCAGAAAAGAAATGAATATAGACTAGAATATCAGACTAAAGAAGCAGTTCATTCTATTAAATTAATTGAGGGAGAGATTGATTTTTTTTAATCTAATGTAACTGTGTGGATGACATTTCGCAGTTATCAAGAACAAGTTACCAAAAGTATTCTGTGAATTCTTTGTAGCACTACAGCAGTCCAAGTAAATGAAACATTTCTAGACAAGTGTCTAAGTAATGGAATTAGTCCCTATTTTCATGGCTGTGATTCAGTCTAATATTTTATACAACATTCAAGTGTAAACTGCTACTACAGTATAAAAGCACTGTAAATTGGAATAATTTTTCTCTACTGATAAAATTTAAAAATAATGAAATAAACAAAAGTATGCTTCATTCAAATTCAGCTGAACTCTGATTCTACGATTCTGTAAAGACAATTCTTAGAACCTACACCAAATGAACTCTTTGAAATGCATGCACACAAAATCAGCTCTTAGTGTTCAGATACTTCATTAATTTTGTGCACTGGACAAGTGCAAATAATGTGGAGTTCTCTGGCTCTGTTTCTACTTTGGTGGGTTGTTGGGGTTGTTGTGGGTGGAGGAGTTTGTTTTGTTTAGATTTCTAAAATGCCCTGTTATCAATCATCAGTGTTTTCAATATAGATTTTGAAACTGCTTACATTCCTTAGCATTTAGTTCCACAAATAATTTCTTTAGTGTAGGGTGAGCTTTAGTTAGCATAAGCAATAAAAACTTGAAAATAAGAGATTGTTCAGGAATTCTAAAATACTGAGACACTGCAACTGGACTCTTAGCAGATGTCATTATTGCCTTGAACAATTAACAGTCATTCATAATTTATAACTTTCTTTTGAAGAAAATAAGTAGGAAAATATCAGAAATAGCAATATATGCAACTATATATTTTTGGTCTAAGGGTCAATACGGACATTCTTTGAACACATTAACCAAAATAAATACCGTTTATACGTAACTTGACCATGGTCTTATATGTTGCTCAATATTTACAAGGCAAAGAACACCTTGGCATTGAGGATGGGTAAAAAGCAAGGGTTACAATGTTTTTTCATTAAAGCTATTAGTTTATTTTTTAGGAAAGCAAGCCAACTAGATGGAGGTCAGAGAGAAACTGCTGTTGGTACCAAAACGAAACCAAACCAACCAATCAAATAAACAAGCAAAACCCAAAAAACCCACAAAACCACAACAAAAGAACTGGTTTTATAGCATCTAGCTTACATAAGAAAGTGCTGTCATGATAAACATTTACATGAAAGTTTTGAAAGCCCATCATGTTAATATTGTGTGAGCCATGGAGAACAGCAACATGGCAAAACATGTTTGGATCTTTCTCATTTCACGACGTGCTGTGCAAAATATTACAGCAATGCTGAAACCTATCCTTCCATTCTTCTAGAGGGTTCTCCTCCATTATGGTGATGGGAATTGCTTTGTACAATGATGTTAATAGTAATAATGTGGTACAAAGAGGTCTGGGACAACACCTTCTGTTATATCAAGTATGGTAAATGTTTCATTTTTGTTTGTTTTTCTCCTGCCACATTGAAGGCTGTGCTATAGCACTACAGCAAATAATTACTCCTATGCAGTTGTAATTTGTTTTGTTAAATAAGGCAATTTGTCTATCTTGATGAATACAGGCATCACATAATTTCTTGTTCCTCTGCTCCTCCCTTCAATTCTTAAAAGACCAAAACTCATCTGTGACTGTGAGGCCTACATATACTGGTGAGATATACATAGGAAAGAAACTGTCAAATTCTCTTACCTTTTTCACCTCTCCCCAATAACTGTATGAGAATTTTCACCTCTACTGCTATTAAGTGCCTTGAGCTTACAATAAGAAATACAGATAAGATATGGTATTGACTCTGCTTTCGCATGTCCAGTAAATTTTATATTCTGTCTACCATCTTGATTTGTGAAGACAACCAGTATGGAAAAACAAATGGTAATGTTTTGAAACATCTGTGGCAACTTAAAGGAAGGTTGACTAACAAATTTTGTTAGTACCCATTTTCTCTAGGTTATCAGTCCCACACCTCTGCAATGTATTTATCCTATGTATAACAACTGTTGCTATTACTGTGGTGGTGGGTCTTCATTATTAAAACATTTGCAAGAGTTGCATTTACTCTTTCACAAAATTACCTTTTGCTTTCATACTAATTTCAACTTCTTGTATGCAAACTTTTGTCAGATTGTTTCTTCTTTTGTCATTAAACATAGCTTGATTCCATGGAAACTGATATTTAGAGTGTCTATCTACATATGAAAACTATTGCACATGCATGTAGCCCAGTAACCCTACTTTACAAAGTTTCTCATATGTTTTGGCTATATAGATGCTCTTCAATCTATTATTCTGAAAATCCTGCCCCTGTAGACTAGCTTCTTTTCCTTTCTGTTTGAGGACTAAAAGCCATTTGGAATGAAGTCTCTCAGGCGCACACAGAAGAATGTTAATTGCAGAAGCTTAAGACACAGGAAATTGATCATCATATGTAGAAGTAGTTGAAAAGAACAAGGTAGATCCTGAAAAAATGCAGGAGGTACTTATATTGAATTATGTTGTCTTGATTGTTTCATACTAATGGCAGTGCAATATGGATTTAGTAATTCTTGTACACAGTAAGCAATACTTTGTGGAAACAAAGCAGGAGCTCTGTAGGAGAAAGAACAGAAACTCAGAGCTATCCTCTAGGATTCTCAGAGAAATGTTAATCCATTGAAGTAGATTCCCATACTCTTCATTGTTCTTGTTCAACAGGTTATAAAATATGGCTAAAGTTACTCAGTAGTTTATTGGTTCTAATTTAATAGTTTTGTTTGAAGATACTTAATGACAAGAAAGTTTTATATTGCCATTATCATGTGAGTTAAAAATTTTCTCTAGGTCTATATGTGATCTAAATTGGTATCACACTAGGCAAACCCATAAAAATTGAATTTAAAGATTCCTAAAAATTTTGCTTCTTCTAGTGTAATTACCAGAGTGCTATTTTGTTTTAACTTGTTTTAGTATACTGTATTTATAAAGTATGACATAATTAAATATATACAATTTTTTTAAAAAAATCAGTAAATCAAAGATCAAAGTAGTACAAAGAATTGAAATTTGGAACATAATATATGAACAGAGAACACAATAGGAAAAATTTGATTTATAAGACAAGCTGAATTTTACAGCATTCTTTAGGTGATATTTTTAACAATATATGTAAGACCTTTCTTTTTTTTGTGATCGATTCAATTAGTTACCCATGACACAACTTTTTTTCTGTTTCACATTAGCATCACAACAAAGAATAGGCCTTTGCAGCTCTTGCAAAACCATCAGTCAAGCATGGATTACACTGGTGAGCCATAGAGTAGTTTTTGAATTGTTAATGTCTTATTAAGTGTCAGTATGATGAATTGTCTTTTGAAAGATGTGGCAATGTCATCCTTAGACAGACGCAAGGTTGTAATGTATATTGCACAACAGTATTTGCATAATGTTCTGCTATCAAACTACTTTAAATTCAAGCATTAAAAAATGGAGCATGAAAAGTTTAAGGTTTAATAAAGCTGGAATATATGCTATGTGAGCATCTGAAATATTGCGGTTACTGTATCTAATTGTTAAACTATATGTTTCAGATTATTCTTGAATCTGCAATATCTCCTGTGGCTGACAAGTTTCAGTATTAATTACCAGCCAGTTCATTAATTGTATATATAGGATTTCTCAGTGACAGGCAAAATTCATTCTCATTATTCTTTAACTGGGATGGTAACAAATGAGGCTGCAGTGAAAAAGGTTAGAGTATCATCAGCAGAAAGCGTTCCAAGTCCAGCCAAATGCATCAGGAAGGCATCATATGTTCAGTGGCCATGGTGGAGGCAAAGAAACTGCTGTTTTTTAATATGCTCAAGGATCTGTGATTACTGGGCAGGCAGAAATGTTCCAATGTGTCTAAGCCTGCACATTGGCAATCTGTCTGACAACACAGATTTCCACACCCTCATGAAAGTAGGAAATCTTAATCCTGGCAGCAGTTTAGAGGAAAATATGGGCAATGGCATGGTGGGATTCAACAGCAGATGGCAAATACATTATTTTAAAATATCCAGATATAAACAGTAGAGTATAGCTGTATAGCATGCATCAGTAAAGGATCTCTGCCACGTAACCCTTGATGAGGGGAAAACAAATTATATTAATACAGGCAGAGGAAACATTAAATAAACTAAAAGTACATTTAGCTTACTGCAGGTCTTAGTTTATCACCATCAAGTCCCAGCACCCTCCTTGGCAATGTAGATTTTCCCACAAAGAATCCAGCTGAAGGTCCTCCAGGATTTTTATTCTCTAGTCATTGTTGAAGACTGGGTCTTGTGCTATAAGTGACATCTTTGAATCCTTCCACTAGGCAGTTCATATAATATCAAGGATATGTAGCCCCCATTAGGAAAGAGCAAACCATTTTCCAGTATCCCGTAGAGAAAGAAGACTGCGTTGTCTCAAGTAAAAGTTTTGTAGTCTGGGATTAAGCCTTCTCTTCCAATTAAAACAAAGACACAAGCAAACAAAACCTAATAAAAGTAAGGTAGTCTCAAATAACTGAAATGAGGATATGTAGAGCCAGACCAGTGCTTTCCCTCCAGTCGCAAAACCATCACGTATAAGAATACTCTCCTTCAAATCTATTTGGATGATTTAGGAGACATTCTATAGTGCAGTATTGATGCTGTCATTGGCATCTACATATATTTGATTGTTACCAAATAGCAAGCATGTTCTTACTCGTTGATCTCAATTCCCTTTTTGGTAAAATTCATGGAATAGCTGATTTGCTCTTATGTCCTAATTGGCTCAAGTGTCTGCCTCTAAAATTACATTTTTGTGAATAATTGCAATTGTGGAATCACCTTCCAAATCTTTTTATTTTTTGTAGCTCCACCTGGACTGATTCAGCGTTTGGCATTTTAGAAGCATTTTTTAGGAGGCATGTCTTACTGTGTCAGAAACTGTGATCTTTCTTAGAGTACAGCCCAAGAGATTCTTTCACTTTGATTTGATAGTTCTTGGAAGACATGAAGGAACAGAGTGTGGTTTAATTGCACAGGGAGGAGGGCGTGCAGGATGGAGGGTACAAAAAGGCGAAAGAGAAAAGGACATAAAATAAGGTTGCCATTTCAGCTTTTAATAAGAAAAAAATACTCAAATTTCCTATACGAATTGCAAATAATGTTACAAGTTTCAGTGACTAAACTTCTGTTAAGTCCTTACAGCTGTACCTAAAACTATTTTAATAAAAACTATGATAAAAACTATTTATATGCATATTTATAGTCTAAGCCTCTTTATGCTACCAGCAAGACACTATTACTTTCTTGACAATCTCTGATGAAGAACTGATAGTTTAAATCAGCATTTTATGCCACAGGTCCATCAATTTCCAAATGAAGTATGAAATCTCTACATACTGTATGTCTTTTACAGTAGGAGTGGTTCACAGAAATAGTTCTTTTGGAGACTGCCACAGAATCAAAATTAACAATTTCATTAACAATTAAAACAAGAGGTTTGAATCCTCAGGCTTTTTATGGCCACCTGTGATTTATTTGTTAACGTACCTGAAAGCCATACATAGAAACATGTGTCAATATACAAGATGGATTAAGATAACTAAAAATTAATGCTTTCTGATAAAGACAAATAATTGCAGTGGGAGTTTTTTTCTAGCTAAATTATACTTCCTATGGAAACTGAAATTAGAATGGCAAAAGGAACAGTAATTCAGTAATAAGAACAAGAGAACACAGCTGATATTGGGGGCGGGGGGTTTAATACTGTACTTGTTCCCTGGAAAGTAGTATAGTAACCTTGAATCTATGATTATCAACACTATTGTAATTCTATTGTTAATTAAATTGAACTTCATAGAAGTTTTGCAAGTTCCCATTGTTACTGACTGAAATACTTAGTTGTTGTTCATTGTGGCAACTATTGGTTGGGTATTTTCTTGAAATGCTCATTTTATCTGGTTTGACAATAACAACAGCAAAGACACTACTCCAGTTTAAATTTTTACTTTAAATTTCTTTACCTCTGTGATTGTTTTAAGTGCATTCCACACACACACACACACACGTGTGTGTGTGTGTGTGTGTGTGTGTGTGTTGGTATATTCAAATATATCTTGCAAAAGAAATCCAGAGCTAAAATTGTCATATTTTCTTATGCTCTGGATATTGTTTTAGTTATAAATGAGACTAACTGAATTTTGTATTTATAACTAATACAGTGGTTTCTTTGGAAATATCTCAAAAGCAAATATATGCCTACAGTCTAATGTACAGTATTTCCTTGTTTATTCCAAAAAGCTCAATACAAAAGTTAAAACACAACCTTGTTGATAATTAGGATCAACAAAAAAAAAAAAAGAAATGAATGTGTATACATATATATACATACTTATACACATATGCATAGGATCCTAATTAGTCTGTTTAGTCTATGATCTATCAACTTTCATCAATATAAGAATATGAATGTTTCTTGGTTGCTTTTTCTTTTCATCCCATGAATTTTAGTTTAGTACTGAGAAGTTGAACTTCATTTGTTAAGGAAGGGAAATCCTAGGGAATAAAATATTGACCTTGAAAAGAAATATAAATACAGGAAATATGCTCATATTAATTAAATTCACCCTTTCTAGTAGTAGAAGAAAGATGCTCTGTCAGGTAGTCTATTCCTGTTATAGTTTGAGATAACAGATAGTTGGAATAAATATATGAATAAGGAATGAATTTGTATACCTTTATTCTAAATAATGCATCATTACTGGATTTTTTTCTATGCAGAACTGGACAAAATTAATTTGCCCTCTAGGAGGGTACTGGTTTTGTTTATCAATAGGATTCTGCAACAAATGAATTCATCATTATATTTGTTATCATACAGTATTCTAAATATATATTTATTTGTATAGAACAGCATTGTTGGCAATCAAATAGATTGTTTGATCTCTTTTCTTGTTGATTAGTCATAGTCTGTTATTATTGAGAGTCTTTGCCATGTTTATGAAGTTAAACATCTTGTGCAAAGAAAATTGTTATATTTATACCCACTAGGTGGTCGACTTTTATAAAAACTTTATTGTAGTTATGTACTATTTTTTATTAGTTTAAACTGGATGACATTTCACAGTTATGTTAAGAAAATAATTTGGAATTTATGTGTGGAATGTAGCTGCAATGTAGGATTCAATTAAGGCTGATGCTTAAATTTAGGTGTGTACAACTACATATCAACATATTTGTAGACAAATTGATGGTTAGACTTGATGATCCTAGAGATCTTTTCCAACCTTAAAGATTCTGTGATTCTATGAGCTGCCCTGATAGCTAACATCATTACCAATGGAACCCAGAGAGCTCTGATGCCTAAGGCATAGTTCAGCTATCTAAACATAGTTTTAGTCAACCTAAAATGTGTCACGCGGTCTCTGGCTGCTACTCCAGCAAGTCACAGGTTCTCCCATAGGCTCCATGTCACATTCGCCAGCCTTGCCTGAGTGAGAGACCATTCAGTGCTGCAAGTGGTACTTGACATTTCTGTTTAGGAAATGACATTCCACATATAATATCTAAATGGGCAAATCATTATCCTGCTTCTGCCAACTGCATTTTCTGGCTCTTCATGAAATATAATAGACGATTAGACACCAAGTTCACACATATACACCTAATATTAGTTGTCTTAATTTTGTAATGGATCCCGTCCAACCACCTGTCATATTGTCTCTGGATGTGATTCACATCCTTCAGCAGCTTGGTCTCAGGTTATGTTGTGTAGCTAAATATTCATATTATCATTCTAAATCTCTTTAGTTTCCTTCACTCATACAGCTATATTATTGTTATATGACAAACAGAATACTAAGAATAACAGACAAACAAACTATACAGAATCAGAAAATTAACAAAATGTATAGTTCAAAATAGTATCATATAAGGAAAACAATTATATCTATTATTAGGAAAGAATTTGAGTTATCAGTCAATAAATAATTTGAAAACACATTTATTCCTTTCTTACTTTGATCAAAAATTAAAGTAAATTAATAGTGTAATGGGTATAATGAAATTAAGATACTGAAGATAGATTTTGTATTTTGGAATATTTATAGCTACTATAATAATATACATTCTAGTAAATCACACATGAGGTAGAAGAAGAAAGAAAAACACGAGAAAAAAAAATACACAAATATGAATTGCATTGCTCCACTACCAGTACCTATACAAGAAACACAGCCTTTGAGAAAATATTTTATATGGGAAATATTTTCTTGAAGTTGCTTTTTTGTGTATCTACCTTTTTATGAATTTATATGTGTCAAATTTCTTGTTGTCCTTAAGGTTGTAGCCTCCAGAGGGCTATTACTGTGCCTAATAACTGAAACGAAGCAGTTTTTTCACAGAATCTTTTCTACACAGTACTGTTGTATTCCTGAACATATCTGTGTCACCTACCTGCCTCAGCAATATAAATGTTAAAAATACCTAACTTTTGTATGATTCCTGTTGCTATTTCTTATTACAGAAAGAATAACCTTTTTGTCTAAAATTACAACTGAAATCAGTCTAAAACCACAAAACCTAATTCTAAATTTAAAGATACAGAAGCATCAGGTTTTCTGCAGTCTTCGTTCCATTCCACTGTTCAGTGCTTAAATATCAGTGACACGATTTGCTATAGTCCATGATGTGCTATAGTCCATGTTAATATTGAAAGCCCAAGTATATGTGAATATTCCTCATTAACATATGCTAAACCATGTCTCTAATACCAGCATGGTATTGAAATATTTAAATAGGCATGGAAACTTTATTAAATGACTCTCTAATCACTTCATTTCTAAGTATCTTTGTCTAAATCCTGTTTTACAGAAAAATAGAGCAGGTTCTGAAGAAAAATGGTTTTAAACTGGATCCCTGAACTTTCATAAAATATGTAGCATATTCAGTTGGAATCCCAATGAGACCGAGTCATTTTCATTTCATCGGCTTTTAGCTTAAACATAAGAGTATTAAAAAAAAGTTCATCCCTCAAGACAAGTCCAGTGCTACTATTCCACAAGGCAGAATTTTATTGATTTTGGGTAATCCCTCAGATCCTTGAATTCAGTGAATGATGTGTTTGTGGATCTAATAGCAGAATTTATAAATGTACATCCTATGGAGGACTTTTGTTAGGCAAGCCAGCTTCTTTCCTTCTGTGCTGTCTCAAATACCTATGATTCTCATGGCTATTCTCATCTCCAGGACTCTTCACCATTATTTTTGTCTTGAAGATAAGCTTAGTTTCTCATTTCAGCTACTCATGTGTCTCTCCAGGTTTTGTCTCCTCCAGTCTCTCTAAAAGAATTGTTGGACTTATGGAAGCTTGTTGTAAACAGACAAAAGAATTACCACAGATTATTTTCTCCTAACCCAGTTTATTCTGTGAATCTTCCTCTTTCACACAAATGCCCTACTTTCAGAGAGCTTAAAAACACTTTATAGATGTCTACGTAGTATGGAATTGTTTAAATATGGGGCAATATGAGACAACACAAAACTGTAAACAGTCTTTGACTCATGTCCTCCAAAATTCAGTCTCCTAGAGCTCTGAAGTGACACAAAAGCATACACAGAAAAGAACTGTGTGTGGAGAAATCACTTAATATATAAGAATGATGGTAGATATACTGATTACCTCAAAAATTTGGGGTTTTCTTCACTGTCCCTTTAAATCCATTCATTTAAGAAGGGCTCAGGTTAGGCTGACTTGGCTTATTTCTTTCAGATTGCCATTCTGTATTTGAATATTTCAAATGAAATCTCTAACCTTTAAGATTGCAAACCAGAAATAAAAGCCTTTCTGAGCTTGAACAAACTATAACTGAATGTTTTGACAGATTCTGAAATGATTTGGAATAAAATGTAATTAAAAAATCCTGTCCTTTCATCTCAGTGGTGCCTATTTAGGTTCCAGTAATAATAATGTGAATTTTAACATTTACTGTTGCTTTAGTTATCAAAGTATATTAG
Organism: Balearica regulorum gibbericeps; assembly: GCF_011004875.1. Classification (NCBI taxonomy): domain Eukaryota; kingdom Metazoa; phylum Chordata; class Aves; order Gruiformes; family Gruidae; genus Balearica; species Balearica regulorum. The sequence goes on along the minus strand of NC_046184.1, from coordinate 47,564,631 downwards.
AAAGAAAAGATTATCATATGATGAAGCCTGCACCTTACTGTGTGAACATAAATTTCACCATCATGCTTTATCAGGATAAAATCAAAAGGCTAGGGAAAGCTTGAACAAATGAATATCACTGAGTATGACTGAGAAAGACATGTTCCCTGTAGAATGCTTTGTTTGTATTTTATCCAGTGACCACAATACAAAATTCATACTAAGTCGAAGGAGACAGGACTGGAAGTCCTGTTCCCTTTGTTTCTAGTTTAAAATGCTCATCAGTGACTATAGGTATGTGATCCTCTTTGCTCTTCAGCTTTGCCCACCTTGCATTTTTTGCTACATTGAGACATATTCTCAGGTGTGAAAACTGAGATACTGGAGAAGCACTAATATTCCTTACATTGTCCTTAACAAAAAGCAGCAGAGAACCCTGTTAAAATGTACTTTGTATATAACTGAGTCAAACAAAAGAACATGTGACTGCAAAAAAGATCCTTTCTCACCAAAGCAAATTGGCACAAATTTCCTGCATTCACTGGCAGTGGGGGAACCAACACCACCTCATTTTTCTTAGTTCTCAATTACTAAGCAAAAGACTGTCCACCTGAATCTTATTTTTGTTAGGTAATGTATACCTGACATAGGCATTCTGAGTTTTATCTCCAAAGCTTATATATCTTTTATAGAAAGGCAGACGGAACTGCTCAACTAAAAAAGATAGCATTTCCATTTTAAGCCCTGGGTAACTCCTAAGTAGGGAAGTAAGAATTCCATTTAATAGTAGTGGAGGAAACGAAGTACCTACAACTTGCTATTTAGGAGAGTTACCACTACGTTCCATGTTTTCACAATCTTCTCCTTTTGTTATGATGCTGAACTTAAGGCTTTAGTGGATAAAAAACCTTCCATGAATTTTCAATGCATTACGCATCTTATTTAAACAGAGTAGAATAGAATAGAATAGAATAGAATAGAATAGAATAGAATAGAATAGAATAGAATAGAATAGAATAGAATAGAATAGTTCCAGTTGGAAGGGACCTACAATGATCATCTAGTCTGTCTGCCTGACCACTACAGGGTTGACTGAAAGTTAAAGCATGTTATTAAGGGCATTGTTGAGTATCACATTAAAGTAAAATGTAGCAAAGGAAGTTATAGTTATATTATTAAACACAATTTCAAGCCAGATGTGGGGGGGGAGAAAAAAAAACAACACAGGCATAGAAAAACTTAGTGAACCCTCCATCTTTCATATTGCAAATGGAAAAAACCCCTATCCTCAGCTTGTTGAGAGAGCCATATCACAATGTATAAGCCTGGGACTTAAGGTACAGGAAGTTCTACATATTCTTGTATCCAACATTGGATGCAGCACTAAACACACTTTTGTGTAGTGTTTTCTTTTTAAAGTGATGGTAATCTTAGTTGTTCAATAGCCTAAATGACATCAAGCAATGAATGCAACAATGAATCAAAAAAAAACCCAATTCTTTGAATGCTTGATGTCAATTTTGATTTTAAGGTTCTCAAAAATATAACTTCAAGTGATATCATTGCTTGATCTGGAGGCTACTAAATTAGAATTTTCCCAATTATCTATCTCATCATTAGCTAAGAAGAAAACTGAGATACTGTGTCTGGGTTGTGTAAAATTGAGAAACAAGCCCCTGGTATCTTAAAGATGGTGAATATTTATTATAATTGTCATCTAGAAGACAGACAGGACCAGTTTTAAAGAGCTTGCATTTCTGAATCAAGTGCACTGCTGAACAAATTTATAAATCACTGTGCTCGTTGCACTATAGTAAGTGTGGTGATGACTTTCTATAGCTTTACTTTTCTCACCAAATAGCTATGTGAGAATGCAGGAACAAAGTACATTAAAGTAGTTTATAAAACAAAGAATCATACTGTGGAATGAAATACAAAATGACATCTTCTTTTACGGTAAACACTCTTCATGCTTCTTGGAGTGTGTATTAATCAGTGATGTTGTAGCACAACCAAGAAAACATAAGAAAATAGGTTCTTAGAGAAATGACTGTTACAGGATGGGCTTCTGAGCTTTACTAGAATATCATTAAGCTCTATACACTTCTCTTCATGGTAATTCAATTTTGCTTTGTTAGAAATAAATCTTAATTATGACAGTACTTTATAGCACTTAGGAAAGCCCTACGTAAAAAGAACAATCACAGACCTATTCTATAATAAAAGAAAATGAATGAAAATGGAAAACAAAAATCTGTCATAAATTGGCTGCATACAGAATAAATGGTGATAGAGCTGAATCCTTTATTCTTACTGTTTGAACTGAAAGAGACAAAATGTGATTTCATCCACTTACAGATAATGATTGGCACTGTATCAAGAAAATTGCCCAGCTACTACTATAAATCCCTAAAGAAAGTATCATTATTCAATGAAAATGTACAATTTAACATTTTAAAACCCACCACAAGTAAGTGACTGTGCTTTCTTACCTTGGTTTATATGTAAGATCCATAAAAAAAGAATGAGGCTTTTATGTTTAAGAACATAATAAAATTATATTAGTGAATATAGATTTTTTTCTGATACATTTCTTTGAAGTAGTAATTCGGTGAAAGAGAATACTGGTGTCCCCAACCAACCTCCCCCCATCTTTTTCTGGATACATATACAGTAAAATCATAGGAAATGCATGTTTTACATGAGGAGATGGGTTGCCTGGCAACAAGATCAGTGTCAATTTCTCTTCAGTATGTAGTATGTGTCCATGTCTAGAGTGTTATTTATCTTCATTAGACCTAAGTAATTTAGGTTGTCAAGTCTCTGGTGACCATTAGGTATCTGATAACCATATATTTTGTGCTTGACCAGATGCATTTACAAGCAAAACAAAAATAGTATAAACTTTCTATCCCATATTTCCAGATTATGGCATCATTAACACCAGAGTGTTGCCACCCTCTTCTTTGTTCCGTATTCTGATTGGTATCCATTAAGAAAACTCTGAAGACCAAGCCTTAATTGTCAACCCTCCTTTAAGCAGTGACATTGTTCTAATAACCATGTCTCTTGCATTTCAGTTAAAAATTCTACAGATACTTTCATCTAGTGTATTGCCGAATAAGACTGACAAACTGATTAAAGTCCCTAAAGGCAGTTCTGGATCACTATGTACACAATTACACTCCACTTGAAAAAACAACCAACCAACCAAAAAACCCCACCAAAAAGCCTAAACAAGAGTAAAAAACCCTCTATGTATCTCTACATACGTCCAGGAAGCTGATAAGAATGTCATTTAAATGCTAGGTTACAATATGGTCAAATACTTTGAGAGTGAAACTAGATAGCATTTAAATAGACAAGATTTTTCTTTAAAGTATAAATAACTGATGCATCAGCTAACCAAGTCTTTGGAGAATTCTTATACACCTGTAAATTTTAAAGCAAAGCATCAATACTTCCCCACAGAGATATGCTTTCATTCAGATTAGAATTAATTAAATGAAATCCATTGGACTGGGATTTAGCTATGTCAGGATGTTCATAACTTATTCCTTCTGGATTTATAATTCATAAATCAATAAATCTTTACTTTTTGGAAACTATCTACAAATTAGAAAATAAATCCATTAGATTTTTTTTCCTGGAGTTTAGAAAAATAATATGCTCCTGTTACTCTTTTCCAACTGCTTCCTTAGTTCTCTCAACTTTTTTTATTTGTTTCAAACATTTCCCTTAACTGTTAATGAATTACATTCTGGATAACATTTCAAAGGCATGGTCCTATTTCTTACAAGAACCATGAAGTTTACAATATGCATAGCTTTGCTATAGGTCTGTATGAGTGGTCCAAGGTGCTGAATTCATCAGACAGGGATGTTCTGTTTTCTAGAAATGTGATGTACATCACCAAGCTCATACTAGTATTTGAGTTTTATTTGTAAGAAGCCAATACTCTTGTACTTACACAATGTTTTCAGAATCAATAGGGACTTTTTTTTTTTTTTTTTTTTTTTTTTAAATCCTACTGACTACACTACATAATATCATGAAGTTGCTTGACCTGGATTTTTAACTGAGTCATACATAAGAACATATGAACTTTTCCTTTTTATTTCTATCTACTAAGACATGTAGTTTTAGCATTTTGAGATAGATGGATAGATAGATAGATAGACAGACAGACAGACAGATAGATAGATGCTTTCAGTATGGCAGCTCCCATGTGAATACTAGGTTTTCAGTTGTCCAGGCCAGGATTCACACATTCAATATTCCTGGACTGCACAGAATTCACATATATTCACAATATTCCTCGACTGAGCATATACGTTACAGTATCCTTCCATTTTTGAGATAATCATAGCATGTTTTCATAGGTCAGATTCCTTTCTATGATTCCTTTCTATGAGCTGGTAAGTATTATGCAGAGATTCCCTATATCAAACTAAATCTGTTATTACTGGTAACAGCCCCATGACTTCTGTTCTTGTATCTTGAACTTTTTCCTGTCCTTGCATAAGGGATCATATATAATATGGTACGCTTTATGTCAACTCTCAAACCTTAATGTCATCCATCCTCAGTTACACTCTGTCTCCCCAAACATATGTTTAATATTATTGTCACTGTCCTTGCAAGTCAGCAAATACACAGCGAAGCCTCATGATGTGGAGCTATGTAAGCAGCATTGTTAAGTAAGTTTGTAACATTTCTTTACACTAGGATTTCAATTTAACATCTGCTGCTTAGACATAGCCCCTTATTATAGCTTGCTTTCTGAGAAGATATCTTAAACAATAGTAAAAAGCTATAACGTTGTTTAGATACCTCATACCATATATCCTGGTATGTCATAATCCGCCATTAAAATCTCATTATGTCATGTTTATTGAAGGCTTGGCATCTTAAAATAATATTAGCAGCTTTTTCTCATCTTTCAGATATTTTTGTTATGCATCAAAGTTCTGGGTTTGTGCATTTCTTACCATACATTTGGCAAAAAGTAAACTATTAATGTGACTTTGGTTTCCTAACCTAAGAAAGGTGCACTTGTCCAAATAAACCTGAATATTTCCCATTTGAAGTATTTTTGTTCAATAATAATAATAATCACCTTACAGTGTTAGAGTACCACACTCATTTCTCCTGAGACAAGGTAATGCTGCTCTCACAGTGACAATTTGTGCATTTATTCTGCCAGTTCTATACTAAAATAAAAGTCTTGATTGTAAGTAATGACATCTTTTTGGTCTTCTTCAGTTTTATGGCTCATAGTTCTACAATATTTATATTTTTTTCTGCTTAGCATATACAGACATATATAACCTCTTAGTTTTGTCCTATATTACAAAAGGGAGTAGTATAGATGGGCTAGATAGGAAATTTTTGCACCCATGAAGCTGAACAAATTGAGCTGTAGGTCTGGTTATGGAGAACAGTTTGTGACACAGACAAAGGAAAGTCATATGGTTCAGTCCTTTCAGGCTCAACGTAAGTGATTTAGCATAGGCTGTAGTAATAATTGCAAAAATTCTGGGTAGGTGAAAAATGTGGGAGCAATACATCTGATGTTAACTTTTCCTTATTGAATCTTTAAAAGCAGTAAGTCTTCAGAAACTCAGACTAACTCAGCTTTCCATGAGTGAAATAGAAGGCAATAATGCCTTCATTTCTTTTTAGATGCCCATGAATAAAACACAGAGGTAGATACCTGTTTCCAAAGTAGTGAGGCAAGTAAAATATCTCCACCTTGTTGCATGTGTTGTCACTAGTGCAACTGCTATTAGCGAAACTGCTGTTTTCTGCCCCAGCTCAGCATGAGGCTGGAGCAGAAAAAATTGGAGTTAGGAATCAATACTTGTACTGGTTGACTCACTTCTTCTGTCAAATATTCACAGGAGCAAGATTCAGATGCCCTATATAGCTTTGCCTTCACAGTTTTATCTAGTCCAGGGATTTATAGCACTGTTGAATTAAAGCAGCTATAAATTATTTTCAGAAATAAAATATCTTAATTTAAAATCCAGTATCATATTCAGTCATCTTTCGTCTCTAGAATTTTTCTCAGATAATATGTTTCATGAAAACTGGCACACTTACTTTTATAATATACAGAGAGAATTGTATCAGATTTTATTTTTATTTTAGTAAAAAATGCATATAAAGCTATGTATCAGGCAACATATAAATGCGATTGCACATAATCTTGATCATGCATGTGTTAACTAGAAGTAACCGTTTCCATCACAACTACTAAGAACCTAAAGCATTGACTCCATTGTAGACCTTGAATTACCATTGTAAATCTTCGCAAATAACAGGAGTGATTACAGCATAGAGCAAAAGCATAAATATAGAATCCTTGCATGTCTGACTTCACTTGTCTCAGGTATGGAGGAACCCTATTTACAATTATGATATCTTTCAAGGGGAAAAAAATCCAATTACTTTCTTTATAGTGGTTTTATAGTTGCCATGCTCTGAATAAAGCAGAAAGCCTAGTGCACTTTTCAAATGCTAAAAGTTCACAGTTACCCACCTAAATTCTGCTTCAACTTTTGTGCCATGGCATATTTGTTAGCATTTTGCAGGACACAGAAAGGTTTCCCTTGCTATCAGACCTATTAGAGCTTGGCTACTTGGAAGAAAGGAAGGTAGGACTTTGTTGCAGATCCCTAAATGTAGAGCAGGAAAAAAAGCCCACAATATATCTGTGTTGAGTGGCCTTCTTACTACATGATCAAGAATAACTCAGACTTATAACTCAGCCAAATTATTTGTGGTTTGCAGCTATTTATAAGCATTTTATTTCACAAACAAACAATTCTAAACTTATTTTCTCTTACATTAAAGTATGCAGACTTTAAAGTAAGCAGACTTTAAAGTAAGCTGCTTTTCATCTTTTTAATGTTACATTGAATAAACAGAAGGAGGATGTTATGCTTCCAATATCACCTAGAGCATATATATTTCATTGAAGGGGGATGTACAAATAAGAAAAAATGAAATTGTAATTAAAGTTGTAGTATTATAAATATATTTGGTTAAAAACAGTTGAGCAGATTCAAGATCTGGTGTTTATTTTCTCATTTCTTTAAAGCAGGTGGGTTTCTACATACTTAGACAGTCTTGTGAGCTCAGTGGTTCTCCAGTCAGTTGTCAGTCCACATATAGTCAAACCCGATTTGGGATGGGTATTTGTAGCACTTGATAAACTAGTATAGTAGGATTAGCTTTATTCATCTTTATGTAATGGATGGATTTCCTTTATTCTAGTGATGGATCTTTTCTTTTCATGGCTAGAGAGAATCATTATGCTGATCTGGTAATAGAGCATTGTTATCAAATGCTGAACTTTTTTAATTACTGTTACTCAGTTGGTATCTTAGATAAGCAACTGATGGCTTTTATTAACAATGTCAGAATTGTGGAAGGATTAGCTAAATGGATTTTTACTGCATCTTTCATTACTCTGTTTTTTTGTTCATGGATTATTTGTAAATAAAGATCAAAGTATTCTTCCAAATTCTTAAATTGAAAACTTAAAAAAAAAATAACAGCAGTTAATCAGATTACACAGTAACTATTGTTCCTAGGAAGATTATGATTCAAATTCCTGATTGAGTATGTGAATAGAAGATAGGATTTGGGTTCTAGTAACTTTGTATCATCACGAATAATAGGAGACCACTGCTTCACATTAAAATGAATAGTCTTTAGAAGTTCCTTGATATTGGCACTTTTCATTTGTGAAAAGGTCAAGAATAGGCTTTAAACAACACAAAGTTTTCATAGTATGAAGTCCACTAGCCTGACTCTGAATTTTTCATTGCTTTGGTTTCTGGTTGATTTAAAAACGTACTCAAGTTACAAAGAAATTAATAAAGAGAGAGATTTAGAGTTTTCATTTGGAAATGGGATTATAGAAAGTTAGAGACTTATATAAAGAATCTATACTATTTATATTAAGCAGTATGCAACATTTGAAACAACATACTTTAAATAAGAAAAGTACAGTAGTTTATATTCATGTAATTTCTGACATTATATTAAAGTAAGTAATATTAACAACATTGCATTTTTTTTTCTTTATGGCTCTTCAGTTTATCATTTTCCCAATATATTAGGCAATATTTGTGAATCAGGGTGTTTATATGATTATTGACTGTAAGGCTGCTGAATATATTCATTGACTTGAGTAACATGTTTCGTTTGTAATAATATTGTGTATATTAAATAATATTTGTACACATTATAATTAGAATTAGAATACGGAATAAAATAATATATGTGACCAGAATATTCCGTTATTGGAGTCATTTGGTTTTCTCCTCCACATCAAAAAAATAATAAATGAAGATGAAATTCTTTTTAAACTCCGATTCTATCGGAACATTTATGTTCACACGTCCCACTGTGAATATGATCTCTAATCCATGAGACACTGGGTGAAATTTCCATGACTGAATGTAGATATCTACTAACATCTGAAATTCCTTGCCTGGTCTTATCTCCATGATGAACAAAAATGTTCCAAGGATGTCATATAAACCAGCCTAACATGAATGTCTTTGATAATTTAAGGTCCTTAAAAGAGTATCTAAAATAATACATGTTCAACTCCCTCAATCTCTTCTTAAATAAATGTCTTATAGCATTTATGTATTCATGTAGCAGCTCTCCAGTACCTAAAGGGGGCCTACAATAAAGCTGGAGGGGGACTGTTTACGAGGGCATGTAGTGATAGGACAAGGGGTAATGGGTTCAAGCTGAAGGAGGATACATTTAGATTAGATGTTAGGAAGAAATTCTTTACTGTGATGGTGGTGAGGCACCAGAACAGGTTGCCCAGAGAGGTTGTGGATGCCCCCTTCCTGGAAGTGTTCAAGGCCAGGTTGGGTGGGGCTTTGGACAACGTGGTCTAGTGGAGGTTGTCCCTGCCCATGGCATTGTTTCAAGACTGATTTGTCAAATCAATGAGAGAAATGGTTTTCCTGTAAAATAAGGTTGGGGTACAGAGTAAAAGGGGCGTTAAAAGAAGAAATAATAGAAACTTCTGGAAGATATCCAAATCAAGATGTCTCTTCTGTAAAGTTTGTTTTGTTGCATTAGCTCATGGACTGACTATGGTATTCTCAAAAGTTCTTTTCTGCTGGAAAGAAAAAACAGAAGGCTAAGATAATTTGAGAGACCATTGGATAAAAAATAGTGCCAACAAATAGCGTAGGAAATTTCAAGCAGAAGTGTTGGATGCAGAAAGAGGATACAAAGTCCAGGTGAGATAAGGTAGAGAAGGGGTTTGTTAAGCAAGCATATGGTTGGCGCATGTGAATGGAAAAAAGCACAAAGAAGCTGTAGGCAGAACTGACTTGTTTAAAACCTTTCTGGTGAGAACAAAGGTCTTCAGTATGAAATTGTTAAGTCTGACCCGTTGGCACCCAATAGGTGTTATCTAGTTAGTGGAATATAAGAAAATTCCTGTAGAAATAGAGAAAAATGGTGCTGCTTTTGGTTTTTCAAGGAAGTTAGCCAATGATAAATGCCAGTGTTTGCATTACAGATTGAAACATGAACAGACTGTATGACTGCATGACTGCATGCTACGAGATCAGAGAAAGCAACAATAAAATGTGGAGAAGCTATAAAACAGGTGCAATAACAGGGTAGAAAAAGCTACCTAGTTCAAAAAAAAGACAGGTGCGATTGGCTCTTCAGATGCAAAAAAAAATTATTTTCCTTTAGTGACTCCTTGTTGAGTATCATTTTCAGATGTCAAAATGGCAGATGGGTAATCTAGAATTCAGCAAATAAGGCTGTAAAGCTAGGGTAAAGGTGAGAGCATCTGCTTCATCAAGGTCATCCAATAATGAAGGACCTTTTCAATGCAGAAGGGGATAATAAGTAAATGGGGCAGTGATAAATAAGAACACAGGGAGACATAAACCTGTTAGACAACAACAGATAACAGAGACAATGGCAAACACCAAAAGCCTCCAGTTCCTAATTGATGGACCATTATGAAATCCCAGGCACAGCTTTAGAGAAGGCCATCTGGACTTCGCAACTGATAAGAAAGGGAAAACAAGAGGAACATGAGGATTTGGGATTTTTGAGGGGGTCTGTGAGACTATGCAAAATTTATTAAGGAATGTTTAGAGGAAAGGAGTCAGGAAGGAGCAAAGAGGGGAATAGACAGGGATATAAAAGGTCCCAATTGCACATAAAAGATTTTGAGTCAGTACACTTGTCTGACCAAGTCCTGCATCTGATCGCCTGTCCTATCTTCCTGTTAAATCCTTTCTTAACTCTCTTTCTATGTAATCTCACCCTCTGTCCTGTGCATGTGACCGCTGTAGAAAAAATGTCAGCTACGGGTGAGATGAGCATGAGCGGATTTCGTGTCAGCAACTAGAGTACAACCAGGGTGTAGACGCCCCAGTGGTGCCAAATGCTGGAGCCAGTAGGAGTCTCAGTGCCAGCAACTGGAATGGGTGAGGGTTTTGACCCCAGCAACAGGGGAGAGAAGAATGTGTGTCCCAAAAGCAGCTACTGCGAGGGACCGGCGTGACTGGGCTGAGTGAGGGGCTCAGCACTGTCAGCAGATGTGAGACCGTGGGTCACACCCTGTTGGTGGGGTAAGTGTCTTTATCTTCTCTAAACTTGTGCGTGTGCATGGAGTGCATGTGCAAGGTGCTAGCAAACTCCAAGCAGGACTAGCTGGTGAGTAGTAGTCCCAAGGTCCAGGCGGGTGGCAGGGACGGATGAAGGGTACCAGTGAGATGAGTCTGTGTGTGCATGTGCCTGTTTGCTAATTGAGCACCAAGGTGGCCTAGCTGGTGAGTGGGAGATTCATGACCAGGAACTGAATAATAGGACCCAGGATCTGGGTAGGAGTGTTGGACAGACGGGGGGCTGTGCTGGTACATGAGGGATCCACAAATGTGCATGTGCCTATGAACCCAGGGAGTGGTGCGTGCACGTGTGCTTTCACTAGTGAACTTCTGCCTCTGCCAACTGAAGAGAAGGAGAGGACCTGACTGCCTACACTTATGTTTAAGTGAGTCCTGGTAGTGGTCTATGTTGCTGCTGTTTGGAGGCAGTGGCTTGTCTGTGTCTGTGCGTGTGGCCACGTGTGTCTGTGCGTGTGTCTGTGTGTGTAAAGCAGCAGCTGTATCTGTAGTCCTGAGGCAGAGACACCCAGGCCTTGGGGCGCACCATACTGGGCTCCATCAGCCAGGCAGGAGGAACCCCCAGGCCCAAGTCCACAGGGTGTGGTGGCCACTTATAACACCTCTTAAGGAAGGTCTTTGTTACCATGTCACAACTAAAGGAATGGTAGAATGCTGAACTGCAACTGAATGGAAGTTTCCTTTCAACCTGGCCACAGCGCGCTCTCTGTGTTAACTCCATCACAGCATTTTGTCTCATTACTATGTGCTCTTTCATCATAATATCCAGTTTATATTTGCAAAATTTTATTTATGTTTGGGTTGACAATCTGCCCTGTGGCATATGACTATGAGGCCTATTGGGTTTTTTCTAAACATTATACTACAGAAACAACTAAAGGTTTTTTTCAGTTTAAAGAAAAAAGGCCCATCTTTGCAAAGTACCTATATTTTTACTTGCAGTATCTCAGTATCTCATTATATTTAATGCATGTTTCACTACAGCATTGCTGTTCTGAAGCATTATTCAGGTCTTTCTTTTCTTTTTCTTAAAAAATCCACATCTTTTTCTATCACTTGTCATCTTCCTCCCCTGAGAATTCTTTTCAATAATTGGAAGATTTTCCCAAGTTGTTGTTAGGTATTTTTTTTATAAGTCATGTGCAATAATTCAATGCCATATTGTAATAATAATCTACACTAAGTTTTCCAGAAGTGATTTATTAATAAATCTCTCAGGAGGTTGGAAGTATGCAAACTTTAGCCTTATGCTTGACAGTACACTTGATGCAGTTGTTAATGAATCAATAAGGTACGCTCTCATGTGTCTTAATTCCAATTAAAATGTTGCAAGTATGTGAGATGAAGCTGATGGCAAGGTAAATAATTATCTTTAATAATCTGTGTGTACATGCATAAATAAACCCACACCATTATAGTTGGTTGTGTGAGATGTGTTGTTTTCTCTGCATGTTCAGTAAGATTTGAGACTTAAAAATTCCTTCTCTTCCATCTGAGATATGAATACAGAATTTAAAAAGTTTATTATACAGAATTAAAGCTAACAAAAATTGCCTTTAAGTAATTTATGACATTCATGTTTTTCAGAAAAAGTTGCATTTCTCAAAATATTCCAATGACAAACAGAAATATAGTCATCATCTCTGAATTACCTGCACATATTTTCTCTTAGTAACTGTAAATCTTGTTTACACAATTTTTGAGTGTTTTGAACAACTGTTAATAGTATAGACAAATCTGTATATTCCATCAACTTGGCTGAAATTCTTCAAGTAAATTTGACTGGGGTTGGATGTACAGAAATCTTTTTCTGTATTGTCCTATCCCACTCAGTGGGTGAGGGTGAGGTTAGCTTTTTAATTCTCTGTGCGGTAATCAGGAGTAATGACAATTACTCTAGAAGTTCAAACAAATCACAAATTTACTTAGAACTCATCAGAACTACAAAAGATAGAGGCTTGGCAAAAGTTATAACAATACTTAAAACTCAGCAGAACTATGAAAGGTAATGGCTTAGCAAAACTTGTAACAATATTACCCCAATGTGCCGAAAATGAAGTTAGAGATGGAGAGGAAGAGAGAGAAAGAGAGGGAGGAAAAGAGAAAAGGTATCACCACCCTTGGATTTAGCGATGTTCTCTGCTCATAGTGTTAGTCCTCAGGTGGTGGGCATGTGCTGAAAACTTGTGTCTCCCCTCTTTTATAACCCAATGTGCCCGTCCCATAGGCAAGGGTCTGTCATCACTGAGCAGGCACAGTATGTGCTCAGGAATGTTCCAGAAATGAGTCGGTGGGTTGTGGGGGTCTTGAGGGTCTCACAGGTCCCCCCCCACTTCGGGGTTGACTGAGTGATGGCCTTTCACAGGCACACACACAGAGGGCACAGATGGTCTTTTGTCTACACGTTTCAGGAATAGGGGAATGGGCTCACAAGATGGTATCCTGCCTCCGCAGGTTCTGAATTGGTTGAGACGGATGTCTGCAACATTCCTTTGTTATCAGTTTATCCCTGCTTGTGTCAAGACGGATGTTTGCAACATTCACTTGTTATCAGAATCATAGAATGGTTTGGGTTGGAAGGGACTTCAAAGGGACCTCAAAGATCACCTAGTTCGAACCCCCCTGCTACGGGCAGGGACACCCTCCACTAGACCAGATAGCCCAAAGTGTCATCCAACCTGGCCTTAACAGAGGCTCTTATCAGAACCTTACACGTAACCACTATATTTGCAGAATGAATCTGATTTGTGTGAAAAGATTTTTGACACTTTTTAAAAGTACAGCCAATTCAATATGAAAATGTTAAATTTTCTCAGTTTTGAAATATAAAAGGAGCTATATCCTATTTTAGGCTCCAAAATTTGGACATTAGGGAACTATATACTCTGTAGCAAGCAGTTGTTCATTTTAGGCAGGCAATAGCCTCTCCCTGTGAAGAAAAGTAGCCTCCTTAGCAAAACAGTTTGAAGACCAAATACTCTACCTCTCTCTGTTGACTAATGAGAGTCTAGGTACCTAATATTCCCATTAGGATGTGCCTGGAGTTAATGAAAGACATTAAGCACAATAGTTTGTCTAAAGAGGTGATTAACCCCAGGCTGCAAAGTAGGCATTTCCTTTCTTGGAAAGCAGTAGTAGTTCTCTAAAAAGTGAACAATATATCTTTTTAAATCACCTCAGAACACCTGCACAAAAAGATTTAAGAAACTCTCCTCCTCTTAAATTACACACACTTCCTGGTTACTATAAAAGTATCCCAACTTAATATTATGATTTATTATTTTTAGGGCAAAGACCCAAGACATTTTTAGGGCATTTCCTAGAAAGGGAGTTAGAGTGCTTCAGGTAGAGGAGGATTGAAAGCTGGGCTCCTGTTTCTTGGGCACATGCTCTAACCTGGGGTGACGTTAAAAACAGAAAAAAATACAGAAAACAAACGCCTACCCCAAATACTAGAACTTATTCATCTCTTCTTGTTTTAATTCTCTGTTTTGACCACTATTTTAAAGTGTATTTTATGTTGATTTCCATACATTCCAAGTACATTAAATAGCATCAAATTTTAGTTTTTTTCTGGGTGTTTTTGGCTCTTCAGATCACTTCAATTTTCAATTGTTTCATACATAAAAATGGAAATAAAATTGAAAAAATTCTCTTAAATTATGTTTTACCTAATTAATCTGCTTATGAGTCATCTTATTTTTTTCCTATTGCAACTGAAAAGGAAGATCTTTGTATGGGGATTTTTTCCTGTGTTCTATAGTACATGCAATTCATGAAGAAATTCTATGCATGTAATTTATTTAGTGTGTGATCTTATCAATACAACATGCTGAGTACTAACATGATCTTAATATTACCACTGATGTGATAAAAGTACCAAACCTAAGTAAGACTAGCAGAAGTAGCTCTTCATGTTTTCTGCAATACATATTCTAATTTACAGCTGAGACTCACATGCTTTAGCCATAATTATTTATTTTTTCCTTATTCTCTGCCAGTAAAAAAAAGGGTTAGGAGAAAGCTGAATTGTTAGATGGTATAAAGAGAATTATTTCTAACCCTTAAAAAGGGCATCTCACAAGGTATGAAGCTTTCTGAGCTATACTTGTACAGAGCTGTACAAGTAGGTGTTTTTCTTAAATTTTTGAGGCTAGTTCTGCTGATATCTAATAAATATGAGGTTGATGACCATTCTGGGGAAGAAAAATAGTATGTGTTTATTTTGTTTTATTTAATTGTGATCTAAATATAATGTAACATATTTTAAATATTAAAAATAAAATAAAAGGAAAAGCTATTCCAAATTTAAGAAAAGAACAGATGCTTTGTTTATTAATGGACAAAGTAAAATCCTTAACATTTAGAATACTTTTAGTGTCTCTAAATATATTATATATATTTATATATATTTTTATATATATATTTATATTATATTTTTATATATATTTATATATATAAAGCTGGATATTTGAACTGAAACTGCAAGCTTTCTTGGTATCTATAAAAGCACAATTATTGATGTTTTTCACTCTCCTCTCTCCATATAACTGGCTGAAATAATATCCTCAGCAGTATTTCTAAAACTACATCCTGCTTTGGCCATTGGAAATCTGAACAGAAAACACCTTAATGTATATGGACAGATAGTACACATAGCTACGTATAATCTCTGTATTGTAAAAATTCCTTGCATTTCACAGGGAAGTAATAAAATATTTTTGAGATTCAGAAAAATAAGATTCTGGTTTGAATTTTATCATGATCTCAACAATTCCTTTTGTAACATATAAACCAGGGGTATTATTATTACCTAATTTGACAGAGCTAATTAAGAATTAATTAACTGAAATTTGTGGAGCATTTGTTTCTTACAATGATAAGGCTTTCTAAAGATCCTCACAGATGCAGCAGAAAGCACAAAGCGGCACTGTTGTTCCCTTCAGGACACCAAGACTTATTGTAAGGACTGTGTTCCATGGAAAAATAGATTTGTAAATGTATTGGTGGTGATGTAACAAAAGACACTTACGTATCAGTCTTTTGTCAACATTACAATTTTAACTTATGCTAAGTTTTTGTTAAACTTCATAACTAATAAACAAGAGAGTCATTACAAAATAATAAGGGATAATGCAGACAGTGATAGAAAATATGTTCTGCTTTCTGTTTCTCATGAGGAAATGCATAATGACTTTATTGATTTTCTTTTAATTTATTTTCTCTTGTCTTCCAAAACTCATTTTAGATAGTCACCTCTATATTATTTCACATGTTCAAAGTAACTTTCATTGCAAAATACTTTTCAAATGTACATATAGTGGAATGTTTGGTTATTGTTTAAAGCACCTCTAAAATGTAGCCACCTTTGGAACAAAATGCAAAATGCAAAATATACTTAACTGTTGTGCAGAGTAACATAAGACAAGGTTTATACAGGAACTAAAGTATCCTCAAGAATTTAAATGGCAGTGTATGGTTTTTCAAGCTATAATTTCTCTAAAAGAACTATGGAAATGACCTACTCAAGAAGCCCACACTGTCTGTTTATGAGATTGCTCCTAATTTGTTACAAGAATGTAGATATTTGTGTGTGGTCTTGTTTTGCTGAGATCATAAACTTTAATTTACTGGGAAGCAGTAATATGTCTTCACTTTCTTAGATAACTGCCTAATTTTTTTCAGGAAAAGAGAACTGTCTCACATTCAGCTTACTGCACATTTTTCTGAATTGATGTAAAACTTACAAAGTGTTTGGGTTTTTTTTCTTACTGAATTACTAGAAAAATAAAATGTCTGGAGTTCAGTCATCACTAGGTTTAGAGCTTTGTGGTTTTAGTTTTACCAACTGACATTTTTAAAAATTACTATCCTTATAAAAGTGTTGGTCAGTTAACAGGAAGTTGAAAGAAAAAAAAGGAAAATAATAAAAACCAGTAATTTTTCTTCATTGTTTTAGTATCTGGCAACAGAAATATGTATGCTGCTCATCATGACATATTTCTTCATAAATAAGACACTGCTGACATTAAACTGAGCAATAGCAAAGGTGGAGAGTAGGAGATATATCTCACTGCATAAGTCAGTTTATTTTAAAGTTACTTCATTTAGTGTGTTGATTTTGAAATTTTCCTATCCGATTGATCAATTATTTCTTCTTTAATGTATCTGAGGTAATTTATGTCCCTTTTCTATTGATCTCATTCTGAAATTAAATGATCTAGTTTCACGGTATCTGATAAGACAGTAACCAGTACATTGCTTTAAAGTCCAATGGTTTTGAATATGCTTTGCCTGTTGTCTCCAAATTTCATTACTTTGAGCCAGTATGTGTTGACAATATTTGAATATAGTTTGGAAGTTCTATACTGTTAGAAGATGAACAGAGTTCACAGCTTCTCTAGGGACTTACCTGCAACAGAAAAGCAGAGGAAAGTCGTCTTGATGAAAGTGTGTTTCTAGCAGTTTTCCCCACATTTATATTTGACAGAAGATGAATCTTCATTAGCATTTTAGTTTGGAGCAGTAATGCACCTCTGAAACAAACCCCCTGATCCTCCTCTTTTATTGTGATTGGTTTTGACTGCAGAGAGTATATAAACAAGATTCCTTTCAGATGAAAGTAAACTGGAAAATCCACTCCAGCTGAGCACCACATGCTTTTTTGTAGTACAGACATGAGACTCCAAAATAGTAAGAGGGATTGTGCCACTTACTTCAGTGCCTACCAAGCACTCATGCTAAAGGAAGGTTTTCAAACCACTAAGAACTTTCATCATGTCTGAAACGCTATATTAGAAGACAAAACTAATTTGTGCTGTCAACCACCAGCCCTCAGAATTTACAGCTCATTCTTTTGTCTTCCACAGAGATTTTTTCTTGTCTCGATATCATTTCTTATCTTCTTTGCCTATTCCTTGGCTGCTGTATCTTGTTAGTGAACCCCTTTCATTTTCTTTTTATTGCATTTTTCTTTGTTGCTTCTTTCTTTGCCAATTTCTCTGTGTTGGGCTCACCAAAGGTTCGCTGTGATTTTATTTGTGGTCGTGAGAAAAAAATGTTTCACATCAGTCCACCCGCAGGCTGATGGCCTCGCCCAGCGTCAGTCTGGCTCCATCCCCACAGCCCTGCCCAGCCATCCCAGGGCTGTATCAGACACTGGTTCCCCTCACCAGGCCAGATCCTGACCCTCCACCTGTGGACTGATGTCCCAGCCTGGCCTTGGCCCAGGCTGGTCCCTACAAAGCTGCCCGATGCCTGGGGCTGGGGCTGCCCAGTGCCCTCCAGCTGCCATGTTACTGGCTGGGGAAGTGGGTCTGGCTCTGTCTGCCAGAAGCTGCCCTGCTGCCCCCCATGGAGTCCCTCCACCACTCCCAGACCCCAATCCCCAGGTTGCTGCTGGCCCTTGCAGCACCAATTGTGTTCAGTCCACATGGTCAAACTAACTGTAGTGCCATATAAACCTCCTCGTCCAAGTGAGTATAATGTAGCTGTAGGGTCTTCATTGCCTTGACCTGCTAATCCACTTGTAATCATCACACTACCTGTGAAAATAGACACAGTATCAGAATTGTGGTTTAAACCTTTAGGAAGAAAGTACCTAATCCCTATTGTGCATAGTATTAAATAAGATGACTGCATAGTCATGAAAGTTCAAGTGGGTATGTATGCATTACCACTTCCTGTGACGGCACCAAAATGATTGGAACATTGGGGAACTCTCACTAATAGAGATTTACTGTAGACTGACATTTTTAATAAATGTCTATTATTTAAAATAGTCAAGATAAAATATTTTTTAACAGTTATTTGGTTATTACAGCATTGCATCAAAGAAACTGATATTTTATTTTACAGATAAGCCTAAGGAAAGAACTGCGCTAACTATTGTTAGGCTAATCGCCCACTTTGGTGTCTTCAGCCAGAAGTAATTTCTTTCATCTTTCTAAGACTATCAAGTTTCTTGTCATAGGCTTAGACTGATTAGGCTGACCTATCTTTGAACCATGATTTTAGCAAAAATGAACAGCCCATTGTTCTGTTCTACGTCTTTTGAACTTGAACAATGAAATCAGTAGAGGAAGGCCTATCTACTGTCTCGTGTTAGAAATGCTATTCTTCAATCATTCTTCTCGATCTTATATTCAGATGTGGAAGACTAAAAAAAGTGATGTGACAATAAGCATCATTCTGGCTGATCGTACAGCTTTATCTGAAGATGAAATATCTTCCTCATTAAGGTAACAGCAGTGTAAGTTGCCTGAGACAGTAAAGGTTATGTAGTTTAACTAATTTGCTGCTTTTTGGTTTGATTTCCTGGAATTGTCTCATCTATTTTTTGAACCTTGAAATTGAGATTTTTTAAATTTATATTAGATTTTACTTCATGTGAATGAGAAATCTAGTTATGCTTCTTCACACCTTCCAGGCCTCCTTCTCACCTCCTTTAGCACTTTCAAGATTTTACAAGATACATTAAAGATGGAGCCCACAGTAATGTTTCTTAACATATATATGTACATATTTTTTGTTGTTTTTGTTCCTTGAGACATTGAATAACATCATCATAAAGTTTAAGTTTGGTCTGTTGTAGTGGGCTTCTAGTATGCTTGTCCATAAGAATCAGACCTTTGAAACTGAAATATGAGCAGCCATTTATTTGATATTAAAAACAATTTCATAAGATAACTCCCTCTTGCAGATGGATACAGTATGTATCATAACAAGCATGTTCATGTATCACTGACAGTGACTGTGACATGCATCCATGGATTATTAGCTCATGCAGATTAGTTTTCAACAAACTATCAGAATTACTCAACACGATGTTCTTGAGCCATGAAAAAAAAATTAATCCAGCCCATTGGCTTTTTTCCACAGATGAAGTACTTGTTACTGAATGTCATTTTTAATCCTTTTCCAGCTACAGAGAGTCTCGTTTCCTTCCTTTCAATCCTAGAAATATATCTTGGGGGTTTTGTTTGGTTTGTTTTGGTTTTAATTTTTATTTATATTTTTCAATTATAAAAGTATGTATTTATTTTTAAAGGAAAGCTAAAGATCTTCTTCTTAGGTATGAAATGCAGTTCTGCTAAGCAGGGGGTTTTGTGCCTTCCTGCAATACCTTGAATTCATCAAAGTTAGATTTCATCTTGGTTTATATATTGTTATACATCATTCATACAATCCTAATCTCAAATTAATTTTTAATAGTTAGCAGAAAATGGAAAATATATGTGATAAAAGGTACTGTGCATTTGCAAAAATACAAGGCTGAATCTTTATGATTGATGCAATTGCCACAGTATTGCTGTTCCTCTAACAAATTGCAAGAACCTATGTATTTTATGATACTGTCATCTTTAATTTATTCCACAAATTGTATTAAAGCTTCTTCAAATAAGGCCAAAGTTTGACCGCAAACATTAGTTCTTTAGCTAATTCTGAGGCTTATGATATTTTTTATTTCATCCTATCAGACATGTTAAAATCACTTTTTATAACTTGAAGAATTATCTCACTATATCCTATTTTTTTGTTGTCACTCAAGTCTTAATTTTGATCTAAATAATATTCCCCAATTGAGTTTTAAGTTTGCATTAATCATTTCTTGTATTAATCATTGTTTGTATTACAATTAGTCATGCTTTTGGTATTAATCACAAAAGCATAATGTTGTAAATACTACTGACTATGCTTTTTTTTATAATAATAAAAAAATCACTTTCTTTCCTTGCAATGACATTGCTATACAAATCGGAAATGCTACTCTATTGCATAGTGCTTAAGTAGAAAATTAAGATGTACATTCTTATTTTTACAGTTTTAGGTATGTTTTCCCTTCACTGGGTCTGAAGGTGGTGTTTGCAGGGGTCGTCTTTGTTATGTTTTTTATTTTACTTTTTCTTTGGGTGAATATATATATACCTGTTACTAATGTCTGAGGTCATTCAATGCTTACTATTACCCAGTTATATTCTGTATACTGCTATTTCAGTTCCTCAAATGTGTGAAATCAGAAGACAAGCAGTACAAAAACAACAAGAAGTTTGGTATATAAAGTGGGAGAGAAATTATAAAAGCAGACAAAAGTGATTTATGGTGCAAAGAGAGAAGGATAGGGTCAAAATTTTTTTATAAAGTTCTTCAGATAGAAAAGGAAAATTATTTACATTTACCTTATGCAGCACAATAATGCTGAAAATTTGTGAAATCTGATCTTAACTTCCACTTAAATGAGTAGTTTTCCTCCATGTAAGATCCATATGTAGTGATATGAGTTAAAAAATGGCACTATTTTAAGGGCAAGTTTACATGACTGAACAGGCCTTCTTGTAAGCTGTCCTGGGCCCAACACCCAGGCTCTGGCAGTGGGGGGCTGCAGGGCGGCCCCTGTGAGGAGAGGCCGGGGCTGCCCCGGGCCGGACACAGCCGGTTCCAGCCGGCTCCAACCCACCCCCACAGAGCAGAGCTGAGCCCCGCAGCCAAGGTGGGGGCACCTCTGGGACAGCAGAGTTAAGAAAGGGCAAAAAGCCAGAGAGTGGAGTGAGAAAAAAAAAAGTGTAAGAAACAGCCCTGTGAACGCCAAGGTGAGAGAAGAAGGAGAGGGAGGAGGTGCCCCATGCACCGGAGCTGAGATTCCCAGGCACTCCGTGGGAGAGGGCCATGGAGGAGCAGAGGTATTCACACTGCAGCCCACAGAGGACACCATCATAGAGCTGGGGGAAAGTAGGAGGAGGAAGGAGTGGCAGAGAGGAGCTGTTGTGGACTGATCCCCCATTCTTCTTCCCTCTGCACCACTTGGGGATGTGGGGTGCATAGACAAATTGGGAATGATGGAGTGAAGTTGAGCCTGGGAAAAGGGGGAATGTGAGGGAAAGGTATTTTAGGTTTTGCCTTTGTTTCTCACCATCATACTCTATTTTTAATTAGCAATCATCAAATTAATTTTCCCCAGGCTGAGTCCATTTTGCCCAGGATGGTAATGGGTGATGGTAAAGGTGTCTTCACCTTGATCCATGCGTTTTTCCATCTTATTTTCCCCCCCTGTCCTGTTGAGGAAGGGGAGTGAGAGAGCAGCTGGGTGGTCATCTGGTAGCCATCTGAGGTCAACCCATCAGATACGTATTGGACCATAAGATTATTTTAGATATAATTTATGTAATTATTGTAAGATGGTTCTCTAAATGCCTACAATACATAATCTGAGTACTGTTACTGAACTGGTGATATACATAGAAATTCCAAAATGTGCTTGTGTTTTACACCTTTAGGCTTGTAAAGAAACCTTTTTTAAAGCACTGTGCCTAATTGTTCAGTGTTAGGCTATGGTATACACCGAAGCATGCTAAATACCTCTACTGTGCTGAGTAGCTGAAGCTGAATTGTCCAGGTATAGATGTGACTTCTGGTCACAAGAAAAACTGTCTCACAGCAGGCAGTGCTAATGTGGAAGGGTGACTTACATCCCTATTATAAAAATATCATTCTATTTTTAAAAGTCTAGCTGAGTGTGTTATGTTTTTATTACACCCTTTGACAGTAACTAAATTTTTTTTTTATTTGGAGTTAAGCATGTGTGTTGGTTTTGCGTGGCAAGGTTTTGGTAGCGGGGGGGCTACAGGGGTGGCTTCTGTGAGAAGCTGCTAGAAGCTTCCCCTGTGTCTGACACAGCCAATGCCAGCCGGCTCCAAGATGGACCCGCCGCTGGCCAAGGCCAAGCCAATCAGCGCCTCTGTGATAACATATTTAAGAAAGACAAAAACAGTTAGAGAGCGCTTTTGCAGCCAGAGAGAGGAGTGAGAAGATGTAAGAAACTCTGCAGACACCAAGGTCAGTGAAGAAGGAGGGGGAGGAGGTGCTCCAGGCGCCGGAGCAAGATTCCCCTGCAGCCCGTGGTGAAGACCATGGTGAGGCAGGCTGTCCCCCTGCAGCCCATGGAGGGAGGATGAGGGGGTGTAGCGATTCCACCTGCAGCCCGTGGAGGACCCCACGCTGGAGCATGTGGAGACACCTGAAGGAGGCTGTGGCCCCGTGGGAAGCCCGCACTGGAGCAAGCTCCTGGCAGGACCTGTGGATCCATGGAGAGAGGAGCCCACGCCAGAGCAGGTTTGCTGACAGGACTCGTGACCCCGTGGGGGACCCACGCTGGAGCAGTTTGCTCCTGAAGGTCTGCACCCCGTGGAGGAGACTCACGTTGGAGAAGGTCGTGAAGGACTGTCTCCCGTGAGAGGGACCCCACGCTGGAGCAGGGGAACAATGAGTCCTCCCCCTGAGGATGAAGAAGCGGCAGAAACACCGCGTGATGAACTGACCGTAACCCCCACTCCCCGTCCCCCTGTGCCGCTGGGGGGGGGAGGAGGTTGAAGCCGGGAGTGAAGTTGAGCCCGGGAAGATGGGAGGGGTGGGGGGAGGTGTTTTTAAGATTTGATTTTTTTCCTCATTCCTCTACTCTGTTTTGCTTAGTAATAAATTAGATGAATTCCCTCTCTAAGTTCCATCTGTTTTGCTCGTGATGATAATTAGAGAATGATCTCTCCCTGTCCTTATCTCGACCCGTAAGTTTTCTTTCATTGTACCTTTTCTCCCCTGTCTAATGAAAGAGGGGAGTGATAGAGCGGCTCTGGTGGGCACCTGGCCCTCAGCCAGGGTCAACCCACCACAACATGAGAATGAGAGGAGCCAAGGACCCTTCTTTCATAGACACTGGAATGGAGAACTTAGTTTGCTTCAAGACCCATGCAGCAATGACACTGCTGCTGAGAATTCATTCTAATAAGTTTTTTCTTCAGTCTAAACTCTGTGTGTTATAAGCACACTGAACTTAATTGGAAAAGCTCCATTTCATGTTTCTAAGCATACATGTCACCTTTCCCTATCAAGGTCTATAGTAAAACTGAGAGTCTTGTTGCTATAAATCAATTGTGCATTGATTCTTGATTCTTGAATGACTTAACTGAGAAGTTGATTTTTCAGCCAATGAACACAGTTGCATATCTCTTTTCTATGATGTGCTGCAACCTGGGAAAATGTTTGTCATGGACTATTAGCTAAAGCTGTGCATCACCTATTCAAAGACATTAATTGATATACACTGAACCACAAATGAACTAAATAATAGTACTAAAAGTGAAAAGTGTCAAGTTATCTACAAATAAAAATAAAAAAAAGGCTATCAGTATATTTATAAGCACATTTAAAATGCTTTAACTAATTTTAGATCTGGTTCATATGGCCAATATGAGCAGATTATATTTTGTTTGATTTTATGCATTCTGCTTTTTTCAGTATTTTTACAGTTTATCAACTTTCTGTTAAGTGTTTTAGGAAATACTGTGTGTGAAATCTTCTTTGACACAAAATGGAACTTCTTCCTTGATTTTGATTGACAAAAATTTTTCTAGTTGTTCTAGAGAAATGAATCTATTTAATATGTCTTTTATATTTTTCTCTGGTTCGATCTGGTTACCTTACACATAGTTCTTACAGCAACCTTGGACAATTAGACAACACATTTTTCTTCCCCCTGTACCACTTTAGATATCGCTTTTCAAGACTTACTTTGTTTAAAACTATTTTTGTTCTTGTAAATATCTTTACTTAGTCTGCCAGTGCTTTTTACTGTATTTCTTTTTTCTTCTGAAGACTATTCAGTACATTAGTCTCATCGCTTTCTTTGTATAGATCATTTGCTTCTTTTTCCTCCACACCACCACTGAGCATGACCAGCTCCCATGGCAGCTGTCCTCGCTGCTGCCTGTTCTTTTTCATCACGTTCTCTTTCCAAGTGCAAATCTTACTTGCTGCTTAGTTTTTCACTTGGTATTGTTCCTATTTTGCTGACTACCTTTGAAAAAGGTGTCTTGGTTATGCAACCTTAATTTGCTGTTTTCTTATCTTCTGGTGACCCAGGATTTAAGGGGAAATGTTCAAATCCTTGTAAATAAAGTTCTCTGGCAGTGATATTGCGTGCTATTTATTCTCCATTGGTCACATTAAAGAGTGATTAGGGCATATTAACTTAATCTCTATTAGCAAGTAGTGGGCTCAAAGAGCTTTGCATCAGACATCTCCAAAGCATGTAAAAGTACTTGCAATGATTGGGGTACGTGTGCATATACTAGTGATGAGGAAGCAGTATGCCATGCAGAGCCATGGTAGTGATGACAGGAGAGAGAGTGATAGTACTCCCTCTCTTCTTCCACATCCTGTTGAAGTTATATACATTCCTATGTATTTATATATATAAATTTATATAGATAGAAAAGTAGAGGTAGACCTAGACACACATATAGATATGTATATAATAAATAACTTATATGGGAAAATTTCTCACTTCTATTAGTGTGGAATGTTCCCATAATATTTCTAAGTGCAGTACAATGGATCTTGTCTAATAACGGGAGAAGGTGTGTTGTGTGACAAGTTTGGAGAAGTGTAATCTTTCTAAGGGATGTGTAAATACCTGTATATACATGTATACATACAAACACAAAGAAATATATAAATTTTTAATCTACCTTTCTTTAAACACATTTTTGTCTAGTCAACATAAAATATACACTGTCAAAATAGATTAATGAAGCTCAAGTTTCATTATGAATGTTTTAGCTTTAGAATATTGAAATGTCTGAAACACATTTCTAAGAACTTCTAAGCATACGTTACAGAATTGTTTTATTCAAGTGTATTTCTTAAAAAGGATCAGTTCCACATGAAAAAAATGCTCTTAAGGTCTTGCAGATGAGATAAAGGTACTGAAAGCAATATGCATTTGCAAAAAGAAGCTTTACAACTAGATAGGCCTAATCAATCTGCATAGTGCTATCAGTGATTGTAGAGTCTAAGGCACTTCATTTGTTGATAAGCATTATTTCAGCAATTGCTAGCAGTAATGATCACTCTGGTTAAATTACTTCTTATCCTTTTTAGCTTTTCCAAAAGTTCAATTTAGATTGTATACAAGTTGAAGTATATGCACATAAAATTGAAGTAACAAATTATAAACAGTTTGGCAGATAATATGGTAGAAATCAAAGCATGCTAATTAATTTTGAGATAGATGAGTTCACTTTCTCTCTGCAAAATTAGCTATTTTGCCTGAAATAGTTTAAGACAATATTTCAAATTTAAAAAGAAATAACTGTGCATTGTTTGCTATTATTATAGCAAACTCACTACCCTGGACTTCAGGAGAGCAGACTTTGGCCTCTTCAGAGATCTGCTTGGTAGAATACCATGAGACAAAGCCCTGGAAGGAAGAGGGACCCAAGACAGCTGGCTGATATTCAAGGGTCACCTCCTCCAAGCTCAGGAGCGATGCATCCCAACAAAGAGGAAGTCAAGCAAAAACACCAAGAGGCCCCCATGGATGAACAAGGAGCTCCTGGGCAAAGTGAAACAAAAAAAGGAGGCCTACAGGGGGTGGAAGCAAGGGCAGGTAGCCTGGGAAGAATACAGAGAAACTGTCTGAGCAGCCAGGGATCAGGTTAAGAAAGCCAAAGCCCTGATAGAAATTAGTCTGGCCAGGGATGTCAAGGACAACAAGAAAAGCTTCTATAGGTATGTCAGTGATAAGAGGAGGACGAGGGAAAATGTGGGTCCCCTTGGGAATGAAATGGGTGACCTGGTTACCCAGGATATGGAGAAGGCTGAGGTACTCAACGACTTCTTTGCCTCAGTCTTCACTGGCAAATCCTTGAGCCACACTGCCCAGGTCACCGAACGCAGGGACTGGGAGAATGCAGAACCGCCCACTGAAGGAGAAGATCAGGTTTGAGAATATCTAAGGAACCTGAAGGTGCACAAGTCCATGGGACCTGATGAGTTGCATCCGTAGGTCTTGAGGGAACTGGCGGATGAAGTGGCCAGGCCACTCGCCATCATATTTGAGAAGCCCTGGCAGTCCGGCGAAGTTCCTGCCGACTGGAAGAGGGGGAACATAACCCCCATTTTTAAGAAGGATAAAAAGGAAGACCCAGGGAACTATAGGCCAGTCAGTCCCACCTCCATGCCTGGCAAGATAATGGAGCAGACCCTCCTGGAGACTATGCTCAGGCATATGGAAAACAAGGAGGTGATTGGTGACAGCCAACATGGCTTCACTAAGGGCGAATCATGCCTGACAAACTTGGTGGCCTTCTATGATGGGGTTACAGCGTCCGTGGATAAGGGAAGAGCAACTGCAATCATCTACCTGGACTTGAGCAAGGCATTTGACACTGTCCCACATGACATACTCGTCTCTGAATTGGAGAGACATGGATTCAATGGATGGACCACTCAGTGGATAAGGAATTGGCTGGATGGTCGCACTCAAAGAGATGTGATCAACGGCTCAATGTCCAAGTGGAGAACGGTGACGAGTGGCACTCCTCAGGGGTCGGTACTGGGGCCAGCACCATTCAACATCTCTGTCGGTGACATGGACAGTGGGATCGAGCGCACCCTCAGCAAGTTTGCCGATGACACCAAGCTGTGTGGTGTGGACGACACGCTGGAGGGAAGGGATGCCATCCAGAGGGACCTTGACAGGCTGGAGAGGTGGGCCCGTGCGAACCGCATGAAGTTCCACAAGGCCAAGGGCAAGGTCCTGCACGTGGGTCGGCGCAATCCCAAGCACGACTATAGGCTGGGCGAGGAATGGATTGAAAGCAGCCCCAAGGAGAAGGACTTGGAGGTATTGATTGATGAGAAGCTCAATGCAGCCCAGAAAGCCAACCGTATCCTGGGCTGCATCAAAAGAGGTGTGACCAGCAGGTCAAGGGAGGGGATCCTGCCCCTCTACTCCACTCTTGTGAGACCCCACCTGGAGTACTGGGTCCAGCTCTGGGGGCCCCAGTACAGGAGAGACATTGAGCTGTTGAAGCGAGTCCAGAGGAGGGCCATGAAGCTGATCAGAGGGCTGGAGCACCTCTCCTATGAGGACAGGCTGAGAGAGTTGGGATTGTTCAGCCTGGAGAAAAGGCGGCTCTGGGGAGATCTAATTGCGGCTTGCCAGTATCTGAAAGGGCCTACAGGAAAGCTGGTGAGGGACTGTTTATCAGGGAGTGCAGTGACAGGACGAGGGGTAATGGGTTTAAGCTGAAGGAGGCTCGATTTAGATTAGATGTTAGAAAGAAATTCTTTACGGTTAGAGTGGTGAGGCACTGGAACAGGTTGCCCAGAGAGGTTGTGGATGCCCCATCCCTGGAAGTGTTTAAGGCCAGGTTGGATGGGGCTTTGGGCAACGTGGTCTAGTGGAGGGTGTCCCTGCCCATGGCAGGGGGGTTGGAACTAGATGATCTTTAAGGTCCCTTCCAACCCAAACCATTCTATGATTCTATGATTCTATGATTCTATGATTACTACATTTTTAATCTGGAATAGATAAAGACAGAATATGGCATATACTTCCTTAGATGCTGTGCTTAACTACCAGTCATAACAGTACAGAACAACACAGATGTATGTTCAAACCAGAACATACATCACTTTTCATCCAAACTTCCCACTTTAAACATCTAACTCAGTCTTGAATACATGTATGAAATCTAAAAATGAAAACCAGAAAAAATAATCCTTGGTCTTTAAACATGATATTATTTATCTCATCCATCAACATATTGCATTGATATCTGTATGAGTGGGGACTAGATGGAAAAAATCAGTCATATACAAACAGTTTAAAAATAAAAACTATTTATCCAACCAAGGTCCATCCACAGCTATTCTCACTTGAATCATATATGTTAATATACAATCTGGAGAATGTGAAATGTTGATACAGCTATATATCTATCTAAAACCATTAGTGTTTAAGACTAACAATGTTTAATGGGTGACTTGCTTTAGATTATGTTTTTATATGAGGTGTGCATCATAATAATAGCCAGATGTTGACAATAGTCTTTTGTCTATTGTCAAAATCGTATCTGAATGGACTTGTATGCAGAAACTATCTCACACTTCTTTAATTATTTTATTCTTTGCACATACAGAATATGTATATGTGTAAAGATTAACATTTTGACAGAATAGGAAGCTAAGATCCTGTCTTTGTCTTCTTTGTTTTAGCAGGAATTTACAGTGTGGATTTTCTAATCAGACACCCAATCTGTTCTTTGACTTCATAAGAGTACTACTGGAGATTGTGAAAGGTAATTCAACTTCATCTTATTGCTACCACTGATTCTGAAAAATTAAAGCCATAAATTTCCAGGATTAAATTAATACAAGCAAAACTCTTGCCTTTTATCTTGACATTTGTAGCATTGCAAACTGTGTCTTTATTAAAGGAAGCAAAAAGACAGTACGTTTTCTTTTTAAGTTTAATTGAGCATTGTACTGAAGTGGTTTAGTCTTTAGTAAAACACACATTTATATATGCACTAAGTGAGCCTGATATAAGCCATATGTTATTCTATGAGTATTTAAAATTAATAGTTTGTGTTTTACATGGTTGTTTTAAAAGACAGGCTACCTATTAGTTATTTATAACAGTTCTTAACATAAATGAAACTTTCTAATATTTATATAATAACAGATATTTTAATATTTCTTAGTTTCATTAGGTTTCAGAGAGTATGTAAAAGTTCTGAATCTTTTTTAAGGTTCTTAATGTTTTTTCAGTGACAGCTATTAAGATAAATTTGCTGAAATGTGAGCTCTCATCTCATTGTCTAGTGCTCAATAAACTTCTTTGTGTTTGGCAGCTTCCTCCCCTGAAACAGCCTCATTTTATAGACCTGCTGTTATGTTCTTGACCTTTGCCATGGCTACAACCCTGGGGCATTTGAGCTGTCAGATAAAAAAATGGAAAGAGAAAGAGTCTGGTGAAAATTGTAGAAGGCAAAAAGCTTTGTAATGCGCTGATGAATTTCCTGCCATCAGACAATTTTCACTTCACCTCCATTGCTGTCACATTTCCTTAAATAACAGGGAGACTTTACCACTAATGGACAATGGAGGCTGTTTGCCTAATGAGAACTTGCAGAGGCAGCCTGCCATGTGTCTTTATCTTTTAAACTGAGGTGAAACAAGCTTGCCTGGCTACAAATAAGTGGCTAAGAAGCAGTCCTATTCAGATGTACCTGTCAGTAATTTATCTGGGTTTTTTGTATTCATATGTACTGTTCTATGTGCAGCAGAACACTAAATTGCTTTCCACTGGAAGCAGGTCACATTCAGGGGTCGTCAGAACCATGCTACTGGATGAAACATGCTTGATTCATATAGGCTGTTTCTATCAAGATCTTGGCAGCCAATCTAATTAGAGATTTTACACTAGATTTTTTTTTTTTTTTTAAACTGGAAAAGCTTATTATTATTTAATATAATGTAGAGAACTATCATTCTGTGGAGAGTTTATGTGTAACTTCTATAAGACCAAATGAATAGCTGCTGATTGTTGCATTAAGATTCATAATGAGTGTTTCAATTTCTGTTAGTAAAGCTTTTTGTTGTAATTACTATATATTAAAGATAGATTAAATTTCTTGTTTTGTCACTAGATCCTCTTTTGGGGGTCAGGGGAGAGTGCTGTTGGACAACAGAGATAAAACTCAGGTTTATTTTTGTGAAGGTTTATTCAAGTCTAAGACTTCCTAAAATCTTCCTGAATTCCTGATCCTGAAAGTATATCATCTTACAATTTAAAAATAATGCACTTTTTCTAAAAGTCTATTAGCATTTTTGTAATGGATAAAGGCTTATTAACTCACACTATATTTTTGTTGCAACTTAATTTCTTTCTCCTTATGTAGGTATTAGAAAGACATTTTGGTACATTTTTCTGCCATTTCCCAACTTGTGACATTAAATTAATGCAATAAAGGATATGTAAACTATAACGTAAAAGCAATATTTCTGGTATATTAGAATTTGTATTCATAATCTTTGTAGCTGCAAAATATGTCCAGAAATCAATTCATTATTTTTAATTGAGAAGTGAATATTCTATAATGGAATTAAACATAAACCAAATGCAATTAGTTTCTTTCCACTTTACAGTAACAGTTTATTGTAGACCAAATGGAAAAGTTTACACTGCATGGATTAAGAATTATTCCTGTCTCTCCTTCCCCATCGCTTATACTGCTAAATGATATTTTTATATTAGTACTTAGTAAGGCTTTATGAAAGACAGCCTATTGGATCGATCATGTAGAATTCACAATATTAAAATGAAAAATCCTCCACACCTTCTAACCGTAAAATACACAATGAACTTCAGCCTTGTGTGTATGTGGAACATGTGGTGACAAATTCAGTACATACATTTAAAAGCATTTATGGAGACATGTTTCATCTTAGAATTCTTCTTGGTTTTTTATAATTCATAATTCTTCTTTTTCAAGAGCACAGAACTAAAACTTATGTCTAGTTAAGCACTATTGCAAGTCAACCATGAGTTTAAAATACTGAACAGGAAATGGCATCACATGAAAACCAAACATTTTTCCTCCTTTTTCCATAAAATATTCTGTGTGAGTTGACTGTGGAGCATGTAATACTAAAGATGTTAAACTTACTGCATACTAAATACTAAATCTGTCCCCAGTAACTCATACAATATTTTTCCTCTTTAGATGAAAATATTTTTGCTAAACAGTTTTATGTATGTTTTTAATCTGGAAAGTGTCACGTAAGTACCAAGATGTTCTTTCCATGCTTGTGTTATTCATTCATTGCTTTTTTTATATTCTTAGTTAAATTTTCTTATCCCAGCTGTGATGATTTCTAGAAAATGTATGGAAAGAGAAAGAAAACTAGGCACAAGACAAAGACAGTTCATCTGTTGTGAACTAAATTACTACTTAAGGACAAAAATGTGCATGATTTTCTTATCTCTTTAGAACAGCAGTAGTAGTCTAGGAAATTGCAGTTTTGAGACCTAGTTGTAGGCATTGATGCTTCACTGTTTGATTTCTATTTTCTTCTTGTGGTCTATAAGCTATTGGAAAGAAGATGGGCTGTCCGGTAGTTCCACAGCAATATTTCCATTTTGTTTATTTCTTCAAGCTTGATATTTTAATTTTTCTTTAAAGGAAAGAGATGAAGGTATAAACCTCCTGCTGAATGAAGTAGAATTGCTCCTCCATAATTCCATGTTTAAAAATCACTTTTTTAAAAATCATTTTTTCATTTCTGAATTGTTCTTGTTTTGTTGGCCTCTGGTGACAAGCCCATATATATCCTACTGTAAAGCTTCTTTAATATTCTCTAATATACCTGACTGTATTTTGTAAACTTATAAAAATGACTGTTTTGCTTATATGTGAAACTGAAATGGTCAGCCAATTAAAACAGTATTGAATATTTAAGAAGGGAAAAAAGTTTCACTGCTGTATCATGGCAGAATATAATTAGAAACTGTCATGTTGATATTTTGATAGAAGCCTAAAGTAAATCCCTTGTCATGATAAGAGAAACGAGAGGCAATCTGAATATCCAAATAGGGTTTATTTACAGATTTAGACTGATACTGTCCTTCACATTGACTAGAAAGAGAGAGTCTAGTAGTCTAGATCTGTGATGAAACATTTTCTTCTATTCATACTTCCACATGCTAAGGCTGCTTATGGAGATGCAAAAATATGAGGATCTTTGCATCTTCCTAGAAAAGTCATGTAGTCACAGGACAAAGATTTACCATGTAAACATTTCCTACAAGTTTTGGTTTTATAGTTTTATAATCTTGTGAAATCCACTTGCCACTGTAAAAATATAACTGAATATTATAATTTCCTTTTAGTAGAACTTGCAATAATATGTGACTTTCTGAGAATCCAGTGGCATCTTACTTCTGGATTCAAACACTACTTCTGCTTTACAAACATTCATCACTCATCTGTAAAACCTTATACAGATCTCAGTTACCTGGAAATCTACAAGAATCTGATGAAAGAGGTTTTCTGGAAATCAGAATTTTGTGCTTAATTTAAGGTACTAAATTTATCCCCCTTCAAATCTTTCATTAGTCCTTCAATCTTCCTGTTCCATTTCCCCCCCTTTTTCTTTGTTTCAAACAAAGAGATGAAAGAAAAAGGCCATGCTTACCAGCACCCATGGATTTGAAAAACCTTCATGCTATGGTCAGTGCATTGCTGACTTAATTCAGCAATCCGTCAGAAACATAGCAGTCTCACATCCCATACACCTTAATGGATGCATTAACTAAAGCTGTTATGCTGCAATTATTTTTTTTTCTTTAATTTTAATAGGTTTTGTTCAATTCTAGCTTTTCTGGAACTGTGGCCATCGTTTGCAACTGTAAGAAAAATCTTATTTATGGAATGAGATTTATACCATCCTATATTAATTTCAAAGCTAAGTGCTTTATGAGATTTATTGCTTAGCACCTCACAAGACTGACCCTTCAAATGTAAAACTACTGTTTCAGTAATACACAGCACATTATAAATATGAGAAAGGCAGAGACATTTCACCAGATTTTTTCCTTAAATACACAGTGACACTATTATACTGGCTAATTGGTTTGTGCAGCATTATTCCAGCATAAAATAACAGACATAAAGCTTCTGTGAACTGTGACTTTTGTATCATCCTTTTAGTTGCAAATAAGATTGCTGACCATAAAATGCCTTTTCTGTAATGAGTATCACTGCTGTATCCTATAACATTTAATTACAAATTGACTAGTTCAGCTTTATACAAGGCCTTGGAGACCAGGGTTTTGGCATGGCAATAAAGGCAGCTTAAATTTTTTTCTCCCTTCCCTTTGGTCTGAAAATCAGGATTTGTATAGACAAAAATATGTTGTGCAGACTATATGTCAGTTTAAGAATTCTCTGAAGAATTCTGCATGTACCCAGTGTTTGTATATCGTATTGTCAGGTGTGTGTAAATCATGACCGCAGTAGAAAAAAACTGGATTTTTTAGACCATCGTTGAACATTTTATTCTGTATGTCTGCCTAAATAAGGATTACTGCATTCAGCATCTAAGAGCACATTGATCATTTTTTTTCATGAGCTTCCTGAAATTTGGCAGAAAATTGGAGAGTCTGGGCCTAAGGTGAAAACTGCATACCTGTGCCTGAACGCATTAATTATTAACTACTATAGATATTCTTAATGCAAACAGCACAGTGCAATGCACATCACTAGCTGACAGGCTATGGATGTGTTGAAGACAGATAGTAAAAATAAAGCACAGAAGTTGCACTTTCTGGCTCTTAGCAGGGAAATTAGATCCAGAAAAAAGTATCTAAGTCTAATGGGCTACTGTGAATGGCAGAATTATATTTAATAATATATATATATCTCAATTCAGTACTATCTTTTACATGACTTACAGCCATGCAGTTGTCATTAAAATATGTCATTTAGTGACTACTTATTCTGTGACTGCCTCTGATCTAAAATACATATTTTCTATTACAATGTAGTTAACATTTCTTTTTATTTCTTTGAAGTTTACATTGTAATGATATTCTGAATTGTTGTATGTATAATTCTGTAACATATTGGTAGGTTACCGAATCATTTAACTGATCTTTAACTATGTGCCACTGTAAAAAGAACTTCATTCTATTGCTTCTCTATGCAATCTGAACCTCAGAAATCTTTTAGAAAGCTCTTTTTATTTTTTTAATTTTAAATCTATCTCTTGTCTGAGACACTGGTTACATCTCAGAGTCCAGATGAACTGAATTAAAACTGCAGTAAAGTGTATTAAACTACACTGAATTTCAATTTTCCTAAGGAGTGCAGTGTTAAATAGGAGCTGACACATATTTCTAATGGAGGAAATTTTCATATTCTTATTCAAAAGGAGTATGGAAAACAAGGGATGTTTTGAACATACACAAGATTTGTTAAATGACATCCCTTGATAAAATTAAACTTTACAGACCTGATGCGTGCCCCAGAAATCACATGGAAGTAGTTTGGAATCAGAACAGTAGGGCTGGTTTTTGAGTACCAGAAGTACTTGAAAAGTCTCTCTACAGCTGAGAATGTGCAAGTTAATTTCTTATCAGTGAGCTTCCATGTGTGGAGCAAATAACTGTGGATCTGTTGGCTTTCTGGTTTAACATCCTCATTACACTCCTCTTTCCATGTCTGAGGAGTGGAAAAGGGAAAAAGTAGTAAGTCTTCTAACAGTCTGGTTTTAGTATGTTATGTTTAAGCTTACTACATTGGTATATCAAATATTTTAAAAGGTGACAATATATTTTAATTAGCTTACAGACAAGTCTTGTTTCTTTATAAATTTTATTTTCCTTAATAAACAGAAAACACAAATCAGCCTAGTGTGAAAAACTCTACATGTTGAATAACATCTATTTTAGATGGCTTAAACTCCTTTTCAAGAGTTTCAGTAGTTTCTATGAAATTATTATGGCTGAATAAGAAAAATAGGAAACCAAATTCTTTTCGGCAATCCCAGTCACACAACATATTTCATTAAGAATAAGTTTTGTTACACTTATATAGTTTGCATCTTCTATTGGGCAATTGCTTTCTGTAAGTAAAAATGACTGTGTGACTGCTGTAATGCCATTTCTGAATTAAGTTTTGTTTGTGTTTCTGCCACTATAGCTAGAACATGTTCCTTTCTGAATTCATATTATAGAATGCAGGTTCATACACAGGATACATAGTCTGATCGGTGTCTTTTTAAGGATGATATTCTTAGTAGTCTCAACATAAGCAGTAGCAGTGGAATTTTTCATTTTTCGGTGAAGTGCTCTCTGTAGGAGGCCGGACACCATCAATTCCCTCATAAATCATTTAACATTTGAAAAAAGCTCTTTTAATATTTCACAGGAGGAGCAGAGTTGTTTATTCTTTTTTAGTGATTCTTGAAGTCAATTTGCTAGTCATCATGCAAAGTAAGGGGAATGTTTAAATTCTGTTGAAGTCTGTGGGAGATTTGCTTTTAATCTCATAGTGTCTGAATTTCACCATAAATTTTTAAATTCACATTGCAACTTAAAAAAAAAAAAAAAGAGAAAGGGAGGTTAAGATTAAGTTCCTTTTCCTTTTGGCTCCACATACTCATCCTTTGGAAGTACTTAGTAACTGATACTGCCTGTGGACTATGAGCTGTGATCTCTTTCCTCAATTGAATAGAACAGCTGTAGATGTATCAGAAAAATATCTTTGTGTTTTTATTTTGAACTTGATAACAGAAAGTAAGTTGGTTTTGCTTTAGAAACTGTGTGTATGTTTAGATTGGACATCAGCTTCTCTAACATGGGTCCTTCCCATGGGCTGCAGTTCTTCACAAACTGCTCCAGTGTTGGTCCTTTCCATAGTCTGCAGTCCTCCAGGAACTCACTGCTCCCATGTGGGTACCCTATGGGCTGCAGCTCCTGCTCCCACCTAGGCTTTCCACAAGCTGTAGTTTCCTTCAGGGCATATCCATCTGCTGCATCCTCCACAGGCTACAGTGTGTATATTTGTTCCACCATGGTCCTCTGCAGGCTGCAGGGGAACAACCTGCTTCGCCATGGTCTTCTCCATAGATTGCGGGGGAATTTCTGCTACAACACCTGGACACCTCGCCACCCTCCCTCTTCTCAGACCTTGGTGTCTGCAGGGTTGTTTCTCATGTTTTTCTCACTCCTCTCTCTCACAGCTTCCAAGCAGTGTTCTTTACCCTTTCTTAAATATATTATCACAGAAGCAGCACCAGCATCACTGATTGGATCAACTTTGACCAGTGGCGGGTCTTTTTCAAACTGGCTGGAACTGGTTCTGTCTGACATGGGGGCAGCTCCTAGTCTCTTCACAGAAGCCGCCCCTGCAGCCCCTCACATAAACCCAATAAAATGACATAGAGTACTTCGCTAATATGAAGTGTAAGGTAGAAAAATGTACTTAGGAGGTGAGTTTGATCAAAGTCAACAAGGTTTTTGTTGCCCTTAAATCATTAAAATTTTGGTGAAACACTATAAATACTCTCTGGTCCTCTATATATTAATGATTATGGTTATTACTTAAGTTTATTAAAATAAATATTGCCCTGCTGTTTAACCTCACATTCATCTATTGGTGTCATTTTTACTAGTTATAGCAACCAGTCTTCTATGCCTTTGACTTCTGTAATTGTCTTTCAGTTGCGGTGTTCGCTAAGCACAGAACTGTGCTTCTCCATAAGGATCAACACTGGTCTAGACTGACTTTCGCTACTATTCATTTTATTAGCTTTGAGTACTCATGCTACCAGCCCTGCTTAACTCTTGAAGTATAGTGATAAATTTTTCTGAGTTAATTTTTCACCTCTTGACATTATTCTTTAGGCAGAATTTGAAAGTGTTTGCTTTCTCTTCTATTTAAATCTACATATTCACAGATAGAGCAAGAATGTTTTAAGTTTAACCTCACGAAGTTCATCTAGGGGAATTTCAAAGTCCTGCACCTCAGGGGGAACAACCTATGCACAAATACATGCTGGTGGCTGCTCGGCTGGAAAGCAGCTTGGCAGAAAAGGACCTGGGGGTCCCAGTGGACACCAAGTTGCACGTGAGCCAGCAATGTGCCCTTCCAACAAAGAAGGTGAATAGTGTCATCAGCTGCATTAGGCAAAGTATCGCCAGCAGGTGGAGGGAGAGGATCCTAACCCTCTGTTCAGCACTGGTGAGGCCACACCTGGAGCACTGTGTGCAATTCTGGGCTCTGCAGTACAAGAGACATATGGTGATATTGGAGACATTCCAGCAAAGGGTCACTAAGATGATTGAGGGACTTCCCTCATCTCTCCTATGAGGAAAGGCTGGGAGAACTGGGACCGTTTAGACTAGAGAAGAGAAGGCTCAGGATGGATCTTATCAGTGTATATAAATAGCTGGAGGAGGGTGTGAAGAGGATGGAGACAGACTTTTCAGTGGTGCCCAGTGACAGGACCAGAGGCAGTGGCCACAAACTGAAACACAGGAGGTTCCATCTGAATGTCAGGAAACACCTTTTTCACTGTGAGGGTCATGGAGCACTGTCACAGGCTGTCCAGGGAGATTGTGGATCTACCTCCTTGGAGATATTCAAAAGCCATCTGGACATAGTCCTGGACACCTGACTCCATGCAGCCCTGCTTGAGCAATGAGGTTGGACCAGATCATAGAATCATAGAATACCTCAAGTTGGAAGGGACCCACAAGGATCGTCAAGTCCAACTCCCTGCTCCTCTCAGGACTACCTAAAACTAAATCATATGACTAAGAGCATCATTCAGATGCTCCTTGAACTCTGACAGGCTTGGGGCCGTTACCACTTCCCTGGGGAGCCTTTTCCAGTGACTGACCACCCTCTCATTGAAGAACCTTTTCATAATGTCCAATCTGAACTTCCCCTGATGCAGCTTCATTCCATTTCCTCGTGTCCTATCGCTGGTCACCAGAGAGGAGATCAGCACCTCCCCTCACAGGCTGCCGTGAGATCACCCCTCAGCCTTCTCCAAGATGAACAAACTAAGTGATCTCAGCAACTTATAAGTCTTGCCCTGGAGACCTTTCACCATCTTGGTTGCCCTCCTCTGGACACACTTCAGATGACCTCCAGATGTCCCTTCCCATCTCCCTCCACCGTTCTGTGATTCTGTGATTCTCTGAAGTTAGCATAATAATCACACTTAACTTAATGCTATGATTTGCCATAGATTACCAGACTTTAAGATGCTTAATTTTTATGATTTTAGTATGTAACTTCAGGTTTGCATTTGTTTGAATGTATGGAAGAAATAAAGTGCAAAACTTCAGTGTAAATACACTTCAGTGTATTGCTTCTGCTTTGAGGAAATCCATTTATAATTTTTTTCTGTAATAAGAGAGCTGAAAAACTTTTGCTGATTCAGAACAAGTACCAGTTGGGAAAGTTCCCCTCTACGTTGTTAGACAGCAAGATTCAGATTCTTCCTTTACTGAAAGTTTCTTAATCTAATAAGGACTGTAATGGTTTAGCCCCAGCTGGCAGATAAGCACCACATGGCTGCTCCCTCAACCCTCCTCCCCCTGGTGGGATGGGGAGAAGAATTGTAAGAAATAGGTAACACTCATGGGTTGGGATAAGGACAGTTTACTAGGACAGCAAAGAAAGAGGAAAATAACAATACTAATAAAAGAATATACAAAGCTGGTAGCCAATGCAATTTGCTCACCAATGACGTGATGCCCATTCCATCCCCAAGCAGTGGCCCCTCCTCCCCAGCCAGCATCCCCTTGTATCTGGAGCATGGCATCATGGTATTGAATATCCCTTTGGCTAGTTTTGGACAGCTACCCTGGCTGTGTCCTCTCCCAGCTCCTTGAGAAAATTAACTCTATCCTTGCCAAAAACCAGGACAGGGGAATGAAGCCATCCTCCTCAGTTTGGCCACAAATTCTATGACATAGCAGGACATCACTGATAATTTTGATTGGGGGAACATGAAAAGCGCTGATTGTAGACCACATTACTATGAGTTATATCAAAGAAAAAAAAATTCTCACAAATTATTAGTAAGGTCTGCTTTTTGCTTTTGCTTTTTTTCCCCAGAGTATTTCTTCAGTCTTCCCTGAGAAGCTCTTCCGGATGCCTTTTTTGTACTTTCCCAGTTTTCCAGAAGTTCCTTTATAAAAGAAAGGAACAAAGGAATGCTTGTCCAAATGATGGATTGGGTGTTCTGTTCTAACCACCTTCTTTCAGTCATCTCAGTGCGGGAGTTAAGCTGCCTGTGCTTTACACAGAGTACATAGAAAGAGAGAAGACTACCTCAGAAGATGGTTCTGAATCTGTCGGGTTTAGGTTAGGTACCTGCCTTGAGTATTCATCTCAGTTTGGCTACGCAGCACACCTAGGTTCCTAAAACAGATGCTTTTTTTATAGAAGAGTTGAAACAAATAACCTTCACTTTTCTTTGGAAAGTTTCTCTTCTTTTCCATTTGGATTGCAAATCCTTTTGGTTTGTCATACAGTCTAGTGAGGCTA
This sequence comes from Balearica regulorum gibbericeps, assembly GCF_011004875.1. Classification (NCBI taxonomy): domain Eukaryota; kingdom Metazoa; phylum Chordata; class Aves; order Gruiformes; family Gruidae; genus Balearica; species Balearica regulorum. The sequence goes on along the minus strand of NC_046184.1, from coordinate 47,525,048 downwards.
TTGATAGGTATTCTTTCATTGTAAGAATCATCTACACTTGGCAGAACTTGTGTATGATTTGGGAGAAGTGAGAAAATACCTCAATTGATGATTACCAATATGAAACTAACTTTTTGCAGACTTTATTTAGTCATGATCAGTGTAAATTTTTACCACTTTGAGCACATGCTCATTTCTGTGGCAACCATCAGAATACTGTGTAACTTTGGGGTGTAACTTTGTTCATGCCGAAGTGATTGGAGATTTGTTGTTTGTTGGATTAGTCCAGAATTTTCTCTACTTCATTCCTAACATAACTTTTCCTCCTAGCTCTGTCTTATAAAAAATTATGCCAGCTATTTTGATTTTTATATAGAGGTAGTATTTCTTTGAGAGCACTTCTAATAAACAAGATCATCTTATAAACAATGGTTGTAAATATATGTCATGGTTTAACCCCAGCTGGTAACAAAACACTACGCAGTCACTCGCTCACCTCTCCTCTACAGGGGCATGGGGAGGAGAATGGGAAAAAAACCTCGTGGGTTGAGATAAAGACAGTTTAATAGAATAATAAAGGAAAATAATAATAATAATAAAAAAAACCAACAACAACGTTATGCACAAATGCAATTACTCACCACCTGTGAGGAAAAAAACCCAAACCCAATGCCCAGTCTGTTTCCAAGCAGGGATCCCACCTGGAACTTCCCCAGTTATACTCGGAGTATGACGTTGCAAGGTAGGGAATATCCCTTTGGCCAGTCTGGGTCAGCTGTCCTGGCTGTGCTCTCCCAGCTTCTTGTGCATCTGGCAGGAGTGAGAAGCTGAAAAGTCCTTGACTTCGTGTGAACAGTACAGCTACCTAGTGATGACTAAAACCATCAATGTGTTATCAACATTATTCTCATAGAAAACCCAAAACACAGCACCATACCAGCTACTAGAAAGAAAATTAACTCTATCCCAGCTGAAACCAGGACATATATATATTCTAGGGCAACCTGGTCTAGTGGAGGGTGTTGCTGCCCGTGGCAGGGGGGTTGGAACTAGATGATCTTTGAGGTCTCTTCCAACCCAAACCATTCTATGTTTCTATAATTTAAAAAAAAAGAAAAGTGGAGGTAGTGATACCATCCTAGACTGATATTTTCAGTGGCAAGATCTACAATTCATGTGTGAAGTTCCTTGTTTGAACATTTACACTTTAGTGCTAAGATGAGATCAAAACACTTTTTTATTGTGTTGCAAACAAAAATGGATGAAAACACTTTAAAAAGATTTTGGCTTTTTGCAAAATGTCTGTTGGAAGACATGAAAATGGAATTCAGAAATACCTATAGATATTATTTATAAAAGGCATAACTCTCAGTCTTAGGTAAAACTGTGTGCAGTACACTTCCGCACTGCAATAACTGGCAATGGACACCCACTTGAATTTCTGTGTTCTTCCTGTCAGGTACCCTTCATTTTTTCCAGTGCCTGTAATATCCCCCCTTCTCACTGGAATACCTCATGATCCTTTACATTACCCTAACGGTAACAAATATATATATTTGGCCGCCTGGTGACCCGGCAGTTCAGAGTAAAAATAAGTGTATGCTGATTGTCTAGCTAGTGACTGATACATAGAAATGAGTAAGCACTGCATTTTCCACAGTGGGAAAATTAAAATGCGCTCTTTCTTGCCTTTCTCAGTGAAAAATGTCTTTAAACATGTAGACAGTACTTCCTTTGAGGAGTCTCAACAGTAAATGAAGCTAAAAATACATTTAGGTACTTTTTCTTTTCTTTTTTTTTTTTTTAATCCCTTCCCCAATAAAAACCCATACCTTTTCTTTTCATTTTTCTTAGTAGGATTACTGTGAAAGATGTGTTCACTAAGGACATTGCTGCTGTTTTACCTTATAAAAGGACCCTTGGCTATCATTGTCTTATGTGCTGCTGGAGGAAATTCTGGTATATTGACTTCTTCCAGCTAGACAAGGTCTTTGGGAACCAGGTGCTTATATTATTCTGGATGAAAGCTTTATTTCTATTAATTTCTGTCTTAGATTGTCCATAGGAAAAAAGACCTGCACAAGATGGGCTTCATTGTGCATGAAGCCTACTTTCTCTTAGCAGATCAGCACATAAAAAAGAGCAAGGTACAATAGTAGAGTAGAACCACTGAGTGTTCTATCTAGGGAAGATGTACCAATCAAATTGGCATGTATAAATATAGTAACACAGACAGCATTTTTTGCTTTTATAAGGCTTCCAAAAAAAGAGAATGTACGTTATCCTCAGTAAGGTTTTTGTGTACCATTGTAGAAACATAAATTCATTTAAATAAAAGTCAGCATTTTTCCTTAATGCATTCTTATTCTGCTCATTTTCTTTTTTATTTTTGCCACCCTCAGTACTTGTTCTACCAGAATGGATAACAATAACATAAATACTATGAGACCTTACCATAAAAGTCAATTTCCCAGTCCCTTATGTACAAGGAATATAAGGAAGATAACATGTTAAAACTCATCCTAAAACACTAATAGTTCAGAAGTACATAAAGACATAGCATCAAGGATTCTACTGGAAAGTTTTGTGTTTCAAAATGTAGTAAAAATGACATTTTAATTGAAGCTGTTGCTATTGTTTTCCCCTACAATAATATTTGCATGTTCTTGATGAACATACAAGGAGGGATTTCCAAGAGAAATGTTACTTAAATCAAGAAAATGGTATTGTACATTAGGTTAATGGTTTTAAGATATATTAATTTTAAGCATAAAATAGGGTTCCCTGGACTAAGTAGCTCATGAACTTATTGCTTAGTCTTTTAAGGCAGACTAGTCCAATGACTGAAATACACATCAGGGAACAATTCTGCACTGATGGAATAAATCCCATAGCAGTCCTATAGGTCTTTTCCTTCTCTCTTTTCTTGCAGAACACGAGTCAATACTAGTATATCTTTCTTAATTACACAGACAAAGACGTTTCAGGCATGTAGGAATACTTTGAATGGAATCACAGGAAACTCTGAAGCTGTAGTTTGTTGCTTTTCTGCACATTTCAGGGAGACAAAAAATCTGCCACTTCTACAAGCCTAAATTTCTCTCAACTCATCTGTGTTCAGTTTTGTGGTGTCTGAGTTTCAGTGATGATCTTAAAATGTATACTAGAATATTGTATTTACCATGGTAATGTACACATCTATTTAAATTGCAAAAAATAACAAAACCAAGTTTTTATACTCAGATTGTAACTTTAGGTCAAAGGGAAGGGTACTTATCACTTATGTGGGCCTTGTCTTTCACTCTCTTCTCTATTTATCACTCCCTACAACAGACTGCAACATGGTGACTATTTAAGGATTGCCAGCCAATTAACAATAGCTATAACAAGATAAAAGTCCTTTGCATGTGTCTGCAGATAGAGCGATCCAAATTTCATGGTTTTCACTTGGTTAATTTTACTCATACACAGGCCTGTATGAAATATGCAGCAGTCAAATGCTCTCTTTAGTTAACTTCAGGAAAGGATCAGACTGTGAAATGCTCATAAAAGCAATGGAAATGGGCAAGATAAAAGGCTTGTCTACTCCAACATCTTGTGTTAGACAGTGGCCAACTGTGGATGCAAGAATAAATTAATACTTCGCTCAGTTTAACCTCACAGCTTCTGACATCCTGTAGCCTAGGACCTTCTGAACTGGAGGTTTTTGTCTCTACATCCTTGTGTTTGATATCACTTAATAACTGCAACAGCAGTTATTTTGGCACAGCATGTTGCCAATAAGTTTTACAATTAATTTGCACGTTGAGTGGAAAAAACCCTATTTTCGGTTCAATTCAAGAATTCTTCTTAAACATTTATTTTGAATATTCTTGAAGTTTGTATTGTGTGAAATAGTGAATAATATTTTCGTACCTTCTCTGCATTATTCATGGCTCGCTCTATTGCAATCATATGTTTTCCTTTATTTTTACTTGTACTTTTTGACTTTCAGGAGACCTGAAAGATGTTCGTTATTCAAGATACATATGAATTATGCAATTATGAAATACCAGAGAAACACACTCTCACATATAACCAATAATTTTATATTCAACATAGCAGGTTTTTGAATTCCTAAAGTTACAAATTTTTTTTTAGTGGATTTTGAATATTTTTTTATAATTTATTAAAATAAACTAAAACTATATATCAGTTTTGTACTTGGAGGTAAACTCATTTTTTATATCACGTTTATGCATTAACTTAGTGATTCATACTCATAGGTCACTAGTGTAAGTTGCATATATATATGTACAGTTCATAGAGGTGATGAAAAAGATGGTACATGAAAAAGTTCATGTAATGCTGTAGAAACCCTAAAAGAAAGCTTAGGAAAAATAATTTAAAAACATATATCCATTTGATAGCACAAGCCCTGCATGAAACTTGAACAAATATTGAAAATCATTAGTATGAAAATTCTATACTATGCCTATTGCCAAAGCAGTGAAATATATAGTTTTGCCCTATCTGTCATCATTACTGATAACACTGTCTTCTCCAGGGAGTCATTTGCAGTACAGGCACTGCAGATATCTATGTAGATTACTAAAATTAGCAACAGTGTTTCTGACATGGAACATACTGCTTGACAATGCAAAATGCCACAAGGAATAATTCAAACAATACAGGGAGGAAGCATTACATTAATGCGTGGATGATGTGAACTACTAATACATTTTAATCCATGTATTAATTATTTTTGTAGTGAAGATTTTTTAATAACATGCTAAAGAAACAATCTGTTTCAATATACAAATAAGGGCAAATGCATTCTTTTGCCATCCCATCCAGTATGAGAATTGCCTGTTGATATAGGGTAATGAGCACTGTAGAGAGGAATCACACTGCTAGTGAGTTGGATGACACTTACTTGAATTCTGTGTGTTCTAATACATAGAATAATTGGTCTCACATGACTAACTGTTTGTATCTGGCCAGTAAAAGTCAGAAATTGATTGTTCTGCTGTGATTATGGATACAGGCATGGATTTCTATGCATCTTCTTCCCAGGCTACTGAAAGTCTGGTCTTCTAAAAACAACTGTGCTTGGACACTATGTGTGCCTATAACTGCTCACAGAAGTACTCACTAAGCATCAATCTCATATTCAGAGTTTATTCATTTTAAAAATAAATGATAGAAGAAGTAACAATTTTTGTGTTGCATGCCCTCATCCATCTAACTAGCATGGCAGGTTGCTAAAGAATTTAGAAAACAAATGTAGGTGATTCATGCCAATTCCAAAAATGTATTTTCTGGGTCTTTTGCTTAGCACAAGACCTGAAGAAACTTTACAAAGCTAAAATGAGATAGAAATGAAAAGGAGCATTTAGGGCTAATGTTACTAAAAGTAATGGATGTGTAAGTGGATATTCAGTGGGTATCATAGTAAAATCTTCTGTTTGAAATAAGAGTGGTTACTATAAATAATGAAGAAATAACCTCATCCTCTCAATCCCTGTCTATCCTTCTAAAGATTTCTCTCAGTCTACTTATATTACAATTCTCTTTTCTACTTACAGCTCTAGAAACCATCCCCCTCAATCAAACACTCACTCTTGGCAATGCACCCATGAAGCAAAGACATCTTAGTCTAATAAAGTGCCAAAGCTCTGCCTCATTCATATCTTTGCTGACACTACCATCCACTTAATCTTTCTCCTTCCTTGCAGCACCACATACATATTGAAGAGCAATTCAAAGGAGAATCCCAGAGCAGAGGTCTCTGGGTACAGATGAGCACTTGCCTAAATCCACATTCTGTAATCTGTTGGAGAGGGGAAATGGAACAATTTAAGCTTCACTTTTCTACCCAACCAATAGGCAGTTCATGTAGTGAGAAAGAGACACAAAGCAGTATAGATATGTCTATATAGCCCTACAATCAGGGCTGTTATAGTAAGTTCCATATTTAGACTGGCTATCAGATGACACAGATGAAAATAAAAATCTTTGGACTCTTTAATATTCCCACCAGCCACTTTTCTAAGCTTTTGTCTTTAGACAGTGAAGAAGGCTGGTGGGACAAGCAATGATAGTTTCTTGAGGAAAGTCCTAATTGCTGTTTGCTTGAGAGGAGGAGTGCTTTACTAGAGAGCAGTCCTCTTCAGTGTTGAGCTGCACATACTATATTTTAATTGTGGATTTTGGTTCAACTCAGAGATCACAGCTGAATTTCAGTGGATGGAATACAAAAGGATGTTGCAAGTATTTGTAGTTTCTTCCTTAAAAGTATCCACTTAAAGCACTTGAAGCAACATTTAGAATATCTAAATAATTCTTCATTATTATTTTGGATACCTCTTCTGGAAAAAGGACAATAAAAACAGAATGACAAACAGTAGTATTATCACAAAGATTTTAAACAAATACTATCCACTTCTGCAAAATGCTTTTGCTCTTGAAGTACTGTGATCTGCAAGATGACCATAACCACCAGAAGACCCAGGGTCTAATTTACAAATGAGAAAGTAAAATTTTCCCATTGTTTGCTGTGAAATCTTGCTCTAGCATTGAAACTTACAGTGTGCATGTAGCTTATAGCTGATAGTAGTGCATATTGAACCTGATTCAAGCATGAATGCTATTAAATTTGACATTAATTTTGATTCATGGTGATATTTATACTTTCTTATTTTTGCTTTTATAGCTGCACGTAGTTCAATAGGAAATTGTATCCTTACATCTCCTGACAGGGAGGTAAGATTCCTTTATGTGTGTTGTCCAAAGCAGCGAAGGAAAATTATCTATATGTCACAGTTACACAATTTGTGGCAAAGGTGACATTGTTGGAAGGAACATGAATTAGAGGGTTGTGCTTGTGTGTCATTTTGATTTTGTTTCAGCCTCTTTTGCATGAATTGATATTATCCCATAGTTGCTTGGTAGCAGAAATAAATGGAATTCTATGTGCAGCTACTATTCATTGTTGAGAAGGTGTTCACATCTGGAGTAACACTTAGCAATGCTCTTTGTGTTACCCCTCTTAGTATTTATTTTCTGATTAGTTACATATAACTTTTTTTCAAACAGTGGTAATTCTAATCTTATTTAAGTCCATTGCATTTTAATCTGGTAAGAAAGGGGTTTTTTTACTGTATTAAATGTGTTCATGGCTTTCTCTAATTATTGACAGTAGCCTTCATCTCCTATCTTCATTACAAAAAAACCCACAGAGTATAAAGAAAAAAGTAAAGAAATATTGTATACTGAGGTATTAGAAAGTACAAATGAAAATGGAGTGCTAAACATTAAAATTTCCTACTCAACTGACCATTAAATTTAACTTTAACAAAAATTCAGGACATATCAACCCTAATTTCATTGAAGAAAACCCAGCCACAATAAGCAAATCGTCAGAGTGGAAGAGCTCCTAAATCTGTCTTTTATTATAATTTCTTAGTTCCTTCTTAGGTCTCCTAACTACTTGCTGTGCACATATAAACACGCGCACACACACACACATATAAAGATAGTTATATGCGTGTATATAATCAGGTCATGATTAAGCACTGTGACTATGTTTACCTATACCTTCAAAATTCTAAGTCTTTATGTAAAACACCTTGTTTTTCTCACCCTGTCCATCTCACTTAAAGCCTTTTTTTATCCATATTGTAATTGTAAAAATCTAAGAGAGTAAGGTTTATCTTTTTCTCTCAGGTTAAGTTCCTTGGCAGACAAGAAGACACCAAGGAGCCAGAGTTTGTCTCCATTAGTTAAATTAAGGATATCGATCATGACCTGAACATAAATCTCTTAACTTTTCTCTGGTGATAACTTCCAAGTAGGATTAATGCTTTTTGGACCTAGCTCACAAGAGATGAATAACTTTTCTTTTTGGCAACCCCACCTTTTTAGTGAGTTGTTAGATATAATCCATGGAGATCATACAGAAAGACACACTATTTACCAATGTGACTTAATAAAATAGAAAAGTCTTTATTGCAAATGCAGTTTATAAAATTAATATTCTCAAATTCTATGGCTACACAGTAGTTAGTGTTTTTTCAAATATGAAATTAATATTTCACAATATACTCCCAAATAATCCAAGGGGATTATCAGTTAATCTTAAATTTTTCTTCTCTTTTCATGTGCTTGAAAAACTGTCTCACTATCAGTGCCTGTGTCTGACCTTCATGCCATAGCCACCTGAATGCACTATACTGTGCCAGCAAATCCATACATTCATTTAGATGACTGCTTCCTTTTCAACCTGTTAAGTAGTACTGGACACTCAGTTTGGGATTGTGATACTATATTGCCAAAAGACTTTCACAAATTCCTTACAAATTTGACTGAAGGGCCAATTGCTATGTCCTTTCAACCCTTATTACCAGATCTGCCAGTGAGGTTATTGCCCCAGTCTTGTAAGAACAATTAAAATTCTTTATCAGAAAATCCTAACTTTTAAAATTCTTTTTCCACAGCCACAATGATTCATATTCTATGAGATCCTCCTGCTTCTCATATTTCAAGTTATATAACTTATCATCTGTGAGAAAAGCTGGTTTTCTTCTTTCTTGTGTGTCATTATAGCTTTATCTTGTCTTGCCTTTGTGTATATACAGGATCAAAATGATCAATAGCTTAATCCTCCTTTATCTCCCTAAACTCTGAAACTCCACTCAGAATAACCTCTCCATATTCAAGGTGCCAGTTCCTGTTCTGCAAGTTCTTTCGTATGTAATCAATATACAGATGTATATTATTATGAATTGAAACTGCAGAACTTGAACCAAATACCTAAAAATGTGAATAATGATATGCTTTAATAGTGTTGGTATTTTTAATTCAGTTGGTCCTAACCATAGTAAAATATTGGATTAGATAACTGTTCAAAGGCTTCTCCATGCATTTTTCCCATGTTTCCCTATATTCTTTGGAAACTTGAAATAATCAGCTATTCTCCTACATAAATAGTGTTTGATAAATGACTTAGTATGGTATGTACGACAATTCTTACTCTATCACTAAGTGCAGGTACTAAAAGTATCTTATTTTCAGTAATAGATCCTGAAGCAAACTTTCTTCTTTTTCAGGACTACATGAAAACGCTTTATAACTACTAGTTTTCAGACTAGCTAATCTAGCAAGCCTTCCGTCATTCTGGGATGGGGTAAATTAATCTTCAATATTCGCCTCTTACAAGTTAGTTCCTCATTTGTTGTCATTAGGTGCTGGAATGCTACAAATGCTTGATTTCTTCTTCCCATCCACTTCTACTGCATTTTATACCATAGAGATGTTGAAAAATCTTTCTGCCATAGACCTGATTTTGCACATTCCTGCCTTCAGGCTGCTTTTCTCCATCTCAGATACACTGGTGAGATTTTACACGTTATACTATGTGAAGTGTTAAATGCACAGTCTTATTAGATTAACAATCATTTCCTCTTGTGAGCACCATATAAAAATAAACACACCACCACATATGACAAAACTGAGAAAGCAATATTTTGCATTTTTGCTGACTGCTATTCTCCTTTCCCTTAGTTTGCACTGTTTTCAGATGGATTTCTTCTGAGACTCCCAAAATAAGCAATAAATTAAATACTTTGTAGTTAACTACATTATTTTATTATTTGCATCACAGAACAATTATTACAATATAAATAGTTCATAGAATATAAATAGAATATAAGCAGCAAGCAATATAGTGTAGTATTTTCATATTTCTGCCTGAACTTAGTGAAAATATTGAAAAATGTAAACTTTTGATTTGTATTGGGTTTGTGTAACAAGATTTTGGTAGTGGGAGGGATACAGGGGTGGCTTCTGTGAGAAGCTGCTAGAAGCTGCTAGAAGCTCTCCAAGACAGACCCGCCACTGGCCAAGGAGAAAATTAAGCCCGAGAAGAAGGGAGGAGTGGGTGGAAAGGTGCTTTTTAAGATTTGGGTTTATTTCTCATTACTCAACTCTGATTTGATTGGTAATATTTTTTTTTTTTAAATTGTGTCTGTTTTGCCTGTGATGATAATGGGTAAATGATCTCTCCCTGCCCTTATCTCGACTCACAAGTTTTTTGTCGTATTTTCTCTCCCTTGTCCAGCTGAGGGGGGGAGTGATAAGGCGGCTTTGGTGGGCACCTGGCATCCAGCCAGGGTAAACCCACCGCAATTTTTAAAGCATTATATTATTTAATCAGAACTCAGTTGAAATATGAAAATATATGGGCAATCTGACATTTAGTTTTGTGTGTTATATCATTTTGCACATCGCCATGTTTGACTGGGTAGTGGACCTTTAGAAAAACATAGTAGACATTGCTTTTCTAAGCTGCTTATTAGAGTGATGCCTAACTTTCATCACCCTTGAACACAGTATTTAGCAAGTAAATGCTGAAACATTTATTTGAGATATGCACCAACCATTACAAAGAAATAATTGGAAACTGTTTTTTTCCAATAGAAAACTGTCTTCTGAGTTTTCAGAAGAATCAATTTTATTTTATTTTTCCTTGTTAGATGGTATTTATTGATAAATAAACAAATAATGTTTCTATTCTGAGATTTTTGGAAGGGCTAAAACAACCATTTGGGTAGAAATGCAAATTTCTCTGCAAGATTATGAAAACTCGTTCCAAGTTTTGAGGGTAGAGTCAGATTGTGGCTCTGTAATCCCAGAAGAATGTCAAATGAAAGAAATGTAATATTCAAGAAATACATATTCAGGACGATATAGAGGATAGAGATAATCAAGCATTCTCTTAGCATCTACTTTTCATTGGAAAACTGTAATACTGACCATATGGAAAAGCCCAATTCCGTGAACTTCGAAAGAGAAGTAAGATACAGTTACGAAGATATTCAGTAACACACATGATTCCTTTTTACTGGCATAACAAAACATTCAGGTTTTGCCATGGAGGGACTTTTTTTTTTTTTTTTTTCATTCACAGGTATTGAATATTCCACCTGTAGTCTCCAACTGGAAAAACGTTACCTGAAAAGACATAAAGACTAATATTCATGGCACTAAAGTAATGATCATAAAGGTCACATAGGTATTTAAACACACAGAGGTAGAGGTTTAAACATTTATCCTTGAAATAGTAATATTTCTTGTAAGTTTCCATTGGACGAGAAAGAGTTTAATACAGAGTAAATACATCCCGGATACAATACAATACAATATAATATATTTGCAAAGTATTTTTTTTTTTCTTCTTTTCCTAGGTAATTCAGGAAATACATCCGGAGGGAAAGCTCACACCAACACAAAATGTGAGCTCAGATATAACAAAACCTAAATTAACTATTAGAATTATTATTATACATGAACAAGAGGTCTCTGAAGACATTTTCCTTTCATAAGCATGAATTCAAATCAGGAAAGGATTAAATTCAAGCTATAAGTAGGTTCCATGTAGAATTATATGTTGGCACGGCCAAGTCTTTTTTGCACACTGTAAGAAGCATATTCTCTTTCATTGTGTAAAGTCATGACTACTGAACCTGAATTTTTCAGGGACATATGGAATACAAAAGTTAATTTTTATATATTCCCATTGAATTAAAGGGGAATCTACAACAGACCTCAATGACAAAGGGTAAAAGTCTTTGAAATCAGTGTCTCCAACAGCAGATTGTGTTTAACCATAGAATTGCATTATCCATTAACTTAAGTTGAATCAATCTTTTTTTAAAAAGCTTTTGAGCATATTAAAGAATTTTTTCTTTATTTGCTTATTTCTTTGGCTACTTTGGAAATATGGTGCTATCATGGAGAACAGCAAATAAAAATGGTTTCTCTAAACTCTCCTGACACTAGATAGTATGCATAAAAGAAATAGGGGAATTGTAATAACATCCTTCAAGAGAACTTTCACTTACACATCTTGAAAATTTTAGTTCACAACCTTATATTTAAAAAAAGCTTTTAAAAAAACCCTGTTTATTTAATTTATTGTGTATTTATAAATATCCAAAATAGAGAGAGGAGCAAATTTGATGTAGAAATCCAAACCTAATGTTTTATTTCTTTTTGTCTCATTGGCAATAGCTGTTTCAAGAATATTTAATATTATCTGTTAAATGCAGTAAACATACAGAAACAATATAATACGCTTTAAACAGATTTTTGACAAGTAGCTAAAATTCTGTTAAAATAACTTGTTCCTGGGGTAGCATATTAATTTACTTCATAGTTGGCATTTCACGGTCTGTTATGTAAAATGCTCTTCCACTGGTGTGTGAGCTAATGGTACTGTTTTCCCAGTATGAATTAATCAAATTTTAACAACACTAGCATTTTCAAAGAATTGGGCATAATAGATTGGGCCTAATTTTAATTTCAGTTGTCAAGTAATCTGTCAGCAAATACTGTGAAAAAAACCCTTTGTATATTATGTCTAATGAATACAAGAGACATTGTGCAGGTTTTTACACACTTAAAATCAGAATTAGTCCATGAAGCTGTTACTGCTGTTTGTTTAACTGCACCTGGAAAATTTTGCCATAGTAAGATTTTCAAATTACAGAACCTTCAAAAGCAGTCTAAATAATTAATTCTGTAACCACTTACATTCTAGTCCAAGGAATAGTTTAAATCTTACCCTTTTGCTCTCTTCTGTATTGTATATCTCTGTAAAGATGGCTCACAGCTGGCAGAAAAGCTCTATTATGTATGTAATCACTATTTAGTTTAGTGAAAGGGGAAAAATTCTGAATGAATTTGAAATTAAAATAATAATTAGCAATATATATCTAGGATACTTTTTTGTTCCATAACTTCTGGTCTATCTTAAAGTTTTAAAAACACTGCAAAAATTTCCTAAATTGTGCAATAAATTTTCTGTGTTATTCATATGACATCCATTCTTTAACATCAGAAGTCAACCTTGTTTTTTCAAGTTGTTTTTCTTTGTCTTCAGAATTGGGTAATCTAGGGAAATCTTATGCCATTTTATGGGTGGGAAGACAAGGAAAAATTTGGTCTAAATTTGTTGTGATTTAACCCAGCAAGCAGCTAAGACAACCACACAGCCATTTGCTAACCCTCCCTCTCCCAGTGGGAGAGGGGAGAGAACTGAAAATGAAAAAGAGAAACAAACAAACAAACAAACAAAAATACTTCGTGTGTTGAGATAAAGACAAATAGGACAGAAAAGGAATAATAACAATAATAATAATAATAATAATAATAATAATAATAATGATATACAAAACAAGTGATTGACAGCAGAATTTCTCACCACTCGAAGCTGATGCTCAGCTAGTTCCCGAGCTGCCTCGCCTCCACATCAACCTCCCAGTTATATACTGAGTATGATGTCATATGGTATGGAATATCCCTTTGGCCAGTTTGGGTCAGCTGTCCTGGCTGTGTCCCCTTCCAACTTCTTGGGTGTCCCTGCCTTCTCGTTGACAGGCCAATATGAGAAGCTGAAAAGTTCTCGACTGCTTGGCAACAACTAAAAACATCAGTGTGTTATCAACATTATTCTCATCTTAAACCCAAACCACAGCGCTATACCAGCTGCTAGGAAGAAAATTAACTTTATCCCTGCTGAAACCAGGACAAAATTACATATTTCTTTTCACATAAGAAGTTTACAGATTAATTTTGAAATTAATCTGTTAAATATCTTTCCTTGACATAAACTTATTCTGTACTGAGCTTGCCTACATGTCTATACCTTACTTAAACAAAAGTTTATTAGAAAATAAGGGAGAAAGGATTTGTTTACTTGTGTGTTTGTTTGTTTGAATAGATGGCTGCTACTGTTGTATTTCATTCATAGTTCTTATTTGTTGATGTTGTCATGAAAATGTTCCTTCCAAAGTGTGTAATTTAATTCTTGAGTTTAGTAAGAAAATGGTAAAAGTCAAATATATCAGTACATTTAAAATTAAACCTGACAGAAATATAGTGCAAACTAAGATGAAGAAATTCTTAGTTCTCAGAGAAAGTAATTAATTGTATGATGTCACATTCTAAGACTTTTCAAGTGTAGAAACAAAAATTTATTGAGTCACTTAATCCATGACTTTTTTCAGTGTTTCCCACAAATGTCTTAAGTCTAATGCAGACTTCCTGTATTAAGTTGTTGCATGGTAAATTTTCAATATCACCCAAGAGAAAATGAGAAATATGACCTTAGCTATTTAGCTTTGTCTATTTCATATAAGAGCTACCTGACTTAAAATGTAATTCTGATACAAAATTATGATCCACAATTAAGGAACCTATCTTCCATGTCCCTTTCCTCTAGAGAATGGAGAAGATGATGGTCTCAAAGTGCAGGCAAATAGCTAGTGGGAAAGTATTTCTTAAGAATTCGTCACTGAATAGCTGAGCATATTTAAGATTATAAGTGCAGAATGGATGGTAAACATAAGTTTTATGCCTTGAAACTCTTAAAAAACATGGATGAAAATGAAGGTCAAAATGTTTAATCTTCATGACTGACAGTTAATTTTCATAGCTTAATTTAGATAGGCAGAAACCTCATCTCTGCAATCAAACTACATAGGAACTGTAGGTGGAAAGCATCTCTGGAGATAAAAGAAGTCAGTCTAGGCCTTCTCCACTGCAGAAAATTTTGGCAAACGTTTCTTGAACTTTAGCACTTCCACTTACTATAACAAGAGTAACTGTCCATTACTACTAATTTTTATCTCTGCACATTTTTATGTCACACATTTGATAAGTGAATAACTTATTAAATATGCCTATTGTTCTAGTTCTGACACATTGCTCCCACACACAAAGTCAGCTGCATATTTTTGCTCTAGCACAGAAGTAAATTTCGGAAGATCTTTGTATTTATTTATTGTTATGGTGACATATTTCCTGTGAAAACTTACTTGTTGAGTTAGTTTAGGAACAGATTTATGAGACATTCTCATACTACCATCATTTGTTGTTTTCAAAGTTTGTTATTCAGAAGTATAAAAACACCTTGACTGTTCTGGTGAAGTTGAGGGAATATGCAGTAAAGCACTAAAAAAAAAAAAAAAAGAAAAAGAAAAATTAAAAATAATTTATTGTTAGCCTTGGACTATTATGTGAACTGATGTAAAAAAGTACTCCACTCTCAATCTTTGTGAAATAAAATCTCAACATTTCTAATACAAGTGAGGTGGCCTAACCAGAACTACTGTGGGCTAAGGTGTTGCTCAGATGTCTAATCAGTCTTTTTAACTTGCATAGTTATCAATGTACAGGAAAAAGCGTCATGAAAGTAGCCTAGCAAGACCTATTGAACATGGGATCTTTAGAAAAAGTTCATTGTGCTACTGACCAGTGATTCTTTGTAAATTGTTGTCCAGAGTAGCATATCAAGCTCATCTATTATAAGGAGTATAGTAGGGCTTTTTTGACATAGAGTTTGAATGTATGTGAAAGAAATGTAATTAAAAGGTCCCAAACTTGTAAAGAGTTTGTGAAGTGTTCAATCAGTTGCAAAACTAGCAACTGTCAGATGGGTTTAGGTAACTAGGGAATTAGCAGTTTTCACTCCTGATAAACAAAGATAATGTAGTATAGAAGACTAGCAGCTTCCAATGAACTGGGACGTCAGAATGACGGAATGGCAGCAGAAAGGTACACTTCTTCAGGTTTGGTTTGGTATTCTTTGGTTTGGTTTTATTTACTTTTAATATTTTATATTTAATTTCATAATAGATAGTGTGATTTCTACAGACACCTTCCTCTTCAATAGGATAAATGAGACTTGGGAATACAGCTAGATTTTGTGGTTTTAGACACAGCATCCAATTATATGAATGTTTCATATAGTTCCTGTTTTCAAGAAAAAGATGTTCTATTTTTTTTTCAAATTTATGAATATAGAAGAATGAAAATGTAAACATTAATATAACCTTATCTGTTAAATGTGAATAGGAGGGTTTTCTATCTTTTCTATTTATCTCTTCTTCCTTCCCCCTATATTCTACATAATACATTATTCTTGTTATTTGCATAGATTCACAGATTTCTAATTTACATAAATATAAAGTTTATTTTCCTGTGCTGTCAACTTGCCAAATACGCTAATTTCTGTATATGCTACATAGTGTTGCATCCCATTTTCAGGAACAAATGTGAAAAACTGTGATCTGCAGACCCCAGAACTCAAACTACCTGGATTCCCTGGACTGACCAAATCATTTGGATAGCTGTTTCCTGTACTTTCCCCTTGTAAAGTACAATGAACTCTATACTGGAGTGATTGTGTGTTTGATGAGGAAACATGAACATCTATGTCTGTTAAAATTTTTTCTCAGTACTTTCTTTAACTTCCTTTATAATATTTTTCTTGATTTTATAATGATAGGATGACTGCCACAGTCACTTTCACTCTTGATTAGAATATATTGAAAAACCCCTCTGTACTCTTCCCAACTAAGTTACATCTATAATTACTGGATAGTTTCAACTGATTTTCTGGGAAACTTCTGAGGTTGGTTATATATGTCTGCATGTGTAGTAGTCACTTCTACATAATTTTGTGAACCTTATTTGGCAGGGCTTTAGAATTTTTATGACAATACTTTGCCAGTCATTGCTGCATGTCCTCACCTTTGGAAGGCACTAGTGATACTTTTCAGTGTGCCGTACAATTCCTTTATTTTATTGAGGCTTACATTTTTTCAGTGTATTTTGGTTGGCTTATGATCTAGACAGATAGGTATAGATAAGTATATATATAAATACAGAGATACATTTTAATATAGAAATCTATATATTATATAGTGTTATATATACAGGTAATATATATTATATATAATGTATACTTAGGCATGCTAAGGTATACATATGTATACATTAGGAACACTAATTATAAGAGTACCTATAATGTGATATAATATGATATCATTATATTGTATGTATTTTAAACTACTATTACACAGCATATATACTATGCAAAAATGAATTTTTAAAACTATATAGTCAGTGTTATTCAAGTAGATCTCCCTATCTTGATTTTTTCATAATAATTTTAACTTTAACAAGTACATATACCCAGGTGAGTGTACATGTATGAAGGGTGAAATGGTGAACAAATTTTGCATCAGAGGAATACGCCATTACCACAGAAGTGAAGATTTACCTGAGCTATAGGTTTTTAGCCACAGCTATTTTTTCCCCTTTGGCTTTTTGTTAATATGTGATTCAGTTGAGAGCATATAAAAGTCAGCTGCATATTTTTATTGTAACATAAGCAAAGTCAAAGTAATTGTTTGTAGATGGACTAGCAGAATTTTTTCCTATTTTAGTCCTAGTTCTGGTAGATACTTTGCTCTGACCCTCCATCCAAACCTGATATTTTTAAGCTTTTTTGCAGCTTCAACTTTATAGGATAGTCCTTTCAGTTTGTGAGATTAGAAATGGTACTGTTCCCTTGCCTCCTTTGAAGTTAAAAAGAAAACAAAAAAACAGATGCTAGTTCTCCAGCCATCAAAAGTGCAAACCTGTTGGCAGAGGTTCAGTCTGATTTGATGAGCAGCCTGTTCAATTATTCAATCACCTATTAAAACCCAGTTCCAGAACTTTCTTCATTACACCACTGCTCTTTTTTCCTCCAGTGTTTTATGTGGTGGTGCATCCTTTCCTTGCTGCAGCTGTTCAGGCTTGGACCCAGACTTTTGGAGAGTAGGATGTCCAGTCCTTGTTAGATCATTACTTTACTTAGGCCCTTATTGAAAGTCCAATTGCTCCAATTTCTGGCTGAGAAGTAACAACTGTGTAAAGCAAACATGAAAGACTTAACATTTCAGAGTATAATAGGAGTCTTTCTGATTTGGTTTAACTTGTTTTAAAATTTCCAAAAAAACTCTTCATGTGAAAAAGGTCATTCCTGCTAAAACTAAAATTAGGTATGAAATTCGTTATTTCTGAATTATTTTTGTCTTTTCCAGCAGTGAACTATGCGTAATACAAATTAATTTAAGAATACTTTCAGCAAGAATTAGTACAGCTGTCAGTTAAATTACCGTTGCTTTTGTTCAATGGAATTGAGATTAGTAGTCTAAAAGATGTGTAGAATATGAACTGTATCACAGGGCAGTTTTTCCGGTTGTTTTAAGAAGTGACAGGACTTGGTTCCTGGATAAAATGTTTAGCAAGCTCCCAAGACGCCCATAGTCAAAGCAATTCAATCTGCATTCTTGTTGTGCTGTGAGCGGTCATTTCCCCAGTGCTATCAACCAAGTGTCAGCAGTGACAGCTTTACAAACCATGAACTGCAGTGGCAAAGTACAGTTATTTATCTAGCTTCATCAGTGTACAGTTTAGAAAAAAAGAGGTAACTCAGGCATTTTCAAATTCTCCATGTTTATGTCAAATTATTCATTAAAAACCTTAGGGTTTTTTCCCTGTCTTGGCCTCCAAATATTTGTTGTACTGCTCATTACTTTATGAAACACATGCTGTGCTGTAATTGCTTGAAACATCCAGTAATCCTGGTTTAAGATATTCCCACCTTTCTTTCCATTCCCTGCTACCACTGTTTGTCATTCCTTCCTCCGTAACCTGCTGCATTTTGTTGGCAACAGCTACTGGTGGAGTCACTTGGTTAGTGGGAGCAGCAAACAGACTGTATTAAAATGAATTATTTCCCTTCCTGGCACCATTGCAAGAAGAGGATGGAATATTTTAAGCTGATATTGCCACCAAATTCTTCGTATCATGAAATTGTCTCTTGACAGTAAAGCTCCCAGGTTTTTTGCCATTAAAAAAGTCACATTTATTTGCTCAAGGTTAGTAATGAGGAAAACATGAAGAGGTTTTTTTTTTTTATTATTTTTAGCAAAGAAGCTGATGAAACTAAAAGAAACACTCACCTCATTGTACAAAAGTAAGTTTCAAACACCTTCAGCATTGTAACTGAGCCAGTAAAGAAAAAAAGCCAGCTGAAAAGATGCAGAAACAAAGATTCAATGATACATTTCTGAGTCACGTACACTGAAGCTGCTCTCTTCGACATGACATCTTTTGTTGAACTGGTACTGTAGTTTATGTAAATTGCTCAATTTGCAGCTAATTATTTGATTGCAGACAAAGTGTGAATAATGGCTGTAGTATAAGCACACAATGTTTTGATTTTTCCTGCTAGGAGCAGCAACAGCCAGAAATGCAAATCAGCTATTTGTAACAAACATATAGGAAAGGTGGAAATATATTTGTGAATATGATGTTTCTACATTGTATGACATATACATCTTTGGTTTTGTGTACTAATTCCACAAACAGTTGTACAGAACAGAAAATTCCAGCAAAACATCACTAGATGAAATCTTTTTCAAATGGAAAACTAGTTAAATATGTATAGATACTCCCATTTTTATGAGATGTCTCTCATTTAACTGATGACAAACAAGTTCTAAGAAATTTCTGTGTATAGCAATACTATATTGTAAAGTAGCATGCATTGTTCCTAAAGATAAGATATCCACAGACATCTCCAATAGCATTCTATACATGACCTTTACGATTCACCATAAATGGACAGTTAATGTTTACTGTCACTGTGGTTGTTGAATCAGTTTTAATCTCCAATATAATTCCATTCCTTCAATTTCTCTTTTTTTTTTTTAATCACTTAATTTTAAGAAGCCCATCTCAAAGTTGGCTTAACTCACAAAATTATGTGATTGAATGTAGATTACTTTAATGGAGCCACTGAATTTAGGAATTGGTATAGAAAGACATGGTTGGTTTTATGTATTAACTTTGACAGAATTTTATAGGACTACATGATGATTTTTTGTAATTTAAAGTTAAACTGTGATTTTTTTTTTTTCTTTTAGGATCTTCTTGCTTGTTTTGTACCTAGAAATCACCTCAAAGTTTAACATTCAGTATTTGGAAACCATGATATCCTTTAAATACAAAATCCTGAATTCTTTGTTTCAATACATTATAAAGAATTCCATGTACTGAGACAGAGGGGAAAAAAATGTTTTACCCCACTGGAAAGATTTTTTTTTTCTTTCTTGAAATATTTTATACTAACTGAAAAAGTTATACTAGATATATTCACTTGCAGCAAACATTTCTCCTGTCTCAAATACCAGTTAGGTTTTTTTTCCTCTTGAGTCCTGCAATGTGAAGATGGCATCATAAGGATGACATCAGTTGCTGAATATAAAGTTCAGTTTTGCTGAGAATTTTAAAACTGGTAAATTGAGCCAGCTGCTAATTTGTTGTTTGTTTCTTCCCCCCCCCCCCCCCCCCCCAAAGTGGAAAACATTTATTTTGCAACAATGAAAGCCTGAGTGCAGCTGGGAAGGAGGATATTCAAATTAAAATTTTGAAATTTGTCTCAGGTTTCAACACATTTCACTGTCTATTCCGTGTATGTAGCCCACAATCCATCTTTGTCATCCTGTGCTATCACTTCTGGTTTTTCTTTCATGTCATCTTTGTCTCACTTCTGGGTTGTTGTCTTCACTACTCTAGGGTAACTTCAGCCACAGTCCAGCCTGCTGCTGCTATTCCTTGTCAATATTTTCCTCCTGTTTTTCTAACCTAAGTAGTTAGTTACTGACTCAAGGAATTCTGCTGTGATAGACCTCAGGATGACAAAGATGCAGTTCGAGTTGTTGTAAAAAGTAGGAGACAATGATCTCCTGGTATAAAAAGCAGAAGAAATTCCTTTCAAATGAGGGAATAAATCTGAATATTTAGGTCAATATATTAAAACAGATTTAAAAGAAAAAGGAACTAAATAAGAACAATTGAAAATCTGTGTTGAGGAACTCAGCCTTGGAAATTGTGCAGAAATTGGAAGTACACCTTTTCAATAGCACCTTTAGCAAAATCATTCACTTCTTGAAACTGAAAAAAGTCCTAATTTTTGCTCCAAGGAATTTATCAAGATCAAATCATACAAATCGCTTCTGAAATTACAAATTAACTAATAATATCACTCAGGCTTCTATTTAATATCTGTTCCCTTGAGGGAGTTGCTATAGTACTGGACTGCTCTCATCTGTTTTGATTTTTCTTTTCCCCCAGCAATTTTTAAAGACATAATTGTTCCATGGAAGGCACGTACTGATATTACATTGACATTGCTTGCCTTGAAAAGCAATTGAAAGCTTGCCTTCCATGCTGTTTGACCATTTCAATTTTGTACTATTTGCATATAATGAAAGCAAATTGCACTTGAAATGTGTCTACAATCTCTATCATTAATTTTTAATCACAAATGTAATAGTACTTGAAGATGTCATTCAGGTGTAAGACTCAGTTACTGTTTTTCCTCATATCCTTTACAGCAACAGTGTGGCTTAGTGGAAAACTTTAATACAAGTAAATGATAACATTTTATATTAACTAACTAAAGAAAATGTTCTGAAGAGAAGGAGAAACACAGTGAAAAGACCTTAGACATTTAAAAGTGAATGTAGATATATGTCACTTACTTTGCTGATCCCCTAATATGGAATATGTTCACAGGCTGCACGGCTCCTTAGTCTTTGTAGTGACTGAGAATAGTTGTCAATGTAACAGTGCAGGCTAGCATTATTTTTAGACTAAGATGTGATAGGAAAAGATAGATGGAGTTCAGCTGGACTCTTTGAAACCTTTTAGTTATTTGTGCTTTTTAAAATGACTACAAAAATAACCGGTGTCTATTCCAAGACTACTGTTAGATTTGAGGTCTTGGGAACATAGTGTAGCTCTCTGGTTACTCTTGATACATAAACTCACAAAATTTAGTGGACACACCACATATACCATGCTACTGTTTTTTGTAAAGGCAGCAACATTTTGCATCTTCAGTGCTGCCCTGCTTTTCTGCTGGTATGCTATTTCTTTGTAAGTCTATTCTATTAAAAGCACGTATGTAAAAGATACTTTCAAGACATGTAAGATGATTTCAATTTATACCAGAGGTCATTTTAAATCATTGCATGTCATATTTTAAACAAGAACATGTCATTAGTAATTGAACATGGATACCAGAAAGTTTGTTGGTTTATTTCTTTAATCTATAATGAATAATTAATATCTAAGTCTTCTATATCTTCCTCCAAAAGGGGACAATGGTTATTCAAAAAAGAAAATATTTCTCTCAACTGTAAAGGAATCAAAATTAATCTATGTTTTTTTCACCTTTGTAATTCATAAAGGAAGCTGAAAGCTTGAAAGCTTTATATTCTTAATATTCTATGTACTTTATATTCTATGTAGCTTTGTGTTTAGAGGAGGAGAGTAGCATAAAATTTACTACTAAGTAAGACAACTTGAAGATGGATTGGAGAAAAACCCTCTAAAGAACTGTGGAATGGAAATGTATGGCTTCAAAAATGCACCAATGGCTTCAAAAATGCACCATTTACTGAAAATATTTATTTCAAACGTTTCTTATTTTTCACCATCTCTCTATTTCTGTGTTATAGGTGTGTTCAGATATGGGTTTTTTTTCAGTAGGCTAGGCTAGTGTTGGCAGACTCATCTATCAGTTTTATTTCTTTGCTTGGCCACAGGTGTCATCCAAGACTAGTGATGTTCCATACAGGAGCATGATGATCTCTTAATTACCCTCTCTGTCGGAAGTTAAAATAAAATACTGAAGCCTTAATCTACATATGGAAAACTTCACAGTATTTAACTCAAAATGTTATTAAAATATTTACATCTAAAGTTAAATAAACAGTTCTAATTTTAATCTTTGTAGTTTCTGTCTGTGTTCCTGTCTTCTGAAGCATTGCTATCGAAAATAGATAGCTGTAGAAGAGTTTCTGGAAGCGTGGCATGCTGATGGTATTGCAAAAGTAATACAGGTTATCTTCAGACTGCATTTGTTCAGCCAAACTGTAAATTCCTACCAACAATCAGTTAATGGTATACGTGCAGGTTCTTACTGACAATTTTTACCTATCAAGAAAGGTATGAGTAGATGGCAGACTAATTATATCTCATACAGGTATGCCTGTTGACTCAGATGCATTCTTACAGATGCATGCATACAAATAGAAAAATACATTTCAAATTATTATTTATATTGCAGTTGTGCAAGATGATAAGGGTTGGATTTTTTTTTTTTAATAGTCATATTTAGATTTAGGAGAATTTGGGATATTAACAATTCTTAAAGTTTGTAATCTTACAGCTAAAAAACCTTGATGTACTGCTGTTGGGTTTTGTGGGTTTATTTAGGGGGTTTTCTTTCTTTATTTTTTTCCAGTACTCAGTAGTAAATACTCCTCTGGAATTTAAGTAGGTTGTCTATCCATGGATTATGTTTAACCAACTGTGTTTAAAAATCCAGCCCTGCTTACCTCTGGAAATTTGCAAAAACAATACTGTAACTTTTTTTTGCTGTTGTTGTAATCCTCCTGTAGCTCTCTTTTACCTATGAGATTTGATTTATAGTTCTAACAAACATAATTCATTGCTGTTAACATTTCATAGTGAGTGACTGAATGCAACTAATACATATGAATTTGGTTCTCTCAAAATATTACCCCAAACCTCCAGCGTAAAACTGACTTGAAAACTTGAAAAGCAGGCTGGAGGAAATGCATGCAGTAGTGAGGAACAGTTCTCTTCACAGTAGGAAGGACTGATTACAAGTTATTCCTTATAATGTGCTTCTACAGGTGTAAAATTGTATTTCTCAGCATGAAAACAGTTTCTGAAATATCAATGAAATGCAGTAGTGGTGACATTGATGTTACAAAAGAGTTCATGTGTTTCTAAAGGTAGATCTTGAGGCATGACAGCAGAAATTTCAGATCTGTGAGTCAAAATAGGCAAAAATGATTCATTAGGAAGATTCAGGAGGCCCCAAATCTATAGTTGACTCCCAGTATGAATACCATGAAAAAGTTTAAGCTAAACTAATTAGAACGAGAAAGTTTTGTCTTGTGGTTCACAGATGATGTACAAAAGACATTTCTTTACAGGCACCTAACTGCTGTTTTAAAGAAACCACTCCAACAGTTGTTTAATGTTGTTTCATAGCATGAAATAATCTAATTTGCATATAGATTAAGATTCTATTTATGACATCTATGATACTACAAACAAGTGTGAGGGGTCACAATTCTTTACTGTATTTGTTCAGTACTGCTTCATTTGTGTTTGCATTATAGTCCCATTAAATGTTGCCACTTTAATGTATAGTATATGTCAAACATTTACTACCAAAATGGCCCGACTTCATAAAAAAACTTGTCAGTAGTCAAGTGTCAGGATTCATTACTTAATCTAAACATACTTCAAAACCTAATCAAATTGGAGCATCGCAGAGTTTATTGCAATTCTACTGTGTACCGGAGCAAAATCAGATGTATGTTCTCTGTTATAAAAACTTCTAAGTTACAGTGCCACAATACTAAAAACTGATGTGTAAGTATTTTATATATAAACCAGGAGTGCACTTAAATTGTATGAATTTTGTCATAAAGAGGAAAATACAAAGAAGAATGTTTAAGCTTTGAAATGGCTGCATTTTTTTAAAGTTTATGATAAACACTGAAATCTAAAGATTTCAGCTGTTAGGATAATTACCTTTATATCCTGAAGACATTCTTTTAAGTAAAATGTTTCTGAAGAGTTCGTAAGAATGATGTATATGTATATGTGGTCACATATTCATGAATGAATAAGAGGAAATTACTAGCATGATTTGTTGGTAATGCTTGTTTGATTTTTTTTTTGGTAATTATTTCAACTGTTTAGTCAATTTTTTAAATTTTATTTCATTTTTTCTATAAAGAAATTGTTTTGTCACATAATTACTTTTTTATTTGATTTCTATAGCCTTATTGTCTTATGTGTTCTATATGTTGTCTCTTAGAAATTCCATTGTGCATGTTTTATTTTTTTATTCCATTTTCTATTAAATGTATATTCTATACTGTTGTCAGGAGTTGCTGTTGAAGTGTGGAACTCTTAACCTTTGAATATGGCTGACTGAGATTTTAACTATGCATAGTTGATACAGAATTAATATAGATTTTTGCATTTAATGTAGTATTTATAAATATACATCCATCTGTTCTCAGACTCTGATCTACTGAACATTTTCATATTCCACAGAGATTTAGTAGATCATGTGAAACTCTCCCAAGTTGCCAGAAATCTCAACTAACTTTTATAGTTAGTTTTTTTATATTTCATAGCATAGAAAACAGAAAGCTGAAGAAACTTCTGAAAAGAGAGATGTCTCATCTATTGTGTGTGAAATGAGGAGAAATGAGCTTCTGCTGCATGAAACAGGGACTAGTGAATTGGCTGGGCAGCAAGAGACAACTTTTCTTATGCAAAAGAAATAACAGTTGTCCAATAGATGGCCAAGTTTCTGAATAAGGTTAGAGAAAGGAGAATGCTGAATAAAGAAGTTAAGTCTGTGAGATGGCCCACAGTAACATTTTATGTTTTGAACTTTTGACCACGGAAGGAAAGGGATGATAAATGAAATCTCCTATGTTGTCCCACTCTAAGCAGTTATCTCTTCTCTCTCTCCTCTTTATTACTGTTTTTCTTCCTGTTATTGACAACATTTTAATAAACTTCCTGCACTGTGAATAGAGGGGATGAGCAGTGAACAAATGTTAATAAATTTTGTGAGAACCTCAAATTAATCTAGAAGGCACATAATCAAGAAATCAGTTATGCTACCTCTAATTATCTAAATCTTGAACTTGAAAATAATTAATTCTATTTGGTGAGTACCTGCTACAGAAAAAAAAATTAAAAAAAAAAACCACACAAAACCAAACCACAATACTTTGCTCTGGTCAATTAAAAAAAAAAAAAAAAGCCCTAATGTAGTTTCAGTTTCTATTAATATTTAGACAACAAGCTTATGGTGCAGGTTTTTTTGCTGTCTAGGCATATGCTAGTTCAAGCTGCACAGTCTTCATTCTCTTCCTGACTATCTTTGTGTCTTTTTTATTCTTCTGTTCTTAAGTAATATTTGCAGTACAGCTGTTTATTTTTTAGTATGTCCATGGACAAAGATCTTTTTCTTTGTACTTCCAGTCATGTTATCTACTCTTCTGGAAAATCAGGTTCATCCTGATCCTGTGTTGGGAGATGGGGAAGGTAGGACATGCTAGTCACTACCTATACTTGTGTCACTTGGGGCAAAAACTAGGAAAATGGGCAATGAAGGAGCAACATTTCACCCCAAATTCTGGAAAGTGGAGGGCCCAAATCTCTGAGACTTGCTAAGATGTACAATTGAGAGTTTAGATACGGCTTCTTAATGGTTGTGAAGAGGAAGGAGCCCATCCCTTCTGAATGCAAAGAGAGAGTGTAGAGACCTGATCAATGGAGAGAAGCAGAAGTTACTATAAAGGGAGATTCTTGGTTTGTAGATAAAGAACTAGTAAGTAGGAAGAAAAAAGGGAAAACAGGAAAGAGTGTAGCAAGATCTGTGACAGGATACACTGGCACCTAGGATGTTTTTTTCTTTGTTTTCAGGACCCATACAGCCATTAGTTGTGTGATCTCTTGTTCCTTCAGCTGCGGGTATGGGAATATTTGTACTCCGTTTGCATGTTTTTTAAAGAGACCCACTTTTGTTGTGTCTCTGAATTAAGGGAAGAAATTAGTATTTAGAAAGTGACCATGAGTCTATGAAGTTCAAGAACAATAGAGAGAAAGAAGTTGACCTATATGGTCAACCTAGATGATGGGACATGGACTAATATGCAACAGTAGCTAGGACAGAGGCAGGTCCAGAGGAGTTAAACTGGATGAAAAACTTCAGCTGAGAAGGCTAGAACTAAGACATTGGGTCTGAAGATGCCAAAGAAGTACTAAGACAACTGGAAACAGACATTCACAGAAAAGTAGTATGCAATCATGTAGTCAAGGGTCAGTCCCTGGAAGTGTTCAAGGCCAGGTTGGATGGGGCTTTGGGCAACCTGGTTTAGTGGAAGGTGTCCTTGCCTATGTCAGGGGGATTGGAACTAGGTGATCTTTGAGGTCCTTTCCAACCATTCTATGATTCTGTGATTCTATATTACAAGGCATATATAAAAGAATACTGAAATAAGGCTGTACCACCGTCTTTGACTAGTTTGATTCTCCAACAAGCAAAATACATGTTTCTATTATGGTTTATTTCTTTAGTTAGTAACCACCATGCTTACCAGCAGAAAACTCAAATTTATTTGTAAAATGTTTTAAATATAAATTCTAGATTTTTATAACCTTTTCCAAATTCTTTTGCTTAGAAAATACTGTTTGTCTATCTTCTTCCTTCCATTTATTAGGAATTGTTTTGCGATGCCTTTGTGCCTGTTCGGTCCCAAAAGTAAAACCTGTTCCATGAATTCCATAGTGCACTCTGATGTAATTTACTGACTACTAACATCTGGTCAAAAGAAAGCATAGAGGATCTGACAAATGATGCCAGTTTTTCAATTCCATGAGGGATGATCAAGTGGGTTGAAACTGAAGGAAAGTTAGGGAAAAGCATCCATCTATCCCTAACGTATTTAGACAGGGAGATCTAGAGCATGAAGAGTATGTAGGTTCCTTAGAGTGATGACTAGCTGTCACAATAGTGATGTAAAAAGAAGTAAAAGAGTACTTCAGAAGAGTTATGTGGCAATTTAGTTCAAACTCTGATAATCTGGATTGAGCAGATTCCATTTCCTGAGAGAAGCTAAAAGTGGATAGAAGAAAGAGAGGAAACGAAAAAGGAAATAAAGGAAGGGGAAAAAAAGACCCCACACAAAAAACCCCCAAACCAAACACACCACCCTTGTAAAAACCCAGCTGGGCTAGGTTCATAAAAAGGAAGGCAAAGGCACTTTTCGTCTTTCAAAGAGCTCTGATTTTGATAGTTACTAGATGATATGCTGCTACCCAGAATAGCTCTTAACACTAGTTGTGGAAAGTCTCTGGAATCAAGGAGGTACATTGTCTGATGCTCTTGACTATGAAGCATTTCAGAACAAAGGTATTTCAAAGAACACCAATTTTAATATCCCATTAAAATATCAGTTATTGTTTGCACAAACACAAAATACAGAAATACTAAACATTTACCTTTTTTCCCCATCAGGAGCTACATTTGATATTAGATTCAATAAGTATGAATATATTTGAGAAATTGCTTAATGTGTTGAATTCTTCCTATCTCATGAGAAAGTCACTGCCCAGCTAATGATAGAGATAGCCATAAATTAAGAAAAGCCATAGTAGTCACCATCCTCTTTGGTCACCTGGAAAATGCTTTTACAAATGTATGTGCACATACTATGTCATCTTCATGAGACAGACTCCCTGGCTCCTTTGCCTTACCCTATCACATTTCCTCTAGAAATATGCTTACTATAGAGAGAGGAATGTTTTGTCTTTAATGATTAAAATCAGAGGAAATGAGAAATGCCAAATTGAATCTTAATGATTTGAAAAAACACACATGTTCTTTATGAAGGGGAAGACTGGTCTACTATATCAAAGGGTTAAAAGAAACAGCTAAACAAGATGCAAACAGTACTGAGAAGTGGATCATTTCTTAACACCATCAATAAAAATGCAGCAGTTTGGGCTAGGCTTGTTTAATAATTAATGTGAGGAATCCTCAGAGACTTGACTTGTCAGAAACAGCATTTTTTGAGTAAACCAACAACTTCAAAAGCAGAGAGTCACCACTCCAGATGGTATATACCCAAGAGTCTAAAAAAGTGTAACTGTGCAGTGGCTGAGCTGACAACAAAAAGATCCAGTGTCTTACTCTAAGCAGCTCAATGGCTTAGACATTTGGAAAGCAGAAATTTTCACTATGCATTGTTTTCACAGGACCACACAGAATGGTTGAGGTTGGAAGGGACCTCTGGAGGTCATCTGGTGCAACCCCATGGCTCAAGCAGGGCCACATAAAGCCAGTTGCCCAGGACCATGTCCAGATAGCTTTTGAATATCTCCAGGGAGGGAGACTCAACAGTCACTCTGGACAGCCTGTGCCAGTGCTCAGTTACTCTCACAGTAAAGAAGTTTCTTTTTTCTATCAGATTCCATCTGATGTTCAACTGGAATCTCCTGTGTTTCAGTTTGTGCCCTTTGCTTCTTGTCCTCTTTTACTAAGAGTTTAACTATGTATTTTAGCTATAAATGCTATAAATGTTACCTGGGAAATTTTAAGCCAGTCAAATCTTTGAAGCTGTAACTGTCAACTGGCTGTTGGGAAACAATTAAAAATAGAGTTGTAAAAGACATAGAACATCACAAAATAACGGAACTTATCCAGTATGGTGTCTACCAAGAAAAGCATCTTTCATTCAGTTCTTGAGATGAACTGTAGATGTCAATAGTGTAATGAATAAAAGAAATTTGGAAACATGCTATATTTAGACTTTAAAAAGTTTTTTCATGTGGTTTCATATAGAAGAGTCTATTAAGAAAGCTAAGTATTCATGGAAGGAGAGGCAATAAAGCTATAGATATAACTACGTAGAGAGAAAGTATGTATAAAAATATACAAAAATACATGGTTTAGTTTATGTTGATACCTCTGTTTCTTAACATGACTAAATGTGGAATCTTTCCATTTGAAACAAGGTGAAGAAGTTTTTCAACAACAGTGATTCTCTGAACTCCTTCTGTGGATTGTTAAGTTAAAAGAGGATATGTTGTAGTAGCAGTGAAAAGACTTTCAAAAGTGTTGAATCATTGGTGGACACACATCTCTGATTCTGAGCAAATGTGTTGATCATAATGCTAACCTTATGTGTACCAGACAAAATAATTGCTTTGTATTGGTAATATTTGACCAAGTACCATAAATTCTTAATTTCTGCTTAACAGGAGGCATAACACTACATCATTAGGTATCACCTACCAACTCAGAAAATTTCTAGCTACCCCATTCGTTTAACACAAGGAACTGAATTTTCCTTTGGCAAAATATGATCTTTATTTTTAGATTGTTACTGTGAAGCGGTTTGCAATTTCTTATTGATAATAAAATGAAGGTTAAGGTATAAGATAAAGTTAGTAATATTTTACACACAGGATGGAAAAGATGCCATTTCTCTATTGGGTGCTGTGTAAATATGAGAAGCTCTTATAAATCATTTAACAATTGCTGGAGATGGAGTCAGGCCAGAAAGAAAACAATAAGATGTCCAAACATAGAAAGTTTATTCAGTAAATTGAAATTCAACCTAGCAAATTGAAAAGTTGGATTTTGATCTATCTCAAAGGGCATCTTTTAGCTTTTTTCTTTTTTTTTTAATGAAAGGCATTTTTTATTAAATGTTTATCTTAGAAGCAGATTATTTGCATACTCTGTTTCTCATTCCCCTTAATCTTCTGATGTAATTACTGCTTAAGAAGGTTGGGTTGAAAATGCAGTATTACATGTTTGAGAGACTTTATCCTAATATATTACACTCAGGAAATGTTGAATTATATTTTCAGCAACAGCAACTTAATGTACTGTGCAAACACCTACTTCATGTGACCTTTCAGAGGAAATATCTTCTGTGATTGCTATAGTCATCCAAAGGGGAAAAAAAAATCAAATTTCTCAAATATATTTCTTAACATTTCTCAATGACAAAATTCTATTTTAATGCTATTTAAGGTGGTAAGTCAGTCCCAGATACCTACAGCTTGCAACTGAATGGAGCATGAGGTGCTGTAAAAACAGTACTGCTATTTTGATAGAAGATCTCACACATGAAGCCTGAGGTATGAATCATCCAATTTTATACTCACAAGCCAAAAATCAACTGGTATTTCTATGCTACAGTGCATTCAATCATCAAGATGTTCTGGAAACCCCTAAGTAGCTTAATTCCAAGATTTGCATATCTAAAGGGGTTCATGGATATTACAGAGTAAAATATCAAATACCTTGTCACTATAATTTTAATTCCCTGTTAGGTAGTACCATCCTTGACCAGAAGATGGAAGTACAGTCGTTTTGGGGGTTTACAGATGACTACAAACCTATGCATGCTAAGCAGATTTTGTTGCACAGTTCAATTCACAATTCAGTACCTGAAATAGTCAAGAATGTAACAGCATAACTCTCCATGAGGAAATTCATGCTGTATTTCAAGTCTGACCAAATCCTACATAAAGATAAATTTCATACAGCTGAACAAGCTTGGCAGAAGTTAGTCAAAGCCCAACAAAAAGTTAATCTAATTGAAGTCAAATTTTCCATCTGTTGTGTTTAAATTCAAACAAGTAGTAAGGAGTAATAGTAAGGAGCTTTTGTACTATAGACAAATGACTGCTGGCCTCTGCCTATGGATAGTGTAAGAATAAATAGCTAATCTGTTTACGTTCTGATGTTCTTCATAATGAAGAGCTGCTGCAAATCATGTCAGAAACAGCAGTAGCTCTAACATGTTCTGAATCGTCCTTGTTGAAATGTATCCCTGGTGAGATTCGACTCATAGGACTGTGGATGTCTGCATCTGACCTAGCTGTGTAGACTGCCTTAAAATGAAGAGAAGCAGGTAGTTACATAGCAAAATTTGTCTGGTCCTAATGCACATGTCTCAAATAGACTCACTAGTTCCTACCTTCTTGCCTCTAAGTTGGAGAGAGATATTGGTTTGATGGATGAACTGTTAAATGCACCAGGAATTGGCTGGATGGCCGCAAGATGGATGGCAGCAAGTTTGCAGATGACACCAAGCTGAGTGGTGCAGCTGATATGGATGCCATCCAGAGCTACCTTGACAGGCTTAAGCCATGGGCCCATGTGGAACTGCATGAAGTTCCACGAGACCAAGTGCAAGGTCCTGCACATGGGTTGGGGCAATCCCCAATTTCGATATGAGCTGGGGGATGAATGGGTTGAGAGCAGCTCTGAAGAAAAGGGCATGGGGATACTGGAGGATGGAAAATTCGATATGAGCTAGCAATGTGTGATTGCAGCCCAGAAAGCCAATCGTATCCTGGGCTGCATAAAAAGAAGCATGGTCAGCCAGTTGAATGAAGTGATTCCCCCTCTCTACTCTGCTCTCTTGAGACCCCACCTGGTGTGCTGGATCCATCTCTGGGGGCCCCAGCACAGGAAAGAGATGGACCTGTTAGAGCAGGTCCGGAGGAGGGCCATGAAAACGATCAGAGGGCTGGAGCACCTCTCCTATGAGGAAAGACTGAGAGAGTTGGGGTTGTTCATCCTGGAAAAGAAAAGGCTTCAGAAAGACCTTATTGCGGCTTTTCAGTACTTAAAGGGGGCTTATAAGAAAGATGGAGAGACACTTTATACCAGGGTTTCTAGTGATCGGACAATGGGCAACAGTTTTAAACTGAAAGACAATAGGTTTACATTGGATATATGGAAGAATTTTGTTACTATGAGGGTGGAAGGGTTCAAAGTCAGATTGGATGGGGCTTTGAGCAACCTGATCTAATGCAAGATGTCCCTGCCTATGGCAGAGGGACTGGACTAGATGATCTTTTAAGGTCCCTTCCGACCCAAACCGTTCTATGATTCTATGATTTTATGATTCTATGATTCCTCTGGACTATTTCTCCTGGTTCAGTACATTGCAGTGCAAAAGACTATCTATGTACGTGTCTAAAGTTTGATGAAATTCAACTGACATTGAGATCAAAAATTACACTTTTACTTTGATCTGCTTTCCAATGAAAATCCACATGGGTGAATTCCTTGTCCTATTCTTTTCAACATCTATATCCACTATCAGGTGAAATGTTTAGATGGCCTTGACAAAAATGTTAGTCATACAGAGATGACTCATAGTTTTGCTTACTGTTTATAAAGATGCTCTGATGCTTCAATGAGCTCAGTCAAAACATTGTTTTGTGATGGTAGAATAAAGTATCTGAGTGTATATAGAATAAATGATAGGAAAAAAATTGTGCTACTTTACTGCCTGTTGTTATATAGCCTGTAGTTCACATTTAGTGCCTAATGACGCAGAGCCATGAAGCACAATGCTCTTCTGTGATAAAGGGATCAAGATTCCCATAACATGTTACAGTGAAATGCAATTGCCATGCCACAGTCAGGGATCCCTGATCACCTTCTTGCCGTCACTGCTGGCAGGTAAAAAGGACTATAGGCATCAGGTTTTCAAACTTTCATGACATCTTCTGGGCAGATGTCTTTTGGAAAGTGTGCTGCCTAAGTGCTGTTGACCCTGCCTCTACTAAATATGCGTTGTATGAGGAAAGGTTATTTTTGTCCTCCTTAATCCATTCCCAACTTTATGTTCATCCCTCATGTATATAAAAAGTCAACATAATTTTATTCTAAAAGCTCTCTAGGTCAAGGACTGTGTAAAATTTCCAATAAATCAGTCCCACCAGTGACTGGCACTCATTTTCTTGAATATGTATGGATTATAAAGTAAGAATGTGAAATAAATATTTTATTCTTTTGGGAGAAACAAATATGATAATTGAAAAGTAAAAAAGTTATTTTACTCAAACACAACCGACATACATTGAACCGATTATACAGTATGTTCTTGATTTGCAATGGTATTAATAATACAAGAGCACCTCTTATTGATGCTCTGAGAGGACATGTTTGCCTTAACATTTGTAAATATAATCATCTAAATAACAGGATTGATTCTCATAGTTAATATTGAATTTTAAAAAAGTAATTTTTATGTAAGAATTTGAGACTGTGTAATCTTAAAAATATTATATACTAATTTATGATAACAATATGATAACAATTACCAAGTATAAAAAATATTGTTTAACTTTAGTTTTATTTCATAGTACATATGTTTTACCAACAAAATATGAATTCCTTGATTTCTTATTGCCTTATGTAAGAGCAGATTTGGCCACATAAGTTATAATTATATTTACCAGAATAATTTGAAATTTCAGAACTTTCAAGCATGGTGCTTTTTTCCAAAATTCACTCTAAGAGTACACTTCAAAATAAATGCATCGATAGAATGCATGTATAGAAGAGTTTCAATACAAAGCCCTGTGCTGCAGTGTGTATTATAGGTCACATTTTTGTAAATCATTACACTATGAAAAGTTCAAAGACAGCAGCACCTAAGCTGAAAGACAGCAGACATGAAACATGTTTTAGTTGACATTGGTAGGATTTTAACATTTGAAAAAGTGGACTGTTTCACTGATTGTTATAAAATATTTTCTTTGAGAAAGTGGTATTTTTCATTCCTTCATCAACAAATACTACAAATAATTATTCTATTTGCTCAATCGCATTCCTGAAAAAGTATTATTTGAAATTACTTAACAGAATTTTGCTCCTGATATTTTCACTCCACTCAAATGCAGAACTTTAGCTCTATTTCAGGATTAATTTCTAGATCTAGTTCTCTAGCTGCCAGAATTTTTACTTTTTAGTAAAAGACGTTGGCCTGAGTTGCCATATTGCAGGGGGTTATGCATTTTAGGTCTTACTCTGCTTTAGATACTTGGCTGTACTACCTTTCGTAAAATATATCATTATCTTAAGAATTCCTCTCCAATAACAGTTTGAGAAGGCGATGTGGCATAATATGAATAATAATTTGGCTCTTAAGTCCAGATCAGAGGTAAATTTGGAGAAATATGGAGCTGTAATGATAGTGTAGTAACTGAAATTAGGCAATAGTAGTGATTCACTACTACAATCAATAAATGAAAATGGAACAGGAATTAGATGGTTTTGTTTGGATCCATATATAAAGTCAGATGCATTATTGTATTGGTCTAACTCTGCAAAACACAGTCTTTCCTCTAAAGAAAGCTGCACTATCATGTATGGTGTTATCGAAGAGTGTAAAACTAAGAAAATACGAGGAGAGGAATAAAAATAACAATCTTTAAATTAGGAAAACTTTCAAACAAGATATAAAATTATTACAAATTCACTTTGGTCTGCTGATACAACTAGGCATTTGTACTGAAATTTGTCTATTCAACTTGGTGCATCTGAGACAAGGCTTTAAAATTTATGTTTATACAACAACAAACCCCATTTGTTTGCTATTTACTTTGTTTATATTTTTTTCAGTAAATTGTGGGTGTGTAAACATTGACAGATGATGATTACATATAAGTATAGGTTTATATTAAAATGTTTGGGGTTTCTGGGGGTTCATTGTTTGGGTTTTTTGGAGGTTTTTTGAGGATGCTAATGACATTTCCACAATTTCCCCAGTAAAGGAGTATTTTCTTACTCTCCAGTTGAGGATAGAGTATTAAATCTCGTAGACCAAAACCGGGCTTTGAACCAAAACAAAAGGATTCTGCATTACTGCTTACACAATGAAAGCTGCGCTTTTGACTATTAATAAGTTGAGTTTAATATCTACAAGAAACTTGGACAATAAGTTTCAGGTAAATCTCTGAAGTTTTTACTTGAACTGAGTTAGTGGTCTATAAGGCAAAGGAGAAAGAATAAAAAATACTAATTACTTTTCAGGATTTATATAATTGTGAAGGGAAAATCATAATGAAATCAGGGTGCTGTGCTTCATCAGAGTGGTGAACTAATTCAAAATCTGTGCTCTGGGTTTTGTTTCACATTGCCCTTTCATTAGAAGTGAAAAAGATTTAACTTTCTGCAATGCGTGGCTACTTTTAAGGAACTCAATTAAGTCAGTACAGAGGCATATATAGAATGCAAACAGTGTTTATATGTTTAGGAATAAAGTGGTGCAAGACTCCAAGTGTGCGTACTTAAAATTGTTGGAAAAGTCATCTGATATTTTAACTAATTATATATAGTTATGTAATAAAATAAATGCAATCGTTGTGCATATTTTCTCGCATCTAGAGGTAGAATTCTGTGTGTAAACTTAACTTTGCTGTTTTTCTTTTATTGATACTAATGTATTAACCCCAATATATGGTCAATATTTTTTCTATAGAGCAGATTAAAATATATCATCACAAAAGACATAGGGGGGAAAAAAAAAATCCTTTCTGCATTGGATGACCTAAAAATAGAACTGGCTCTCTCCTGCAGCCATTGTTAACTGGAACAGCAACAGATTTAGTGACTATTCATTGTATAAATAATTGCAGGGTGAACATTTTTCACTTTGCCTAGGCAGCAAAAAGTCTTAGAATCCTCATTGTCAAAGTTCATTTCTTTGTGCAAGAATACAGGAGAGCAGAAACACAAGTAAAAAAGAAAATAATGAAAAAGGCCAACAATCATTCTGCAAAGCTAGAATAAAAGCTGGCTGAGAATTTGTTTTACAAGTCTTTAGAAATATTTTCCTCTCTCACCATCTGACTATGTATGTAATGACAGTTGAATATTCGTAGCAGTGTTTGTATGTAAATCCATAAAGACTGGATCTGCAAAAATGTTTTAGCACTATGAATAACACACAGTCAGTACCTCAATTAAGCCTTTTTGGCATGGTCTTCAAAATAGGGATGATTACGTTTAAGTTACAAGAGCTATGTTATGTTATTTATTTTCATGACCAAGCTAGTCTACCTTAAGTAAACACAGTTCTTCTCTGGGTACATGCACAGTTAAAAACTATTATATATATACCCAGATTCTTTCACTTTCAATGATGCTGTCTTCTGCCATATTTTTTAAGTTAATTGAACTCTGTGTTCATATTTTCCTTTTTATTTTAAAGAAGAAAAAAGAATTGTTAGATCTAATTAGTATTTATCAATGAATTCATCTTACACTGTAATTTTTACAGAAGTAATGTGCTGAACTGTAGTTCAGCCACAGAGGAACTTAATGGGATATATATTTATACATAATTGGCAGTTATTTTGACATACTTCTTTCTCTCAGTATGATACAAAGTAAGTGCCACCTGTAGAGGGGGGGTATTGTTTTGTTGTTTTTTGGTTTTTTTGTGTTTGGTTTTGTTTGGTTTTTTTTAACTAGATCTGTGAGACAGAGACAGTAGAACAAGCTTTCTTTTCTTGTAAAGCCTCCCAACCTCAGAATCTCTGTGTGTCATTAACAATGATAGGAGAAACCTTCAAGAAAAGAATTACCAACTAAAGGTAATGAACAAATCTAGAATGTTTTGCTCACAGCTTAGAAAATCTCTTGTATATTGTCTGTTTTCATCGCACTCTGGCTTGTTCAAATCCATTCTAAATAATCATATCTCTAAGTAAATTCTGATTGTTCTGCCGTTCTCACTGTAACCTCATGGCCCTCGGTAGCACTGCATGCTTTTCCAGGAAACTTTAAAGTACTCTGAATGACAGAGCCTGAACCCCTAACAAACATGCCCAGGTAATCCCATTCATACATGCATGCATATGAATGGTTTATATTTTCAAGTGTTAACATTTTTTCTGGCCTATCCATATACTCCTGTAGCCATATGATTTCCTAATGATATCAAATTTCTGTCTCCCATTGATCCTACCTCCTGCTGCCCTTCATTACATCCTTGGAGATCAGCATGCTCCTCTTAGAATACATTAGTCATTCATTACTAACGCCTTAAAAGCCCTGAAGTCCTAGAAGAGTCAAGTCTTTCCTTTTACCTTTCTGTTCCCTCACTATTAATAGATAACTCCCAGCCACTATTTCATTTTTCTTCTGTCATGAAAGTTGTAACTACATGATTAAAATGGTGTGCAGCTCTAAAACTACTATCAATTATACTAATTAAGGTCAAATAGAATGGAACAGCACTCTTTGTGGAAAACAATGTAGACAATGTAAACCTCTATTAATTTAAGGGCATCATATGTATATATGACAGTTTCTACAGACCTTATTAATTGTTTCTAGGTAGTCACTTATAATCACATCTCAGACTTATTTTGCTCTTTTGCTTCTGAGAACAAAAAACACTGATGGAGATTTTTTTCTCTCCCTTCTTTTCTTTTTTTAACTATGTGTAGGTAGAAATTACCTTTTTATTAGAAAATTTATTTTCGCAGGTTTTGCTTGTGCTTAAAGAAAGTTCACTCTGAATTTTCAACACTTGCCTTACCTGCAGCTACACAGAGGCTATCAAGTCGAGCAGGACTTGACATAACCAAGAGAAACATGCTCTAGCTAGAGCTAAAATCAAGTTTTACAGTGGAAAATGAATATGTTTCCTCTCAGCAGCTGTCTCTCAGTGCTGTGTATCTGAAAGACACACTGTACAAAATTACGCATGTAGGAAAATAGCATATATATTCTAAGAGAATTTTTGAAGGAAATGAATGTTCTGATTTCTGTATTCAATCATACAAACTGTTTTCATTCTGAGTGAGAAAGAAGCAGCTGAAATTTGGCTCAAAGAATTTAAAAAAACCCAACAAAAACAGCCCACCAAACAACCCACCCTTAAATGTTTCAAATTATTTATTCAAAAAGTATGGCATTTTCATCTCTTTACTGAGACGCCCTATCTAAGCAATAACATCTCTCCTCATGTGCACTCATCTCTGAGTAAACAGTCATTTCGCTTAATCAGTAGGGGACTGCAAGGAAGATATTTTTCATTTGAAAGGATACTCAGAACTGGAACATACTTCCTGTATCACTATCAGCACTGTTCAGTCCTGACCATCATAGTGTATTGCTGTTTTCCCAGGTGTCTGGGAGTGGAGTTCCTGAAGGCAGCTTAAAAAAAATTATTCGTCATGGAGAGTCAGTATGCCCAGAGAATATTATCCTTGAACATGTAAAATCTTGATGAACATTTCTTTGAATATGAACCATGGGTATTTCCAAGTCCAAAACACTGTTTCACAACAGAAAGGAAGAAAATACCATGTGGGAATCCTTTCTTTTTAAGCTTTTGAAGCATAATCATTGTCATGTTATGAGTGACTCTGGTGCTTCAAGGTGTTGAATAATCCATACAGAAAGGGAATGAGGGTGAGGGGTTTGAAATTGCTGCTTGAGAGAATAAGGGATCATAGGCAGCATCAATGACCCCTTGTGACACATTACAGGCAAAATGTTCTGTAGTTAAATTTTTCAGACTAGATAGGTGTTATAATTAAAAGTAGTTATTATTCCTCCCTAATTACTTTCTACAGAACTTTTGTTAATGAACAGGATAATTTCATTAAATTAATTTAAATGATCAAAAATTTAGAAATATTTTATCCATCTTTTATATTTCTTCTAAATGACCTCAAATTAACCTACAGGGACATCTCACTCATAAGAGATGTTTTGATAAGCAGCGAAAGTTTGACACAATCTCATTTAATCTGCAAAAACACAACTGAATTTAAACAAATAGAGCTGCACCAGTTTAAGTCTGCTGGAGATCCAGCCTCATGTAACTTGAAGATAATAACAAAGAGTTTGTTATTGATTATGTATTCCGTATCACCTTAAGGCAAAGCTCAATAAAATAATTGGAAATTTTTCCACTACTTCAACAGATTTAGGACAAGGTTTTCATTTGGTAGGGCTTCTTTCTAACTTCTTTTTCACAATACCTATTTATGATGTAGAATTTTCTATTTTCTGATCAGGAACCATCTAGGTAATGTAGTCTAAAAGTGAATTTATGAGAAAATATGATTTAAAAAATGCAATTCTTAATCACAGTTTAGATTTCTGTCATGCCAGCAATGACATTTTCTACCAATTTCAGGAGGATATCTTACAAACAGAGCAACCGACAAATGATTGGCAAAGAGACCTTAAGGCCAGAGGTTCACCAAAGGCCCCAAATGGTATCTCAAAGGTCTGAAATATGAAGTATGTAAACATTTCTACCAGCTAACAGAACAGAGGCTTAGAACTTACCTGCAGTTTGCAGTGTATCCACAAAAGCCATTTTATTTCACCAACTAAATTTGCTCTGTGTTAGTAATCCTATGCCAAATGAATACATAGAAAAAAAACCAAAAAACCATGAGTCTTGTCAATAAGGATAGTGCCAAGTATTGTGAAGATTATCTATCTATCTGTCTATCTATCTATCTATTAATTTATTTTTTATTTATTTATTTTTAAAGACAAATCATTTATATCAACTCTGGAAATTTATAAAAGTCAGATGGTTTTGGTTGTTTTTTGATTTTGTTGTTTGGTTTTTTTCTCCAGGGGCCTTCAGTTGGACAGTACGTATCTAACAGTTGCAGACAAATAAACTGAGGAAACTCTATAATGATAAAACTCATTGGTATGCACGGTGATAATATAAAGTCTGTTTAAAGGTTTCAGCTGGACTTAGGTGATTCATAGACTTTGTTCTTACCTTTTGCCACAGGGATGAATTACAGCCACACCGCAAATTTGATTGTGCATTTAGAGCATGTGGGAGGAAAGCTGTGTAGCTAGGGGCTCAGGGTGCACCTTACTGAGACAAAACAGGAAAAAATGACAAAAATACAAAGAAAATATAAAATTATTAAAAATTGCAAAGACATGTGGGATGTGAAGGGGACACTGAGGTAGAAGAAAGTACATACTAACACATTAGACAGCAAATTAATTGTTTAAAGTAATATGTTTCTTGTCAGATTACTGCTTTAGACCTTCATTGAAACCAAGGAATGATGGCAAGAAAATGGTAATAAAGAATTATCTCATTTAAATAAAAATGAAGATAAACTGATTTAAAGAAAT
Source organism: Balearica regulorum gibbericeps (assembly GCF_011004875.1). Lineage (NCBI taxonomy): Eukaryota > Metazoa > Chordata > Aves > Gruiformes > Gruidae > Balearica > Balearica regulorum. Next base: position 47,484,592 of record NC_046184.1, on the reverse strand, counting down.
TGTTAATTTTATTGAAAGAGACAAAGCTGGGTTCAGCAATTCAGGACACAGAAAGCAAAAATAGACATGAAGATTACTTTTTTAAGTCAAAGCAAGATAACAAAGGTCATGCAAGTTATTAATTTCAGAAAAGAAAAGATAAAATAAGATTCAAACTTTATTAATTTCATCCAAAGCAGATGAAATGGAATATATGGTTCATTAATTTCAGTACAGAAACTCAGAATAGATAATATTTATTTAATTTTGTAATTTAAAGTAAGGCAGAAAAATAAAAAAAATGTGATTAATTATTAACTGAAGCCAAGGTAAGGTTATATCATAAGGTAGATATTAGAATCCATTTGAGGATTTATTTAGATTAAAGCAAGGTAAGGAGGAAAATGTAAGTCTCCATTTTATTTCAGCAGTGTAGGGAAAAAAGTCTAGTAAATATGGAATGGGAGAACACCTACAAATGAAGTCAGCAGTCAATGACAATACAGTGGTCTGTGTCCAGATTATTTCAAGCACCTCCTCAATTGTGTTACTTAAATAGGAACAATGTGTGTGTCACCATGGCATAACTAACAAAGTAAGAGATCATTTCCCAGAAAATTCACTGACCTGGAAATATGTATGGGACATGGGACTGTATAAATTTTTTTGTGTCTAAGAAAGATATGCTTTAAACAAACAAACAAAAGCTATTTCATAAAACTAATTACAAGCAAGAAGAACATAGTAGAAATAATATTAAAATAGTGGATTATATAATTTAATAGAACCAAAGAAAGTGTTACTGATTTACAACTGCAGTGAAATGTTGTGCTAATAGATACTAATGTATAAAAATAACTTCTTGGTGTGGCTTTCAGAAATAAGCAACATGAGAGAAAAACCTACAGCAAAGGTCTGGCATAGGATGCAACTCCTATGTTGTCATGTTGGCATTTCTCACAGATTTTTCTTCTGAGGATGTTGAACTTCAATTTTATGCAGAATGAATCAACAAACATTCTGCTCTAGATGTCCCAATGTCTGCTTCAGCAAATAAAAATCTAAATTAACGTTTGTTTCACAAAAATTGAAAAGTAGACATATCACAATTTCAGCCTCAAACACTCACAATTGAAAAGTGAACACATGATGGAGAAGTCCCACCTCAGAAAGCACACATACTCTCAAAATCCTGCTGATGAAAACAGCTATATACTTATTTTTTTTTCCTCTCTTGGTGTATCTTAGGTAATATTGAGACAATAAAACTTTTTATTGATTACCATTCTTCCTGGGCTTCATGTACAAGTTCAAGATCTATATGCAATTTATGCTTACAGTCTCTAGAATTACAATGACTGGGATTATTTTAGGTAACAGTTTGTTTTTCAAAAGTGAAAAGAAGTAAAATGTACCTCCTTTACAAAGGATTTTTTTAAAAATTGATTCTTAGGTGGCATATAGGATAGTAGTACTATTTATACTGTGTTACTTTACAGATCCAGACAGTATAAAATAGTATGCTGATGTTCACTTTCTTCATTCCTTCTGCCAGTCTGCCAAGTGAAACAATTCAATCTATTGAGTTGATAATATTACATTTTCAATAAATTTAAAAGAAAAACAATGCTAAAGCTGTACTTTCCTAGTGCAAGTCCTTATAAGGCCTATAGTTCACAGTCTCATTGTTAAGAGCTGGTTGCCCTGGACTATTTTTCCAACACAGTAACATAGATACCGTTGAATGATGGTCCATGTTAAGGGGAATCACTAAAGGAATTATTCAATTGTTTGAACACAGAAGTGTTCTGCTATCCGTGATGCTTTGGGTAACCTGCCTGGTCTGCAGACCTTGGGCAAGGAGGGTACAGGTCTCTTCTGGAACTCCTGTGTCCACCTGCCACTGTTGATATTTCAGATATCCTTGGCGATCTCAAATAACATTAAACAACTCTTGTATTTAGACAACTGCATCTCTCCATAGGTACCCAGTTTAAAGTGAACTGAACTTATTTCTAGGCTCCAGTGATTGCTTTGATTAGCTCTGCCTTGATTATAAAGTGAAATAAGATACCTAGCTCACACGTAGACACTTGAATTTGTTAGTGTTAATCTAAAACTGAATCCCATATTTAGCAAAGCATTACCATTTTAAATCATCCAGACAGATTTAAACCAAGACAGATTTAATCTAGTAGGCTAATTGAAAATTCCTCCCAAAATTCAGCTGACTCTTTATCTTGTGCAGAATGGTTCGACCAGCTTTAATTACTGCAACCATTCTAAAACCTAAGATGTTATCATTTTAATAGACTGTGCTTAGTGAAGTAATGATTAGTGTTGTAACTTGTGTGTAGTTTTGAATCTACATGAAACTGTATATGTACTTTGCTGAATATTGATTCTAAAGAAGTTAACCCTTTAAGAGTACAAAAAAATTGCATCTCAGTGTTACAACATTCAAAACGTTACCTGTGCTGGTAGAAAATTTTGTCAGTCATAGAATCATAGAATGGTTTGGGTTGGAAGGGGCCTGCAAAGATCATCTAGTTGCAACTCCCTTGCCATGGGCAGGGACATCTTTCAATAGATCAGGTTGATCAAAACCCCATCCAACCTGACTTTGAAAACTTCCAGTGATGGGGCGTCCCCAGCCTCTCTGGGCAACCTGTTCTGGTGCCTCACCACCCTCATAGTAAAGAATTTCTTCCTTACATCTAACCTGAATCTACTCTCTTTCACTTTAAAATTATTAATCCTTGTCCTATCTCTACTAATTTCACTTTAAAATTATTAATCCTTGTCCTATCTCTACTAATTTCCACTGGAATTAATTTTATTGAACAATATTGAATACTTGTATTAATATTTTTTGTTATTTTTAACTACTATGTTTGGAAAGTGGACTTTTAAATATGCCTAACTGTATTTTATGACATACTAAATGTGTCATACACTATGTATAACTTTTTATATTAATATAAATGTAACAGTAATTCATGTCATTTTTAAATCCATCTGTTCAGCCACTAGCAGAGACCTCTGACAGCAAGCTGTCCTTTCCACTTCTGGTTCTCAGAACAATGTCAGAATGAAGATAGTGTCTTCAAGACTAAGCCACTTAATAGGTTATCCTTCTCAAGGTCTTTGTCTTTTTATTACTCCTAGGGCATTCAATAAACACTGAGGATGACTACCTTGCCTAGTAGCTTTTTTTAATTTATTTTTCCTCTAGTTTCTGTGTACTGTTTTGATAATGCGATGGCTGTATTAAATATCACTATAGATATTTTTGGAAGTAACATTTTTGGATAAATTGGCAAAACATAGTGAAGTTTTCTGATGTGTATAAATAACATAAATTTAGCTATTTGTCAATTCAAATTTAGCTTAACATTTAACACATCAGAAAGCTTGTTTGGTCAGTCAGCACAGAGTTGTACTTCAATCACCTCTGCCTTTTTAGTGTGACATGGTTTTGTACACTGTCATGTTAGCTGCAGAAACAAGCTCTTCATTTTATACTGGTTCAAAATCTCCTGATAAAACATCAAACACTGACATACTTATTCTGAATAATTTCCTCTTTGATGAACTTTCAACTGAACTGCTAAAAAAGTTGTCTTGTTAGGATGACATTCAGGAACAAGTTTAATCCCTGTGTGAATGAGGAAGGGTTGCACAGCTGCGTGGCCACTAATATGTGATACATTTATGATGCAATGTATTTCCTTTACAAGTTGGCATTCATATCCAGTACCTTTAGCATACCCTGTCAATTTGTATCTGGCAAACCCAACAATGGAAAACTTGAGTTAGAGAAGGATGCTTCTGTTATATTTTGTAGTGGTGATGAGAAGTGTTCTCAAAGATCAATATTTCAGACTTGGACCTGCAAAAATTGCTCTTTGCCTACTGATTTGAATGTTAATGGAGCTCCCTTCACTGCAGTAGTGTCTGAAAATGCTCCTCTAGGATGTTCAACTATCTTACAGGTCAAGATGTTGAAATTAATATTTAGTATTCAAAACCTATTTTCAGGTAGTTATACTCATTCTTTTACCCCTGTGATCCTTACTTTGGGCAAACCATATAACACAGCACTCACGGCTTCCAGCAGTGCTTTTGATCTTTCTGTTTGGTCTAAAGCTTATAGACGGAGATAGTGTTATCAAAAGAGAAATTAGAAAAAAAAAGTTGTGAAGCTCATATTTTTTAATTTAGGATATGTTTTGACTCCTGTGTGTGTACTTTATATTTGTACTTACTGAATTTCATTTTAACTTTTAAACTTTAAATGGCTTCTGTAGGAGTTAATAATGAAGTCATTTATTAGTCAAAACACAACTGACTAATAAATAAAGAATTTCCAAAGCAATTATGGAATCTAGGTGCTAAAGGGATGATTTTCAACAGTATGCAAAGACTATTTGGTCCCAATTTTATGCAGAATTTTTGTGTTACTATGTTCTTATCACAGTAACATCATTTTTGTCTTAGAATTTTTTCCCCTGAGATCCAATAATGAAAGTTCTTCAGAGCTTGTGCATGAATACCATCCAGCTCTGGAATCAGAACATGTAAAATGACTCTCTGAAGGTTCCAGTTATGGAAAAATTGTAGCCATTCAAAATGGAAATGCTTGTGAGCAGAGCTTTTAAGCTGAAGTACTCCGGTAATGTGATCATCAGAGAAGTAGAAGATACTTCCAAATTTCGGTTGTCTTCATCCTCTTTTTTAATCTTTCCAGGTGATGTCTGTGTCATGTTCAAATGAAGGTCAGTCAGCTGACACTGTTTCTGATTTGCAACAGCAGTTCAAACAGGCTCTGTTTTGAAAAAAACATGGTATTGCTCTTAACTGCGCATACAGGACAGGCACTCCACTTGCTCTCTGTGGTAGGTCTGAGGCCCAGTGAGTACATCTTCATGGTTCCACCCTTTCCTGTAAGAAGATTCTGGTGCATTCACAGCTAGCTCAGCAATCTCTGAACTTAGGCAGTAAGAAAGCTAAGTCTTAGATATGCAAAACTTAAAGCTGAAGTCACTTGTGAAAAAGTGATTTAGCCTCCTAAACTATGTAGAATTTATTGAAAACTTTATCCTAAATGTAAACTTTATCTGAAAATTCTTATTTTCTTTGTTGCAAAAAGTTAATCTTTGTATGTATTTTTTTATTGAGAATATTACAAATTCTCAGTCCAGATGCCTTTACTGCAGCATTCTAATCCACATAAAATTGCCTATTTTTAAAAAAGTGTGTGAAAATTGACCCTCACATGGTAGAGCAGAATACACAGTCAACTTATCCACTGTTAGGAAAGCCTGATGTATAACCACACACACACAGATACAGATGTAGAGAAAACTTGAAACCCTTTTCTCCTGACACTCTTTTCGCAGCTTAGTTTATGGAATGGAAATATAACTTCATGACATTAATGTATTTTGGCATTCTCTGATGAAAGACCAGCACTTCTGTTATGACAATTCTCCGACAAGACCAGTGTTGTGCTGTTACAGTGTGGCTATATGAACAAGTCACTGTGGGATTGTAATTTGTAGTGAATCATCTGCTCTGAGATAACTGACAGAGTTCAGGCTCATGTCATGCATTGGGCAGCTTGCCCTGTCTTCACAAAAGTTTAAACTACCTCAAATTACCTTTATCCTTGTACCATATCACCTTTTTTCTTTAGACCCTTTTTACCTACTTGTCTTCTGCTGCACATCTCATCCAACGCTGATGTGACCTAGGTTACCAACCATGCTCTCGTCCTCTGGAATTTCACATCATAGAATTGTGCTTTTCATTATGTAAAGTGCTGTGAGAGCAGGTATGTACCCCTAAGCCATGAATCACTGCCTTGCTGACATGTTAACAAGTTACTGACCATTAGCTGATCCATGATAACCATTCACATATGCACTCCTGCCCCACACTAGTTAAGAAACAGTTTATCTCTTTTTTTTTTTTTTCATGACCAGTTAAATCACATTGATCTATTTTGCATTTAGTACGATCTACAAGCTCCTGTCCACTAAGTTTAATGATATGTGCAAAATGTCTTGGTCAGTGGTAAATTTTAGGTAACTCATTGTTGCTTACCCCTCTCTGAGGGATTGAAGATTCCACTCCAGAAGTGGCATCAAAGACTGCACAGTAACAAAGACAGTTACCCAGGGCCAAATAATTACCTCTGAAATGGCCAACCCATGGGCAAACTGCTTTCATGTTAAATTATGAATCGTTTTATTAAAGCTTCATTTTAATTGGCTGGGTTTCATTGACAAAGAAAATGCTTTCACATTTTATATATGTTAGCCCCAAATCTGAAATTAAGACTCTGGCTAATCATTTAAACTGTGAATGATCCCCTTGAAAAGAGCTAGAGCCTGTTACTTGTGTTTCTTTGTATTTTATTAATTTAGTAAGGCACAAACAGTTACTCATTGTATGTGCTTGATCCCTACGTATAGACATCTCAGCATTTTTTAACTTAGAAATAGTTATCCATTAGATTTTAATAACATAAATGAGCATTCTTGATGAGTTTAGGTGTTAAACAAGGTAAAAGATATTATCTATAGAGGAAACGTATTAACCTAAGTTTACCTTTAAGCATATAAGCATTTCCTTTACTACCAGTAGAACTTTTTATACTTTTTAAATAGAATCTGTTAAAGGCTATGCTGGGTGTGATGGCCCAGAAATTGAAGCATGGGAAACATACGGATCTGAATGGAGATTTCTTTCAAACCTATAAAAATAAAGTTTTTGTGCAGTTAAAAATTATTATGATCTGCCAACATTTCAGCAAAAATTTGGCAAATTTTACCTCAGTATTGTGGTTAATTAATGCTTAACTCTTGGGATTATTTGAGGACTTCTTTTAAATTCTTCAAGAGGTGGAACAGCATATCTGCTATAAAATAGAAAAAAAGAAAAAAAAAAAAGAGACCGTGCTATTATTTTCAAGCTGCATATTGCAAGAAGTAGTGACCATGCAAACAGAGCTGCCATCTTGTGGATAAAAACATCCTAAGAGCAGGTGGCTCATGTTGCCACAATGCAGAAGAAAATGTTTATAATAATTATCAGTTCTACCTGACTTGGCGTTCAGCTCATATACAGGATTGTGAGAGCTGTAATTTTGAACTTGCACGTTCAATCTCTAAAACCTCTTATCAGCGGACTGAGTTCTAATTTCCCCCAAAATCTTTAGACCTAGCTTTTCCAATATTAATAATGTATAGGTTAAGCAACACTGAAGAACTGCTTGTGTTTTTCAATTAGTGTCTGGTGCAGAGCTACCTTTTGTAATATAAATAATTGGTTTAACCATTAAATTGTTGTGACAGAAATAATTGTCAAGCAATTAAATGCAGTAATGATTTCAACTCATGGGAAATATATACTAATAAACCTGAATTTCACTTTGCTTGAGAATTAAAATATCCATTCTTGTTAGATTCTTCAACATTATTCTTGTATCAATTAATATTATGTTATAGAAAGAAATTATACAGTTAGTTACTGAAAATCATTGGTCCCTTCTCTTTCATTCTCTTGGTCTTTCCTTCCTTCTTTTTCTATGTGATTTGTATTTGAAACTATGATGCCAAAAACCATCACCAGCAAGAGTACCCCCCCATTGTCTGTGCCAGGCGTGAGAGTTAACAAGCTAGTCTCTTCAGATAAACAACTCATGGCACAATGATAGGAATATATGAATTGTGTGTTCCTGGATTTCACACACAGTCATGCACACTATTCTTTGAGCTCTTGTAACCTATTCTATATGTTTAATTTATTTAAATGATTTGTCATTTAAAGAAATGACATTATGACTTTTTTTGTTGAATTGGCTTGCCTTAACTGCATATGTAAAAGGTATGATTTAAATCCTATCATATTTTTTCTATTTGTAATATAAATAATACTAAGTTCAAACTGGTTATAACCCATGTGTGACAGTATGTTGAAGTGTGAAAAATGCTGTGTGACTTGATTAGGATCCTGGAACTGCTCTGTTATCTACATCTGTTACCTTTGCTCAGCCTGAATCTCCAAAGTCATCCATGTTTTTAAAAACACTAGTGATAGATAATTTTTGTTCTTAAAACAAGGAGCATGTACAAACTGATAATTTGTCACTAATATTCAGAAGTCATTCAATTTCAAAACTTTCATTTATCATATTTTACTGCAGAAAAAATACTTTGTTTTTTTCCTAAAGAAAACGTGTCAAAATTTACGGGCCATTTACTAAGAAGTATCCTCCCCTAAAATTCCAAAGTAGCATTTGTACTGCCCATTTTATGTAAATTTTCTACTGATATAAGTTACTGCTTAGTTCATGAAGTATAAGCTCTGTATTATCACCGTAGATAACATACTTTATGAACTCTGAAGACTTTGTAAGAGTGCAGCACTCCACCATTAAAGACTGTCTAGCAGGTCATCTCTGAGTGATACGCTCTGTTAAGGAATAAAGTGTAGTCTATGTAAGAAGAAAAAATGTATAGAACTTGAATGCATCTTGGTAAGATTAACTAGATATCAGAAATCAGTGTATTTTTCACTGCAAATCAACCCACATAATCAAATTTTGTCAACAATGTGTCTGTTTGGTCTAGACTATTTATAGCACTAAATTTTTGGGAGAATATAACTTGTACATATGATACATCTAAGCATATTTTATCCCATCAATAATTCTTTTACTCATGACTAATATCTTCTTAGCAATTACTATGTCTTACCTTTATCATTAATCATACAAAAGCAAAGCTGGCATTGCCATTGTCCAAATTCATCTTTTCTGATCTGTAATTCAGTTTTGTCACTTTGCATGGCAATGAATCTTTTTTTATATAAATTTCCATCTGAACTCCCATGTTTTCTGAGCAGAAATAAATGAACAGAGGCTTTCATTTTGGCCTAAAGTACGTTTTGACTAATAGGTTAGCCTCCAGATCCCCACACAGAACTGCTGTTTATTAAGTCTCCAGAATTTAATCTCCTGAGTCTCTATAACTTTGTGAAAGAACCACAAGGAAATGGCAGAGTTGTTTATCAGGTTTATTCTAGAAATCTTATGTTTCACGTCTTATATATTAAGCTAAACCATGTCTGATTATTTTTAATTTTTGCTGTTTGTTTGGCTTGGTTCCTGGGTTTTGCTTTTTTCCCCTGGAGAACAAACTGAGTAAGAGAATTTTTTTAAAGTTTTTTTGTTGTTTTTTTGGTTTTTTTGTTTGGTTGTTTTTTTTGTGATGAGGGATAGCAGACCATAAATAAATTAGTGTGGTGTATAGTTTACTGTAAATAAATATTGAATCAGGTTCTTATCCATTGAAAGAAAAAATTAGTTTCCATAGATGGAAAAAAAAAGTTGGTGTCGAACAAAAGATACAAATACAGCATGTGCTAGGTAAGATTTTTTGCATTTTTCCATAGAGCAGTAGGACTTTTTATCACTTAAAGGTGAGAGATCAAAATATTCATTTATGGAAAATGCAATTCTTTAAGCACTGATTTAGACTCATTTAAAAGTTCACGTGATTTATGATACTGCCTATAATATAGCAAAATACTTAGTGCCACTATATTTAGGACACCTTATATTTGGCAGTGTGTTTCATGCCTCATTTACTACAGAATGTCTGGGCTGCTACTTAGTATTCAAAGAATAGGTGTGCTTGTACATTTGTGCACGTCTTTACTTTTACTTTTAGTTTTAAATACTTAAAAAGACACAATAATTAACCTGACATTGCAACAGTGCAATGTTCTTGCATTTACACCCTTTTTCCAAAGCGTGCCTTTATTAATCTCACAGCTTAAGAGGAGACAATGCAAAATCATTTAAAAAGTGAGTCCTCCAGGTGCTTCATGCATTGACCTTTCCTTTAATACCTCTTTTGTACAGTATTTTGATGATTATTGTCACTTAGTAAACAGATTATGAAAATGCAGTTACCTGAGGGTCTTGTTTAATAATTTAGGCAAATGAGTTTATAGATTTTTTTTTTTTTTAATTGCTACATTCAATGGCTAAGCAACAAGCACCTGCCACTCCTGGTCCCCAAGGCAGGAGTTTCTTGTACAGACCTATTTTCCCCAAGGGGGAAAAAAAAAAAAAAAAGGAAAAAAAAAAAGAAAGGAAAAAAGGGGGGGTGGGGGAGGAATGAAAAAAAAAAAAAAAAAAGGAAAAAAAAAGAAGAAGACCCAACTGTGTGTATATATAATGATTAGAGAAACACATTTCAATTCGTGGCTGGCAGTTTAGGGTTAAGGTATGATTCCAGGTGAGGAAAGCCAATGAGAGTACGCCCGGTTGATGTGTCTGACATCATCCTGCACGGGAGCACCCAGCCCGGCCGGGGCAGCTCCCAGCCGCCGCACCAGCGCCGCCGTGATGGATGTTTACAGCTCTTCCTTGAGAGTCAATTATCTCGCTTTTGTGTGAGGCCCAAGGATCGCTCACGCTGCCTGCTCGCACACAGCACTGCTGGATCGAGCTGAAGCAATTGTTTTCCCTGTGGCTGGTAAGAGTCTGGTCTGGTTTACCTTCTCTTTCAGAATAAAGGTGATGCGCCTAACCTGTGAGGGGAATTGCTTTCATAGTTCAGAAGCTTCTACGGCTATAATATGTAAGGAGTAGCTTTTACGAGCAAAAAGGAGATCCTTTCGAAAGGGAATGTTTTAAAGGAAAAACAAGTCTGTGTCTGGCAAACTCTACTTTACAATATGGAAATAAATAGCCTGTATGTTTATGCTGCTTCTCAGGTGAACTAAAGAGTTATTAGACTGACGAGACCATTGCACGGAACAATAATTTAATACCCGTATTTTTCCTTTCTTTTCCTTTAACACCTGTATTTTTCCTTTGAAATCTAGCTTTTGTTGATGAACAAAGAAATGGGGAGATTTAAGAAGAGGGAATTTAATGTTGTACCAACTTTAAAAAATGTTCTGGAATACTTTTGCAGATATAAATCAAAAGCCATGAAGATTAATACCAAGATGTTCAAGTTTCTAGTTCTGGAATTAGTTACAGTTACTTTGTTCTGCTAATTTCCGTGATATAAAGTGGTAAGAAACTGCGTGAAAGATTGAAAGTGTTTAATGTACAATATGCTGGTAGCAATCCACCCAATGTAGGGTTTTTGTTTATTTATATGTTTTCCCCTTTACATTCTGTAGCTCGTATTAAAAAATGTCTCGTTCTGCAGCTATATGCATAGAGGCTGAAGAAGCGTTTATATCTTTTACCTTGTTAGCAGCTTTGTGGCTTGCGCAGAGGGAGGAGGGAGAGGGGAAGGATTCTGTCTGCGTAACTTCCTAATTTTGCAACAGAGTAAGTACATCTAAAGCTTCTGAACTGATGTGGATTTAAAAGATTAGAAGTGACACTGGCATTGACAAATCAGATGCAATAAAGGATTTAATTGATTGAAGGAGTTCAGGGGCTACTGTATGAAGAATCCAATAACCAGTTTAACTAGTCAAGTAGTGTACCTAATAAGAAATAATAAATACCAGGCTCCAGTTAATTTAAAAGCTTGATGACATTTATTTTATAGTGGTTAGAATTCACTAAATACCTAGGCCACTTAAGAACTCTCTGTATTTATTTCAGTAATCCACGATTACACCATACAAAGTTTTAAATAATGACATATGCAGTGAGTGTTACAAGTGCTTGTAAAACTGAGATATATTGTCATTCAATCTAGCTATGACTAGGTCTGCTCTAATCACTATCAGAAGAATAATAGTTATTTTCAGCTCAAACACTACTTAAGACAGTAGGGTTTCTCAGCTGTATTATACTTTTGTACTTTTTACTAGTCTAGTCCTGTCTATGCGTCTCCTGGTATTTATCATTGTTAATTCAGCTCTGGATATTAATGTGCTCAAACAATCCCAAGCTTCTATTAAATGCCATATCTATTATATGGATGGGGTTAGAACAATGTTTTTTTGTTAAGGTGAAACCTTCATTAGGGTTTGTTGCCTTTTCACTAGCACAAGGCAGATATTCTCGTTCAAAGGTGAGATTACCACGGCCTGTAAGGGAGACAAGAATTTGGCATTTTACTACTTTACTCTTCTTGTTTAGATCGTTATCAAACTTAACTAAAAATTATCTTTGCCAGCCTTGCAGCTTTGCCTTTATTTATTTATTTATTTATTTGTAAATTAAAAAGTAAAAGTATTTGAACCTCTCCCTCAGTTTTACATATCTACACATTGCATCAGGCCATGTAATTTATCAATGCCTTATTACTAGGCTTCCTTCTCTCAATATTTCTGTTCCAACTCAGTTTAGTCAAAATTCACATATGAACAAATTATCTGTTATTTCTGGTGAAATACAGGATGATGGATATAATGTAGATTTAATGCTGATTTGCTACACACTCACAATGTTCTGATTCAAAGACTGTTTTTAATGTATGAGTTCTTTTAAGTACTAATGCACATTGCTTTATCAGATAGTAATCATGGACCTAGGTGAGCCAAGGAAACTTAATGATATGATAATCCAAACAGATAGCAATCAACTTCTTATAGGAAATGAGACTTTCTAGTTTAGTTTAATCTTTCAAAAGGAAGAGGAATCATTTCTGGAAGACCATTTTAAAGGAAAAATATGAGTAGGTTTTTTTGCTTGCTTTCAATCAGAAACTACGTTTAGCTTAAAAAAAAATGAAGGAAATTATATTTCTTGGATACAAATAGTGTTGCAACCTTTGTTTTTTTTCTTTAAAATAATGAAGCTAATGCTAACACAGGGACTGCATACCTTGTTGACCATTGGTCTGCGAAAGAGTCCTTCCTGTCCTGTGCTTCAATGACAGATTGTGTCCACAGACGTACTGTGTCTACACTGTGAAGTCCATATTCCATCAGTGACCCACCATATTAAAGGAAGAATTACCATTAGGTTAGTTGATTGTAAGAATGGGTCATTTTGTTTGTCTGATTTTCTATGAATGAGTCAACTCATACATTTTCATAATGACATCAGGTAACAATCCTTACAATGAAGATTTGAGTCATTCCTCCTACACAAGGTACTCACTTCTCTTGTCAGATAATTTTGAGCGAAGTGACAAAAGGCATTTTTTTTTTAATAAAAATTCAATGCATTTAATATTTCTTAAAGAAAATAAAGGTGTCAGCTAAGCAAAAATATGATAATTACATGAATTGCTGAAAAGGTATTCATATCACCAGTAGTAAAAACATGAACTAAAAGTAATTCTTCCTCTGTAACGGGCAAAGGAAAATTATCCTCAGAAAATACAAATTAAAGTAGGATTGTAATAGTACACTTTCTCCTGAATCCAGTTTACTAAAAGTACAGGGAAGAGAAGAGTCCATTCATACTCCAAACTTTGGTCAAAGGGTCAGGGTTTTGGTTTGTCTAGGATAGATTATAACGATGCTTCTCTAGGAACTTCAAAAGTATAAAAGCAGCCACAAAACCTTGTACTGCAACCATTCTCCTTGTACATCACTGAGGTCCTCTATGTATAAGGGTGCCAGAGAAGGAGACTCGAGAGTCTATTCTGTTCCCCTATCTTTTGTCTCCTTATACTCCATTACCCAAGGCAAAAAAAAAAAAAAATGCTTTTCACTTACTTAATTTTGAGGAGATTTTTTTCTTTTTTCCATTTCATTTCTCTGTCAGTAAAGTCAAAGGGAACAGACATTACAAAGAGTCTATCTAATGCGGGAGATGTAAGATCCAGATCTGCATCTGTCCCTCCAAGTCATTGTTTTCCTTTGGAAAGAAATCCAGATGTACAGACATGGAGAGCACACCTTGGATGTCCTCCAATAGGTCACCTGTCTGGATGATTAAAGGATCAGTAATGTAGCTCACACATCTGTCACACAGTACACACGCTGACAACTTTTTTGTTTCTGTTTTGTTTTCTGTTTCCTGGGTTGTTTTGCTTTGTTTTGAATCTTAAATGAAGTCCAATGGATGATACACAATGAAGATTGTACTAAAAGAAGATCATGGTCAAGGACTTACAACTCTTATTTTAAGGTAGTTTTGCAACCTCAGTTTAGATCTTTTGCCTATGTGTAGCATGGTACTTTTTGTTATCATAATTGTATATTGCCACATAGGATTGTGGCACTGTAAGTGACTACTTGAGTAATCAAGCCTACATGATTTAGTGACGGTTATATTAATTTTAGCTAATTTCACTCAGGAAGGTTCCTTTTAGAATCTATGGAGACAAAGAGGCATCTTCAATAAAGGATTCATCTCATCTTCAAGATAATTATTTCAGATAGACAAGCTGAATCACTCTCTGAAGTGGTCAAATTCCATCTGTATAGACAATCTATCTGAATACTTTTGAATATGTGTCTAACTTTCAGACTTTTAAATATGGTCTAATTAAGATCTTTAAGATTTCTGAGTAGCAGTGAATCCCACCAGTAACATAAATAATAAATAAACAAACAAAAAATTATACTCATTATTTGCTGCATGTTGGAGTCACAGTTATTTATTTCTGCAATGGATGGACTCTGGACTTCATGTCTTCAGTGGCAGGGTGTTGACCAGAGCACTTGACCCAAGACTTTGAGGTTCCACAGGTATTTGCTAGAAGTTGGGAAATGTAGAGGTTTGGGAAATGTAGAGGTTTGGGAAATGTAGAACCACAGCTGGCAATTGGGGGAAGCATACTCGATCTTTACATTCATTCGAGCATTGTCTCCCATGCTTAAAACTCTTCCTATTCCTATGCCTGACCGTTTATTTACCTGCTCCCAGAATCATTGGAGACTCTAACTATTGCTCATATATGCTGCATATTTTCAAAGTATTACAATTTGGCTAAATTTTATTGGATTTTTCTGCCTAAAAGACAGAGATAGCACACACATTGTTCCTCCTGCCAGTCTTCAAGTCCCTGTACTAACATTAGGGACTCCTCAGACATTCAAAGTACTGAGCATGAACAAAGAAATGTCACTTGTCTAGTCTTATTCTTTGACAAAAGCATCGCGTATCTACAATTTCAGGACAAATGATCAGTGTCCATAATGGTAAACAGGAATTTTTAAACAGGAACATTGGGCAGCCTGTCCTTCCAGTTGTCAGTTCATCCTTTTGGATCAGACTTTATGCAGTTAGAATAGACTATTTCAGTTGGAAGAGACCATCTAGTCCAACTGCCTGACCAATTCAGGGCTGAACAAGTTACAGCATGTTATTAAGGGCATTGTCCAAATGCCTCTTAAACACCGACAGGATTGGGGCATCGACCACCTCTCTAGGAAGCCTGTTCCAGTTTTTGACCATCCACCTAATGTCCAGTCTGAACCTCCCCTGGAGCAGCTTTGAACCATTCCCACGCGTCCTGTCACTGGATTCCAGGGAGAAGACCTCAGCACCTCCCTCTCCACTTCCCCTCCTCAGGAAGCTGCAGAGAGCAATGAGGTCACCCCTCAGCCTCCTTTTCTCCAAACTAGACAAGCCCAAAGTCCTTAGCTGCTCCTCACAGGTCATTCCTTCCAGCCCTCTCACCAGCTTTGTTGCCCTCCTCTGAACACATTCAAGGACCTTCACATCCTGCTTAAATTGCGGGGCCCAGAACCGCACACAGTACTCCAGGTGAGGCCACACCAACACTGAATACAGCAGGATAATCCCCTCTTTTGACGGGCTGGTTATGCTGTGTTTGATGCACCCCAGGATGAGGTTTGCCCTCTGGGCTGCCAGGGCACACTGCTGACATGTACTGACCCACTGCCGACCAGCACCCCCAGACCCCTTTCTGCAGGGCTGCTCTCCAGCCACTCCTCTCCCAGTTTATACGTGTGCTTGGCATTACTCTGTCCTAGGTGCAGAATCCGGCACTCGGACTTGTTAAATTTCATCCCGTTAATGATTGCCCAATGCTCCAATCTATCTAGGTCCCTCTGCAAGGCCTTTTGTCCCTCAAGAAAGTCAACAGCACCTCCCAGTTTGGTATCATCAGCAAACTTGCTAAATGGTGCATTCAACTCCTGCATCCAGATCACTGATAAATACATTGAACTGGCCCTAGAATTGAACCCTGAGGAACACCGCCAGTGACTGGTTGCCAGACAGATGTAGCCCCATTCACTACGACCCTTTGAGCTCTGCCCTTCAGCCAGTTCTTCACCCAGTGCACCATGAACCTGCTCATCCCACAGTTGGACAACTTGTCCAGAAGGATGCTGTGAGGGACAGTATCAAAAAGCCTTACTAAAATCCCGAAAAAACTACATCCACTGTCTTGTCTCCATACACTAAGCAGGTGACCTTCTCATAGAAGGACACCATAGAATCATAGAATGGTTCTGGTTGGACGGGACCTCAAAGATCATCTAGTTCTAACCCCCTGCCATGGGCAGTGACACCCTCCACTAGACCAGGTTGCCCAAAGCCCCATCCAACCTGGAACACTTCCAGGGATGGGGCATCCACAACCTGTCTGGGCAACCTGTTCCAGTGTCTCACCACTCTCACAGTACAGAATTTCTTCCTAATATCTGATCTAAATCTACCCTCTTTCAGTTTAAATTTAAACTAACATCAGTTTAGTTAAACGGGACCTTCCCTTGGTGAACCCGTGTTGACTGTGCCTGATGACTGCATTATTCTTGAAATGCCTTTCAATACTACCCAGTATAATCTTCTCCATGGTTTTTCCAGGAACTGAGGTTAGACTAACAGGTCTGTAGTCCCCTGGGTATTCCTTCGTGCCCTTTTTGTAGATCAGAATAACATTGGCTAGCTACCAGTCAGCAGGGACCTCCCCAGACTCCCAAGACCTTTGGTAGATGATCGAGAGGGGTCCTGCCATAACATCTGCTAGCTCCTTCAGTGCTCTGGGAAGAATCCCATCAGGCCCTACGGACTTGTGAAGATTCAGGTGACACAGCTGGTCCCTTAGAATTTCAGTGTCCACAAATGGAAAGTCACTGTTCCCACACCTGTGGTCTTCTGACTCAGGGGACTGGGCAGCCCAAGGTCTACCAGTATTATTAAAGACTGAGGCAAAAAATGCACTGAATGCATCTGCTTTTTCTTCATCCCTATTAGTCAGGTGCTCATCTTCATCAAGTATCAGTCCAGTGTTTTCTTTAGACCTCCTCTTGCTATCAACATACTTTAAAAAAGCCCCTCTTGTTATCTGAAACAACATTGACCAGTTTCAACTCTAATTGAGCTTTGGCCTGTCGTGTTTTCTCCATGGATATGTGAACCACAGCTCTGCAACCTTCCTGTGAAGACAGACCTCGCTTCCAGAGAGCGTACAATTTCTTTTGCCTCTTGAGCTCCACAAGGAGTTTCCTGTTCAGCCAAGCTGGTCTTCTGCCCTGCTTGCTTGATTGATTTACAACACAGTGGAACTGCCTGCTCCTGTGCTTCTAAAGGGTGGTTCTTAAAGACTGACCAGCACTCATGGACTCCTGAGCCCCCAAAAGCAGGTTCCAAGGGTACTCTGCTAAACAGCTCCCTCAATAGCTTCAAGTTTGCTCTCCTGAACTCCAGGGTAGCAACCCTGCCTGTCCTTTTTTCTCATTGCACTGAAAATTTTAAACTCAACCATTTTGTGACCACTGAGGCCAAGACAGCCATCACATCCCCCACAAATCCTCCTCTATTGACAAATAGCAAGCCCAACAGGGTGTTGTTCCTAGTCAGCTCACTGAGTACCTGTGACAAGAAGTTACCTCCTACAAACTTCAAGAATTTCCAAGACCTCCTCGTCACAGCATGATGATAGTCCCAGTTGATGTCTGGGAAGTTGAAAACACCCATAAGGACAAGGGCTACTGATACAGAACTTTCTCCTAATTGCCTATAGAATAACTCATCAGTGCTTACATCCTGGCTGGGCGATTGGTAGTAGATACACACTACAACATCTCCTTTGTTTTCCAATAATTTGATAATTTGCTATTCCCCTATGCATAAAATACCCCAGAGAATTCAATCCAGCAATCCTTCATCGGGCCTGCCCATGATTTTGGTTGAAATAGGTTGTTGCAGTGTAAAAATACAGATGCATAAGACAGTAAGAATGTATCAAATAAAGTTGTGCTATTAATTTTAAATCCAGACATGAAGCTGGAAATTATTGGATACAATGTATTGATATTTTGCTTATTAACTATCAGAATCAATCTCTTCATCAACTTTGCATTTTAGGGTCTCAAATTTCTTAGAGTGTTACCTAATTGAGAAGTAAATGATTATAATGGATAAACAGAAGGTGGAAGTGTACTTTCAACAGAGAAAAATTAAAAAAAACAGTGTGAAAATACTTCTCTCCCCCTATTCCCTGATTTACAAATTTAACAATTAAATAAAATATTGTGGTCAAATTTTCGAAGAGTAAGAAGACTTACTACCTCCTGAATGAAACATAATCTAAATAATCTATTACAATCTATCATAGAATAATATTGCATTATCACTTGCAAATGGGGAGTATAGCTTTCACAGTTGCCAATCTGTACTTATCCACATCTGATGGTGCCCATTAATTTTTAACAATCGTCCTGTCACCAGACCAGTGAGCTGTAGAAAATACTGTGGAGATGTCACATTCCTTGATGATTGCAGTTAATGCTGCTGCCCCTCTGAATCAGCATGAAATGTAGACACTTTTATGACTGAATCTGCAATCTGGGATTTGATCATGCTATTTATAGTATTGCTAATGGTCTGTAGCACTGACAAGGGGTGTGTTGAAGTCATTCTCTCAGTTACCCTTATTTTTGGTTGTAAAGGCAGAACAGACATCTGGATCCTACGTATCAGTAACTAGACAGAAAAAAACAGCACAAAGAGGTCACGACTTTCACTGGTGAAACATTTTAATAAGTTTGACTTTTTTTTTTACGTGTGTGGATTTTTAACAGCATTCTTCCTGTGAAAAGGGGGGATATAATTTTGATCTGGTTTCTAGAAAGTCAATTGCAGTCAAGTGGGAAAACAAAAGGAGGCTTAGTGACATCTCAAGAAAGTAAAGTTGAACTAAAGAGGAAACAGCTGTACGTGGGTTTTAAGCAATGGTATTCGAGTTACCATGTGTTACTACATCAGCAATTTTTATAAAAAAATTTTAGAAACACTGCCTCATTTTCAAGAAGGAATAGTTTACTTCCAAGTCCTCATTTTCCTTCCAAACCCAATTCCTAAAATGTGTAGTATGTAGTTTGTTTTAATTTCTGAACTTAAAAAAGATTATGTACTTAGAAAACCAATATTTGGGAAGAATTCTTCTCAAGTTAATAACATTAGAATATTTAGAAGATTCCTTGATTTTTCTCCCTCTCTGAAAGCATATATGAATCTTACCATGCGCAGTATCCTCAAAATTATCAAGAAGCCTATTTAATGCCACTGTCCTAGTGATTGCTGTTGTAACCAATGTGTAAAGAACAGTAGGAATTATAGCATGTTGCTTCATTATTTCATCTTATAATTCTCATAGAACCATGGGGGGATAAAACCTAACAGCAACAGCTAAGTATATTAATGATCCCTGGAAACAGTGCTTGATTTCCTATGGGTTTATGTACCTTAATTAATTAACTGTTTAAGTGATTTATACTAAGATTTCTTGTTATCTCTCTATATGCTTATAAAATTAAGCCATTCTTCTCCCTGGAGGACTAACAAGTACTGACTTGTGCCAACTAGTTAGAATCAAGTACCTTCACTAGCATACCAGGAGACCTGTGTTTTCTCACTGCCTCTCCTTTCAGCTTCCTCCAACACAGACTACAGGGAGTGAGGGATGGGTTACTCTGTTCTGCTCTAATAGGCACAAGAAAATTGTCCCCAAGATGTCTAACTTTGTTTCTACCACTACATTCAAAAGTTAGTAGGTGGGGATGAAGAGTAAGCCTATTTTCTCAAGAAAACAAACAGTGGGGTTGTGTTTAAATGTATGGATGCTAGAACTGTATCACTACAGTTCTGAGAGCTTTCATCAGCTGAGGATATCACTGAAGAATGGATCTGTCTTCTTCCATGGGGGTGCCAGGAAGGAGCTGGAGAGTTGCAGGTTTTAGAACGGCAGTATAGAATGAACCACAGGGGTAATACATTTCATGGGCACTGTGTTATGAGGACATAGTCTGTAAAATATGTCCAGAAATACTCTAAATATTTAATGTGCAATTATAGCTCTAGTATATCTTACGAATTTTTACAGTTAGTTTTTCCTATGTACTAATTTAGCTTTCAGGAATATGATTTAGTAAGACATTTCAGTATCCTCTCTATCAAATCATTTTCTATGGGTGCTCAGAAGTAACAGTAATTCATTGAAATCTTTCCAGAACAGGTAAAATTTCTGAAGGCTGTAGTTCTCTAAAAAGATTAATTTCTTTGGTTTAACCAAAAATTACTGAAAGCTAAATGTTTAATTCCCAGTTGGGTAATTGTTTCTTCTTGGTATCTGCAGAGACCTTTAGGTTGCTTCTAAATTAGAAGTAAACAAGACTATAAGCAGACCCAAATCCTCAGTGGGCTTGTTAACTTCCTTCCTGTGACAGAGAGAGAGAGGGTATCAGTTTCTTGCACACTTGCAGTGAATTCCCTCCTGGGCCTCGCAATGTTTCACACTGGCACTGCAGTAGGCTCTCTGAGCTCCAGGAGACCTACGCTAAAAGAAATGGTTAGACTGACTTTGCTAAGAGTTTCAGAAATTCAAGAATCAGAAAGGACTTTGGCAGACAATTATAATATCATTGATATGAATAACCATACTTAATCATATGGATAATAGGAGATAATGGACTAGATCCCACCTGCTCCGTGCCTCCAGATGCATTCAGAAACTAAAAATCTGTTCATTTGCACTAGAATTACACTTCCTTTCAGGACAGTCTTGCTCATTTTCAGTTATGTGGTTGCATTAGCAAGCTTACTTTTAATGTGGCTTTTTATTAAGCCTTCCATTTCCAAGAAAGGATTGTTCGTTCTTTTTTTTTTTTTGGTGTCACATATAGTATGCTCTACAGTATGTTCCAGGGATCATACTGCATTTGAGGTAAAAGCTTTTAAGCAGCTCCATTAAAGTTAAATCATACGTTAAACATTGGAGTTCTAGGCAATCCTCAGTCTGAAGGAGTTGAAACCTGTGTTGTTGTCTTTACAGTATCATATCAAAAACATTGACCAGCAGACACGGGGAGACAGGGCTTTTCCCACCCAGCCAGTTGAATCTTGGACACTCTGGAACCACAGGAATAGAGGAATATAGGCATGGTGGGTGTGTAGGAAATCAGGTAGCATTGTAGCTTCATAGTACTCCAACGGATGACAAATGCTGGATTATTTTTTAATTTTATCCAGTGAATGTTTGATACAAAATATTCAGAGAATTCAGAGAGCTGTTTGCAGAACCAGAGCAATTATGTTCCAAAAAACATACTGCAGACCAGATGCATTTTCTGGTGCACACCATAGGCTTTGTGTGTGTTTCATGACCACATTCTCTTTTCACTTTGGGATGATAACCCTGGACTTCTGCATCCCTCATTCCCTTCTGAAAGAAAGACCAGGTGCCACTGTGCACTCCGATAGCTGCTCTGATCTGGATGACTGGGAACTGGGGCAGTGATGCAAAGCACAGACTGTCTGCCCCACGGGTAGGCATGGTGGTGTTCAAAGAGAGCCTGATGTGGCTCTGTGCTCAGCGTATAAATTTCCTTGACAATCAATCAAAGACGTTTAACTGATACAAACAGGGCATCTAACATAGGTAATCGTCATTGTTCACTAATCACCCATATTTTATGTGGCACAATACTTAAACTTGCTGTCTAAAATAAGCAGTCTGATCTTGACCTTAAGCACTATGCGAAATGTTACTCAGAGAACACACAAATCCTCCTCATTCCTTCAATGCTGTAATGCCACTTTTAAAGTCTTTGCTTAAATCACAAAAAGATGTTTTTAATAGTATATTTGACATCAAATTCTCCTACACTATTCTGCTTTCCTTACCTGTATGTCTACTTTACTACTCCTCAGATCTTAAAATCAATGAATAAAGTTATTCTATGAAAGACAAAGAAAATGAAGACAGTTTGAAGCTATTTGGTGTGGTATCTTTCCCTAGGTAAAGATTTGTGATTACACTAATCATCTGCAGACTGGGACAGGGACAAGCCTTTGGCACACAGGAAAGACCATTAGTTCTCATACAATTCCTTAACTGACTGTTGTCAGAGAAAAGCCTGTAAGTCGTAGCTAAATGCAGAGATGTCCTAAAAGATATTTGTCTCTTCAGAAAGAGAAATTGGCTGGGGATATACTAATGGAATGCTTTCTAAAGTGATCATATTTCTCTGTAGTCAGGTTTTTGGGTACAAAAAAATTGGTGCCTAGTGTATGAAGAAAAAAAAAAAAATCCTTTTTGCTTCACCCGACTTCACCTTTTTTAAAGTTATAGACTATGAAAGGTAACACCCAGTGTCTGCACTACAAAACCACTTTTGTCTTCTGACTCATTCTGCTCTGGCCAATGCCAGTGCACACATTTCCAGAGTCTCTGTGGCCCTGTGCTCTTGTGGCCAAATTTTGTCAGTTTAGAATCTCAGATTCTGGAGAATTAGAGAGCTCAAATTGACTTTTTTAACTGCTTATTGATTTCCTGTACAAGCTTTGTATTGACTAAAAGACTATTTCCAGACCAGAAAGCCCATCATATCCTGGGCTGCATCAAAAGACGCGTGACCAGCAGGTGACCAGCTGGGTGAGGGAAGTGATTCTTGCCCTCTGCTCTGCTCTCTTGAGACCCCACCTGGAGTACTGCATCCAGCTCTGGGGGCCCCAGTACAAGACAGACATGATGCTGTTAGAGGTCCATGAGGACCTCTAGAGGTCCAGAGCAGGGCCAGGAAAATGATCAGAGGGGTGGAGCACCTCTCCTGTGAGGAATGGCTGAGAGAGTTGGGGTTGTTTAGCATGGAGAAGAAAAGCCTTAAGGAAGACCTTATTGTGGCCTATCAGTACTTAAAGGGGCCTTATTAGAAAGATGGAGAGACACTTTTTTACCAAGGCCTGTAGTGAGGTAACAGTTTTAAACTGAAAGAGAATAGATTTAAATTGGATATAATGAAGGAATTCTTTACTTTGAGGGTGATGAGGCACTGAAACAGGTTGCCCAGAGAAATTGTGGATGCCCCGTATGCCTGGAAGTGTTCAAGGCTTTGAGCAGCCTGGTCTATTGAAAGATGTTCCTGCCCATGGCAAGGGGTTTGGACTAGATGATCTTTAAAGGTCTCTTCCAACTCTAACCACTCTATGATTCAGTGATTCTGCTGAGTGTTTCTACCTCCATCAATGAAAGCCCGTTGGATTATGGAGCTATAATCTGAGATTAATAGTTTTAAAATGATATCTTTTAATGAGCCATCACAAACACACATGCAATTTTTTTTTTTTTTTCAAAAAAAAAGGCTCTTCCACTCATTTGACAGTATTAACAAATTATTGTAAGTATTTCTGCAAAATATTAAATTGATTACAATATGGGGATTACGATGTTTACCTAAAATATCAGCATAGCAGGAAGGACTGTGAGGAGATCCTCAGCACTGGTGAGGCCATAGCCTGAGTATTATGTCCAGCTCTGGGCCCCTCAGTACAAGAGAGACATGGACATACTGGAGACAGTCCAACAAGGGGCCACAAGAATTATTAAGGGACTGGAGCATCTCTCCTATGAAGACAGGCTGAGAGAGCTGAAACTGTTCACCCTGGAGAAGAGAAGGCTTAGGGGAGATCTCATCAATGTGTATAAATACCACAAGGGAAAGTGCACAGAGGATAGAGCCAGGCTCTTCTTTTCAGTGGTGCCAGTGACAAGACCAGAGGCAATGGGCACAAACTGAAACACAGGAAGTTCCCTCTGAACATCAGGACACTCTTTTTTACTGTGAGGGTGACTGAGCATTGGCACAGGCTGCCCAGAGCAGTTGTGGATCTCCATCCTTGGAGATATTCAAAAGATATCTGGACATGGTCCTGGGCAACCAGCTTCATGTGGCCCTGCTTGAGCAGGGTGGTTGGACCTCTGGGGGTGCCTTCCAATCTCAACTATTATAAGATTCTGTGATTCTTAATCTTTTGAGGATCCATCAGAACCACTGTTGCTTTTTGCTTTGGCCTAATAAATTAGAAAAATAGTAAAAATTCTTGAGAGTGAAACATGCTTGAGACGGATAGAATTTCCGGGCAGTGGCTCAAAGCTACATAGCTTGGAGCTTTATGGTCTGCCTCCTGCAGCTATGCAAAGCCCACTGATTTTGTAGACATAAAGGTTCAGATCTAATAAGAATGGCTAGATGGATCAGCACCAACATGGGTGAGGAAATCCTCTTTCCCTGCTCATATAGCTCAGGGTCATGACCCACACACCCTGTGGTTCTTTCATTGCCTGGGTTCCTCTATCTAGATTTCACAAGGGGATGCACCTATATGCATCCATATGCAGCCTGGAAGTTCTGCTTATTCCTTATTCTGACTAAAACAGTCAATAAAATTTTAGATTCGCTGATACACAACTGAACATTCTTCTTGTGATCAGCAATCACTCAGAGCCAAGAAATTTGACATAAGTCTGCTTTATTCAATGCTTGTGCTTTGAGCAGCACCATGTAAGCCAAACCTTTGTCTTGCACAATGACTGACTGCAAATCACTCACACTAGCACTTCTTAAATTTATGGTTCACTTACCCTTTTTTTCATTTTCTTCACATTTTCTAAAACCTCAATTCTCTGTAATAGAAATAGCCCCTTAAAAATGCAGAAAACAATAAAAAAGAAAATATCTAGTAAAATATAGTTGAATTTCTTAACTGCAACTTAAACATTAATGAGACACTGTAACAGTAAATACAATATTGTATCTTTTATAATATAGAGATATTGTGAATATGAGATCTTGATAGAACTTGCTTGAAAGAACTTGCTGAAAGAAAAATAAAGATGATGCTGTTATTGTTGTTTATCCTTTTCATTCTGATTTGATTTGATGAAGATTAGTGAGGTAATTTGGGCAGCTTTGGAAGAATTTTGTTGATGTTGCTTTCCAGTTCAGTGCTAGATAGCAGAGGTGACAGTGGACCAACTTTAGTAATATGGACACGTATTTTTGTAGCACTGCACTGTCTACTTTTGCAGCAGCAAGATTTGATAGGATTTATGAGATATTAGATGAAATCTTATGATTGACTTCCAATTTCATCACAAGTATCATTACAATATAGCTTCAGGTTTACAAAAATAATTTGTTCATCTGAAAATACTGCCTATATAATGCCAATTTTTGTGCTAATGTGGATTTCCAACTGTGTAAAGCAGAAATGTAGGTAAATTCAATTTAACATGCCTAGAGGCACAGACTTACATACTCTTTTCTGAAACTAATCAGTTATTCATTCATGAATCTAATTTTCCTCAGTCATCTCTACATTCTTTACACTTCAACCTTTACACCATCTTACCTTTCAAAAGTCGGTATTCAGTTATGAACAGTGAAAGGCATTTAATTGATATCTAAGATACCCCAAATAAGCTATTTGTAGTTCATTTCCCCACTCAAAGAGCACCTCTGTTTTCCAAAGAGAATAAGTATTACTTGACTGCTTTTTATGACAAATGCTGGCTCCCTTCCCCACCTCCCGATAATTTTTGAACATTTTGCCTAGTTTGATAGAGAAAGCCAAAGTTTAGATAAGAACACTTCAAATTTTGTGAAAACTAATTGCAGGAGACAGAGACACTGAAGGAAAGGCAGGAAAACCTCCATCACTGCACATTTCTGGCAGAAGCCAGCTGGCCAGTTAGCACATGCAGACTGGCTGGTTAGGTGGTGTGCCTAAAGCTTCAATCTGTCTCATGGCTAGCAATGATGTCACAAGTGTCCACTTCATGTCGAGATGGCTTAGGAAAGAAAAGATGCAGAACTACAGCAAAGTTTCTTCATCAGTTCTGTGTAGACAAATTTTTTTTCCTGCTAAACCTTGTAGTCAGAATAGAGCTTTTCCCCTGTGCTGAGGGGTTTCCATGAACTTGTGACTGGTCTAAGCATATTTCATTTCACTTGACCAATGTGTTAAGATTCTCTTTCCTTCTTTCCTTCTTTCCTCTTTGCCCTTTGCCACTTTATGTCCTGCTCAGTCATATTTGTCCCTATTCCTTCCCTCCTGTCTGGTGATCATGTCTCTAAGTCATTCCAGTGTTTCTCAGCTTGTAGCATGTGGACCACAGGTGGTTCACAGATGCCAGAAAGTGGTATATGAGATGCTGAGTTGTTTTCTAATCAGACACATTCACACACACTGATTCAAGTAAAGAAACAAACCAGAGAAGATTATAAACCTAGTTGCCAGTGTGCACTGTGTGTCATTTGTTGATTTTTGTTTTATCCACATAGTATTCCCATTGACAATCCCATTTAACCTGCAGTTACAGACACTACTTTTTTATCTCGTGTGCTAGCAGAGTTTTTCAGTGCACTAAATAAACATAGTCTGCACTCATGTTGTTAAAATCCAGACCATTCAGGGTGAGTTTCTAATATTCCATCTGTGTTCCATCTACAAAAAAATGTCATCTGTGGATGCTGGTCCTATGTTTTAAACTGCTAGGGCTCAGGTTTTAATATTTGGATTGAAATTCTTCAATGAGATCTGCTCCATCTGATCCTTTTTTATTTTGGAGCTTTACTTCAGCTGCATTATGGTCTTTGGAAGGCTAAGAGAAATCAGGTATGTCTGTGTAGTATTGTTCCTGCTATGCTACTAGGTAAGCAAAAGCCATGTGGCTATCTTAGTACTGGGTAAAAATTTCTGCCAAAAGGTAGTTATAACAGTCAAGACATAACCATCCCAACATGGTCATTTGGCTTTTGGGTTCATTCTCCTCTCTTGCAATGCTGCAGGCAGAATGAGCTCATGTCTTGTCGTAATGCAACCTCTTAGAGAAAATGTTCAAAGCAAGAAGCGGTAGATAACTGAGCAATACTTTCAAGAACACATGGTCTTCAGATTCTTATATAACCTTTCCTTGTATTCCCAATTAATCTTCTTTGCTGGCAATTCATTTTCTTCTTGTTATTTAGTAAACGTGCTTGTTTGAGTGTTTTTTCTCTTGTAGTTTCTAAGTGTTGAAGTGTTATATATCGATAATATTGATTAATGCACTTTGTGTAGCTTAAAAATAGAATGACCGAGTTTCATCTGTAATATGCTCAAAATTGTCTCTTGTCCATTTCCAGATGAATGTTTGGTGTGCATCTTAATCCTTTAATATGTTACTGAAGGTTTCTCTAGAAATAAATCATTTCTGTGAAGTTTATTCAGAGATATTGCATGTGAAATTAATACTTGCTCTAAAAAAACATGCTTGCATGATCCATGATAATGATCTTACAACTGGAAATCACTGCATTTAGAGAATATACAAAATAAGTCTGAAGTTCTTATTCTTTTTGAAGCAATCACATTTCTATTTGAAAAGGAATAAAATTAAATATTGTATATCTGTGTAGAATCATAGGATCATAGAATGATTTGAGTTGGAAGGGACCTCAAAGATCACCTAGTTCCAATTGCCTTGCCAGGGGCAGGGACACCCTCCACTAGACCACATTGCCCAACATCCCATCCAACCTGGCCTTGAACATTTCCAGGGAGGGGGCATCCACAACCTCGCTGGGCAACCTGTTCCAGTGTCTCACCACCCTCACAATAAATATTTTTTTTCCTTATATCTAGTCTAAATCTACCCTCTTTTAGTTTAAAACCATTACCCTTCATCCTATCACTACATGCCCTTGTAAATGATCCCTCTCCAGCTTTCCTGTAGGCCCCCTTCAGGTACTGGAAGGCTGCTCTAAGGTCTCCCCGGAGCCTTCTCTTCTCCAGGCTGAACAACCCCACCTCTCCCAGCTGGTCTTCGCAGGAGAGGGGCTCCAGCCCTCTGACCATCTTTGTGGCCCTCCTCTGGACTCGCTCCAACAGCTCCGTGTCCTTCTTATGTTGGGGCCCCCAGAGCTGGATGCAGTACTCCAGGTGGGGTCTCATGAGAGCAGAATAGAGGGAAAGAATCTATATATTGCTCTAAGACAAGAAGAGAACTAAAAACCTATGTTGTTTCAGAAAAATGGTCTGCAAAGACAATGGTTCAAGAAACCTGAGTCAGTGATGCTCAGGTGTCCTGAGTGAAGCTCTGCCTCATTGACAGACTCCAAAAAAAAAAAAGAACATGGTCCTTTTGAAACAAGTGCCACATAATCTGTATGTATTTTCAGTCAGTTTTATTGTTTTATGGACCTGAGCTTTGTTTTTTCTTTTGTGAAATTAATTTTCTTATTTTCATATTACTTATCTTCTTTCCTGTAAGTGCATGAAGACATAGAATTTTGTCAATTAAAAGCTTCTCATCATGCTTTTTTTGTGACCTGGTTAAAGGTACTGAGAAAACAAGGAATCTCTGCTTCTAAACTGATTTTATTATGTGCGTTTTTTCTATGCATGCTAATATATTGTCATGAGATAAGATTATTTATCTCTGTCCAGCTAATTATATCATTTACATTGCTCTTGCTCATAAGATATAATCTAAGTATGCAAAAACAAATGAGTGCAGTAAGTAAATTGACAGATTTAAGAGATTTATTTACTTTTTCTTTGAGTGAGTCTTTCATTTTTGTGCATATTGTAGTGTGCAACATTATGGAATGCAGTGTAAGAGAAACTCTTCACAGAGGGCTGAAATCTTGAATTTGTTAGGAGAAAATGGGTCATCCGACAGCCGGAGAGAGGTGAGGCGGCTGCTGCTCCATGTGCTATCTCTCAGCTTAGCAACAATTTTCTCTGTAAAACTGAACTAAAGGTCGTTCAGCTATGCTGCACTAAACTAATCCTTGGGTCTCAGGTGGCTGAAAAACTGGGATGTGGATTACAGGTTTTCACTGGGTACAAGACCAGGTGACCACAATCATACTTACAAAATGAGAAATTATGAAATTAAGAATTAATTCTTAATTAATAAATTCAACTTCTTAGTAGTCTAAAAAAATGCCAAGGAATGGCAAATAGTTGAGATCCAGCAGCACCATAAAGTCAGTGCGTGAAGCCAGATCCCCAGCAGCAAACCCAAAATCCTGACCAAAGCAGTGAACCTAACTCTCAGCATGTGGTGTGACAGTACTGCTCAAGTACATGATGCACGTGTTCAGCTAAGGACAGGGATACCTTTTTCATCTTCTAAAGAAAAAGACAGGTTCATGTAGCTGCTGCTCAAAGGACCAGGAAATTTGTATGGTATGGTTTTGTCCCAGAGAAGTACTCTATGTTGCCTCTTAGCCACATACCAAATAGCTCACAATATACTGAAGTTTTAGTCCAATAACTATAAACAATCACGAAAGAGGAAACACCCAGGGCCGCAGGTTTTTTTCATGTAATGGTTACAAAGTTTGAAGTCTAGAACAGCTCCTCAAAATATTTTACCAGTTTCAACAAACGTAATTTTACTGATTGAGAATGCTACCACAAACTGAAAAATAAAAAGTTTAATGTAGAATGTGTGGACAATTGAAGCGTGTGGTAGACATTGGTAGTTAAATTAGTATATTGTACCTGAATTTAGGATAAGAAGATTAGTTGTATCAGCTGTAGGTGTGACAAAAGAACACATTTTTTTGGGGGGTGCTGTATTTGCTCCATGACCTTTAATGATGTACCTTCACTCAGGGGTGGATAGTGAGGCCAATACTGTTTAATATTTTTATTAATCACCTAAAAGATGAGATGAAGCACAGCCTCAGCAAGTTCATGAATGGAGCCAAATTACAGAGTGGTGGAAAAGCTGAAGAGCAGGGCTGCTCTTTCAGAGGATCCTCAACAGGCTGCACAAAGGGGGTGACAGGAATGACTTAAAGTTCAGTAAAAGCAAATACACCTTCTGCATCGGAGGTGAAATAGTCTGAATAAACAGGGCAGGCTGGAGCCTGACGGGGTAGCAAGCAGTATTACAGAAAAAGACACGGTGGGCAAGAAGTGGAAGGGGAGCAGCTAGGACACTTGGCAGCAAAGAAGGTGGCTGCCTGAAGCCTGGGCTCTTTGGCAAGCACCCTGCCAGCAGGACCAGGGAGGTGAACCTTCCCCTCTCTTTGGCCATAGTGACATCTCCTTTGGAGGACTGTGACCAGAGTTGGGCTCCCCAGTACCAGACCGGAGCGAGTCCAGCAGAAGGTCACTGGGCTGGAGCACCTCTCATACAAGGCTGAGAGCTCCTAACTTTATCACCACTTTGTATTCATGTATGTTCATGTATAAGAGTATATAAATCTATAATTCTTCTATTCTTCATTGTCTAAACAAAATTCTGTTATCTAAGCTTAATGCAGGAAAGTTAGAAGAAGCTTTGGTTATAGCAGTAACTCCCACAAAATTTGTGGGAATACTATCATAAAAAATGCAGGGCCTTTCTTGCTGCTGTTCCAAGCATACTCCTGCAGGCAGTTATAGGCGCTTCATGGCATAAAGAATCTTGCACATATTTTACCTAAATGAATGCTGGCTCTAGTTCATACATGGTAATATTTGTAACAGGACTATATGGAACAAAACACTCTCTCCTGTCCCAATATGTATTTTTTTTTATTCTCACTTTTTACTGGCAATAAACCTCTGTCATGAATGTTAGTAAAATATGCAATTAGTCACTTTTCAACTTATAGCAAAATCTTTGAATTTTTAAAAGTAAATGTGATTATTTTTTGTTTGTTTTAGAATATCTGCATATAATGTTATTTTTCTTGTCATCCATTATTTTTATTACTGTTAACTGTAGGCAGGTTCTGACCAGTTTGATCTCCTAGTCCTGCACAAGGTCCTATCCTACACAATGGTAAAGCATATTATTTTTAAAGGCAGTGCCAAATTCTGTCTAGATCCAATAATCAGAGATAATGATTTCTGTGAATTTCACAGAAGAGTGACAAAATGTTATGTTGCATTAATACATGATAATGCTATTGCTGTCTTGGGACAGTGATGAAATCAAGCATGGTTGTTATTCTAAACACAGTCATTCTGTAACTAAAGAAGTTTTTTCATTGATTAGATAAGATGAAAATTTTTGCTTTCTTAAACTTTAACCTCGGTATCATGGCTAGTAGTATACAGCTGCCTTGATTTGACAATTGAATTTTAAACTCATCTGTAATTCACTAGGGATTGAAAAACCTGTTTCAGGAAACCTCAGACCTCTCAAAATTCATTGCTATGACATTTCCCAATTGGAGTGAACTTTAAGACATTTGTAACACGTTGTAAATAGTGAAAGGAAATCTGATCTCCTGCACTCCAGGGTGAGTCTTAAAATTAATGAAGCTGAAAATTTTGTGAGCAAGAACATAATTTGTCCGAGTGTCCCAATGAATATGAACTGTAAACTTTTTTTCTTCTGAAGATTTATGAACTGAGATATGAATAAAATATGTGCAAAGAAAGAAATGGAATACACTTGCATTTCTTAAACATAAAACTGAGTTCTTCTTTTCTGAATCCTGAATATTAAATTCATTATGTTAGCCAAATGAAGACAGAATATGTATTCAATCAATGTCAAAATATAACAGACACTATAAACTCTCTTTATCTGAATAAGAAAATTTCATCTGCTTATCACCACAAAAAGAAAATAAAACATAGAATTTAGCAGTTGAAGTCAAATTCTACTTCCATTGGAAATGAACTTCAGCACACATTAAAAGATTATTTCTTTTTCTGTAGAAGACATTTTTTGTATATACCAGAGAACATCTTTCTCTGACCTTTTTCACAGATTAAATGCAGTGAAATAAATTGTGTTATACAGGGTATTGACTGCAAGTTGAAATTCTTGCATCAATGAATTTTCCATTTAGTAGTATACTCTACTTTCTTACTGAAGTTGTAACTAGTGCATTTTTGTTATATTTCTTACTTGAAGCGCTGCAAATTTTTTTAAGAATAATAACAAATTAAATATTTATGTGATGGAGGATATCCTAGTAAAATTTTAGAGATTTTGTGGATGGTAAGGACTTTCTTCTAAGGATCTTTTAATTCAGTGTCATTTTGCAAGAAAATTAATTTCAGGTATATCAGTTAGAGGTTATTCTTGAATGAGAAATGTAGAAATGATTGCCTATACATTTCATATAGCTAGTACCTCATTAACTAACGTATTTCCATTAAATTAAACCAAATTGCAGGAGCTGGCCTGTTCAGTGTGGTATTACCTATGCAGTTATTTAATATAGAATTGAGCTTGAGTGTAGGAATCTTTTATGAGCTTCTTTCCCTCTGCTGAGTGTGCATCACTCCAGTATCTCTTTTGGTTTCCATATATTCTTACCATCAGATAACAGCATACAAGAAAAAAGAATGCTTCAGAAATGTATGCTCTTTCACCATCTACACATACATATAGAAGAACCTTTTTTTTTTTTTTTTTTTTTTTCTAACTCAACAATACAACTAATCTTAAGATAAGTTTGTTGTTCTGTTGCTAGGTAACAAAAATAGACATTAGCTATTTTGGAAATGGACATATTCATCTAATATCTGACAAACAGCAGAGAATGAATTTCTAGTGTGGAGGCTTGATCCTATGTAGAACTGACATTTCAGGTGATAATGACCTCCATAAACTCATCTTTTTCTGTTAAGACATAAATATATAGCCAGAGAATAAAAATAGTGTGGTAATTAATACTGTAAAGAACTATATAAAATTAAAAATAATCCTTAATAATTTGAAAACCAAAAGTAATGCATGTAATGAATTCATTAAATCTAAAATGCATATCCAGAAGTCTTACTTTGTTTGTCTCAAAAAAATCATTCAAGGTACGAATGTGTGAGTGACCTGGTGTAATAAAAGCACAGCTGATATTGCCACAACTCTGTGAAAGAAGTGACAGCTTGGATCAGAGTATGATTTGCTGTTGCCTTAAAAATTGCTGCTGACACATTTCTAAATCTTACCACATAAAGGAAGAGGAGAACAGTTAATTGAATGAATCAGGAGAGATCTCAGATTCTACAGCCTCACTATCCTATGTAGGAGCTGCATTAGTGAAGACTTTGGTAGGGGTGAGGAAGGAAGAAGGAATCTTCATTCTGTCATTTGAGAGAGAAAAATGTCACCATTATTTGACTTCAGAATTTTTGAAACTGTTTTTCAGAGTGTCATGTTTACAGAACCATCTTTGCAATAAAACATTGTAGGAACGTACTGTTTTTGAATTAAAGCAACTATATCTTTCATGGGTCCCAACATTAACTTCCAATAGCAATGGCCTTACTCAGGAGAGCTGGAGTTTCCACTCTAGTCTTAATTAGTCCAATAATCAATTATCTCATTTGGTAGTTGAGTGAACTTTGTGTGTGTGTGTCCTACCCAGGACTGAGTTTAGTTTTGTATAAAGTGGACAAAATATTCTTGTTTCATGTGAATGTTTCAAGGACTAAATGTCTGAATAGTGTTCTGAAAGATTGTCATGGTTTAAGCCCAGCAGACAACTAAGCCGCACACAGCCTCTCACTCACTCCTCCCATGGTGGGATGGGGGAGAGAATCAGAAGGGTAAAAGTGAGAAAACTCGTGGATTGAGATAAAGACACTTTAATAGGTAAAGCAAAAGCCATGTGTGCAAGCAAAGCAAAACAAGGAATTAATTCACCACTTCCCATCGGCAGGCAGGTGTTCAGCCATCTCCAGGGAAGCAGGGCTCCTTCACTGTCCTGGTTTTCAGCTAGGAGAAAGTTAATTTTCACAAGAAGCTGGGAGGGGACACAGCCAGGACAGTTGACCCAAACTAGCCAAAGGGTAATTCCATATCGTATGACATCATGCTCAGCACATAAAAGGGGCTGGCCAGCCCTCATGTGTTATGGAATATCCCTTCAGTCAGCTGGGGTCAGCTGTCCTGGCTGTGTCCCCTCCCAACTCCTTGTGCACCCCCAGCTACTCCCTGGTGGGGTGGGGTGAGAAGCAGAAAAGGCCTTGACGCTGTGTAAGCACTGCTTAGCAGTAAGGAAAACATCCCGGTATTAGCAGCACTGTTTTGAGCACAAACCCACAGCACAGGCCCATACTAGCTACTATGGAGAAAATTAACCCCATCTCAGCCAAAACCAACAAAAAGATAAAAGAAGAAAGTTCTACTTAGTAAATACTGGTATTACTACTTGGCAACATTATGTACAAATGAACATCAAAGTGGGAGGCAGGAGTCTGTCTCCAAAATTCAAGTTAAATTAGTTTTGATTTCTTGCTTTTTCTGAATGTCCAGAATGATGGTAATTTTTGCAGGGCATACCAAGCCCAGATTTTCAAACTTTGACTTCAATTGTGTGGTATTTGTGAATTTTAATTACTTTTACCTAATACTTGTTAGGAAATGGTTTATGAGGTGATTATCTCTCTTTATGAAAAAAAATTAAAATATGGTGATGTCCTGGTTCTGGCTAGGAAAGAGATTTTAATGATCAACTCAGTGGAAAAAAATTAATAAACTAGGTTTTAAATGAGTACTTGCAAAATGGTAAGACACCAGAGAGGTTATTTGTTTTGAGCTTATCTGGCTTGTTGCTAGAGCTTCTGTGAGGAGAACCCACCAAAGCAGATGCTACAGGAGTGCTCAATGGTAAATGAGTTCTGGTGAAAACCTCGTGCAGTTAATGCAGAGGTGATGCAGTGGGACTTTATTCTAAATGGATCAGCCAAAGACGTTGGAGGGAGCATGGATTCTTCATGAACAAGTAGAAACCACCCTTTTAGTTCTTGTTTTCATCAACATTTCTTTGTCTTTTGTGACTTTGAAGGTCATCTGTGACCTCTGAGTTCTTACCAGAGTCCTCCAGAGACCACAGAGTGAAGAAATATTATTGCCTTCCTGCATTTTCATAATATTAAGACAGCAGACTTCCATTTCAGTGTGATTGCTATCTTGACTAGCAGACCATGTTGCTATTTTATTATTACCAGAAAACCTCACTCATTCAGACTAATGACTGAGAAACCCGTTGCGAATTACTGAAATATGCAAGCTGGTCAAGCAAACAAGCTAACCCTCCCTTTCCCAAATACAAAGTGCGCTTGATTCATTGATCTGTAACAAATGACTTTAAACTGATTTTCCTAACTTCAGAAAATGGAATGGGATTGCAGCAGACTGACAATGATTAAAATAAAAAAAAATCTCAGGAGGAGAAGAAATATTGTAAACAGGATGAGTACATGTGCATAAGACTGTGTGTGAATATTTGCTATGAACAGTGCAGCAGGCTCACACACATCATTAAAAATTACAGCAGAGGCTTGTAGCTGTAGAATTTGCATTGCTCCGCTGTTATAATTTATTTCTTGTGTTGTGATAGTGCCCAGGAGTCCAGTGATAGGCTCCAAATGAGCTTCGTTCTCTATTACAAAGAACAAAAAAGAGACTCTCTGTCCTCATTTATTTCATTATGAATCGATTAACAGGTTTCTACATATTTATAAAAGTTTTATTGTAAAAGTAATTTTAATTATTTCTGATTATTACAATATGCTGGACTTAGGGATGAAACATTTTGTTAGAATTAATGACAATTAACTGTCACTGCATTGCAAAACCTCATGGGAACTGGAAACCAGCAGACATTTTTCAATACTAATTAGAAATGAATCTTCCTCTCCAATCTCAGAATAACCCACTGATTTTTTTGTCACTAGCTCATTTAAAACAGAATCAAAAAGAGAGGTTTGTCAGTGCTCTCATTATTGCAAGACTGTTCATCCTCTACTCCAGCACTTGAAAAAGAAAAACAATAAAACCAGGCAAAGCTGCAGAGAATGCAGCAAACTCCAACATTTTCATTTAACTTACCTGTCTTTCCTCTGAGTTAAACCAAGTGACTCCTTCCCTGCTACAAGGATAGTGTAATGTCTCCAACTATCTTGAGTCCCTCCCGTCACTCATTTATTTTTGCATGTGAACAGGATGTTACTCATAAACCTCCCTCAAAACAACCTCTTTATCAAAAGCTGTGGCATTTTGATTTGGGTTGCTTTGGGCTTGGTTTTTTTCCTAACCTTATTCCATGCCACACAAAGGTTTCCTGGGTCAAGAAAATCATCTTCACTTTAGACTCAGGTAGTTCACAGTTCTGCAGCTGCTGTTTCCTGAGGCTCTGGGTTAACCTGTGGGAACCAGAAGCTGTTACCAGTGGTGTTGCCTGCCTGTCAACTTAAGAAACACAGAGTTCCTTCACTCTGTAAGAAAATGGTCCTTTTGAAACAAAGTCTCGAGTGCTAAAATATCTGATCCTGTTGAATGAATCTCATCTAATTATTGTACCACATTTTCCTACTAATAGTTTTATCTTCAGAATTTACAGCAGCATCTCTAAAACCCCTGAAATGCTTTCTACCCACTAAAAATAAAAATAACTCTTTATTTAGATATACGGTGCATACAATATTTTGTTTGTCTAAAACAAAACTTGCCAAGACTGTCAATATTATCTTGTAATATTGTCAGAATTATCTCTTGCTGTTATATGTCCATTATCCATAAAGTCCTGGTTCCTACAGACACATACATACATATATGTAAATACACAGATATCTGTACATACATATGCATATGCACATAATTAGGTGTGATTCTAGTTGTGCATTAAACGTTGAAAAAATGTATTTTGAAAATATTCTAAATTTACTCAAAAGAAAAATAGAAAAGACCATATACCCATACTATATTGTTTTATTGAATATGGATGGAAAATCAAAGCCAAATATGATTCTAAAGTTGCCCTTAATACTTTTATTCTCTTTCCTTTTTTCTTCTTTTTTGTTTTTTTTTTTTGTTTTTTTTTAATAATTTTCTTTTGTTGGGGCTGGGAACTACTTTGGTTTAATAAAATCACAAGAAATACAGGCATTTTCACTGCCATATACACTTTCTAATGAACAAAATAGTAGAAAATCCAGTCATAAATGTTTCCTTTTAAAAAAATAAAGTTTAGTAGAATCAAAGAACGATACAGATTGCTTGCCGAAAGGAAGTGTCAACTAGAGGAAGCTGCTCACAGCCATCACCAGCTGAGTTTTGAATACCTGCAAGAACAGAGACTCCACAATATCTCCTGGCAACCTCTCTCTGCATGTGATCACTCTCATGATTTTTTTTTTTCCTTGCATCTAGTTAGCATTCCCCAAATTCCAGATTGTCCTTCCATTGTGTCCCTCTTGGAAATGTCTGGCTTTGTTGTCCGATCAGGTAGCAATACAGCCTCCCCTGGGGCTTCCCTTCTCTAGGCTGAGCAGCTGCAGCTCTCAGCCTTGTACGAGAGGTGCTCCAGCCCAGTGACCTTCTGCTGGACTCGCTCCGGTCTGGTACTGGGGAGCCCAACTCTGGTCACAGTCCTCCAAAGGAGATGTCACTATGGCCAAAGAGAGGGGAAGGTTCACCTCCCTGGTCCTGCTGGCAGGGTGCTTGCCAAAGAGCCCAGGCTTCAGGCAGCCACCTTCTTTGCTGCCAAGTGTCCTAGCTGCTCCCCTTCCACTTCTTGCCCACCGTGTCTTTTTCTGTAATACTGCTTGCTACCCCGTCAGGCTCCAGCCTGCCCTGTTTATTCAGACTATTTCACCTCCGATGCAGAAGGTGTATTTGCTTTTACTGAACTTTAAGTCATTCCTGTCACCCCCTTTGTGCAGCCTGTTGAGGATCCTCTGAAAGAGCAGCCCTGCTCTTCAGCTTTTCCACCACTCTGGCTCACCTTCTACTTACTGTCCAGCACATCTTTTTCTGCAAGGGTGCCATCTGACAGCTTTCTAGATAGGTAGCTGGACAGATAATTATGCTTATACATGCATATGTATGTGTGGGTTTGTGTACATATTTACAGAGGGGTAGAGCTGAAAACATTCTTCCTTCCTGGGAAACTGTGTTTCATGAAATTTGGATCCCCTGTTCTCCAAGCAGAAGTTTCTCAGATTCCAAATGGACTGAACAACATGAATCTTTTTTTCCAGCTAAAAATTCAGCTGCTTTATGTTTCTGCCTTTTCCCAGCTTGTCCAAAGCACAATAATCTAATTTAAATAGCAATTTTTTTTCTTCTTCTTGTCTATGTGAATCAAGAAATTAACTTATTGCAAAGACACACTTAAAAGACACTAATCATACAAAATTTCCAGACTGAAAATGCATGCATTATCCTTGAACAAAGATTTCAGCTCCTGGATGTTCATCAAAAATTAAATGAACATTTTTTTCTCTACAAATTCTTCCTCTAGTGTATGCATGTGTACACACATACCAACAAACACACATACAAAAAAAATCTTATAAGCAAGAATCAGTTATTTATATAGCAGCTCTTATACTTCACTAAATATGCATATATGCATATATTCAATAAATGCATATATATATATTACATGGGAAGTTTATTTTTGTTCAACATAAAATCTCTTGCAATGTTTAAGAAAAAACTAGTTCATCACAAGGAGTCAGTGAAATTTTATGCACTTTTCTAAATATATTAGAAATCCAGAGATATAGGTTATATATGTTTTGATATTTGTTTCATCCTTGGTTGCTAACCTTTGTATTCAATTTCCTTTGTTGGTTGAAAAGTGTCTTATTAATCCATTATGTCAGAAGCATAATTCCTTCCTGGTTCCTGAACAAATTATTCACAAAGAGAATAAATTAAAATGCTTCTGGGGGAAAGAACTGCTTTATAAGCAACCCAGATACCTAATATATTAGACCTAATTAATAAGGCTATCTAAAGCACTGAAAACTTTAAGTTATGTTATTAGATATGCTTTTGTTTCTTTAGAGGTGCTCAATGTAGCAGAAGTGCTGGTGTCCTTTAACCGCAATGACTGTGTTCACCGTGCAAAAACATCCAAGAGAGGAAATAATCTCTTCTGTAGTCTAATACCTTCTCCGCACTTCACACATAAATTAAGGAAAAAAAATCAAAGTAGAGGGGCTGGGGAGGTAATCATCTCATACAGGTCTAATTTCCAGTGATGTCTTTCACTACAAATGTAGCAAGAACGATTACCGTGTTCCTTTTCACTTCGTGTCTCTCTCTCTCAGCTACTAAGAATGTGTCTGTTTGGTCCCAGCTTCTGTTAGAGGAGATTCTAAGGCTGTAAGGTGTCAAAGAGGGATGGATAAAGTGGCACGGTGATTTATGGTTAGTGCTTCTGTTATGGGTAAAAAAATATATACATATTTCTGATCAAGAAAGTAAGATTATTTTAACATGACACATTTCCCTGACACCATCAGGAATTTATTGATTTTGCTTTAAAGATTTTAAGTTCTGCTTTCCAGAGCATTCTAAGACATCTGGACATATCTATCACTTCAAATGGGATTGTTTTTATCTTTCTGACTTGCCATTTCCAGATTACAGACTTGGTCTCCCAAATCTTAAGATAAAAACATTATACCCAGTGGTACTTCTTATAATTTTTCACTAATACATAGCTCTGCATTGTGGGAAAACCTATGGGAAATTCTGAAGTTCTGAACTAAATAATATAGAAATCTTATCTCATAATGCAACTCTAAGAAATATTGCAATCTAATTTCATCTTGATAAGATTGAAATTAATGATTTTTAACTTTTCTGTTTGGAATATAAATCAATAAACATAATTCAATGTAATATAATAAAAATGTTTTGACTTCACTGGAATATTTTGATCATACTTTAAAATTGTATTTTGTTATAAAAAAGTGCAGTGTTTCAACTGATGGAAATAAACTATTCAGTCATGTCCCATACAACTGGGAAGAAATCAATGTAATCTTAGGAAGAAAGAATTATTTTAGTTTATCAACATTTCATGAACAAAATCAAAAAAACAATGATCTGTCAGAATATTTTAAAAAATCTTTTGTAAAATGCAGTTATTGGAAACACGTCACGTTTCTTGTTCTGCCATGCTCTCAAAAACGTTACCGTACAAAGCTGCCAACTAGCTCGTGATACCCAAGTTTCTGGATTTTACTTGACAAATGACAAAGAAGGGAATTGCTTGCCTTTATGATACCTACAAATCTAAGAATTTAGTTGTATTTTAATTCTTTATGAAAAATATATTACTTTCTTCCAAGTGAAAAGTAGTAAACCTTGACTTTGGGCAGCGTGTGTAAAACCGTAGAAGACAAACTGTGATCTACCTTTGTGCATAATGTCCAAAATATTTCAGCAACAATTCTGGCTTTTGTGTGGTTACAATGAACAATTTCTGGTCATTTTGGGAAGAATTGAGAACAATCATGGCGTACATAATGGAATAGTCTACAGTGCTACAGTTTTTATCCCATCATCTTTCATAGAACATATGATATTTTATGGTGCATCTGTGGGAAAAATTCCAAGTCCTCTGAATCTTTCAAAAATTATCAGTTTTCTGTATGGTCTAACACATTTTGGTTGAGCCAATACCTTCTCTAGTGCATATTTATTTCATATGTGCCACAATTCATTAAAAAATGCATTTGAGTTTTGCTTAATGTTTTATTAGTTCAACCAAAACTAGACTTTCCCTCTTCAATGGTGAAACTGATAGACAAAGCCAAGCTGACTTTGGGACAAGGGCCAGCTTTTAATCCTGTGTCCCAATGAACAAATAATAATAATAATAAAAAACAAAATCTAAAGGAAATTTTATTATGAATACTTCTGGTTGGTCAGTTGGTTGGTTGGTTGATTTTTGCTTTTAAATTTCAAACTCTAGGTAAAAATAGAATGAAAACAAAATGAAGGGCTGTGAGCCTGTTTTACCCAAGATAATTGTTAGAGATCCTGAGAGAGTGGTCATAAGAAGGAGACTTATTTGCTGCACTTATAATATGCCAAAGATGGCCAGGCAAGGAAACAGGAAAGGATTGATGTCCCACATTGCTGATTGCTTAACATCACTGCCTGAATGAAGGTGATAACATGCAGTGGCTGGGCAGTGCATAGCAATGACATCATGTACATGCTTAACCTCAAGTCACAGCAAGGATGCTTTGCAAGCCAGGACTGCAGAGTAGCTGAGGTGCACTGATGGAGTCTGCCATTCTCCATGCTCCCCAGCTGCAGAGCTCTGCAAAGAGAAGTCCTAACCATTCGTGTGCCTACAAAACAACGCTTTATATCCCCCAAATACAAACAATAAGAGGCTATGTAGTCCTTCTCTTTAAAAATATTAGGGTATTAACTCCAGGAATGAAGTAAAGGGCAAGCTGGCACAATGGTGAATGAATAAAACAGACCAAGAATTTAAGTAGAAAATTGCAAGAAATGTTTGTTTTCTTAAGTACCAAGGAAAAGACATTCAGAAACAGCTTCTCAATATTCGTTTGGGCAAAAAGCTGAACAAACCAATCTTCAAAGGAAAGCTTGAAAAATTTATAACAGCAGTTGCACTTTGTAGTTTTCTTCGATAATAGAGACTGGACTTGATGCAATGAAAGGTTTCTTCAAGTCTTACATCATTTGAAAGCAATTAATTTCAATTATTTTTCTATTAAATTGTATATTCAATTAATATTGGAATATATGATTCTTCCGAAGCACATTTTAACTGGAAACCTCTGAAAGATTCCTCAGAATATATGATTTTGAATTATGTACATTGGCTTTCCATTGCTAAAAGAGCAGGAAGGTCACAGTCAGAGATGTTTGCTCCTCCATGTCTGTGTTTTTCTATGGATTATTTAATTTTATTTTTTCTTTGAACTGAAGATCAGATAAACATTTGTCCCACTGATGCTGGAAGAAAGTGTGTAAACTTATGATAGACGTTCTGACTTCTGATTTCAAACTAAGGAAAAATAGGTTTTGGCTGTAAAAAAGTGAAAACTAAGGTTTTCCATAACATGAAATATATTTACTTTTCTAAAGTTTCTTCTGTTAAAGATGTAGGAGTCTTTCATTTTACACTTTATTGTTAAATTATACCTTTTAAAGGTAACAATAGTGGATAGGAAATTTTATTCAAATTTTCCTGAGTGGCAGTGTAGCAATGTAACACAACTGATATTTTGTGACCTATTTATCTTCATAATCATTAAAATACTAATAAATAATACTATGAATATTTCAGTTTGCACATAAATTTTTCAAGTGTATTAATGCATTATTAAAAAAAGTACATAGTCAATTATTTCTACCCCATATCCAAATGCATCTCATGATCACTTCAGACATAAGAAGCCACAGTTCACGTTTTCTTGACGATGTCTTTGATAATTGCTGATAGCATTCTCATAATGTCTGAGGACGGTTCCTTGGGGACTCAGTCCACAGAATCTGTTTGTCTAGTCTGACTTTGCTGGTCCTAACAAGAATGAATTCCCTTAGCATTGGGGAATGTATAAATACTGAGGCCTGTCTAATCTGATCCTGTATGCAAACATGAGCTAAGATAATTTTTGCACAGAACAATTATGTGTCTTAAAAGGAAATCATAATCTATTATATAGGTCTTTTGGTGAAGTCTCATGAGTAAAATCTCAGTTCTTTTCATCAGAGCAATCTAAACACGGAAAAATTTGGGCTTGTTACTCAGCTGTGTCTGATAAAACCTGCAGTTGAATTTTTTTAGGAGTATAATTTTCAGCAGTAAAGGGTTCAGCACCAACGTTTAAAATATTTGTGTTTGGTTGCTAAGTGCATGAGTCATATTTACAAAGGTATAAACCTTTGTCTGTCAGGAGGAGGAGATGGTTGTTAGCAAAAATGTAATCACAGACACTTTATGAATATCACAGATCTCTATATACTGCAGATTCTGATTTGAGTAAAGGGCTAAAATACTAAAAAAAAAAAAAAAAAAAAAAAAAAAAGCTATTAGAAGTGTCCCTTAAGTTGAAAGACTTGAAGAGTTTAGACCTGAAAGCTATGTATAGATCAATCAACATTTATTTTTTGTCTCTGGGGCTTGTTTGTATAGCCAGGGGACAAGAATGTCTGCTGGTTCTGAAATACTTAAATACACTCAGTATATTTAACAATGAGATGTAGTGTCAGTTTCTGAGAGACAGAAGCAAGAATAGTAAACATCACTACACGACAGAAAGATATTTTCATTTTAGAAATTATCATGGTACCTTCTTAGAACTGGAGTTAGCAGAATACAATCAATTGTGAAAATTCAGTACTACTGTTGATGGCCAGCAGGATACAGAGACGGAGGAGGCAAGTTTAAATATATAGGAAACAAAGATATTTTCTGTTTAAAATTGGCTGTTTCTTGTGGTGTTTATCATTTTTAAAGCAGAAATATTTTAAAATATTTGTTATATATAAAGTGCTCCTCATTCTTTGTTCTCTACTTTGGATGGATTAACTTGACCTTCTGATTTGATATGATTTGCTCTATCCCCTCTTCTCATTCCAGAGAGAGTTTCTGCAAATTGAAAATCACATTAGGAAGTAAGAGGTGTCAATTTGCTGCAGTGATTCTCAAAACATCTTTAATATAAAACCAAAATATTAATGTGCACAGAGTTTTAAAATCATCTATAAAATCATCTACTCTACAGCCAGAGTAGAATAACAATGAAAGAAAAGCTGGGAACAGTCTACACTGGACCATGCGCCAATACTGAAAATTAATTCAACTGAAATGTATAATATATAACCTAGTCCAGAAAGTACTTCAAAATATCTGAGGATATTATGATGATTCTGAGATTACTTTGTTTGTAGTTCAGAGAACAAGGTAGAATTTAATCCATACAATTTTACACATAGCATGATAACACCACCCACTTTCCATTTACCGTGTCACTTCTAATATCTTTTGATTTGACGTGAAAGTGCACATATAAATACCTTTCATTCCCATACTAGTCTGCACTTCTTCTTTCATGGGACTGTCTGCAGTTACTGTTATGCCCAAAAGGCAAGAGGTGCAGAGCCTGGCGTGCAGACTCCAGCTGGGATGCCCACCTTAGCGAGGGAGGGAGCAGGCAGGTTACACAGAGGCAGCGCACGGCACCGGCAGAGCAGCGCGATGCGACTGTAACCTGTCTGATCTGTCAATTTAGATCAGTAATGCTAGATACCAGAAGGGCAAGACTATCAGAAAATCTCAAGCAAATTACTAAGATGTCTTCCAGCTGCAAATATATCTTCCTATCTAGTACGAACAGCCGATAGTCTGGTGGCCTAGCAGTTGAGAGAGAAAACAGATGGCATATTCCTGATAGACATCACTATCTATAGACAGTCACTTGAACTCATTCAGAAATTAGAGTCTTTCCCTGTTTTGCCAAAGACATATGTCTCTTCGGCAAGGAGGCCAAATGTGGAATTATCCTTTTTAAAAGACGTGTAGGTGTGGGGCTTAGGGACATGGTTTAGTGGTGGACTTGGCAGTGTTAGGTTTATGGTTGGACTTGATGATCCTACAGGTCTTTTCCAACCTAAGTGATTCTATGATTCTATAATTCCAACTGACAGACTTGAGTAATATTAACCGAACAAAATTTTTCCTAATATCTGAAGATGAAGGGATTG
This sequence comes from Balearica regulorum gibbericeps, assembly GCF_011004875.1. NCBI lineage: Eukaryota > Metazoa > Chordata > Aves > Gruiformes > Gruidae > Balearica > Balearica regulorum. Next base: position 47,439,971 of record NC_046184.1, on the reverse strand, counting down.
CCTTTCAACTTAGGCACTTTAGAATCTGTGCAACGTTGACAGTCAAAGGAGTTTTAGCTCTTATTCCTTTAAGCCCTTCTGAATATTTTACTATTCATGTATTGTTCAAGTTTTATTTCAGTTTTGTATGGTGAATACTTTAAAAAAAAAAAATCAGGCCATTAAGAAATATTTGCAAAGCAGTATTTTGTAACTAACAATGCTTTTTTTCTCTTAGAAGTAACCTTCTTTTTAAAACTCTTCACTTGAAGATTGAATTATAATCATTAAATGTGTTTTGTTTTACCTTACTTAAACAGGGAATTCATTAAATGCAGACATTTTCTAAAGTAATTCTATTTACTTACCATCTTGAATGAGGTGTTTAATTTCATCCAGATCTCAGAATAGCTAAGGGAACATACATTTATTTAACCTTGTCACTACGTTGGGGATGCATACTATTTATAAATGTATCACAGTTTGAAAGTCTTAATAGCTCTGGCGCTCACTACTTTCCAACAGATATAGTAGCTATTTACTTACCAAACAGAGGTGCAGTAAAGATTAATTAGTTAATGTGGATACAGCACTTTGAAAAACTTTGACCTTTATATGAATATTACTCAGTTGGGATTGATGCCAAGATACTGAGTGCTATTGTTTTACTACTGGTTACATACTCTTTGATCCTATATTTACATACACAAAAACTTCATAAAACATATCCTTCCCTTTAAACTCTCTTGGTTTGTATCCTTCTTCCTTTTTTTTCTGCCTTTTTTTCATTTGAGTGTATTGGGGAAATACTTACTATCCTAGCTTCGGGAAACTTTTGTAATAGAGACAGCTTATCTAACCTCAGTCTATCACTGGTAGTTAATTCAGAGAGAAAACCAAATTAGTCCATAAAGTGTGGTAGTTGTTATAAAAGAATATTTATCTTGTGGTCACTTTGTGATTTGTGTTTTTTTCTCTGCGCTGTTTAAAGCTATTCAGTGTCTTGTACTGTTCACCCATGTCTTTAATGTAATTGTTTATGCTTTCATTTGTTTGCCTTATTTTAAAGGAAGCAGGCCTCACTACCTATTCCACTTTAAATGACATTATTTTACACCTTTTTTTCATCTCTCTCTGTTAAATTGATCTAAGTTAGTTCTTCACATTTTGAAAAATGTCCAAAAATAGGTGTGAGGAGAGTTGCCAATGTGAGTGGAAAGGGGCCTAATATTCACAGACTAAGAGAAAAATCCTGCTTCAGTGAAGTCACTAGCAAAATTCCCGGTGATTTCAATACAGCTATTATTTGATACCATCTCTGAATTTAGCATATTAATTTCTAAGGAAGCTGATTCTCTTATTACTTCAAAAGTCATCCTACATTTCAAATCATTCTGATTCTTCATTTTCAGCTTGGAATTTATGTTAAAATAAAGACACTGAAATAAGGACACTTTCACATTTCAAATTTTGTTAGGAGAGTATCACAATACCCATAATGCACAACACTGCTAGGTATTCCTTCCTAAATACTGTTATAAATCATTTGACCTAATAGAGTCCTTCTACCTTGTTACCTCTTTATAAATATATGTAATTGAGATATTTTGCAGAAGAAGAAAGAGGAATGGGAATGTTAAATAGCTTACCTAATTTCATCTCGGATGAAATTCATGTGATGAGCTGAAAGTACCAGTTTAAATATGTTGAGTTTCAAATGCCACTTACATATGCATCTGAAAAAGAATCAAACCTAAACATTTTGTTCATTGCAGCTTTATAAACTTCTGCAGTATTTACGTAACTGGATTCATGTTTGGGTGAATCTGTTCTTATATTGACACAGTATCAGACACACAGGTTGGTCAGGTGCTTTTTCATCTGTATTTTTCTGCAAAGCCACCCCCAATTTTTTAATACATCTCATAAATATTAATAGAATAATGACCTAAAAGGCATTACTGGTGGAAAATCATAAAGTTAAATTACTTTGATTATCCTTCTTCGGAACATTTTAGGAAGAGAGCATTGCTGTGTTGGCTTCCTCCTCCCCCTTTAAAAATATAATTAATGTTTAAATTGCCTTTACATTAAAGCAGCATAATTTTAATTATGAGCTAAATGCCTGTATTAGGAAGAATTAATACAAAAAATGGTTAAATTTGAACAATGGTGCTAACATAAAAGATGAACCATGCCAAAAACATCACACAATACATAGCACTGAGATTTTAATATTTCATGTAACCATAAATATCCTCTTAGTGAAAAGTCACAGTGAAAAGTCAGATATCCTAACTGTGATATGAACTTTAATTATCATTAATCTTCAATTCCTACAATGAAAAAATGCTAAACTGAAACTTGTTCCAATGACAGGCTGTAGGAAGGTTTGTGAATTCACCCTTATTATCTACAGCAGACTCAGTTCAGCATTGTGCTTAGTGAGCATGAATTTAAATTTCATTATGCAGGTATTCTCTTTGCCTTCATGAGATGGTGCAGGCAAGCTTTCTGTAGTTAGCTATTTTAACTCCATTTGTGGTCACTGTGGCTTTCAGACACTACTTCTCTTCTTCCTTCTGCTGCTGAGCTGTCTCCTCGATTTTCTCTTCAAAGGAGCAGACTGAGTGGAAAGCTCACGTTTTTCTCACTTGGGATGCAGCACGAAAATTCTCAAATATGGGGATGAACCACTGAAAGTTCTTCAAGTCAGGGCTAAATGTAGTGGAAAACTCCTCATATGGTGATTGGGAGAAGAGTTAACAAGCGATGAAACACTCTACATGAACAGGAAGGTTTGATCATCAAGAGGACAAGGGGAAACAGAGGTGGAAAACGTTGCAGAAAGCTAAGGAAAAGGAGTCTGACATGTTAGAGTGAATTTGCATGTTAGATTCTGGAAATCTTCACTCATGTGATTACTGGTAAGACTTAATGAAGGTGAATATTAGAGAAACTTTGTATTTTCAAAATAGAAATGTGACTGCAAGAAGAGACCTTTGCATATAGGAATGAATTTATTATTCATGAATACAAAGAATGTATATATTTAGACATTAATTTCAGAGTAAAAAAAGTGCAGCAGTGAATGAGCTACTGAAAGCAATTATTTAAGTCCTGATTATTTCAATTAAGTAAAAATGTTCACCTTCCATGTTTTGTTTTGTTTGTTTGGGTTTTTTTAATTGTATTTTCACAGAAATCATGAAGTCTTAATGACAAATAGTTCTAAAAAACTCCAAAGAAAAACTAAGTACATGCTTCTTTTCTTCTTTGAATTATTTTTAAGGGGCAGGAAATATTATCTGACATTTCAAAGAATTCCAGAGATTGGCAATAAACCTTTCTCCAGATTTCTAGCTGTAGGTGAACGTAATTTGTACTTAATTCTTCTTCCTTCTGTAATTGTGCAGCTTGGACAGCTGTAGACACTATGAGATACTTTTTTAGGGGTATGTCTAAATGTACACAGCATCGCACAGCTAAGCCTGTATGAGGTGAACTAATACAATAGCTGAGTGGAGTCAGAGGGAATACACAGCTTCCCTAAGCAATGATGAAAAAGTCTTTAAACACTTGTCCATCAATAAATAGTATTTCAATGGGAGAAAAAACTTTAATGGAGTAGAACACAGTGGTTTTCCAGAAACAAAAGCTAAACATCTCTGCAAAAAATGGACTTCTGTAGAGTACCTGAGGAAACTAAGATTAGATGCCATATGCCATCAACTAAGTAGAAGATCAAATAACATCATCTCTAAAAAGGCATTTTAGCTCATCTTCAAGGAAGTGATGTCAGTGGTTCAGGTGAACAGGTTTTCAGGAAAAAAATAGCTTTTGTTCAGGTTAACATCTCATATGGTGCTATACTGTATATTGATCACTTCAAAATGTATTAAAATACACAGATATTTGGAACAGAGACACTTCTGTTTCAAAACAAAAAGAGTTTTCTTTCTACTTCTATTGAATTTGAAGGTTTTGGTGGTTCTGGAGCTTTCTGTGTAGTTAAAAATGCCTAGCGCTACTCTATTATGTGACTAATGTAGATTGTTCTGCTGTAATATATAAATTTTTAGCTGAGTTACTGAGCTTTTAAGGGTTCTAAATCCAATCATTTTGAAATAAGAAATTTAATCTTTGTTTTCTTCAAAATTAGATGCTGAAAGAAACATCAGGCAAACCCTGTTCCCTGTTTCTGCTACGTCCTCTTTCAGAGGTGACATTGACATCACTCAGCTGGGCAATCACATCATTCTCATTTTGCTTTTGCATGCTAAGGCTCAGATGTCTCTGACCAGAGGCTTTTCCTTTTCTAGATCCTCATCACTTGACTCTAAAGCGTTTTCCTTTTTAGAGGCACTCTATCAAATGAGCTGTTAGGTTATGGGTAGTACCTTTTTCATCCATTTGGTGATTTTGAATGAAAATGCCTGTAATCTCTGCTTTCCCTCAATATTGTCTGATTATACTAAGTCTGCTTTAAAGGATCAGAAATGTGAACCTGATCACACTCACCTAATCCCTGTAGCAGCCCAATCTGTTAATTGTGCTCAGGTTACATTAGTCATGTTTAATCTTTAAATATATTCCATTACAATTCCTGAGCCCATTCTGTCTCAGATATTTCTGCACTGGATTTGTTTTAAAATAGGAGGAGTATGCCTTATGGATTGAGTGCACCCAGGTGCATAGGCAGAATTTAAGATCACATCTGCAAATTATAATAGGCTCCTCAATCTGAGGCATTTCTGAGTATAGGTATCTGAGGAGGTGTGTGACCAAAACTTGTGGCATGAAGTGATTTTATCAGTGTATGCTTCTTAGAAGGAGATGGTCAGAGTAACCATAATTCTTTGATGCCTCATCTAAAGTGGGATTTAAGTTTTCTGAATGCAACCACATTTTTATTTTTTGAAATATTACAGGATCTGTAATTGCTAGTAAGTAACTGTCAGATTGTCTTTCTGTCTTTGTTGCAATTCTAAAGCAAAACTGTGTAACCTTAAGTTTGGATTACATCAAGATTACTACTGCTTCTGTTAATTTGGTAGAAATGAGAATTTTGCCATGTTTAGACTGTTATCCTGCCCTACCAGTCCTCACTATGAACTTATTAATTTTGTTTTCTATCTCAATAACTCACTCAGAAATAATATGAGCTTAGTATATGTAGTGGAATATGCATCAGTATTAGAATTTTCTCTTGCGTATGTTCTTAGATAACTTTGCTGTTTTGTTTCTAAGATATATTACGTAAGATACATAATGTATGAGCTCCTTCAGAAACATATTCACTCTCTTCCAGTGAATGCAAACTTCTGCTTTATGGTCTATTTTGCCACTAACAATGCGTATGAATGGCTATTTGTTACAAAGCTATTTGTAGTTCTCATTTTGCATACCTTGCAGTGTTAAATACTGATGGTCATGTTGACTGAACATAATAATAATACTCATAATTATAATTTAGGTAATATATGACTGCTGCCATAATCAGACAGCCATCATAATCCTTAAATGCAAAAATATGTATAATTTTTCCTTTAGATTAAAGCCATTTATATTAAGCAAGGTTATTTTCTATTCAGAAAATTGAAGAATATTTCATACAGCAAGTAATTCTTCATAGAATGCTAACAACATTTTTCATAAGTAATTAATATGATAGACTTTTGTGTTTGTACTGTACCTAGCAGTTAACACATTAGGACCCCAATTTTGATAGGGACATAGGCTGTGACAGCAGTGTAAATATTTAATCATTTTAATTAAGTGTAAAAGGAGGGAGTCAAGAGTAAACTCATTGTGTAAGGAGTCTGTTAAATTGGCTGAAACAGGACTCAACTGAAAATATATCAGAGCTGTAAAACTTGAAGTTAAGAAATAAAAATAGAAATAGCTATTTGAGGTCGATGTTATACTTTCGCATACTTAAATTTAAGTAATGTCCCTCCAGTATAGTGAGGTATTAAACAGTTAGAACTATTTAATATAGTAGGCAGCTCATTAAAACAGTCCTAGTTCTGAAATATTTCACAGTGGGGAAGAATGTTGGCAAAATGTGACATCAAAAAGGAGTGCTGAGAGACTGAAGGAAAGAGGAAAGAAAATATAACAGGAATTGAAAAGTAGGCTATTAACAAGGATATGCAGTCAGTTCATTTACAGGAAAAAAAATAACTATGTCTTATAAATAAATCTAAAGGTTTCTTATGAATGTGCAATGGTCAAAGAAGTATTAGAGAAAAAGTAATAAATAAATACATTAAATTAATGGCAAAGAACTCTTAAGGAACTTTTACAATGATTAGAACTCAGAAAATAAGTTTGAATATTTCACGAAAAGGAAAATCTTCATTTTAAGATTTGTTGGAGGGTGGTAGTGAATGGGAATATTATGGGTGCCCTTGGATAAGAAATACTAGGGCATCTCAAATGGCAGTGTACAGCTATGTTTAGACAAAATAATGAGCCTTTATTCAATTAAGCTTAGGAAGTTATTCAGCTGAACAGACACCAGGTGTCTACCGCAGTTTGAGCAGATTCTCTGCAACGACGCATCGCTTTTACAAAGTATCAGTACAAGTCAGTTGGGTGTCCAAGGATGCCTGAGATGTCCTGGTCTATCTCTGGCCAGCTGGCCTTTACCTGCTGGTCCAGAGGGACAATCAAGAGTCATTTATCCTATCTGCCAGCCCTTTGCAGAGCTCTCAAATACCTTAGGATATCTCAAAAGGCGTTAGCTGCCTCTGTTTAGGAGGTATATGAAGCCATAGATCACCTCTGACTGTAAGGGATGCCTACAAAAGAGCTCACATACATACACACAGAAAATTTACCTTCAAAGATACTAATCTTGAACTGCATCACACTCCAGGTACCTAGACACCCACCTTTGAGCTAGTTAGTTGAATCACAAGTCCTTTGCCTAACCACGACAGCACAAAACCACGAGATGCCCTAGGCTATCTGGGACAGGCCTGACAGATTGGATGCTGAGTTTGTGGTCTTCTGGAGTGGGATGCGGTGGGATACTTCAGAGTTACCTCCATGGTATTGGTCATCTGTGTGGGGGCCAGCACATCAAACATCTGAACTCCCTTTTTATAGCTGAGTGAGAGAAATAGTCACTGCTTGAGACCTATTTATCAGATTCTCGTGTAGATATTCAAAATAGTTCAGATGTGCCATCTTTTCCAATAACACTAAAGCAAGTCTGGAGAACTAGGTCCAATGTAAATAACTACACCGAGAAGGTTGGTGAAATGATTCTCAATGCTCGTTGTGGAAAACTTATTTTCAGAATGCCCACTTCCACTCCACTGGAGTGAAAACTGGCTGTAGGACAAGATGCAAAAGGAACAACATTGCAATGTATTAAAATGGCAGAAAACATTTCATATAGTACAAAAGTAAATTACTTGTAGGAGTGTTCTTTTAAATCTTCACTGTGGTCTAGAAGAAATGCATAACACAGTAATGAACTCTGCAAATGTTACTTCATTAGGAGGAACAGCCAATTTCAGAATTGATTTGAAACTTCCTATCTTTGACACTCCAGCGATAAGAAATAATTATCCCTCAAGAGGCAAGCTAAAGGTAATTCATAGCAACTTTCTGTAGTGAAAGCTTAGCTTGTTAAAGTTGCAAAAGAAAAACTGACAGGACACCAAATTTGTGACTGGGAAGATTTTTTTTTTTTAATTTTTTTTTTTCTTTTCATACTCACTTCTGATGCAAATAAGGGTTTTCTCTGACAGTTTCCCAACCTGCACTGATGAGAATGGTCAGCATTTTACATTGCGTATTGAATCATCTTTCAAGCCAATTAAATGTGATGTGGTGATTTCACTTTCATATCAGATGACCTAATCAGAATGAAATAATAAAATTCCAATTGGTTGAAAGAAACTTCATTGAAAGATTTTTCAGGCAAATAAAGGACTGTGTTAAATTTAAAGTACTTCATCATATATTAATAATTTCAAAAATATGTTGTTCAGGGCAAAATGATAGAGATATTTCTGTCTTGAAAAGTGTGTAATCTTAAAGAATACCTACGTGGGCACCAGCCCTTAGGATTAAAACAAATGTTCTAAATATCAGGAAAAAATACTGAGAAAACGAATGTCTTTAGCTTAAGACTAACCCCCAAAGAAAACAGGTTTTTTCTAACTCTTGAACAGTTTATGTATACTTACATATATGTGTATATATACATATATATGGAAAATATAGTGGAGAATAATATTTCCATTTATGAGGAAGATTGAAGAACTTGCATACATTTCTAATGGAAATAATTTCATGTATTAATGTCAGCGTTGGGGCAATAATGTTCTAATCAGTGGTCTTTGGGATATTTAAAGTAGTATTTTAATAATAACAGGAGCACTGAAAGATACATCTAACTTCTAGTTTAGGTTATGAATTTAGGCAAGCAATCTAATTTTTTATTATTTTTATATGATAAATGCTTATTTAATTTGTTAAAAAATATTTTTAAATGAAATATTATTCTGACTCTAGATCTCCTAAAACTTTTAATAATTTTTATTTCTTGTTGCCTAAATTAACAATGTTCCCCAGAAAGACAATGTATTGCACAATCTCAGACTGGGTCAAAAGTGTACATTAGTAATGGTGTGTAATTGTCTTGTCACTTTTTAGAGAAGCAGCAGAACTCCACATTTGCTGTGTCCATTCATGCTCAAAGTATTCATAAAAAAAACCCTTATTTCATGAGAGTCAATGTTGCTCATATCCAGACCTCAAATAGAGATTTCCACAAGGTAATGATTCCATTCAAACAGATAGCAATAAGCCATGTTTGGTGACCTTTACAATTTCCAATTACAAAGCTGTCCGTTCTTGCAGCGTTTTCATTTATTTTTCTTATTCTTTGCTTCTGTTCATTTGTCAATCAATTAAAACTGCTGTTGTTTCAGGCAATAAATTAACTGTAATGTTTACCATCCTCTTGGCACATATTTCTTTGCTGAGCATAGACTAAACATTTAAACTGACAGAGTCAAGCTCCCCTATGAGTTTAGCCGAGATGCTATTAGCAACTCACCTTCCCCATCCTGCTTCCTTTCAATCAAATCCAAACTAGCAGCTACATTTACAATTCTTTAAACCTCTGTTTGAGCTGTACCCAATGACAAAGATTACTTGAATTAGCTCCTAGTCCACCCTTAGAAATGTAGCTATCCAAAAAATTATCCCAACCTATACAGGTTTTATTTAAGGCTTATATATATTAAATGTTTAAGGCTTACTTTTGTGTGGGAAAGGAAGTGAAATGACAACTGAGGATCAATTTGCATCAATTATGGTACCTATAGTGCTAGTCTGATCTTTCTGCTCTGTTGTAGAGTGTTCTCCTTTCTTATGAGAGGAAACACCAGCTGTGGCTCTGTGTGCATAGATTATCGGACCTCCAAAATTCTCTGATAATGTTAAAATCTCACTCTTTGCTAACGTTCCATTTTTCTTTTTCATATTTCTGTCACTGAATTTGGGTTCATATAGGGGATCAAAGGTTTGACTAATTGTTTGTTGCAATAACCTAAAAGCAATGTAATCAAATCTCATACTTCAGAACAGAAGATAATTAACAGCTAAGTTTAGGAAGGAGTGTCCTCTCCCATTTGGTTAATTGACAAAGGTTATTCTTTGGCTCACTAATTGAATAATCATGATGGAATCAGTAGAAGAGGGTAATGGGCAACTCTGCCTGTATTGCTACAATATTTTGGCATTCAAGAACAAATCTTCAGCCATTACTTTAACTGCATTCACTTTAGAGGGACTATGTTACCCTCTAATTCCGAAAGACTAAATCACCTCAATTCTCTGATCACTGGATGCATTACGCTGTTTGGTTTTGTTTGGTTTAATATGTTTCAAGAAAGTATTTCTAAATATTTCTTATGGAGGAAGACAATCACTTCTCTTAATTTATAAATATTCTGTGGCTTAAGAAAGTTGACTGGTTTAGTCCACTCAGTATAATTTATGTAATAATGCATTTTCCTTTTTAATGTCAGTCTTTTGCCTTTTTGTTTACTAGATCATGTAGGTTTTTAATAGATCTGAAAATGGTGACTTTAGTTATCTAAAATGTGGTAATAATTCAAGTGAAGAAAGTCTAAAATGAGGACATTGAATAATTGAGTTTTTATCTCAGTGCCTCTTTCTTAGGTTTTCTTTTTAATTCTTCTTTGCTTTCTTTGAATGTTCTTTTATCATGAAAGTCCCTTCTACATACGTTATTTTACTTTTCTCATTCTGACACTTCTTTTCCAAGTGGGTAGCTAATGGAAATATGTTATTACTGTTGTTGTGTAGCCATGTTTCTCAGTTTCTAAAAAGAAGTAAGTTCCTTGAAAATTGTAGTCACTCTGCCATTTTTTTTTCCTGAAAAAATTTGTGATGGTTCAGTAAAAGAATGAAATCTTTTCCCTTCCCATCCCTGCCCCTGCCCCTTCTATTCCCCTCCCTTCCTCTTTCCATGACTCTCAAAATATTTAGTTATTCCTAAAATGTGGCAGCAAGTCAGCATCATGCTGTAGACTTTCTTACATGGTGAAAATAAATTAATCTACTGCAGAACTGGACATGTAATATAGATTGTTGTGTATAGACAGTTTCTGTATATAAATCCATACATACAAATAAAATATTCTTCATATAGTTTACTTTCATTAAGATGATGATCCATTTCTATATGTTTGTGAATAAACACACCTTTTGAAAGGCCATCTATCCCCTGGAGTGATTAGAGTAATTTCCAAATTACTTATGTAGCAAAGATTTCCCATGTGTTTTGCCTTTCTCTGCAAAGGCAGCAAAGAGGTAATGTTTTCCATCCCTAGGGGGTTTAAAATCTGTGGTTAACAACTTCTTTTGTATTTTGCCCTTATGGCATCACAACATATCCAATTTTCACTGCCATTTTTCTCCCTCCAGAGAGTTATTGCTATGCTTGAGTGAATAGCATATACTCCAATCACTTCACATCATCATTTTACTAAATGGATTTAGCCTGGATGATGTGTGTTTCTCTTCAGGAAGTCCTCCTACTTCATCTTTTGATGCAACAGAAAACTGAAACCATGTATCTGGTGTATTAGGAAATCTATAAATGTTTTAGAAGTGTGTGTATATAGAGATGCTTCACATCATAAAAGAACATAAATGTGTAGTCAGGTGTGACAGATGCCTCTTTCTCTGTTATCACAGTGTGCCAGGAAATTATTTCTGAATCACAGAACCTCACTTCTGATCAAATTTTTACCAGTCAGATTTACTCTGTATCATATATTAACCAAACTTTACCTCAGTATAGTTACAATGCTCCAAAATTATATGGCTTGTGTAGCAAGATTATTCCACAGTTTTACACTCTTGGTACTTTTTTTCTGAAACTCAGCTATAATTTTCAGTCTTTAATTTACTGAAATGGAGATAACTGAACATTACCTTTGAGTGCATAAATATTTAAAACCAAGGAGACAGCTTTATTCCAAGGTTTTGTGGCTACACAAATATTTTAAGCACCCTGAGCAATATGGCTGTTCACAGGATCCCAAACAATTGTGGGAAGTAGTAATCAAAATTCAGAGTGAGTACAGATGAAGGGTAATATTCTTTATTCCCAGCATTGTTTTATTCTTAATGGGGAAAAAAGTCAAACTGTTCATCTTTATTTCCGTGGTCAACTTACCTCATGACAGAGGTCATACATACTCCACGCCACACAGTACTCTTCTGCTAGTGAATTTTAGGGACCAAAAGCTATAAATATCACATTGTAATAATTCTGTAGCTTTAATTCCTGCATTGTTTTAAAAGGACACTCTGTTACAGAGCATTCCAGGCACGTTTATTTTTCCCCTAGCAATGTGATTGAAAAGGAACATCTACTGGGATTAACATTAGTGAAACAGATTTCCTAACATTAAAATTATTCCCCAGCTAGCGAGGAGTAAGGAAATTTAGGTGAGAATCTCTGGAGGAAAGCTTTGAGAAATAAATTGGAAAACAAATTCATTGTTTGCAGCAAAATTTCATCTCCACTTTAGCTGCTGGCATTTTACTTGCTCCTCAACTTGGAAGTGAAATACTTTGCAATGACATTTTTTTCTCTCTGATTCCTTTTGGGAAGATAATTTTCAGGTTGATAAGGAAATGGGCTTTGGGAATATAAATGTTAGACTGATAATAGTACTTTTTTAGAAAAAAAAAAAAAAAAGCATAGAAAATCAAGAGAGAAAAGCCCAGAATATGGAACTTATTTCATTAAACTCCTGTAATGGTTTCCATTTTTCATTTTTAAGAAACAAAACAGATAAGGAAATAGCAAATAAAAATTATGGCTGCCACAACATAGAAACAGATGTCTAACATCTAAATTCTTCTTGATGACCTCATATTCCTGAGTCTGCATGAAAACTCAATTTCTATAAAGTTTTCAAAATATAACTCCAGGAGGGCTTTCCATTTACTTCTATTTTGAATCATTAAAATAATAATTACAGAACTTGTATTCTACTGAAAAAAAAAAAAACCAAAACAACAAAAAAACCCAAACAAAAAACCAAACCCCCCCCAAAAACCAAACTCCCCAAAACCCCAACCAAAACTAAACAGCTCAGTCCTGACCACCAAAGATTGTTAGTGCTTATCTAATTCTGATATTTTACTCAGACTATGAATTTCAGGGGACATTTGCATTTTATTTTCGCCCTGTTGCACAGGTATATCAAAATCTAATCAATCAGGCCCGTACGTATTGGAAACAGTCAGAATTACTGAAAATTAGTCCAGTGCTCAGATGATAAATTGAAATCCGCCAATGAGAAGCTTTAGTAGCTGTTCAAACTTTTGTATCAGAAAAGGTCAGGAACATTTTTCTCAAAGATCTTCCTCATTTTCTTTTTGCTTCCAGTCATTTTGCAGCTGATCTTTCAAGATTTCAAAGTTTCACATCAATTCAAAGCAGAAACAAGATCTGCTACTTTTACCAGAGAGGGTGATTCCAAAGGCCAATATCTGGTTTAAATTAGAGAAGTCACGAGCTCTTCCAAGTGCCTGGGACTGGGTGCATTCTCTAATTACATCCCAATTTTATCCCGAAGTGAGAAGCAAGCATGTACAAACTCCCTTCTTTTCCCAGTATCTTGTATAGAAAATAAATGTGAATGCCCAACCCCAGGCAGAAGCTCTACCTTGTTCCAAACAGGGTAAACTTCACATGGTAGGTATAAACACTGTATTTTCGAAGACTGGTACTCCCTGAAAAGAAATCACCTTACTGACTCTAATAGCTTTTCTGCTGCTGATTCTGAAGATACCATTGCATCTCACCCACTAAATTGCTTGCCTTATCATTTCTTAGCCTTGATTAGTAATTTGCAGTGTTCAGTACTTACTAATTCAGCAGTATTTTACAATTTGTCTGTTTTGCAGACAATCTTTGGATTATTATCTAGTATAAAATATCTTCACATGTGTCACGCTCTCGTCTACTGTGATATGAACAAGGTGACAGTGAAAGTAAATACATGTCATTTCCTCAGTATTTGCTATCTAATTTCCCCTCCCCCTTAATATTCAAGATTTCTATGGAAAATAAGATATCTAAAAGATAAGAGGGGAAATTGGTGCATTTCACAAGGAGCTACCTATCCTGCTGTAAAATAATGGTATTATGTACATTTTAATATGGTTGATATGAAAATAAGTCCACCTTTATGTCAGTGAATATAGAGCAAAACCTTGCCATTTGGCTGAAAATCTTGCATGTTTTGTAAATAACTGGTGTCAGAATTGTTACTCATACTCTAGAGTCAAGATTTGCCATTACGTGACTACACATGTCTGTGTGTGGAAGATATAGACTGGCTATGCATGTTGGTTTTGTATGTTTGTGTGTTGTTAGGAAATAAGTTTATTTCCTTCAAATTTTTGACAAAGATTTAAAAGATTTGCACAATAGGAGAGAGAATGTGAGACAAAAAGTGAATTTATGAATTACAGAAGTTATGAGGCACCCAGAGCAAAGAACTATCTCGTACTGGGCTAGATAAATCTAGCAAGATTTTTACTTATTATATGAGATAATAGCTAAAACATTTCTAGAAAATAACCCAGCAGCTCATGTTATTCCTGCCCAAGGTAAATATAGTAGTAAAAGTTTTCCAGATGCGTTTTCCTGAAACTTTTATGCTGTGCCTCTCTTTTTTGTGAAGTCTGAAGAGACTGTATAAAAACAACAAAATGTTTTACATTTTGGAAATTGGGGGCGGGGGGGGGGAGAAGAGAAAATAAAATTAACACATTTAAGTTAAGTTTAAAAAGTATTTTTTATAAGTCATGTAGGAGAAGAACTGTATTGTTTAGTTTTGTTCAGTGGAAGAAAGAAGGGAATCATTTTTTCAGAAAGAGAAAAAAGGCCCTTGCATACGTTTAATGGTAAGTTCTACATACAAGGCTGAAAAGACTGCGATTTCAATTAAAGCAGAACTCCTGGTGTGCTTCAGCAATCTATACAAACCTATCCATCACACAGATTTTTTGTCAGGCTTTTGCTTGTCTATTTTTGATCCAGTTTTGACTGGTTTATATACCTCTGCTTAAGGCTACCCTCTCTATCACATTTCATGAACCAATGTGATGCTTTTATTCAGTGATAAGAATAAATACACTCTCTCTCTTATGTTATTAGCATATTCTGGAAATATAATAAAGGAGATAACTGTTTAGAACAGCGTGAACCTCTTTCACAAAATGTAAATTATAAATCTCCATCCAATGGACTAATCACAATGCATTAAGCATCTTTTCTGATAAGCAGGAAAATTGCAGAGTGAGATTCAGATAGATACGATTAACAGAATGTAGAAAACTGGGGTAAAAAAAAATATTTCTAAAGAGGCTCTAATCATAGGGTTTTAAAAGAAATCCTTTTTAGAGAGGATTAATTACACTGCAAAGTACACTTTCCTGATCATCAAAATAATTGTTTGTTACATGTGTGGTCTGTTATTATCTTAAATAACAGGGTGTGGAAGCTATCAGAAAAGTGATGGTATATTTTATGATACTTCTGGATATAAACATTTTATGAACCACATTTTGGGGGTGAAATCTTAAGAAATAAAAATATTTTGCAAAATTGTTATTGATTGTAGCTATTAAATTTGCCTTAGAGCTTGATTCTCTGAAAGTTTGTTCATGTACTTGGAAGATTTTGTTCAGTCTCATTCTTTTTAAAGTATTGTCCTTTGTGTTTACAGAGTTTGAATTCTTTCCCAATTAATTTAATGAAGCTTACCAGTCAATTATTGAGAGCACTGTTCAGTTATCTCACTATTAAGACAAATTACACTGAAACAAATTATAGCATGAAATATTTGCAACTCAGAGATGTATGGAAATTTTTCATACGTAAGTTTTAGAAAGCAGGAGAGGGATGGCCCAGCAGCACCTGCATTGCCATATCCAACCCTTCAGAAGCTCATAAATTAATGTTTATGGCTTCTTCTGCAAGTAGGAATCATTTTCCTCTCTAAGATGTTAGAGGATTTCATGGTATAGTTCTCACTGAGACTTCCCCCAGCAAAATTTTTCCCCCAGCATGTAAATAAGTATGACCCCTGAGAATAGTGTAGTATTACTTAATTGCAAATTGCAACTTCCAATAATATTTGATACTCAGAGACAGCTGGAAAAGCAGTAATTCAGACTCAAAAGCAAGCTTCCTTGAAAGAAAAGGTATAGTTTTTATTTAAGTTGTGTAAAAACTTTGAATAATGGATTAGATTAGTATGAAAATTTACCAAGCAACCAATATATAAACATTTTTATTCTCAGTGACCTCTAAAAATTAGGGAAGAATTACGGGAACATAGTCAGACTATGGTGTTACATGTAGAATATAGAAGTTTTACACACTTTATATCAAGTAACCAATGAATAAAATGCATAAGCAAGTAGTGGAATTCAGGAACTTCTCTCCAAGTTCAGTCTCTACCATTGTTTTTTGCTGCATAATGGACATGTCTATATCAGTATTCTAGTTTGGATCTGGAGTGAGCTTTTGAAGTGAATTGCATAATTTTCTCTGCTTACTGGAAATTATCTTAGACATTACCTCAGCCTCTATACGAAATTCTTTTCCCATTGAATTAAAGCGACACATGTGCTCCTATCACTTTCAGTCCACAGGACCAGAGTGGAATTAATCAGAAATAACCCTCCCTTCCCCACCACCATACCCCCCACCCCCCACCATACCCCCCACCCCCACATATAATATGTATTATAATGTGGAAATTGAGTCCTCAGCCTAAACGCATTTGGATCTACAGACTCTTTTTGGGCCACATCAATTGTTAATGCAGCCAGTGGCACAGCTATTCCCTGAAAAATGGAATACTGGTTACTGTTTACTTTTTAGACTGTTCTCTGTGAAAGGAAAAGATAGATGAGGATTTGAACATGCTTTAACAGGGGAGGACCTAAATCTAGGCCTACTGCTTCTCAAGTAGTCCTTTACCACTAGACCAGTCTTACCTGGAACATGGTCCTTACCTTTCGTGGGGACCCAAAGAGAGGTAGAAAGCAGAGGGGGAGCTGCATACACGGTGAGCATACTACACACCCCAGAAGTTCTGTGTGCCTTTAAGATTAGGTTCTATCAGACTGTAAGCTAAATCAAGATATTTTCTGTAATTTTCTGTAAGCTCAGAATGAAGTAGAATAGACAGACAGTTGAAAGCCAGTCTTTTCTACCCTGCTGTCATCAGCCTCCTGTGCCTTTGAAAAAAAGCATCCTTTAGCCCAGGCTCCTTCCTAGTCCAGCAACTTTTCAACAGCTGTCTAAGTTGTGGTTTGACACAGTCTTTCCAGATTCCTAAGAACAGTTTTTCTTACTTTCAGGATTCACAGGTCTATATATGTTCCTTGAGCTTCTCAGGAGTCCCTCAGTCCCCATGGTGGTGTGGTCTCCTAGGCCACCACCACCTGCTCGTGCCTGCATGCACTCTGCCTGCGTGGCCCGGGGAGAGCTGCTGAGAAAAGGCAAACAAATTGTCCTCCCCTCTGCACCACTATATCCTAGTAAATAAAAATGGCAGCCATTAACATGTGCAAAAGCAAGTCTATCTGTTGCCACACATCCTACGTCTCCACTAGCAATTTCAAGAACAGGGCCTCTCAAAATTAAACCACAGTTATGGCTTTTGTGCAAGGACTGATATCCTGTAAGAGACGTGTTTTCTTCTTTCCTGGTTTTGAATCTTCTCTGATCTTAGGGAAATAACACTCATTAATGAATCTTGAATTCAAATAAAGGGGTACTTGGAGTCATGACACCTCTGCATTTGATCAATGTTTGGATTGCAATTTGGGTATTGTCCTGTTATTGTCAGGTGACAACTATACTGTGGTTTAGTTACCTACGTTCTTCTCTGAATACCGTCCTTCATGTAATCAGGTTGCGTATGCTAATAATTTCCCCAAACCGCAAATCTTAAGCAGTCCAATGCATTTGCAAATTGTTTCAATTTTGACTTAACAGTAATTACTAGAGGTCAAAATAACTAAAAAGGAACAACTGTCCAGAAAACACCCTATTTTTTAAAGTTATGTTGAATGCTGCACACTATTTGATCTGTTGCATGTCTGTATTTATGGTGCTTAATATAAATTCTTTGCTGTTTCAGGTTACAATGCAAAGCTCATTAAGTTCAGTGGGTTTTGAGTCAGGCTTATTTATGTTGGCATAAATGTAGGAATCCCAAGAGCTATAAATAGTAATTCTATTGATCAACTACTGAAATCTCAAACTTGTAAAATGTTGAGAACTATAATCATTAATGGGAATAATATCGAGTCATCAGCTTAGTATGAAGTATTTCAACTGTATCACTGATCTAACTTGTGCTTTATATCAGAACCAAATTCCAGTTTCTGCTCTGAATCAGACAGTTAGGAAATTAAAAAACGTGTTTTCCTCTTCCTTAGTTTCTGTCTTTTTTGTAATGTCAACTATTTGCTTGCCTTTAAATATATTTTTGTCAATGGTCTGAATTTGCCACATCATAGAAATATCATGGCACTGCAGGGCTACATTCATAGAGGCAGGTTTCAAGAAAAGCTGTAGGGAAAACATGTAAGTTAGATCCTGTGGATAAATGTATGTAACCAGTATCTCATTTGGCTATACATCTCCGTGTAATTTCTGTCTAATTTCTGTGGTAAACAGTAGAACTATTAATTGTAAAAAACCTCTATCTTTTATGAACATTTCATCTGGAGTTCAGTAGTCCATGGGGAGTTACAGCTGCTTTTTCATACAGAGAATTTAATGAAATAAATCTTGTTTATACAGAAAAATATCTCAGAATATGTGGGATAACCCCCAACTAAACTTTTAGCATTGTGCTTCTCTCCATTTTCCCTTCCTTCTGCAATTAAATGTATTTGGTTTTGGTTTATTTCCACTTTTCTGAAGCAGGCTGCTAGGCCCTAGAGACTCACCTTTTCTATTTTCAGAGTTTATTCCTCCCTTCAGGGTTAGTGTTTATATTATGGAAAGGTGTAATAAAGAAAGTAATTTTGATGACTTTATATATCAGAAAAGTCAGGATTTTTTTTTTCCATTTAATATTCTGCAAGTTTATATTAAAATGAAACCTAAAGATACTTCATGGTCTGAACTGTATGGAAAGGTCCAGTAAGTTCAGTACTAAAGTTGTAGCTTTACAGTGTCAGACGTTTCTCTACCTTCCAAAGAGATTGTAATTAGAAATAAGCTGGAAGAGAGTCATAGTGATCTGTCTGCTGAAGATCTTTACACCTGCCAAGATTGTGGGTTGATACACTGATAAGGACATATTTAGGGTGGGGTGTTTTCCAATTTTTAAATGGTTTTTGCTAGCATTCAACTGCAATTGAGTTCAGAAAAAAGTAGACTTGTTCTACTAGGTCTGTTTGTATTATTGTTATGGAGACTGTTAAGTGATATTTCCAGACATATATTGGACTATAAAGCTCAAGCATTATAGGTTTTAACTAGTCAGAAGAATTCTTAAGATGAGTTAATGGAATCAAAGTTGAACATTATAAGCTTAAACTGTTGCTAATTTCATTTTCTGGAGTAAAAAGAAAACAATCATATCTTGTGTCTTCAAAATCCAAGCTTTTGAATCATAAGTAGAATACTGAAAACAAGAATGTGTTACACTTTCTCAAGGGAGACATATTTCATTATAATAGATTACTTTGTAGTGGTCTGATTGCGGACTTTGTGTTTTCAAACCATAGGTAAAATTATTACCTTGTTTTAAGCAGTCCTTTGAGAAATACCCTTGATTTTTTGGAGCAGTTCACTAAGAATTTTCTGGGAACACATTTCTGAAAGTGAGTAATGACATTAAACAAAGTAAGTTAAAATATTAAATAACTAGATGCCAGGGAGATGTGGAAGGACTTGCTAAACCATGAGCCATAAACCATTGGGCACCTGTAAAAACCATATCCATTACCGGGATCACTGATTTCACACTACTTTTAGTCTTTTGTTGTGCTTGTTAACGTCTATTTGCATTACTGTTTGGATAATCAAGTTTATTTTACGTAATGCTGGAGGACTGTGATGAAGCTGTGGCTCTATACCAGAGCAACCCTTTCTTGCTGTGCTGAGATTCTGGATTTGTTCATGTTCTCTATTAATATTATTACAGAAAGCGTGCTCACCCAATATTTAATGTCTCCAGGAATTAAGAGCTTGATTTTTTTGTATTCAGGGGATTTATGTACTGTGGACATTTATTTATGATAAAATTTTATTAGAATGACAACACTGTGCTCTGTTACCTGCTTTTTTCTGTGACAAGGCAAGATTGAAACCTTCTCTGCTGCAATTTTGTTGTTTTTTATTTTTTTTTTTTTTTTTAAAGTAGGCAGTTGATCAAGCACCATACGTGCCTGGAATAAGAAACACACGTTCTGAAGATAGCCTCTAAAATTATATTGTTACGTATATGTGAAAGCCTGGAAAAAGAACCACATTTAAAAAAGGATCTCTAGATGGGCAAGTAAAGCAAAACACAGTTAAATCAAATTCATCTGCTTACCTACAGGACTGAAATTCACATGGAACGCTCTTAACCAATTAGTGAGAAAAGTGATTTACTGTGGATGCTTGTATTGGCATGGGAAATAGTCTGTAGACCTGAAAAACATTATAAAAGGGTACCAAAAAAAAAACAAACAAAAAACCCCACCACCAAAAAACACAAACCAAAAAAAACACAAACAAAAAAAAAAACCAACCCCACATCTGAAACACCCCCAAAAATTCCCACCCAAAGTCATGACATCTCTATTATTAATCTTACAGATTCTGATATTGTACTTGTCAGAAAATATTGGTCTTTTAAATGTGAATCAGAATGTTTGATTAAAGCAGAATATGACATAATGGCAGTCATGGAAGTTAAACTGAGGCTTAGAAAACTTTTTTCTAAAGTAGGAGCTATAAATTCCTTTGCAATTCTAAAAATCAGACATACCTGTTTCAGATTTTAGTCTATAGACAATTTGTTTCATGCCCATATAATAAAGTGAATGATCTTGCTGTCACTATCATTTTCATAAATGGTTTTTCATGCTTAGTGAAAAGCATTAGCTTTCCTGATCAACCACTTTTATGTTTTAATTTACTTGATATTATCATTGACTTTTATCCTGGAATTTTCAGATAAGTTACTGTTTCTCTGTGAAACTGTCCTTATCATTACCTTTATAAAGGCAAACACATTCTTGGAATAACATTACTACTTTATTACCATACTCTAAATGACACAATTGTTAAAGTTTTCTATTATGATGATATTAACAGTGTTTACAACAGCCTATCCATCCGCGTTTGTGTTTATTTGTATTCCCATCATTGCTGAAAATCAGATTTCAAAATTGAATAAAACACACAGCTATACGAATAAACAAACAGCATTTTTGAATACTATATCCAAAGTCTAGAGAAGCAATTATAAAGATCTTGACACTCTGTAACATAGGGTGCACTAAACCATTTAATATGAAAATTAATAAGGAATAAGACTTATTATAGGAATAAGACTACTTTGCAGTTGAGGAGTGACAGATTCTGAGTCCACAAAACCTAGCTAAATCATTTCCTTGCATCTTCACAAGAAATTTTGACAGCATTTCCAACACTGAATGTAAAACAGGAATCTCTAGGATTCCAACTTTCAAATTTTTCTTTATGAATGTCAGTAGTAGAAACTAAACACAAAGTCAGAGTAACTGCAAGTAGATTTCATAGTTTCAAGAAAATATCCTAAATGTAAGTAGATATGCAATAAATATAAAGTTGACAAGACTGCTGCAATCCTCAATTTGAGTTTCTTTATACCCAAAACATTGCACTAAATCTTCCAAAATTAAATAATACAGTATAAATTATATGGGAGATATATATATGTATATGTATGTATGTATGTATAAAGGCCTCAGGTAAATGAGAACTCCCATGAAGCTTTGTTTCATAGGAAGGAAATGTAGATGTATGTTGAATTAACTCATGTCATGTCAAATAGTTATGCATAATATCACTTCAGCAAACTGAAATGGAATATTTTGGTTCGATGGTATAAAAGTGGTTAATTTCAGTCTAAAATACTGAAATAAGTTTTGACATTTATAAATATTTTGGTTTTCTTTAAAAAAAATTAATGCTTAATATTTGAGTTCAGAGTGCAGGTGAAAACAGATTCGGAAATACTGAAATCAGAATGAAATACTAATTTTTAATAATTTTTGTTCTACCTGAGTGGTTTTTTAGTCCTATAAAAATGAAAAGGAGCATTTGCAGACTGACATAATAAATTTTATGAATAAGAAGATCACATTTGACTACATAATGTATTCTTCCCCCCTGTTCTGCATACCTCTGAAAGTAACCAGCATCTGTTCTCGCCAGGTTCAATGTGTGGTTGAAGAATGTCCTCAATTACCTTGATTTATGCAAATCTTATCATGTTTACATGCTTGCAGATTACAACAATATTCTTCCTTAAAATATTACACTTTTTATCTCTAAAAATAAAGGAATACCATTGCTTCTGTTTCTATTGGCAATAGAAATAGTTTTGAAAGCAACCATTATATCTTGTAATAATTTAATTTTATCATATTCTTATAGTAATATAGAAAATATGGTGTTAAATAACTTTAAGTGTTAACATCTCTGTGTTGTTATACTAATAACTTTGTAGACAATATATATAACAGTTTGAAGTATATACATTTCAATAAGAGGAAATAAAATTGTGTTATGTATGGAAGAGACAATATTTGTGATCTTTTTTCTGTCTCCAGAAGACTTGATTCACTTCAGGCGATCCTGGAAGAGAAAAGATAGTGTGGAAACATCTTATTGTTAAAAATAATAATAAATAAATAAACAAAAAACCCCACCCAAATAACCAGTATTTTTTTAACTGGTAAGGCATCTATTTCCATGTTATTAAATATAGGTTATGGATGCCCCATCCCGGGAAGTGTTCAAGGCCAGGCTGGATGAGGCTTTGGGCAACCTGGTCTAGTGGAGGGTGTCCCTGCCCGCAGCAGGGGGGTTGAAACTAGATGATCTTTAAGGTCCCTTCCAACCCAAACCATTCTATGATTCTATGATTTTGGGACCAACTACTGCAGCATACTGCCAGCGTGAATGGTCTTAGATTTACTCTACACGTTGGATCTTAGTGTCTGAGAAAAGCTCTTATTTTGGTGATTCTGTACCACTTTATTTCCTTGGTATATCTACCTTTCCAGTCCAAACTATAGCATACAGAGAAAAAAAATCTACTATCACAAAAATTATCAAATTGTTTCTGTATTGATGTCCTTTTGTTGCTAAATGGGAAGTTATTCACCTGGTTTGAGTTTCCCTTAAGCTAACTCACAGTGAAAGATTTCACCAGTGCTCCCTGGTGAAAGCCCACCAGAGAAGAGACCTCAAGGGAAATCTGTGCTGACAAGACAGATAGATCTAGAGTTGCTCAAGGAAGTTTTATATGTTGAGGGATTAAGGTTATGTGAAGAAAAAAGGCACTGATTCAATTTATCTGTTTAGCGACATTGAGAGTAATGAGCCAAAGTGGTCTGATATAACAATATTTCTTCCACACACACACTGTTAGAGATTGTTCCAATGATTAACACTATCTTACTGATACTGAGACATGCCTAGTAGCAAAGTTGATCCATTGTATGAATGTAATTTTCTGCATTACAACAGCTTTCTGTGAACGTGGATTATTCACGTATTTTTTTCATTTTCTGTTACTAAAATAAACCTTGAACAGAAATTTTCTTCTAACACAGGTAGACCAAAATTAAAATCTAGGGATCTGTATCACATTGCTCTTTCTTTCCTATCTATTAAATTAATTTACTAAGACCAAAACAGTTACAGAAAAAAGACATCACAAGATAACAAAGATATTAGGAACATGCTAATTTTTCTTCTCACAAACTCTTTTAACGTGACAGAAATAATATGATTTAATCCTCATAATTCATGCTAGGTTTTTGGCAATTTTTTTTGTTTTGTTGGGTGGGGGTTTTTTAGCGGGAGGTCGGAAGAAAAGTTCTTGTAAACACTTGAGTAGTGAAATCGCAAGACCTACAAAACGCTCTTGTAGAGTAACCTTTCATATTTCTTGTATCTTAATTTGTTCAGTCTTCTTGGCTATATCAGTATCAGTAGAACTAGCATGAGTCTGTATTTGCCAAGGTGCTGAGAACATGAATGGCGCCTTAGCTCTTAATGGATTATTTGCACCATGTTTCCAAATGATAATCAATATGCAGGAGTTTCAGTTTAACTACCGCAATATTGAGTAGATCAAAATCAATGCACTCCTCAATATTTTGCCTTATACTTCTTCAGTCAGCCAATATGACGTTAGTTTTGCAGGCATTATTTTCTGCATTTTGCCTTATGTTGTTTCATCAAGGCCAATTTTTTCCAGTTGTCTGATGTCTTTCAGTACTATACAACTTGAAGAAACTCCAAATAGATTTCTACCACCTTCTTGAGAGATGACTTCTGCTTATGCCCAACTCCATCTGTCCTCACAAAGCTCCTACATCTGTCTTTGTATCTACCGATACAATTCCAAACTGAACAAAAGCAAAAAGTGAAAAATAAAACCTCAAATGAAAACACACAATTAATTGTACATACTATTAAAAACCAAAATAGGCAACTGCCTTTCATGGTTCTCCAGGTCAGTCATAAATATTATTTTTTACCAGAGGTTTCCTACATATTTCATCCATATACCACTTCAATAAGTAAAAAAGAGAAAGATTTACCATTTATGTTTTCTTCCACCTATATGCTACCACACAAGGAAATTTTGCTAGGCTGTGATCAAATTATTCAGCATGTTGCATTATTGAACATATATTAATAAGAAGTTTTTCACTGTCAGACTGACATCTGATGGTATAAAGAAAATACTTTTCTGTGTCTTTACATTAGGTCTAAAACCTGACTGCAGAGAAAGCAAGTAAATGAAATAGTGTTTACTTCTTCTGAAATATTATTTGCAGGAAAAATAAACTAAAGGTTTAGAAATAAAAAGTAGATTAAGATAAATATGACTGCAGCTTCTTTATTTCTTTAATTATGGAATGCATAAAACCTAATAAAATTAAAATGTAAAGAAGTTTTCTTTATATGGAAAAAATAATTAAATTCACTGATGTGTTGTTCATCTGAATGTGCGGCCTTATCATCTCATTATTCTTTTCAAACACATGAATACATTTCAAATCAAATATACATTTCAACTTTTTAAACTTTATTAAAATTGATAACAAGACATAAATAATTTCAGACATGTCTTTGACGGACTTTAGTAGAAATTTGCACACAGAAATTAACATCTGAAAACTGATATAATGACAGAGTACAAGCTGATCTTTAGCCTCTTGATTAGCATTTTTTTTCTTATTTCTAAGAAAATTCAAAAAAGCGAGGATAGAACAATGGGAATGGCAGTGCTTTCAGAACAGTTTAAAAATGCAAACATTAATTTCATTCAGATGAGGTCATTTGCATGCAAACTGATCAGACTGCAAGCTTATCTCATTACTGTCTACAGCCTGTGACTTTTCTCCCTTTTATAGGTGCCATTAAGTTTAATAAGATAACTGCCTTCATTGTATATTAAACATGTGTGACCACTACATGGTTCCTGCATGATGCTGAATTGTTAAGCACTATTTATCTTGTGATATTCTAACACAGTCATCTTAATTTGCTCTGCTTGAAATAGGATGTGTGACAGCAAGTCATAGTCTGGGATTTTTTTCAATTTCCTCTGAATATTTTCCTCCTGTCCTTGTCAGCATATTTTTTTCAAATTGGACACAATTAATTAGCTGTAGTCCCTTTTTTCAGCAATATTTAAATGACTTTTAAATATTTAAAAAGAAATATTCTTTCATTCACATAGATTATATGCAATTTTTACAATCATACTGCTTTTCAATACATGAGATGCAGATTTTTTTTTTTACATTTCCCCATATCAAAGCCATCAGTTCTTGCACAAATTTCTAGTCTGATTACTAGATGCAGATGCTTTGTAGACGACCCTTAAGCTTTGTACTTTGGAAATACTCAGAGACCAAACTGCACTGGAGCAGAGACCAAACTGCACTGGAGCAGAGACTCAAGGCTGTCTGGTGGCTGTGAGATGAAGGAAAAACTGGACCCTCAGAGGAAGTCCAAGCTCTACAGCTTTCCTCTGCAGTCAGACTGAGCTCTCCATAATGAGAGCAACAATGCTTAAATAGCTAGAGGCATTTAACCTTTCAGACACAATAAGGCAACATCTTCCAAGGAAGGAAGAGGTTTTTCCTACTGCATTTTGGAAGTACCTGACTATTGGATACCTACAGCTCAGAGCTGGTGTAGAGTTACTGACCACCGTGGTAGAGAAGTTTGATGTTATGTTCCCTTTTCTGTGCTAATACATTTCCCTTGTTTTACATATCATGTAAATACTGCCTGCTAGGAATGTCCAAGAGAAGTGGTTTATTTTTCTGAAATTCCTAGCAGATGCTTGAGATGAGTTTATTGAACGTAGCAGACACACTTAACTGTTAGGGTATGTCTGTTAATGCCTTAGATAATGCCATTAACTATGTGTTAAAAGTTTTAGAGTTCAAAAGTAAATCAAGCTGAATTTTTAGACTTATTTCTACAGAAGAAATTAAGATATAAATGATAGTAGGGGAAGCAAAACAATAACAGAGGTCCCAGTTATCATTTATCTAAGGAGGCAGATTTAGTGGAGTCAGAGTAGCAGATCTGTGGACAGAATTTCAGATTCTCACAGATTATAATAGAATAAGAGATATCTATTTATCTCAAGAGGAATAGCTAGACAATTTTTTATTATCACTGAAATATTTTCTGCTAAAAATTTTGCCCAGGGAAATGTCCCCCTGCATGTTCTGAGTTAATGAGAAAAGAAGGATGGTTCCATGGTTTGAGTGATTTTCTGGGACTTGGCCTCTATGCCTTCAGTTGTCCATTTTCTTATGTTTTTTCTATGTAAATTTGTACAGCTTCCCTGTGTATCAAGTTCCATTTGTAAGAGGGAATAGTTACACCTATAAGAGTACCATGAGGCTAAATATATGAAAGAACAAACAAGCTTTGCAACACTTTGCTGCATTTCTTATTACCATTAAAAAAAAAAAAAATAAAAATAAAAAAAATCAATCTACTGCCTGTGCAATGTATACTAAATGACAGATGTTCATCATCTGACTGTCCATAAGTAATCGCTCGCCCATGGAGATATACAACATAATTTAAAAGAAAACTAGTTAGTATTCTTTACTGATTTTCTTATGACGATTCTTTTCTGCCTGGCAGGTTGTAATGGCAATGGTTTCAAATGCATTTTCAATTTTGCTAATAAACCCACATCTTAATAAGATACTGCATGAAATGATGTTATTATGAACTGATGGAAGTATATTCTTCTGTTAGATTTTTATTCATTATACACTGCTCTAACATACTTGTTAATAACATAAGAGAATCCATTTCCAGAGATTAAAATGTAATGCTAATTTTTCATCATAATGAGTTAAATTCATATTAAGTCAGACAATAAAAATATAAGTGAAAATGATTATATTAATGTGAATAACTTCTGATTGGACACATCATGATGGATTGCAATGTAATGAATACCTGAAATGCTAAAAATCACTAACGATATAAAATGCAATAGTCTAATATAGTTTTAAGATATTCCCCTCAAGCTTATAATTAGCTGTGGTTATATCATCAAATGGTACTCTATATCAGCTTTTAATGAATATTTTTACTAAAAATGTAATCACTTTCTTAGTTGGTTTCTCCTTTGTTCAGTTAGATATCTCTTCTAAATTCCCCTTGGATACCAAATTCAAAAATTTCCTTAAATTTACTCTACATATAGTGAAATACAGCTTTTTCAGATTTATGAATGTAAATAAGTCTTTAGAGAATTGTTCCCTTAGGCTTAGTGAATTAAAAATAATCTGTTAACTTGATATCACCTATTTTCCACAGCAATTATAAAGTGATACTTTCACTATTATTATTAATATCTCAGATTTCTGCATCTGATTTTTTTAATTACCCATTCATGTTTGTCCTTTCTTTTACTGAATTGATTGCATTTATTTTGCAAACCCTTTTTGAGTCAAAGCCCTCCCAGGGAGTAATGCTGGTATCTGTTCTCTAAATTGTAGAAAATAACTCTTTCTTTCACTTACTACAAAAGTGTATTTTCACTTTTTTTTTTCCTGCCATATAAGTGAGAGTGTTTTTTCCACGTGCTCCCTCTCCCAGTCTCTGTTAAGTGTTCCTGAACCCTCTTTAAAACTTCTGTGTAAAATCATGGTTTAAGATTTACTATTTCAAAATGTAAGTTTGTAAGATGCAAGAGTTAAGGCTTTTATTTCTTTTAATGAAAGACAGCCTAATATATGTTGTGTTTGAGTTTTTTTATTTTGATGGGGTTTTTTTTAACATACTAAATTCTCTTGCTTTCATCCTATTACTCTGGTTGTGCATTCAGACATTTATTCACTGTTAAACTAAATTATGCATATTTTAGAGTTTATTATTTCCTTATTATCAGGAAAAATTTTACCTATCATTTGAAAATAACGTTCTTACTTTTTGTAGCAACATATATTCAGTTTAAAGAGATATTTTGTCCTCAGAATCAGCAAATATCACAGAAGATTGCCTCCTTCATCATTTTCAGATATTGCAATGCCTTTATCCAAACATATTTTCCTGACATTTCAGTCATTCTTATAGTTCAGAGTCTTCAATAAACGCTCCAGGCAAACCTGCATAATCAGCCTAAAGTGGCTATGGTTCTGGAGTGGCAGAGTGGCTTGAGATGCAACTTACTATCAACAGAACGTCGTGTGTTTGCTGACCTGCATGAACAGCCCACCTTGTGACTATGAATAAGCTCTATAGCCTAAGAGTGTATTCTTACACTTTATTTCAAGAAATTCAAAGTCCTTAGATCCAGCAGTAGTCATTCCCATGTAGAAAACCAAATATCTCTGGCAGAACAATGGTCACAAATAAAGGGCCTATTCTTGTGTTTATCACAATCACCTCAGAGCAAAATGTTTATGCCTTTCCTTCAATATCTCAAGTCCTGCAAGTCTTCTAAAAAGTTCAGTTTTGAACTCAAAAGTAAACTGGTGGGTGAGATTAGAAGACATAGAAGAAGGAGAGGGAATTGGAGCATGGAATATTTAGAGCAGAAATAGAACTGGGACCCTGCCATATGCTTTTGAAGCATTGCATGCACATCACAGCCTCACAAATACCTGGGATGTGGACTTTTTAAGTTAGTCAATTCACACTGTTTTATAGGAGAGAAAATACTGTGAGGCATGAAATAGAACTAAGTTTCATGATGAATGATACTCTGTTATCAGGAGTTATTGGTTTTGACACTATCAGTGAAGAAATCTTCAAAGGATAAGAGCAAAATGGTAAAATATTGACCTGAAATGCTCCTTCTGGAAGAGCAGAAAATGAAATATATTTTATGAAGAGAAGTTGAAATACAAAGTATTTTATGAAGAGCATTAACATATAACAGGTAGTATCCCTGACTGAAATATCCAAATAACTGCGGATGGCTGCAATGTGGAAGTATTAAAGGCATTTGCATAGGAAACAATTGTAATTAATGACAGTCTTTATGATATAATGAAAGGAAGAGGAAGGAGAATAATTAATTAAACATATACAAAGTTATTAAGAGAAATGTGTTTCATAAACTTGGTGCTTATCAGCAGTCTTAACTGTGATAGGATATTAGTTGCTATCAATTAGCTTAATCATGCATTTACTGATTTCTGACATTTCAGTGATATCAAGAACAAGAGGAACATCAAGGGATGTTTATACTCAGACCACTGACTTAGAAGAATACTGTTAAAACAATACTTGCCATAACAGAGAGGTAAGGGAAACAGATGAGCTGCAAAAAAATCAGAACCTTTCTGAAAGCTAAAATATAGAGTGGAATATCAAGCTGAAAGTAAGGGTTTAGAAGACTGCTATGTAGATTTCAGACATTGCTGAAATCTTGTATGACATGTTCAGGCATATACTGAAAAGAGACACCAGAGACCATGAAAATGAAGAACAGGGGATGATTTGAGGATACAATTCTACAGCTTCCTGTCTGTAAAATGAATTGCAAACTGCATGTTTTCAGAATCAGTCATGTCTAGAGGAATGTGAAAATAAAAAAGAGACCAAAAAAGAGACTGGTAAGATATACCATAAAACAATATTTTATGGTTTGGTAAAGAAAAACAAGACAGAAAGAAACGCTAATGATTTGGGAGTGGTTTGTAGGAGTCTTAATGTAAAGAAGACAGACTATCAAATATGATACATATGAGACAAAAAATACAAATCTTTAAGTCACAAAAATTGCAATTACAGAAACATAAGACAGATACAAATATAAGCTTTGAGCTAACATTTTCAGATGCTGATCTTATTTGTGAGCAGGAGGAAAAAATTGAAGAACCTTAAAAGTTAATGAGAATGAAAAAGCTTAATATTTTACAGCATTCTTGATAAATTATTTAAGGCAAGAAAGGATAAATGAAACTGAATGTTTTGCACATTAATTTTGTCTTTTGAAATCCTGAAAGAAAAGATAAAGAACTTGAAGTTTAGAAAAAATGTGGTGTAAAAACCACTGCAAGACATCTTGCCTCAGTGCAATGCATAGAATAACATTACATGTCTACCTATCATAAAAAGGGATAGCAGGACAGAATGAGTATGATTTGTAATAACCAGTAGTCTGTTCTATACTGCCTACAGTAATTGAGTACTGTAGATGTCAACAATTTGGAGAGTTTAAATATCTTTGTGTACTATTTATTACTAATAATTTAATAAGAAAGTATGATTATAGTGGAAATTTACTTGTATAAGCCTGCCGATAATTTTTAAATTAAAAA
The DNA here is from genome assembly GCF_011004875.1 of Balearica regulorum gibbericeps. Taxonomy (NCBI): domain Eukaryota; kingdom Metazoa; phylum Chordata; class Aves; order Gruiformes; family Gruidae; genus Balearica; species Balearica regulorum. The sequence continues at coordinate 47,409,341 of NC_046184.1, read as the reverse complement.
AGACCACTATTATGCTACAGACACTTAGATAATACAATGCCATTATCTATAAGAAATGACACCTCATCACTTACTAAATAGACAACTATACACTTCTTAAAATATCGAATACTTTTAAGAATACTGAAGTGATTTTTTTGAAACAGCAGAGAAAAATGATACATGAGAAAGATCTAAGAAAGACTGCAGGAGCTCTATGAAAAGCTAAATATAGCAAAGTAATGAAATGCCAACAACATGATTCAGCAGGCCATGCAGTTAGATTGACAAAAGCTAGACTAGTTAATTTTTTAATTGAAGAACATTGCCTCAGTGTTCTCCCTCAGGGGAAGGGAAGGCAGAACAATGAACAGGACTAGAAAGCTCTTGACGTGAATTAGCAGAAAGGAGGGCATAATTGTGGCAGAAGCTGAGATCCTCCAGAGCTTAATGGCATCTCATAGAGAGATGCTTTCAGAATGAAGGAGCAGATTGGATGCATGGAGCTCCTCTGTAGGACAGATGACAGACTGGTTGAGAGCTTGTTTGTCAGGATCAGAGGAGAAAAAAACCCGCAAGTCCTCTGCCTGGGAAGGAATAACAGCTTCCAGCGACAGAGCATTAGACTGACCAGGCTTGGGAGGAGCTCTGCTGAAAAGACCCTGGGGGTTGTGGCAGACAGTAAGTCGAATATGAGCCAGTAGTGTGTCCTGGTAGCAAAGAAGGCCAGTGGCATCCTGGGCTAGCTTGATTATCCTCTTTTAGTGAGGATTCATTAGATTTAATATATAAAACTGTGTCCAGTTTTTGGGGCCCCTCAATACAAGAAAGATATTGACAGAATGGAGTGAGTTCAGTGAAGCCATCAAGACAGTCATGTGGTTGGAGAACCTGACCTGGGAGGAGAAACTGAGGGACAGGGGCTGGTTCAGCCTGGAGAAGGCTTTGAGGGGATGTAACAGTGACTCTCCATGGAGGTGGTTGAGAAAACAGAGCCTTTCATGATGATGCATGGTGGGAGGACAAGAGACAGTGGGCATAAATGGAACTAGGAAGGGTCTGGCTGGATGAGAGGAGAAACATTTTTCCCGTCAAGCAATGGAACGGGTTGCACAGAGAGGTGAGCAGTCAACACCCAACTGGATACAGCCCTGAGCAGTCTGGTCCGATCTCAGACCTGGCCCTTCTTTGACTTTGAACTAGAGACCTCCTGAGGTCTCCTGCTGCCTGAATTATCCTGTGATTGGTCTCTACATGTCAACTTTACTCTGCTTCCATGTTGCTTCCCATATTATTGAGGCAAAATCCTAGGGAGAAAGTAGTAGCATTTCCAGATAATCACTTAATGTAACTGGGAGGGAGGAGTGAGTTGTGTTTAATTGGTGCTCTTCTTTCTATCAAGCCATGAGTCCTGACCTAGGGAAGCATACATACACACAAGCTCATACAGAGTAAACAATTCTGTAGTGCATTGGAGAATGATTGGTCTGTGCATGTATATTTACAACCATACTGTTGAAGTATTTTAGCACAAATTCTGTTGCCATGATGAAATATTTAGCTGGAGTGATGGCACTTGGTATACATCATTGGAGTAGCAGCTATTAGTGTTATATAGTACATCATTGATGTGACAACTTTGAGAGGATGTGCAATATATAACCAGAATAGTCCCATTTGGACATCAATATGTGGTATTTACTGGTATTAATAATGTAGTGGGTTTAGTTTCGTACAGCAAATAGACATAATTCTGATTCTAAACAGCAGTGAAATTCCTGTAGTGCCACAGCAGCTTCTACCATGCAATGACTTTTGATAAGAAATGGCTCTCAGACTAGAATCTGTATACTGTTTACTACCACTTACTCTTCTATACCAGTAAAAAACCCACCAACAACAAAAAACCCTTAGAAAATGAAATCAAATAGAACCTTAACAGGAACTGGTCAGTCGTTCCATCAGCAGAACAGTTTGGTAACACAGTATGAATTCCTCTATGAGTAAAAATGATCACTGGGGGCAAAATGGACAGCTTTGAAAAATAATAAAAAAAAACATTTATGGTTGTAGAAATTGACATAAACATAGATGCTACCCCTTCATTATTTAAACATAAAGTCATGAAAATAAGAGACTCCAGCATATGCTTAAAGGAGTGATGAAGAAACTAGGTTAGGGAAAAGGATGTAATTTTATTTCCCTTAAAACTACATATGTTTTGTGGTATCTAAATTTAAAGTGACCTTTTTTCTTTAACCATAACAACTTATGTTTTCTTGCCACAGTTATCACTGAAATTTAAAAGGGTCTGAGTACATATTACAATATTACAACTATAGTGTCAAATTAGCACTGCATCTGAGAATCTTTACTACTCAGTTTTACCTCTGAAAAGGGGCATAAGGCTTAGAAAATCATAGAAGCATAGAATATCTCCAGCTATAAGGGACCCAAGTCCAACTCCCTGCTCCTCGCAGGACTACCTAAACCTAAATGTTGCAGAAAGACTAAGGAAACAGCTAACATCAAAGCCTAATTTGACCAAAGAAGATGTAAAGGCTTCTAGATCCACAAAAGAAAATGGTCTTTGACTATTCAATGACAAATATATCCCTAAATACATCCTATGTTAGTGTTATTTCCCTCCTTAATCCATTACAAATTTCTCCTCTCTTACTGTCTACATTCTTTTTTTCACTCTTGATTTAAAACACAACTCATAGATGTCACTGCAGAAATTAGCAGATTATAGAAACAAAAGCCAGGTAACGTTTACACGAGCAGTGGCTGGGGTGGAATCCAATAGCAAGCCAAGACAATTCACAACAAGCTTGCATGAGTTCAGCACATCTCCAAAGCATCCAGCCAACAGACCTTCCATGTGGTCCTCTGCCTCACATAACTTTTCCACCTTAATGACACTTCTACCTCCATCAGCTGTACCACCTCCACTCCCCCCCCCCCAAAAAAAAAACAACCAAAACCCAAACATCCCAACAGTTTCCTGATAGCCAGAAGTTTTCCACCTCTGATTTCATCCATAGCGACTGTCTGCAGACTGGTTGTTTACAGATTTGCACCTTTGACTTTAAACTTCACTTTCTGATAAACTATCAGCAAAATGTATTGGGGAAAACATGCTCAAAAAAAAAGAATGAACGATGGCTGAAGAAAATAGATTTAAAAGCTCACATGAATAATATTAGATGGTTTTGCATAATGTTTATGGAAATGTCTTCATGTCTTTCATGCAATTTTTTAACCTTCAGTAATATCTAGTTAGAAAGTGTCATTTTTGAAAGACATGTACGAACTTTCTTTCCACGTATGAATATGGATCTGACAAAATTTGCAAACATAAGCATTATGTATATTTGTGCTAGCCTTGCTTGTCCTTTGTCAGTACACTGAAAGAAAATATGTGTTTAAATATTTTTCATAAAATGTAACAAAGATTCTTCTAATTAATCAGAAAAAAGTTCATTATAAATTCTGTTTTTAAAGTATTCTTCTTATTATCAGATTGACCTGATAACAGCCATAATGATACAAATAAATAGATTCCAGATATCTAGATACACAGATCATTTTAAATAACTTTAGGTTAAGAACTAAACAAAAAAATTTCCAAGAACAGTTATTTCATGTAACTAAGTATGACTTTTAATCCTAGATATTTTTAAGAAATAAAGGTTAATAGCCACTGCGTTATTTTATTTCTATTTTGTTTAAAGGGCATTTTTTGTTGTTTTGCTGTTTTGTTTTATTTTTTTCCCTAGGAAAGAATTCTGATATGCTGTACATTATACTTTAAAAAAAAATAAATATCTAACATACATTAAAGATACATATTTTTTACTTAAATTTGTCTCAAACACACATACACACATACATTTTTGTGATATTTGTGATGGTAACACCCAATTTTGAACATCTGTCCCATGGGCTACTTTGACATAGACATCCTTTGATTCAGGCACTTGTGTATTTTATGTTTATTACTTCAATAAATAGAATTATAAATCATTAAAGAAGGTTGTGAGTCACAATGAAGAGTCTGGATGGGCAGGCAGACCTTTCTGAAATCTTGACTTTTACACACAGTTTCATGTATCAGCAAAAAGAAAGGCAGAAAAAAAATAATTTATTTAATTTCAAAGAATTTTAAAATTAGTATTAACCTATGATTATTCATATTAAAAATTATGTCACATCTGATAGCATGAGAAGTAAGACAAGATTAAACAAATCCAGTGTGGATTTTGCCCTTTGAAATGGGGGGCTCTACTGAGTTTTCCAAAGTCAGAGTTTGCTCCTGAGTATTCAGCCTAACATCCAGTTTCTATTTCAGAAAAGCACAGGTCTCAATCTGATGCCGCTTTGAAGATGTCTGAGATACCTCACCAAGTCTTAAAAAGCAAGAGACACACATTTTTAAGGAGGTGAAACATTCCAAATTTCTCCACAGATGGGAACATAGCTTACATGCAACCACCTCCATGTAGATACCTGAATCTAAGCATCTTAATTTTGGGTAGAATCCTGAATATTTTAAGGAGTCTAATATAATGTAGCAGATAACTATATATTATAAAATATTCCATAATCTTTGGCTCACTGTTCAAACCTATAAATAGTTGATATATAAAAAAAATTCTGTTACCTCCCATTCCTTTGTTATAAAATACAATATAAAATTTCTTTCATTTAACTTTGTTGAGCTTCCCCAATAACTATAAAATTATTTTCTGATTACATTTTCAATGTGAAATATATCCTGCCCCACAGCTGGCACTAAGATGTCTGCTCTGTTTAAATTTCACTTAAATCCTCAAAAGTTAGCACAAGTGGAATTTCTCTACTGAAAGCTATAAACACTATAAAAATGCTATGAGAGGCTTCAAAGGAAACTGGACGTTTCCTGGTTCTGGAGCACTCTTCTCTTATAAAGAATCCACTTCAAAATCCTTCAAAGTTAATGCACAGATTCCCAGTGGCTTTGTTCAGCATTTGCTCAAACTCTGTTTCTGATACACCAAGAAGATGGTATAGTAGGTGAAAAGGAAAAAAAAAAAAAAAAAAAAAAAAAAAAAAAAAAAAACACAAAACCAAAACAGAAAGAGAAGAGAAGAGAAGAGAAAACATTGTGCTTAATGGGTTACAGCAATTACTGATACACAATTAGCTGCTTATTCCAACACCATTTCCCAGCTATTTCATAGTAATGAATGGCGGCTGTATTTTCTGGAATATATTTGGTGATTTACAGAGTAATTAAACAAATACAGTTGAACTATTGGCTAGCTAATAAATCATGAAGTGCACTTGATTTAACAGTTTCTTTTATGTTTTAATTATTGATGCTCATGTCTTCTGCTGTAATATGTTGCTCAAACATTTTTAATTACTGTGCAAAAATAATGTAATTTTGTTGAGAGCTTAAATAGTAAGTGCCATCAAAATAGCTCAAAATATAAGAATGCCTGTATGTTATTTTCCTAGTTACCAAGTTCTAGTCCGGTCTGCTCTTGTCTGATCTATTTTTACTTTTCTTTCCTGTTCTCATCCCCACCTCACTCTCACCCTCAGATATTTCAACCACTGTACAGGTTTGACCTACCTCTCTTTCCAAATGACATGCTACTCTTAACATCCATGAAAAATAATTCATTTTCACTTCTGTTCAAATCACATATTGCACACAGCCCTGGTATTTGGGTCCAATGAAAAACTGCTTTTCTTGCACCCTTCTTTCCTGCTGATCATCATTGCTTCCTTGGATATCAGAGCTACTCTCCTCTGAATGCATTAGTCCTTCATGAATAATGACATAAAAGCCTGGCAATGCTTTAGAAGAGGAGCCCTTTATCACACTTTTCTAACAACCATTAATATCTATAATACTCAGCAGTTTTCTGATTTTCTTTTGTTAAAGGACAAATCATGACTATATGGCAAAATGGCATGGGGTCTGCAACTATTACTACTTTCATTAATGCAGCTGAAATGCAAGGAAACAGAACAATAGATTTCACCTGTGCCTGATAGGGGAAATTTCTAGGTTTTCAAAGACCTCTCATCTGCTTTCATTGAATTCATAAACACTAATTAGAGCAAAAGGCTAGCATCATGGTCACATCATTTTCCCTGATCCATGTGTCTGAAAGAAAGCAAGGCTGCTTATGTATCAAATAATTTCCTTCATGCAAAATATCATTAGAATTATTTTTCCCATAAAAAAAAGAAAAGATACAGTTACTAATTATAACGACCCTAACTCTTCTGAGTGCTTCATGGAGCTGTAACTCTCTGGGTTACAGAAAAACCTAAAAGGTGTAGTCTGTACATGCTGAAATGCATGTTGGGTGGAGAGAAGAGGTGGAAAGCAAGACTAGCGTTTCATGGCAAACTAATTCACAATAGCAATGTATATTCACGAAGTGACTTACTGACTTTTGCTGTGAGGATAGGTAGCACAAGTAGGAAGAAAAGCCAGTGATCCAAATGTATTGTCTGAACAAAAACCTTGATAGACTTTATGTACTGTCCATACTTGTGCTCATCGACAGCACTTTGATTAATTCCCTGTAAACCTGTATTTAGTATACAGTATCTGGGGTGTTCTTATTAAATGCTGAGGGAATCTTAAAGTTGTACTGGTTTTGGAAGGCAATAAGTCAAAAATTCTATCTGTGCAGGATCAGCTCAAACTTGTTAGGGAGAACTCTGAAGCTACATACAAGGAAATGCAACTTGATTCTTAAAATAACTACCCAGAGCAAACTGTTTGGAAATTTACACATCTGTTTTCCTGTTAAACATGAATATTTACATACAAACACTGTAAGAACATGTTCGGTATTGTCTCTTCATTTGAAAGAAAAAATAATTCTTCCCTGTCAGACACAGATTACAAATGCAAGATGAAAGAGTAAGTCTTTATAATATCTTATTTTAATGGAGAAAGGCTGGGAGCTGGTTATTTGTGTAACAGTGCCACAGTGCTCCTACTTTACATTTCAATGTTTGGGTGATATCAAAATTGTATCAAAATTGTTTCAGAACAAACAAGATGTGTATATATACACACACACATATATGTACATATATTTACACCTTCTAAAATCCTTTTCCTGTTCTTTTATAGGAACTTTGAAGGGAACAGAATTAATAAATTTGTAGATATAGCCTTGTGTATTAGAAGAGGTCAGACAGAATGCAGCATGAAAACTTTGGCATTCTTTTATGCCTATTTAATATTTCCTGATATGGGGTGAGGGATGTGAAGCAATATTATCCTGCTGATCTTATCCTACGCTTTATTGGCAGACGTTTGTTGCAAAATGCAAATGCAAAATGCATCAAGGCCTATGTACATATACGTGCATCATTTCAGACATAAAACTTTTCTAGCGCTTAGATAAAGTATTCTTTCTTATATAGCCCACCTTTGGAAAATCACTCACTTCAGATACAAGCTCTGTTGGGTACAGAGCTGACCTGATCTGCCAATATTAGGAGCTTTCCATTCATTGTCCAGATCTCAAGGCCCATAAGCCCATATGTCTCTTCTTGTCAGGTGAGTCTTGTCTCTGGCTCAATGTCCATCAGCCAGTTATCAGAGTTTCTTTGGTCTGTTTTTAGATTGTTTGAGCATATTTAACTATAAAAGTTGCAATAAGTAGTAAAGACAATATCTTAATCGTAATGCAACAAGAAGCATCATAAATGGATGAATGTGACCTCTCCCAAGTTTCAACTGCAGGTGAACATAGCAGTGCAAGTGTATAAAAACCCTTGTGTTGACTCATTTTGGACAGTCAGGTACCACAAGTATGTGGCCTTCTGAAAAATGTATGGAGGACAACATATGGATAGACACTTCTGGTTTTTCTACCCTGACAATCAAAGCTTACTCTTCTTGCTGGCGATGTAATCTCCACTGTCTTCTAAGACAAAGGATTCCAAGTAAGAGTGTACATTTAAAAATGATGAAGTAATTAGTTGCTGATCAGCCATAGCTCATCATATTTCTAAGTACATTTGTCTCATATAGAACATTTTTGCGTTCATGAACCCCTTCTATTATAAGAAAAGAATTTTCTTCATTCTTAGGAAATTTATTTGTCAAATTGCTTCAGACAGTATTTGAAAATATTGTTGATCTACACTGTACATTGCCATGGAGAGATTTTACTCTCTGGGATATTCAGATGGTCTTCATTAAGATGTAAAGCAGGATTTTCTTCTTTTCTACACATGAGTCTTAGGTACTTTTTCCTAAAATGATCTGGAGCTTTAAAGCTCTAGGGTTTCATCCTTGGATTTTTGATCATCTAACACTTATTGGCCTCTGAGAGATACATAAATGATTACGAACCCTCAAAATCACAAGCCAAGTATGGAAAATTTGTGCAGCTGGGTAAAGGGTAGAGGGCCAGGGAAGAGGACATGGACCCTGCCCACAGGCAGTACAGGTCTCACCATCTTCAGATCTGGGTTTTATCCCAGATGATGATATATATATACACACACACATAACTGAGGGTTTTTTGTTTGGGTTTTTTTTTTCATATTAAAACTCATTTTATACATCAGAAGTTATTCCCTACATATTTTTACATGAAAAGAAGTAAAAAAAACCCCCAACAAAACCAGAAACCATCCCATTTTTTTTGTTTTATTGTGTCAGAGTATTCTGAGTGATCAAATGTACCTGGTTTAAGATGATTAATAGTGTCTTCATCACAGGTTTTTATCTATCTTATTAGTGAGAGAAAACTTTCAAAAATATTTTCCTGAAAGCCACATTCCAAAATCATAAAAAGATATATTCACACTTGAACCGCTTACCTGTACAGGAAAAAAAAAATGCAGATCACATTTTGAAATTCAAATAATCCTAGAAAGCTGATATCAGCTTCCATGAAAAGACATAAACAAATATTATTAGAATTAGTGAAACCAGTAAAGAATATCATAAATAAATATGTACTCTTACCTAATAGCTGTGTAGTGAGGTTAGCATAGTGTCATATCTGAGCCTGTCTATTCCACTGATGCCGTAGATAAGAAATTTGCAAAACAGTAGACTTAGCTGTTTAGAATGCTTGTGAAATTCATTTCATATATTATGTGCCCATATCAGTCACCATATCATATTCTTAGAGATTTCTTTTCCTCTTTTAATTTGGTTAGGACTCCTGTAACGCTGAAGGAAACAAATTGCTTTGTTTTATATATAATGTAGTTCTAAACCAGGAGAATGCTCTTGTATTTGAATACCTTATGAAAGGAAACCACAGTGGAAAAGCTTATCTAAGAACAGCTTTTCAGAGCAGCTTTGGTCCTATGCAACAATTTAAAAGAATATTTTTTATTAGAGTCATGTACTCTTGGAATTTATTTTAATTCTTCCCATGTTGGCCATTTAAGAGAGGTGACCTCTAGTCATTTCTGCCCAGAACAGAATGTAGGTACTTTCCAGACAGCTTAAGCTTGCAGGCGGGTGACCAGAAGATGATATAAAAGTTCCTACTTTGCCCTTCCCAGCAGGTGTAGTCAATATGACTGCCTTCGGGGCAAGAGACTGTACTACACGCAGGTCAAATGTCTATAAAAGTCTAAATTCAAAGTATTCATGTTCTAGCAAGAATCTAGTTCAGAATGCACCAAGAGAGAGAATATAACTAAAGCAAATCTGTTACCAGATAACTTCTCTGCATCTTAAAAGATAGACTGGTCTCTGATATAATTTATAATGTATATAAGGACATCAATGTACATCCATAGTATGGTCAATAATTTAAAACAGAATTTAAATTCCTTTTCAAACTTCAAAATATTAGAGAAAATATTAAAATAGATTATTAGCAAAGACTGACACCTTCACTTTATGAGATGTTGGAACATATGGTATAAGCTCTACAAAACAAAACTTTAAAAATAACATAACAATCTATCAAGTTAACTGATACTATTATTCTTGCAATTATCCTTCCCCCTTTTCTCTAACATGCTCTGGGCAGGGTGGGTGGAAAGAGAAAGGAAGTTAATCAGCACTTTCTACAGGCTGTTGTATTCCACTTCTATTGCCTATAAAGATGGTTGCTGTCATATAAGGTAATGGGCCTTGTAACCTTGCATTGCTACAAGCCAGTATGTAGAAGAAAGATAAATATTGTAAATAGATAAGATAAATAGCCAAATGTATTTTGAATATACTTTTAATTTATAGCTAGTAGTAGCTGAACTGTTTTTTAATATCATTATTTTCCAAACAGCAATCCTTCATTTTGTATATCATTTTTTTAATGGAAATAAATGATATGTATTTATATCCCCCCATCAGGCATCTTGCCTTGAAAAATATAATGTAATTTAAAGTATGTCACTTCAGGATAAGCCACATGGGAGGCACACAAAAGCAACTAGTATTTTCCTCAAGCAGTGAAAGTACAGAGATTTTTCAATATCTGTTTCCCATAGCAACCCACTTGTTTACGTGTTGTAAGAAGATTTTATCAATTTGTACCTGATTTTTTTGATTTCCAAAACTAAGCAATAAAAGCAAATAATCATTACCAAGACATAACTGAAACACGATTCCAAAAAGGAATGACTGAATACAGATAGGCACAGGGGTTTTTTTGTATAAACCATGTTTTACTTTCATATTTTTTCAGTAGGAAGTTGTGTGTGTATGTATAAAAACATAATGACCATATCAAGTTCATAAAAAATTATATTATCTTCTCTTGCTTAAGTAGTTATCATGCATGTCTTATATAATCATATACAGCTTCATCAATACTTTTTTAAAAAAAAATAAAGATTAAATTGACAACTCTAAATATGCTGTAACTCTGTCACTATGTTAAAATGTGCAACCATGAAAAAAGTTCATTTGAACGCCTGGACTCTTTTCATCACAACAGACAATTGAGTCAATATACAATTGTTCAGGTTTTCCTCCAATAAAACAGATCAGTTGAAAACATATTTCTTGGCATTGAAAAAAAAAAGAATTTCAAAACCCCCTAAGAGATTTTTTGTAATGGTTTTGTCACTTTCTCACCTTCCTTACCTGCATACCTTTAGAGAGAATTGCGACCTGGGGCTGAGCTCCAAGCCTTGCCTGTTGTTACTCTCAGCTGCAGAACACAGGGCACCCGATGTACATTTGTGCCGCGACACAAGCTGGAGCTTGGTGGGCAGAGCTATACTGTCCTCCAGCCACGTCCCAGAAAACGTCCCAGATATTAGGAATTACTCTTCAGTAGAGGAACTTAACGACCTATAGCAGAAGCAATCCTATTCCTATACTGGAGCTGAATGAGTGTCATCCTCAGTGGCTCTATGTCTGTTTAGATACTTAGTCACAAGTTAAACTCCCTTAGCGTTTAGTAACATATTAAGCAGACTTTTTATCAATAAAGACCAAGCCTTCTATTTGCATTAATGTGTATGACTATTTCTTCCTCTCCATTGGACAGAGAAAGGTTTATGGCTAGTTAATCTCAGGAATTTGGTGCCTCTTAAAATTGTCTATATACCCAATGAGTACCAAAGCCAACAATCATGTAAAACGAAACCTAAACAAATTAATCAAATACATTAGAGAAAAAGAAAAAAAAAAAACAAAACCAAAAAAAAAAGCATGCACCATGAGGGCAGGATTGGAGGAATTTTTCAGTTTTAATTATCTAAAGGTACCAATACAGGTGATTTTCCAAGAACCTTGATTACCACTCTCCAACCACTTTCCTTGTCAGAATTTTCTTTATTTCCTTCACTAGGTAGTTTAGAGATTGAAAGATAGCTTTTCAGAAATCTTTTTTGCAAATTTAGGAATGTAACTGGTAAAAATGTAAAAACACAATTGAGGAATACATTTGTCTCCCTATTGATACAAAGGCAGCTCATTCATGATCTACTCTAATCGTCTTTCCACACACTTGCCAGTATGCAAGGCCAGATAACAGTGATGCTTGTTCTTTTTAATGACAGTACTTTAAGGATCCTCTTCTGATACTAGGATATCTGAAAGCTGATGGGACTTATGGGGTTACATGTTGGATTTTTTAGAGAGGTTTAGGTTTTGGGGTTTTGTTTTGGTTTGTTTGTTTGTTTAAAGATTTTTTTTAAAAAAATTTGCTCTTTTTATGATTAGAATGCTTTCTGATATCATTCTTAATTTCTGTATAGTTATTAAATAAATAAATGTTCAGATTCAGAATAGCATAGAAAATAATGAAATCAGATAGAGAGAAGTGCATTTTAAAATATGTTTCACTGTATCTTGATATGAGGAAGACTTTTATTAAATGCCTGCAACATGAAAGATTTTAGGAGGAGAAATGCATTTTGGATATAAGAAGAAAAGAAAACCAAATGAGCTGCCTAGGAAGATAGGTTAGTTTCCCTCTACTCATTGGCCTTTAGATATTAAAAAAATTAATTACTGGTACATTTTGTGTGACCATATTTTTTTTCTGTTCTGGTCCGTAGCAAAATAATGACCAGATAAACTTACAGAGCTTGTAGGATTTGTTCTGTTCCTATTATAAGTTTAAGAAACTTTTCTGAAAATCTTTCATTTAATCAATCCTTAAATCATGCTGGAAGCAGTGCATGAAATAGTTTTCTTGGATTGTCTGGTATTTGTGGTCTCAATGATCCCAGACAGCAGCTATAGTGATAAAAAGTGAACCAAGCTTTTATAAAACTCAGCACTAAAATTTAGTTAAGTTGGCTAAAATCCTGCAGGGTGCTTGGTGTATCTCAGAAATGTTCGTCTAGCTTGACTAGAGTTATAGCTGCAGATAGAGGTAATATCAGCCTTTAGAGGTGCTTGAATAAAAATACCGAATAACTGAGAATTCAGACCCAGTGCCCAGAATTCATGATGTGGTGTCTGATATAAAAGCACACCCTATTTTCAATGATAAGTCTACTTACAGTCTGCGTATGTTAATAATTAACAGTATTTGAGATATCACCACTTTCCTACTTTATTTTTTTAAAAAAACTTCCCTCCCCCATAATTTTTCCTACTTTTCTACTGTTAAATGACAATTTATATACTTAGTTTATATACTGTACTCTTCACTGATATTTATCCAAATAAGCAATTAGAGAGTTTTTGGTTAAATTTTGGTTGTATTTGGCAAATAGGACTTCAGTTTCTACACCATTTAGATTGGTGAAGAACCATCCAGATTTTCAAATTATTTAGACATTAATGGCAGAAATTAATATCCAAGAAAACATCCAAGGAGGTGATTTAGAAATTTTAAAGGATTTCTGTCTACATCTTGAAGTGTCTTTGAGAAACTAACCTTAAGGCGTTTATGTTATTAAGTATCCAGAGACACCCAGTAACAGTGTTTTTGAAAATTCTTATAAGACTACTAGTAGATTATAGTCATTCTCACCCTGCAAGTGTGTGGCAGACATGGTCATAAGTGAAATGGAAATACACATTTGCACCCCTTCTCCACAGTCTTATATTGGATTAAAGATGTTTTTCCATCAATATAGCTGTCGAAGTAAAATGAAAAGTTTAGTTTGCCTTTCATTAAAGAACTGTGTACACATTTGGTTCATTATAGTGTTTTTTTTCCAAATGTTCTTCATTGATTTTTTTTCATTGCAACTGAGGTTTGTCGGATATTTTCAAGCAGATCAAGACTCTAGTATTTACCCACTAGAACAAAACTTTATGTCAAGGAAATTAATCCCATGATAGTTCAACTGTAAGTAAACTTGATAGTGCCATGATAGCTCTTGAAGAGGCATGTTACAAACTGCAAAAGCAGCTGTTCCGTACAAACAAAAAGCTAATCTTCAGTGCAAGCCTAAAAAGAAATATTCCGTTCTCTTTGTAAATCCGCATCAAAAACTCAGCCATCAGAGTTGCAGCACATTTTCCCCAAATGGAGACACATTCTTTACATGTTTACGGTTTAGTTTTATCTGTCTTGTTAGCAATTGCACTGTCAGGTATTTTCCTTGTTTATTAACATATAACTTTGAGGGCATTTAGGCTCTGGTAACCAGGAATATGGTAAGAAATTGACAGTACTGTAACATCACATGAATTAAATGCTGCATGGTAAAGATGCAGTTAATAAATATGTTCTTGATTACAGAATTTTTTTTATTTTTTTTTTTTTAATGAAAACACTAAGGAGGAAAGAAGCTTAATTTTGAAAGAAATGTTGCATCTGCGAAAGAAACGGTGATCTCCTATGTATCAAAGCAGAATGAAGTCTGGTAACAGGAAGCAAGCTGTAGTACCATTTCTTCCACTGATAAAAATGGGATTTGTTGCAGACCATGGCTCTTCATAATACAAGTTGTATTACAAACAGAGCTGGCTGAATACTGCAAAAGAGCAATTTCCAAAAACATCTAGGGTCATCAGGTCTTAGTATTCACACACTGTTATGGAGCAAAGGTGTTTAAAAGTATTTTATTACAATCATTTACAAGTGGGAACTGGAGTTTATACAATCCTTATTTTTTTATGATGAATTATATATGTGCATACATACCTGCATACGTACATATATATTATGCATGTTCTAGGGAAATACTTCTTATATTATCTTAATTTTAAGGTTTTTTCAAATTTGAACTGACCAAACCCAATTTCAACTGAGAAGAGTTTCAATGGAATCAGTTAGGCAAAAGATTGAACTGCTTCTTACGTTGTTCACTAAAATGCCATTTGGGAACTGTACTCCGAGTACCTACTCTCTTTTACGGGGCACATTTCTTTGAATAGCGTGCCTAGTGGTGGCACTGAAAATATTACAATAGTGAAAATATTCATCTTTCTGTTGTTTAATATAATCGATTGACTGAAAATTAGTCCTATAAATAATATAAATATTCCGAAGAAAAAATAATACATTACCAAAGGAAAAAAATAGGTTTTATTTAAAGGAGAGCATGGTAAGCCAACTCAACACATCTAGCAATATTAAGAATTTTTTAAAGGTGAGGGGATTTGTAATTTTTAAGCCCTCTTTTTTATTATTTTTAGTTCAATTTTTTTATATCAGTTTGAAGAAAAGGACAAAGATTTCATGACATAAATTCTAAATTTCATAATTAGTTATTATCTTTCCACTCATATATTTTCCTTCCGTATTTCTTTGTCGATTGAGTATTCACCATAGGAATGCCCATATTGCGCATGAACAGTCAAGAATATCTTCCTTTTGTTATCTATAATCTGGCATTCATTATCACCTTTAAAATAATACGCCCTATTTAGAGATAATAGCAATGTCATACAACAGACACAGTCAATATAATAGACTCGCCTCCCCCTGCTGCCCCCGCCAAAAAAAAAAAAAGAAAAAGAGAAGAGTTTGCAAATACGCAAAAGCTGATGTGGGTCTGAGTGCACTGTTGTGTGTGTTTCTAGAGACTACAACTTGCATGAGGAAAATAAAAACAGACAATTGCTTTGTTTCTCATTCCAGTTTAAAAAGTATGGGTGGAGGAGGGGAAGGGTGGAGAGAAAACGTGTCCCTTGGACAGATTTAGTTGCAGATGCACACATCCAGGACAGGGAAGGCTGAGTGAATGAGAATTTAATGGTTTCTTCTCTTCAGTTTCTGATTGCCATGCCACCATGCAATGTTGTAAACGGAGCTTCTGAAGCTTTCCGCCAGGTTCCCAGTGAAAGCTGCAGTAAACAGAAGTAGTAAGATGGGTGTATTTGCAGCGTGGGGAGAAAAAGAGAGTTGGAATATTTTTGTATAGTTTCTAGGCCTCACAAAATGCCCTTTTACCATCAAGATTTTTATAAGAAATAACAAAGCAATAAAAGAAAGATTAAAAGAAAAACTTTTATGAAAAGCTGCACTTTAAACATAAGTCATATTGGTGGAGAAAGAGATTTTAAAGCAAATGAGGAACTTTAAACTTTAGGATGCATTTTTCTGTTTTTCTGCAATATTCTTTAAAGTTAACTTTAGTAGGCATAATACATGATATGAACTACTAAACTTTATAACGTAAAAAAATACTGAAACACTTCAGTAGCTTCTGCACGTCGTACGCAAATTACTACTTTCCAATCAATAGGCATTTTAAAATACAATTGGTATTCTGTAGCTATAATATGCAATCTGTGCTACTGATGTTATGTATTCACATCATAGATATGAGCTCTAGAGAAACAATTACAATATATGCTGCAAATGCATATTAAAACGCAAATTACATTAAGGACCATGCTTTAAAAGGAGACATAACCCAGGCTTCAATTTTGCACCTGCAGTCATTTCCAGAATCAACAGTGTGGACACATAATTGCAAACCAAATGATTGCATGTAACTGTTGAGATAGTTAATTTTCAGGTTCAGTCATCCGGTTGCATATTTAAATGCTGTAATTTGTGTCAACAATTATTAATGCCTATAAGATTTCTGTTACGAAATTTATTTTGCTTTTACAAATTAAGCCTTAATATCCATGCACTTTATTGTCTTCAGGTACCTTATTGGTTGAAGAAAAGGGGGATATTTCTAATAATATGAAAAAGAAATTTATGATTTTTAACCCAAATACTAATTTCTGGTGAAATGTCAAATTTATGTAATCTGTATTGCATCTAGACAAGCTGAAAAACCTAGTTTTTGATATACAAAAAATGTTTGGAGGCAGAGGGGGTCCAAAGTGGGTTAAAGCTACTTACAGGTTTTTTTCCTCCAAATTTCCAGCATGTTAGAATTTTCTTAGACCCTGCTGGCCAGTTTTCTTAGAAGCCTGAAGCGGGCTTGCTGCTGTTAGCCATTTGACTGTGAGAATGTCGTTCCCACAGACCAGCTGCAGTGTGTTGAATGAAGGTGCTCCTTTCTGCCCTGGACACAAAACCCCCTGTGCCATCAACTGGCATCCTCTGGTATCTCTTAATGTGAGATAGTTTGGTCAGGAACTGATACAAAATCTCAAAACCTTAAATTCAATGGAAGGTTTAGACAAAATATCCTGGAGCTTAATGCAATACTACTTTTTAGTGAAACGTGGCGCTGTCCAAAAATTCCAGCCAAAACTTCTCACACTCATGTTACCTGAACTTTGATATGCTTCATGCAATATTTCTTACATACTTTTAAAGCTCATATTTGTAAGTGTGAAAGAATACACAGTGAGCCCATCATACTCATGTTTTTTAGCCATCAATGGTTGTATTAACTACATTTGGAAACAGATGGGTTGATTTGAATACAGTTTTGTTTGATCTTCCATAAGACCAAACCACAAACTATTCATTTAAATGAAACACATTATCTTTAACAAGAATATTTGACTTTGCTAGTTGTTAGTAGCTACCAAGCCATAGCTCAGCTAGAGAAACATGAACATGAAACCTTTAGGAGAAACACTAAAGAAGTGTTTCTCCTAAATGCTGATTCTGCAGTACACAGAGGGATGGCAGCTTGCCACACCTCGATAGTACACCTTCTAAAATAGGCCTATGAGGCCTTTATACCTTAAATCCCTTATTATATGTATGTTATGGTTTTCTGTTTTGAGTCATAGAAATAGCTGATTTTCTGGGTGTTAAAAATGTTTTTTTTTATTTCAAATAAAAAAAAAAAAAACCAAACCCAAAAACCAAACCCACACAAACTGTCTACTCTGTTATTCTTATCCTCAGATTAGAATTTGAACCTGGGGATGAGGATTAGCAAAGTACTGGCAGCACAGATTAGGTGAGGTCCCATATGTGTTTACAGATCATGTACATCATGAACAAGGTGCAATAATCAGAGAACTGTGCATGGCTATGGTGTTTGCCTGTTATCCACTATAAAAAGAATTTACAGCACTTGAAAGGGGTTGGGAAAAATGATGGCTAAATTACTATCTTCACTCAGAGTAGGATTTAGCTCACAGATTAGGGCACCAATGGGTATCCAGTTATCTAGTCAATATTGTCAATGTTGCAAATAGATTCTAAAAAACTGTTTAGCTGATCAGCCACCCAAACACAAGATTGAGTTTCCCAGAAGCATCTGCTGTCGTTGTAAACACTGTGAAATATACTCTTAGGCTTCACTTACCTCTCCATTTCAGAAGGATGAGTGTCTCTGTAGGTTTTATGTTATGTCTTTTAGCCACATAAACATGCCACAGATGTCCCAAAGTGTCAAAAATGGCATTAAATACATATACGCTGGAATCTCACCTTAAAATTTCTATGTTGCAGAGGACTGAGCTGCTCTTTAACTTCCACTGGCTATATTGAATAAGCACATGGGTCAGTTCCCTGCATGAAGGCACCTTGTGTCATTTTAGTTGCTCTAAGTTAGCTGAGATATCCTCATTGACGCAAATACAATGCAGAACCTACAGGAGAGCAGAATTCTGCTGGCATGGCAGATGGAAAGATACTTGAGGGAATTTTAATTGACAATAGATATCTAATGTGCAAATGAGCTGATCTCTAGTTCATATCTGAATATCTACATGCAGACACTTCTGCATCTCACTCTCATTTTCATGGGCTTTCTGAAGTACACTTTTTATTTTTTATATGTGAATTTGTATGGGATTTCTGTAGCTGAGGTGAAAGCAGCAGTGCTTGTAGAGACACCTGAGAAGGAGAAGGGCAGCCTAGTGAATATAAAGGTCTGAATCTTCACCTGATGTAGACACATGTAGCTCTGGTACCTTCAATAGAGGTGCATTGATTTACATCATCCAAGGACCTGGCTGAGCTATATAACACAAGCACTCAGTGTTGTCTGAGGTCTGTATTCTGTGATGCTAACAAGGCAACCTGTCATATGGCAAAACCATTTATCCTTAAAACTCAAGTGAAAAACAACATTTTTAGATTGTCTTTCACTTAACTATTTTAACAGTATTTGCATGCAAAGACATATTTCTTTAACCTTTCATGACTGTAAAATACAGTATTTCTTGGAAATCCCTGCCTCAAAATTATTTGAAACTAGCTAAGTCTTAAAAATATAAAAAATCAAAAGGCAGTGATTTCAATTATCAAAATACTCTTTTTTAGAAAGCAACATGTTTATGTTTTACTATTTAAGAGATAATAAAATGGCTAATTTTGTAATTAGGTGTTGTTGACTTTCTAATAGTTATAAGCAATATCTTGCTAACTCTCTGCCTATGATTATAACAGCATTTACTGTTTATATTATAGCTGTTTGTTCAGCTTTCAATTATTTAAAAAGCAACCTCAGTAAAAATTAATTCATAAAAGATCTGAAGTGAATCCATTTGCTTTTTTTGTAATGGGTTCTTTATAAGCCTCTGAATGCATTATTCGCTTTTTTTTCCTTTATAGAACATTTATGAGTACAAATAAAGAAAGCAGTTTTGAATTGATTGTTGCAGGTTTATTTTGTTTTCATATACACTTGTGCAGGTATGAAAAATAAGTGTCTGAGATGGATTCACATTTTCCTTCAAAAGAAAAAGCTCACATTTCTGTACTCTTTGTGAAGAAAGGTTTTGTGTACTTGACAAAGCCACTGAGTATGGTTCAGACTAGTGACCTGAATCATTAAACGCTGTCAAAAAGGAGCAATATTGTTCTAGTGACATCAATCAAATGGTAATACCCTTTGACATTATTCCTAAAGGACTCTGAAAACTATAGCAGAGACCTATGGGATGTTTTATTATTGTACATGAAATACTGAGCAGAATTTTTAAGTGGCAAAGGGATTACATGGTACATCATAAATACAAATCTTATTTTAATAACACAATACTTTTATTTATATATTTATTTATTTTTATAGATATATAAAAGCACTGTGGATTAGAATTTCATTGTTTCATGTAGAAGCTGGATGGGATCATAGAACAAAATCTTGCAATTTTGGTCCACATTCTGGGATCAGATAATACCAAAGAATTAAGCTGCAGTTTAACCCTCACAGTGAAGCTCAGTAATTCACATCATTAAAGGTTTCTAACCCAAAGTACTATGTCCAGGACAGGAATGCTTTTAGCCTATAATTAATAAAGTTATTAAATACATTCTGAAACACATGCCCTAATTTTTCTCAGTGCCAAAGACATACTTGGTGCCACTCGTATGCAAAGTGAGAGATAGCAGTAAAGGCATCTTCCAACTTTTCCAACCTTTCCAACTCTTTAGCTTTATCCAGTGCTGAGATGGTTTCTAGGTAATTTATTTATACTAGCTGAAGGGCTACTTAGACCTTGCCTTTCTTTACTATTTCTGGCATTTGTTCCAGAAATAACTAGAAGCAACATGCCATGAAAAATGTTCAATATCATCTTTACAACCCCAGAGAGATCTCTTTGCATTCTAGGAAGCCCTAACGCACCCTAAGGGCATTTTCTTGATGGTTTCTCACTTAATTTAAGCAACTGGACAAGGAGCTGAGCCCAGTACATTCTTTATATGAGAATAACTTCAAATTATGAAGAAGTTTGATCAATAATTTAATAAATATTTCAGCTGTCCAAATATAATTTTTGGATATGATTGGCCATCTTTTTTTCTTGTAGGTGGAATATAACTTACATTTATGACACCTATCTATATTTATAATTGGAAAACTGGCTGCCACAGAAAATGATGTGTCATGAGATAGTTCAAGTTATTTTCTATTTTAAGTGGAGTAAATATTCACTTTCCTTTACATGGTCAGCTAACATCTAAAAGTACTGTGTTTTTCCCATACTGGAATTCCATTGTTAGTGGAATAATGAAAAGAGGCTGGTATCCTGAAGACCGCTGATGAAGAGAAACACATAGGATGGGATTATAAAATGGTCATGAAAGCATATAACATCACCATTTGAACAAATTTTACTCCTTCCTTGATTGAATTTATTAACTACTGATTAATTCTACTAACACCATCAGGTCGAGGGGTTTTAGGAATGATTTAGATATCCAGGGTTTGAATAAGAACAAGACCTAGTGTTAACTGTGTATTAGAATTAAACAGGACTAGGATTTGGTGTCTCTTTATACCAAATTTGCAATAAACTGCACAAATGCAAACAACTGTACAAGAATAATTAAAATATATTTAAAAAAAAAAAAGAAGAAAAAAGAACTCTTAAATATCTGTAATGGTAGCCAGTTATTGTTTAGTAAGCAATTACTTTAAAATAAAATATTTTTTCACGAGCAAAATGTCTACCTACAGACTTTCCAGAAAATCCTCCTTTCTTCACTGCAGCTGAAGTCATATGCACTGCAATAAAGTGAAAGTAACTATAACTCCCTGTGAAAGTTTAAAAAAAAAAAAAAAAAAATACAATGCCTATAAAATGTATTCTTGTCCATAATAAATGGTCTTTTATTCATGGAATAATGTGTATTCTGATTCATGACTAAAGAGCTCAACAGAAGTCACAGATTTGTTGTGTCTGAAATTTTTATAGTAAGGCATATTTGTGGAGAACTCACATTTTAAAAAAAATAATAGTAGCACAAAAAATGAATGGCAATATGCAGTTAGCCCCAGGTATCTAGCATTGCCGTTTGGTGATAATTATTTAAGTATTCAATAGGTATTTTATTTTCCATTTGTCTGTGCTCTTTTTTCTTTCTTTTTCTTTTTCTTTTTCTTTTTCTTTTTCTTTTTCTTTTTCTTTTTCTTTTTCTTTTTCTTTTTCTTTTTCTTTTTCTTTTTCTTTTTCTTTTTCTTTTTCTGTGCATGATAGTAGATTATTAGTGTGAGTATGGTAGCTCTGGAAGAGTCACCTTTTTAAAAAAAAAAGCTATAAGAGCCAAGTCTTTTTTATGTGCTTTCATAAAAGAACATTAAAAAGCTTTAGAGAATATTCTTTTCCTTGGTATGAACATGAATAATTACCCTTAGCAATTCTGGCAGTGCACTATATGCACAGAAGGGGGAATGGACCTTTTCTGATGACTTTTCCCCCCAGAAAAATCAAGCAGGTGATTGTTTGTCTACTCCTTGGGACGGTTACTACTTAGGCTGAATCAACTCTGACATAAATCAATACAGTAACATTTGTAAACAGATTAAAACCAAGAAAAGTTCTGATTTTTTTTTTATAAAAGCTTTAATAAGCTCATTGTACTTTGAGTCCTATCAAATAATTATACAGTTGTATACTACTCTGATTAGCTAAATTAACTTATTGAGAAAACATTTTTTTAAGTGTCTGTTTATAAGAATATGTCACAAGTAAAATTGAGTGAAAAAACTGTTTTACTAAATGATATCAAAGAATGTTAAAATTGAGAGGAGAGGATTCAAAGATATTGAAAGAGATGTCCCTTTTTCTACCCTCACAGCCAAGTTTGGCCATTGCCTAAAAGATAACTTGTACAATCCTTGGTAAAACATTACTTTGAATCAATGTAAAGAATGTTATATTTTAATTTTTGCTTTCATGAAATTTCCCATTTGAATTATAAATTTGGAAATAAGTACTCATATCCTATTTTTTTCCCCATTTGAAGATAAAATCTGTCAATTTTATCAAATGATTGGAATGCAAGGAATATCAGCTGGTTTTACATTGAATTTATTTATATTAAATGAAAATGCTACCTTTACTAACTTTCCTATGGTTTTTAGTTCAGTCGTCATGACTCAGATCTCCGACTTGAATTTATATGCTTGATTTGGTTTTTAGTCCCATCTGGGCTTTCTTGATACTATGTCTATATGTGCAGGAGTAAACTGGTTTATTAATTTCTAAAGTCACCCTGGGTCTGCTATACAACAAAATGGTAGAAAAGCATGAATAGTCAACAACTGCGACAACACTGTCTGTTTGTCTCAGTTGACAGATTATTTTTTTTTCCCTGAGGTAGTCCAACACTGAAAATCTAGGAAATGTTATATAAGAAGGAATGTGCCTTACAGATGTGCTTCAAAATAAGTATCAATCAGACTGTTCCATGAGTGTTGCAATTTGCTCTTCAATTGTTTTAAGGCTGTCTGTGAAAATCAAAGTAACCTTCATGGAATTATAACATTTACAATGAAAAAATGAATGCTGTTATAAATTCACTTGAATATCCTTAGGATAAGAATATTGATAAAAACATGTGTCTGAAATCAGGAAGTAGACTACTTTTTATTTCTTTTCTTGATCTCTGAAAAGATTCACATTACTTCCCATTTGTGCCTTGAGGTTTTCCTAATAACAAATAAGGCAAGTCTGGTTGATCATGAATTGTGTACAAAAGGCTGTGGAGAGGTAGTTGTAACACGTTTGCAGGAATGTCATGAAATGTTGCCACTGGTTGTGTAATGGACTTCTATTTATGTCATTAATGGTAGTAATAACCTGAGAGAGGAAGAAATCTCTTTTTTCCTCTGAATTAATTTTTATAGGAAACAAGATTTAAAAAGAGGAGGAAACGTTGCCATCAAGCAAAAGAAACAATGAGAAATTTTACCTAATGCAAATGTGGAACTTTATTTACTTACACACTGGAGTTGCAGTGGGGGAGTGTGTAATCATACAGGAATGATGGAGAAAAGTTAAAACTGAGGAAATTTTAATTGGAATAAACTATTAAAACTACCTAACCGTAGGTCAAAATTAACATATTTTGTATCTGGGGAAAGGCAAGTTAACATGCATGGCATTTTGGAAGAAGTCACAACTTGACAGGTAGTAAACCATAGACTAAACTCAGGAAGAAAAGAAAATCCCATCTAGAATTATATGCTTTACAATGCAAATTTATTATGGATCACCTATGAAACGTCTTCATTTGATAATCTGTATTTAAAAAAAAAAAAAAAAGGCTTTTAGGAACCTAATCCTTTTGCCTTATTCAGATAAAACTCAATGTCTGTGAGTATAATCAATAAAAAACTCCACTGTCTGATCTATTTATGTTGCTGTATGCTAGCAAAACATACAATTGAACAGGACTTCATTTCTGTCTCCCAGACAGGATCACAGAACAATGTGGTTCAAATACATTAGAAAATAGTTGTTGCAAAACAAACAATAGAAAGTTACTCCTTACAGCTATGGGCATGTGAACATCATTGTGAAAATAATTACGTAGAGAGGTTGGCTCCAGACTATGATGTTTCACTGCCATTCCTACCTAAAGTCATTTGTCACTAGGTTCAGGGGCTGCAACAACTTCTGTGTACAGAAGTGTAATATAATGAAAATCTTCATTTCATCAGACTTTAAATTTGATAGTTTATTCCCATTTAACAGCGTAATTCCCTTAGGAATTCCATGTATTCCAGGCAGAATACTTCTGGTCATGATTTTATACAAATATTTTTCTGTTAGAGTCTTTTCTGTATGAAGCTCTTTTTGTAATATTTCCAGTAATCTTTGTATCAAATCACTCATGAGATGACTGGCATTCATAAGGAAGGAACATGAAACAATAATTTTAATCAGTTTAAACAAAAAGTGCAGCAACAAGAGCCCTGTAAAGATGAACACAAATCACAAAAAGATGGACATTATCTGTATGAACAAAGAAAATAAAAGATCCAAAGGAGAATAAGCCTTGCAGATAGACTGAGAAGTGTAGGCAAGAGATAGCATAAGAAGAATTTTAAGAAAGAGAAGTAAACGTGTGGTGGGTTAACACTGGCTAACAGCCACTCGCCCACTCCTCCTCTTCAATGGGACAGGGAGAGAAAATACTATGGGAAAGCTGATGGATCCAGATGAAGGTAGGGAGATTGCTTATCAAGTCTTGTCATGGGCAAAACAGACTCAGCTTGGGGAAAATTAATTTAATTTATGGCCATTAAAAATAGATTTGGGCAGTGAGAAACATAAACAAAACCCTTAAAATGTCACTTTCTTCCCCCCTTTCACAGGTTCAGTGCTCAACTTCATAGAACCATAGAATGGTTTGGGTTGGA
The DNA here is from genome assembly GCF_011004875.1 of Balearica regulorum gibbericeps. Classification (NCBI taxonomy): domain Eukaryota; kingdom Metazoa; phylum Chordata; class Aves; order Gruiformes; family Gruidae; genus Balearica; species Balearica regulorum. The sequence continues at coordinate 47,384,477 of NC_046184.1, read as the reverse complement.
AGGGACCTTAAAGATCACCTAGTTCCAACCCCCCTGCCATGGGCAGGGACACCCTCCACTAGACCGCATTGCCCAACATCCCATCCAACCTGGCCTTGAACACTTCCAGGGAGGGGGCATCCACAACCCCTCTGGGCAACCTGTTCCAGGGCCTCACCACCCTCACAGGGAAGAATTTCTTTCTCATATCTAATCTAAGTCTACCCTCCTGCAGTTTAAAGCCATTAGCGCTCGCCCCATCAGTACATGCCCTTGTAAACAGTCCCTCTCCAGCTTTCCTGTAGGCCCCCTTCAGGTACTGGAAGGCTGCTCTAAGGTCTCCCCGGAGCCTTCTCTTCTCCAGGCTGAACGACCCCAACTCTCCCAGCTGGTCTTCATAGGAGAGGGGCTCCAGCCCTCTGATCTCTCCTCACAGAGGCTGCCCTGTGGCCCCAGCTGCCAGCACCTGGGCACCTGCACTGAATGCAACATGTAGTAAAAGTTGAACAACTATAAAAATAATGAGACCAAGACATAGTGATGAAACTTACAGAGAGATTTGAAACAAAAAATAACAAGTCCTCTTAAGGGAATTTTTATGATTAGTGTAATAAAAAGGAAAACAGCAATAAGTGTTTTACATAGGAGACAAACAAGGTAATTAAAGGCTAATAAGTGCTTGTGGCTGTTTTTAAATCAATTAAAAATGCATCTTTAGGTGCTACAGAATGAATACATTTTTTCCTGAGCCCAGATAGAAACAAATGTCACAAACATGATGAAGAAAAATAAAGGAGAAAGAAAACATACAAAACTTCTGACCAAGCAAATCAATGCATCCATTTTCAGTTCTGCAAAGCCCTCTTGGTTTCCACACTGGCTTGCCCCATGTGTTTGTTGTCTTTAATCTTGAGAGAAGTTATATTTTATGAACAGCAGATAAATAACTAGGACATATTCCCTGGTATTTTTTGTAATTAGAATAACTGTGAGGATGAAAGAAATAGAAAGGACCCTTTCATTGTAAAACTAATATGAATATTTAGTTTCCATGCCTATGGAGAAAAAAGAAATCAATAAAATTAGGAATATTATGCTAAATCATTTTGGAGTTACACTACTCCTAATTTGTGAAAAATTAATCTGAGACTTGAAATGTTTCTGTCTATTTTGCAGAAAATAACCCTGTATGGAGTTCTCAGAACTTTCTCTGACTGGTGACTGCTGGAGAGCAAAGACAGGTCTGGCTGGGGTCGCAGTTGGACCTGTTGTGGCAGCCACCTTCATCTGGTTTAGGCCAGATCATCTGGTTAGACTCATCCCATCATTTTGTTGTTGATCAGACACAGTTCTAATCTAATTTTGTACTTCTATCTAAATATCAGTATTGTTGATTGTGCTGAATCCTGAAATTTTTAATCAAATTACATTCCATGAAATTATCTGGATTTTCTGAATTAAGTAGGTAAAGCCAGTTAATTTAACATTATTTCTCCCCCCCCCCCCCCCCGCAAAATTTTTGGAATAAATTGTTTCATTTAACACAAAAATGAAGTGGGTTTTTTTTTTTTTTCTTTCCCCCTGATAACTATCATGCATTGGCTTTGAGGAAACTGTTTTCCTAATAACAGGATAAAGTCTACTTTATTTTGTTGTTTCTAGATCATAGGTAATCATTGTTCAAGTCTGCATAGTTTCCATCAGCCATTTAAGATTTAGCATTTTCCTTGAGTTATGGCTTGCCACAGACTGTACATTAGGAATGATGAAATATAGCAAAAAACCAAACAAACAAGATAAAAAACAAAAACACCAAACCCAACCAAATTTTCTTTTGCTATTTCTGTACTATGAAATCATCTTTAAGTTACATTGTAAGGTCTACCTTAGGACAGGATGTATAGAAACATCCACCATTGGCTCTGGAGGAAAAAGCTTAAGAAAAGTAGTAGCCTTATGTCTAATGTGAATTTTCCACCTAAACAAGCTCAGAAAAAGACTCCATTCTTCTTGTAAATCTGGCTTGATAGGAATCACACAGTGTAACTTCAGGTTTTACATGCTGTTGGTTAGGCAATTTCCATCAACAAAGCATATGCTTTGGAAGAAAAAGGTAGGTTTTCCACAAGAACAGGTTTTTGTTGTGATCAGAAGTGATTCATTCCTGAGGCATGGCTTTTCTCCTGTCTCTATTGTTCCTCAGATTTCTGTCAGAATCAAGTCATTTCAAACCTCCCAGCAGAAATTGATTAAGAGATGGTGCAAGCAGAGTGGTTTTGCTCAGTATATCCTCAAACATTTGACGGTTGGTAGCAGTGATTTCTAGTTTTGCATGTAACTTATTTTAGGTATTTAAAATGTCTAAAAAATATGGCATATTGCTGGCAAGAGATGCTTAGAATATAGATTTTTATAACTACAGTGCTTAGCTGTCTTCTCAATATGCCTGGAAGACCATCTAAAACATGGTCCAGCCTGGCCTGAGGTCAAATTCAGCTTATGCATCATTTTTATCTCTCTGCCTTTTTCCCACGAGGAAGGGGAAATAGCTGCCCAACTGATGCCTCCTCCTGCATTTTTTCAAAGCCTGACAGAAAATGAAGCTGCCACTGGGGAAATAGGGTTCTTCTGCCAAGGGGTTAGCAGGCAGTTACTGAGAAAGACGTGTACAGCAACTGTCATCAGGAGGACATTTCTCAGCACATGGGGGGATGACAGTCAAGAAAAGTGTCCTGAATCAGAATTGAGGATGTGGGTTAGTCATTTAGAGGTGAGACTTCCGTGTGAAGACTATGCAGGCCCTCTATAAGCTAATAATTAAATACCATAAGCTTGTTCTCAAGGGTGGGTTTTTTAATACTCTATTCTAAGAGCATATCATTTCTACATGGACACATTCAAAATAAATTCTAAAAGCAAGGTGATCTATGCTTCCCTAGTATTGCAATTTACTTAAATTGATAGCTAAATACTTATCTCTGTTGTTGGTGCCATTCTGTTTTCTTAGATACTATTTAGATAATCTAAGGTCTCTAACTACTTCTGTGCTGTACCTGGTGTGCTTTATCTAACTAAATTCTACAATATTTAGGTATCATGCATGTAGACAGATTGCATGTATAGAGAAGATGCATGGATAGAACAAGTTGTGACTAATATTCTACTCTGGGGTCATTTGTTGTACATTGTGTTAACACCCATCAAACTAAATCAATTAGTGACATGTTTGTGGAATACAGGGAAAATATGTGTGTAACAGTGTCACAGGAAATAATACTGTCTCTGTCAGAAGCTTGGTTTGTGCAAAATCAGTAAAGGCCAATAATAAATGGAAGACTTATCCAGCAGTAATCATAGAGTAAGACAAGAAGGACATTCATTCTACTGAAAATATTTGTCAAAGCTGGCTGATTCATCCTCCATGGACAAAAAATGGTTTTGAGAATCCCCTGTGATCCACGGTAAACTACCAACATCCTTGTTCCCCCTATCAGTCAGATTCTTCTGCATCTCAGGATCAAGCTCAATGGCATTAGCTTCAAACACCTTTTATTCTGTCAAGAAAAAAAAAAAAAACAAGAAAAGAATAAGGTTGGCTAATTTATAATACACTTTCATGAAATGAACCCAATTAACCTGCCTGTAGTATGTTTCATATTAATTTCCAAGTTCTTTAAGTGAAAGCTGTTACTAGTTTAAAATTCTCTATCCATCTGGGAAGTATTAAAAAGTGCTTAGGTTTGCTTCACAGTAAGTCTTAAATTCCCATTAAAATTACCGTTTAAAGTCTTCCTCAGCTATTTCTTATATTAAAAAAATTCTGAATTAACTGTATGGGAAAAGAAAAAAAAAAGAAAATACTGTATTTTTTTCTGAATCATTTTTTGTTCTTCATTACCCATGGACATTAATGGAGTTTTAATTTGTTGTTACACCAAAGTTTTACACTTCATTAAATCTCTGTGCCAATAATTATGGGCCTTATTGATTTCCTGTGGTTTTAGGTATTCAGGAACTCTTCAGGGCTTGTCTCCCCCAGGATTGTTTTTCTCACATTGAAATGCCACTGTTAATCTTTCAAAAGAGAGGTTGAAAGCATTTAAGCTTTCTGTAATACATTCTCATCTTCTTTACCATGTTACAATTAATTAGGTGGACTGACAAGACATATTTTTCCCATGCATAGAGTAGTACAGAATTTCCTATGATGATTCTTCTATAGCCAAAGACTTAAAAAAACTCTCAGCGGTCTCACAATATGCAACAGGGTATATTTGCAACACAAAGATTTAGCTCTTACATTAATTCAGAGCAAAATAAAAAAATAGTTAGATAAGGATTGTACAGCATTAATATTAAAAACCAAGGAAAGGATTTAAGCAGCCAAAAATAGAAGTGGAATTCTGTACTGCATGTAGGTCTAGGCCAGACCAAACCCAATCATGCTGGAAACTAAACTAGTCTACAGTACGTGAGATCCAAAAACTTGGCAGAATAGAGCTATTTCTTTTGAAGGACTACATGTTCTTAGGACATATTGACAGAACAAGAACTGTAACAGAGCTGTAGTAAATAATATTTTTTTTCCTAAAAAATCTTTCTGGAATGTTATTTTGTCAGATTATGGTTTAAGCTGTATGGGATAATTTTCCACCTTTCCTGCTGAATCTGGGTAGCTGTGTAGTATGCAGTGTAACATATATAGGCTAGGAAAAAAAAAAAAAAAAACAAAAAAACCCCCAGCAAATAACAAAGAACCTGATCTCTGGGCAGACAGAACCATCAGCTGTGAGAAATTAGTCCCATGTTTGGATGTGGATTCCTTTCAGGGTGATTTTACTTCCTCATTTCAGTTACTGTGACATGTTAAAACAGCCTTTGTACTTGGCTGGTGGAGCACTCCCTCAAACAGTATACTGCAGGGGTAAGAACTGCCTATTACTGAAGAGAAAATTACACCCAGGCCTCACCTGTAGCGTACAAGTGCTTTAACTGCTAAGCTATCATACAAAACAAGACTAGTGATGGCATATGCTCTTCATCCTTTAGGTGCATGTAGGTTTGATTCAGTTATTCTACTTATGTAGTTCATCTCAGAAGAAGACTTCAACAACTGAATCTCAAGCAAAAGGGATTTAATATGGCCAAAATCAAGTCTGTTCTTAGAAAATCATGTCAGTTTTCAATGTTAACTCAATCTGCAATTTTGTACTTTACCCCCACACAGAGCCAACTCTTCCTTGAGGAACGCATAGGTAGTCCGCATGCCAACATTTCACTGCATCACCCTGTTGCATTAATATGGCACTTTAAATATTAAGAAGTTGAAGTCATTCTCATTATTTTTTATATCTAGATATTTATTTTTTTTTACTGGATCTAAAAAACATAGAATCACAGCGTCATTCTGTCTGGAAGGAACTTTACAAGGTCTCTAGACCAACCTCCTACTCAGAGAAGGTGATCTCTGTGATCAAATTAAGGCCTTATCAATTCAGGCCTTGAAAATCAATAAACATAAAACTTGAACATCTAGGTAGATAAGTATACCTTCCTCTCTTTTCCACAGATTCACTGAGGAACAAATTTTATTGTTCTTTATTTACTCAAAAGCCTAAATCACCATGCATTTTGCCTAGTAAGAGGTGAATAATTGAAGAATGTGAATCAAGCATATCAAAAGGTTTCCTTAGTTTAGGATTGGTTAATTATGTCCAGTTTTAAAAAAACTGGACATAATTAATTAACTTTTTAAAAGTTTATGCAATATTTCTGAAAGCTTATGGTGTCTGTAATGGACTCCCAGCTGTCCTGTTTCATTTTTTCCACACAGTTCCTCATCAGTAATATGATAAGTTTATTTTAATCTGGTTTTTTGGTAAGAATTACTTTTGAGCAGTCTTTTCTTTTGTGGGTTTGTTTTAGGTATTTTTATGTTATGTAACATAGATACATAAGATACCTTGTTACAAATGTGCATTTTATCTAATTTCTAAAGTTCTGAAGTATATAACTTTGAACTGCGAGTGAATATTTAGCAATATTCTTGAGGACTGAAAATTCTTAGATCTGCCCTTCTTAACCTAAATCTTCATACCCAGTGTTCATGATCATTACTTTCTGAACACAAGTATCCTTACCTGAATACTTTCAGATCTATCCATCTTTGACCATAAGGTATTTTTAACCCCAGGCTATCATAAAATCTGATCTACCTTTTCTTGCTAATTTAATCTTTCAGTCAGTGTCTAACCAGATCTTTCTGTGTTGTTTTTTTTTCTTTATAAAGCATTTCAACAAATAATTACCCCAAATACATTCTTGCACCCTAATGCAGCAAGAATGATCCTTTAATTATACCTGTAAAACTAATATTTCACTTCAAATTCAGACAGCAATATAGGCCTCTTAGGAAAAAGGTGGGGGGATGTGTAACGAAATATCGTGCTGGTATTTTAAAACTCCGTAATGACTGTGTTTTGATACATAACTCAGTCCTTGATTTCTTATGAGAGAGATTAAATCAGAGCACATAGAAGCAGTATTAGATATGCCAGTATTCAGGATACATTTGGATTAAAAATTCTGCAGAAAGTGTTGTTTTGTATCATAACACATGCAACTTTATGGAATTAAAACTTAATAATAATGGCATTTGTATTGCTCAGGAAAATGGCAATGTTGTATGATGTCATTTGCCTCAGAGCTACCCCTTCAAATACAGCCTAGTTTACTACCATAGAATATCAACAATTTACAAATGCTGTCCGATATTAAATTACTTGGCATTCTTAGTTGCCTCTCTTGTGAACAGCTATACAGACCACAACTGGCAGTTCTACTGGCAAACTGGAAGAGGCTGAAGACTGAGTAATGAAGGAGAATAAACTCTGCTCTCTTTAGATGCAGCATTTCTAATTTGTGGTTGGATTCCATGTGGACTAACCCTTGAGAAGACAAGAATTTTCTTTTGAAATGTTTATCTACATCATTCCCACAGCTATTCTAAAGAAATTTCCTTTCTAGAGTGTGGTGGATTGACCCTGGGTGGAGGCCAGGTGCCCACCAAAGCTGCTCTATCACTTCCCCTTCTCAACTGGACTGGGGACAGAAAATATAACCTTAGGCTTGTTGGTCTAGATAAGGACAGGGAGACATCACTCACCAACTACCATCATGGGCAAAACAGACTCAACTTAGAAAAAAATTAATTAAAAATTATCAAGCAAAACCGAGTAGAGCAAGGAGAAATAAAACCAAATCTTAAAACACCTCCCCCCACCCGTCCCTTCTTCCCAGGCTTAACTTCACTTGTAGTTTCTCTACCTCCTCCCACAAAGCAGCACAGGGGAACAGGGGTTGTGGTCAGTTCATCACACGTTGTTCTTCCTCCTCAGAGGACTCCTCACACTCTTCCCCTGCTCCAGTGTGGGGGCCCTCCCATGGGAGACAGTCCTTCATGAACTTCCTCAATGTGGGTCCTTCCAGTGGGCTGCAGTTCTTCATGAACTGCTCCAGCGTGGGTCCTTTCCATGGGGTGCAGACCTTCAGGAGCAGACTGCTCCAGTGTGAGTCCCCCACAGGGTCACAAGTCCTGCCAGCAAACCTGCTCTGGCATGGGCTTCCCACGGGGCCACAGCCTCCTTCAGGTGCCTCCACCTGCCCCGGTGTGGGGTCCTCCATGGGCTGCAGGTGGAATGTCTACAACCCCTCATCCTTCCTCCATGGGCTGCAGGGGGACAGCCTGCTTCACCATGGTCTTCACCATGGGCTGCAGGGGGATCTCTGCTCCGGTGCCTGGAGCATCTCCTCCCCCTCCTTCTGCACTGACCTTGGTGTATGTAAAGTTTCTCACATCTCATTCTGGCTGCAAAAGGTGCTGGTAGGTTTTGGGTTTTTTCCTTTTTAGCTATGTTATCCCAGAGGTGCTACCACCATCACTGATTGACTTGGCCTTGGCCAGTAGCGGGTCCATCTTGGAGCTGACTGGCATTGGCCCTATTGGACAGAGGGGAAGCTTCTAGCAGCTTCTCACAAAAGCCACCCATGTAGCCCCCCGGTACCAAAACCTTGCCACGCAAAGCCAATACATAAACTAGAAATGATATGAGTAAGAATACAAATCCTTCTGGATGTTAGTATCAAGAACTAACCGAAACCAAATGCCTATTTGGTCTTCAAATCAAGTGGATGTTGAGCCCTACAAATGTCCTATTTAATCTAGGGCTAGAAATATTAAGAAAACCAATTTTTTTCATGCAATGAAAACATTGCTGCTTTTTTTTTCCTACTACAACTCGTAAGGAGAGATCAGAGACATTAAATTTTTCAGATGGGCAGCTTAATAGAGAAAAATTAAAACTTTGCAAGCCGGATATGTGCACAAATGGTCTACTAAATGTCATATTTCCTCCATTATCAGAAACCAAAGCACACAAGAAACTTCCAGGGAATCCATGGAGCTAGACAAGACCCCAGCGGTGCCATATTCATAACTTAGCTAGAAACATTGACAGGTGTTCTTCAAGAAATTATTTTTTAAAAGGCGCCTGTTGTAAGGAGATTCCTTTGAAACATGATTTCTCATGAAATTTCCTTATGAAAATGTTATACAGACAATAATACAAGTTTATTCAAGATCAATGTATTGTCACACCTGCTATTTCTTTTCTACTTATGAAGTTAACTACTTTTACCAAGTTGGAAATTAGATTGTCCTGATATCTTCATTTATAGAGAAATACATGTTGGGATAGTGTTTTATTATCCTATAAGTAAATATAGAAATAATGTCTTAGTATTTTTTCCTAGTATAATCTCAGTCATCAGAACTAGACTGACTGGTCTATGATTCCCCAGGCATTGCTTTTCCTCTCTTTATTAAAGAGAGATACTATGTCTTTCCTTCACCTTACCTCAGTATTCTCTTTCTTCCAAAGAACTTTCCAATCTCCACAAGACCTCGGGATAAAACCATAATCCAAAGATAGGTTGGATCTTTTGGGGTTTGGGGTTTTTTTCAGAAATCATAAAAATTGGGGCCTTTCGGGTTTTTTCCAGAGTTCATTAAAAAAACCTACTTCATAAAGTGTTATCAGATCCTTCTTTTTGAATAATTTATCAGAATTGTTTTCAATCTATTCTTTCTCTCTTCTTGCATTTATTTCTATCTTTTCAATTTTATTTTTTTTTAATTTTGTGTGTGTTTGTGCTTAGTATCTGGTCACAACCTTTTCTGTAAAAAAAAAAAAAAAAAAAAACACCAACAAAAGGAAAAAAGGTTCCTTTACTTTTTTTAGCTCTTCAGAGTAGTCCACTTGAACGTTTTCCCTCCCTGATAAGTCATAGTACTAGACTTTCTTTTTCTCTCCTTCTTAGTATCTGCTCTATTATCACCTCTTACCTCTATGTTTTTAACGTTCTCAAAGAACTGTAACTCTTTTCCCTCCTTAACCTTTCTGACTTTATCCTTGCATACTTGCCCTATTTCTTTATACTCATCTTTAGTAATATATCATCGCTTCTACTTTGTGAATGACCTTTTTGATTTCAGTGTCACCAAACTATTACTGAAACAGTCAAATACACTTCTAATGCTTTACTCTTGCCTGTGGAATGAACTCATTAGCTATTGTGTATATAGGACTTTTTAATAAGTGTCAGCTTACTATATTCCCTTTTGATACATATTTTTTTTCCTAACAGAAATTAAATATTTGACTTACTGATGTCAGATTTTTAAAGTATATTATTTTCCTTTCCAATTTTATTTCTTACTAGGTACTTTCACAAAAATTGCTTTCACTATTCAAGTTCTTAGATTCTTCCATTTTTAAGTGAGAAAAAAAAAAACAGTTTAGCTGCATATTATCTCTTTATAATTTCTTCCACTCGCTGAACTGAAATGTTAAACTGGAAAGATTTTCCCATGCCACTGAATCCACTCTATTGCAGTTGACAAGCCTTAAAACGGCTCTTCTAAACTGATCCATCTCTGTCTTAAATAGCTTGCTTTTTAATCCTTTAAGTAATTACAAAATTGTTCTAGAACCTCACTTTTTTCTCATTTACAACCTAACTGTGCTTATTATATGCACATAATTCTTGTGCCAGCTTTATTCTTTATTCTACTTATTTCTTGTCCTTCATGTTGCCTTCCTCTTCCCTTAAAAAGTTATTATCAACACATTTTAAGAATATGCTGATCTTTATATTTTTATTGTATTGTATTTTTCAAAAAGATTTAAATATTTAAAATGCTATTATATCTTGTCTTTCCACTGTTCATTATTTTCCCACATCCTTCTTGCTTTCTTTTTCTGTTGTTTTGTTTTGGGTTTTTTCAGCTGGTTTTTTTGGTTGGGTTTTTTAATTATTTTTTCACCTTCTCCAGAAGCATTCAACTGGTCATCTCATCTCCATCTGAACTCAGAATAACCACTTACAGTCTTGGTAGGTAGCATTGCGTTTTCACCTCTTTTCCTGATGGGAGGGCTGCGTAAATCTCAGGAATATTTCTGTGTTTTCCGGGATCTTGATTCCAGTTAGACTTCCAAGATTCATATCCTTAATTTGTGTCATATTGTATTTCTAGCAGTGGAGTTGAATCAACAAGAAGACTGCATTCAAGTTTAAATTTCTTTAAAGTTAAGCTACCATTATTAATGAAGTTTAAGATCTGGGTTTTGGCAGTACTTGTACCTTTTGCTAAAGTCAGGGTCAGCTTCTGGTCATTAAAGCCAGGGTAACTCCATTTGCATTTGTTCCAGATTTGTATCAGTGTTGTTGTAATCAAATGATGTCTCAAAGAATTTAGCTGTTAACAACTGGAGAGTCTTTTAGGGTCATTTCAGATAAAGATTTTCCAACTGTCTGACAATCATGATGGAAAATACTTCTACATTGTAAATTTCTTGCATTTAATGTATATGACTGGGATGAATATAGGATAAAATTTAATTCATTACTTTACATAACTGCAGTCACTACGGGGATAAAAATCCCTGTATAACATTAAACACTAAATGAAGCAGAGGAAAGAAATACTTAGCATTAAATTAAAAAAAGAGAAATAGCAATGTAGTTAATTACGTTGTAATTCAGCTGTCTTAGCATTAAAGTTGTACCTGTGGGAAGATTTCTTTAGCATGTCTTTCACAGCAGCTGAAAAAAACCAACCAAGTAATTTGTCTGTAAAGCAGCCCAGCACAAAGCAAATAAGCATATAAATAAGTACTAGACAATATGCCATTGTTTCTTCTCCTAGAATCTGAAAATTACTCTAAACTGCTGAAGCATAAGCACTTAATATGCATACTCAGTTTCGAATTTCTAAATGTCATTTACCATTCTGCTTTTTGGAAAATAGTCTTCAGTGAAATAGAGTCAGAATCAAGCATAAGAGGTTTTCCAGATTATATATGCACCTTTTAATAATGTTAATAAAATTACTGTCTTTTTCTGAATGATTCCTAGAAAAGAGTGGAGTTTTAAAATGTATATGATTTGCTCACAGCTAGTGTTTCTGGGAAATCCAGGGAAAGAAAAGAGTGAAGAAAAATTAGGCTGTTTTTTTTTCAACCTGCAGAACTTAGACTTTCCTTGTTGAGACAGAACGACTACCCAAGAATACATCCTCTTCATTGGTCAAGTGTGAGTCCACATTGCCTCCTATTCTGAGCTCTGAACCAGTTCGGAGTGAGGGAAGATTATCAGGGCCTTAACGCCAGCTCCAGTCCTCTGGAGGCTGAAGGGTCTGAGCACAATCTGTGGCAAGAAGGCGGCGAGTTGAGACAGTTTATGTCATCTTTGTTTCTCAATACATGAGCCAGTAATTAAAAGCTAATGTTAACTGACTATAAATTAAATTAAGTGAAATTTCCCAAATCAAGACTTTTTTGCCAGCGGCAAAACTGTAAGCTCATACTACATTTAGGCCAAATCAAAAAGATGAATGGAGAAAAGGAAGATAATGAGACTTGGAGTGCTTGAGCCTGGCCGTATTATCCTCTAGCAGTGCAGTTAGGGCTCTAGAGTTCTGTATCTGTGCCACGTAAGTAATCAGAGATAACCATAATTAATCATTGATTAGTAGTCATGCAAATGTTCAGTGATGCTTGTTCTCCTGAGTGGTTATCAAAGAGAAAATTATCATACAACTTTTAGAACAATTGCAGTTTTCACCAGTGTTTGAGGAAAGCACAGCAGGAAGTTTAACACTAAGCCACACAGCGGTAATGAATGCGTTTTCTGTTCTGCTTCCGCGAGCAGCTATAGTGCTATTTATTAGCTCTTACATGACGCTAATACCAGCTAACGACAGTAGTGCTAACACTGGTAGGTTTCTAGATGCTGAGATGTGATCACATCGGCATCTAATGACACTAGTTTAGTAAATGAAGTTTCAGCTTTTCAGGAAGGATGTTTTTAAATGATCTACTATATTCATAAGTGGTTTCTTTTCCTATAGTATTGGAGATCTCGAAACTATGAACTGTAAAATACAAAGCCCCTGCTCTGAACTCTTTTTGTAATTGGTTCTACTACAGTGATATAAATAGATCTGCAGAATCTGGGGGCAAACCCATATCTTCCTATTATTGTGCCCTCATGCAAAATCTTATTTTTTCTATTGCAGTAAATGTAAAACCAAATATTTTTCTTTCCTCATTCCAGATAACGCAGGATTGCTTGAAGTAATATTAAAACACCCATCTTCATGTCTCTTCAAATGTGATTGGATTTTAGTGTTCCATTACATGGACCTATACAGATGAAAAATGTGGTTATTATTTAAGTAGAATTTATAATATGTTCCAAGTATCTTTGAAATGATAAAAATAAGTTTAATGCAATCTTCAAGACTGAGATATTTCTAAACCACTTACTACAGCACTTGAAAAACTGTCTAGTAATGTTTTTAATTCGGTGTTCATTTAATGTTAACATGTATGAAAAATAAGAAAAAATATTAAGAGATCACAAACATTTGCATTGACTATTGATTTTATTGGCAATTGTATGTGCTTAGCATCAAGAATTTAAATAAAGGCTGTTTATTGTCTTCATACATTTAATTTTCAATGGGTGTATTGGGACTAATGCTCTTTAACATCTTTGTTGGTGACATGGACAGTGGGAACAAGTGCACCCTCAGCAAGTTTGCTGACAACACCAAACTGTGTAGTGCAGTCGACACACTGGAGGGAAGGGATGCCATCCGCAGGGACCTTGACAGGCTGGAGAGGTGGGCCCGTGCGAATCGCATGAAGTTCAGCAAAGCCAAGTGCAAGGTCATGCACATGGGGCAATCCCAAGCACAACTACAGGCTGGGCAGTGGAGAATGGATTGAGAGCAGCCCCGAGGAGAAGGACTTGGGGGTGTTGGTTGATGAAAAGCTCAACGAGTCAGCAATCCACACTTGCAGCCCAGAAAGCCAACCGTACCCTGGGCTGCATCAAAAGAAGTGTGACCAGCAGGTCGAGGGAGGTGACTCTCCCTCTCTACTCTACTCTTGTGAGACCCCACCTGGAGTACTGCGTCCAGGTCTGGGGGCCCCAGCACAGGAAAGACATAGACTTGTTGGAGCAAGCCCAGCAGAGGGCCACAAAGACGATCAGAGGGCTGGAGCCCCTCTGCTATGAAGACCAGCTGGGAGAGGTGGGGTCGTTCAGCCTGGAGAAGAGAAGGCTCCGGGGAGACCTTAGAGCAGCCTTCCAGTACCTGAAGGGGGCCTACAGGAAAGCTGGAGAGGGACTGTTTACAAGGGCATGTAGTGATAGGACAACAGGTAATGACCTTAAGCTGAAAAAGGATAGATTTAGATTAGATATTAGGAAGAAATTCTTCCCTGTGAGGGTGGTGAGGCACTGGAACAGGTTGCCCAGAGAGGTTGTGGATGCCCCCTCCCTGGAAGTGTTCAAGGCCAGGTTGAATGGGGCTTTGGGCAATGTGGTCTAGTGGAGGGTGTCCCTGCCCATGGCAGGGAGGGTTGGAACTAGATGATCCTTAAGGTCCCTTCCAACCCAAACCATTCTATGATTCTATGAAAACTAAACCATATTATGTTTAATGTTTCAGGAACTGGGTGGTCTGAGCTAATGTTCTGCAGAGCCTTTTATTATTTTGTTGCTAGCTCTAATTCAAGCTGGATGGCTAAATATCATTGCTAACCAGTATCGTCTCCTTTATAAAACTAAGTAAAATGGTGATTCTACCTTAACTTCTGGTAAGGCATATTCAAATAGGGCACTATCAAAACAGAAGCAAGGATTGAGCAGATGGAGCAACCATACTACTTCACTAACCCTATAGTTTGCTCCTGTTTCATGACCGAAACAAATGTGCATTACACTTCAGAAAAACTTGCTCATTTTTCCTCATGGGAATCACTTAGCCTTTGTATCAACAGCAGAACATGCTGGCTTCTTGTTCACCAATTATGGAATTAAAGAGTAGCTCAGTGTTCCCTCAGGATAAACGGAAACAAAATAACTTGTGACTATATTGCTATCATACTAGTTATGTCCCAGGGGCCAAGTTGAGACTGAATAGGCAGAGACAATTGAGGTATTTCCTAATTTTTGACTGCTTGACTTTCAGCACTAGTACTGATCTTTTAATGTAATTTTGTTTGTAATAGTAAGAAATTGGATTAGTTTACTTGCCTGTGTGTCTATTAGCTGTCTTTTAGAAGCAGAGAATCTAATCAAAACAGGAGAACTCCTTTTATTTGTTTTTCCTCTTGGTTTTCTCTCTAGAGTGCTGTAGCATTCTTGTTTCTTTTATAGGATTGTCAATCATTCTTTTCAGGGTTCTTTACCTTGCTTGTGGCATCTGAATTCTGTTTGCTCAAAATGTAAGAGGTTTTTTTTCTGTCATCACTTGTCCACTACTTCTTTTTAGTTCCAACTATAAGTCATTATTATGTAGTGTCCTATCTTTCATTTCTTTCCCTGAGTACTGAGTGTTGAGCTGAGCTCATTGATCATACCAGAATTATCGCACATGTCAAGGTTACGTTCCAATTCTTATGTCAAGTATTCTTTTAATTTTCACTGAGTGTTTTAGTGAAATCTGATTATGACAGTACTACAGTTTTCTGGAATAAATCTCCCTCCTTCTTTTACAGCTACTGCTATATAAAATGAATAATACTGAAACCACAGTAATTTGAAAAAAAGGAAAGTCAATATTACAACATATATTTTAATATAGGTCTATATGGCATAGACCCATCCAATAGGCATCATACATTTCTAAAAGTTATATAGCTATATATACATATTTATATATGTATATATGTGTACATATACATACATTTATGGCCCACTCCTAAACTGCATATATTCCTCTTCTGATTCAATGCTAGCTAAAGCTTGTTTTCATGGCTGTGTTGTATCATATTTAAAAAAAAAAAAAATCCGATATTTTGTCTTCCTAATGTTTCCTGTTACAGATTATTTTCACAAACGTTCCTTTGTGTGATTGACAAAAGGTTATGATTTCACTTCTGTGCTTGATAAGTGACATACCCTCTGGATGCAGTGCTTTCATTTTCTCTTGTGATAGTGGAGTTCCTATAGTATTAAAAATAACCTTTTTTCCCATTTCTCACCCATATTCCTTCAAGACTCCCTGCCAGAATCACTGAATACTCCCATGTGAAGCTAGAGTCTTGCCAGACCACGGAGACACAGTGTGGGTCCACTGAGAAGAAATGTTCGTTGCCTCAAGGCCTCTGTGTGAAGAAGAGGTAGAAACAAAACCTTCTCCCCTAATAGAGCCCCATGGAGTTGAATTCCTCCTGGCCTATAGGATGCTGACAAATAGACAAGCATTTTAGATTTCTTTCTTTCAAAACAACTTTTGGACATCATGCAGGTGAGACATTATCAGGCTTTAGTGATGGGGATGAAGGGAATAAGGACAGCTTCATCAGTAAAGCCTGGATCAATACATGACTTCAAAACTGCTTCTGTCATGTAGAAATTAGCTAGGCAGTGCAGCCTGTGTATAGGGCAAAGTTACAACAAATGAAGTACCTAGAGGAAAAAAGAAAAATCTTTCACGATAAGAAGATTTGGTTTGTAATTCTATGCCTTGATTCAGTAGGCTAGCTAGAATAGCCCAAGGAAACAATACCAGCACAAACAAATGGATTACAACACAGTCCCTGTACATATCTTAGAGGAATTTTGTTTTGTATTCTCTTGACATAACATACAGTAAATGTTTCTGTGAGCCATATTGATTGTTTTTACAAACTAGACTGTTTAGGACAATGGTCCAATATCTTAACTACAGATGGTGGCAGCTGAAGTAAGGCTTTTATGGCCTTATTGCTAGTTTCTCGCTGAGATTTTAAAAAACTTTTTATTTGGATGCTTTTGTTGAATTACATTAATATTTCATAAGAAAGACAAAATGTACAGAGGAGTTTGATAGTAATGTTAGTCTCTAAAACTACTGAAAAGAGCACAATCCATTTCAATGTTCTTGGTAAGAAGTTTGGACAATTATGTATTGAGGCTTTGCATTATGGATCCTTTACTCAATTCTTCTGATATGGTAATTATAATTCTTATATCCTTTCACTAAAAATTTATTTGAAGAGAGTCTGACACAGGATATTTCTCAGAAAACATTAACTTTGAAAGCACTGAAAACTGAGGGGTTTTTAACTTGCATTCAGTCCTCTATTTTTTTTCCAATTGTAAGCATATAAGCATATATATATATGTAATGCATATGTACATATTTAACTGCACCAGAATTAAATTTAAAAATAAATTAAAAATTTAAATTCTCTTTAAGTAAAAGTTAAAAATAAAACCTGATGGGTTTGCTTTTTTTTTTTTAAAAAAAAAGCAACAACCTAGTCTGTCTAGTGTATGTCAGTTTGATTATGGCCTATTAATTCCCCCTGTAACTCTAAAGGGTAGTGACCCTTTCTTTTTCTATAGGCACATGTTTCTATAAACTTTAAAATTCAATACTTCATGCCACTGCACATGCCTGAAAGGGTTCTTAAGGGTCCTTTCACAAAATGTTGTCACCAAACTACTTCTGAGGACCTGTGTTATGCTCAGAAATAGTGTTGAAGGCCTGAGGGTTACAGTAAGAGCCTGCCTCCCCCCTAACTGCTGTGACCTGTCAGAGATTCGATAAATAATTCCCCTGAGGACCTTAGGGCTTCTGTTATCTTGCAGAGCTCTCAGCCCCGGTTTAGGGTGCTAGCAGTAACTCTCCAGTAACTCTCCAATAAAAGGCTTTAACAAGACAAAAGGCTCAAGTTTTGAAGGTGGCGATAAGTGAAGAAGGAATTTTCCTAAAGTTATAAGAGTTGTTGGCAGCTTTACTTGTTTGTGTTACTTTCCTCTGTAATTTGAGGTGCAGCTGACTTCCTGGTAACATCTGAGAGTTTTCTCTAATAAATCCATCCAGAGATGTAGCATGCTGGCCAGTGCCTTTGATCTCCCCTACTTCCTTTGAAGGTAGTTTATATTCCCATTCTGTGAACTTTTGCTCTGTAGATCTAAGTTTTCTGTAAGATAGGAGGAGTGTTTTCTGACCTACAATGGATGGAGGAATGTGAAGTAGTTTGTGGGCTCTTTTGGATATAATGCCTGCTACACAGTTGTAAAGCATTAGGTCAACAACCCAGGTGATTTCTTTAAAGCCTTGATTGCCCTGAAACTGGGAAGCAGAGTTTAATGTCTTTACTAGGCTGACACAGCTAGTCTGTAGGCTACAACTACTGAATTCAGTTCTTCTGAGCCAGGTATCAGCTCTGATATTTTGCTGCTTTGCTATTGAAAGATTTCCTACCTCATGAAAACATTAAGTATTTAGGAGCCAAATATATTTTCCTTAATGTAAACACATGAAGGTTTTTCAGAGGATACATAAAAATGTCATTTCCTCAATTCCCTTAGGGAAACTGATCAATAAGGCTTCAATCTTTTACTGTTTAAGACTACAAAATTTAGGTTTATTAAAATCTTTTCCATCAATTATTTAGCTCCTTGCTTTCAAACTGAAATGGATGGTAGTCCACTGTATAGTCCTAAAATGAAGATTTGTGGTGCGTGTAAAAGCACTCATAGAAAAAAATTGTATTTCAGTGATCTTTCACTAATAATGAGATAGCATTTGACTTACAATTTCCATCAACTATACCATCACTTTCATTAGTTTTCTGAATTTAATAATACATTTGTAAAATTATCCCACAACGGTAGTGAGTTCCATCTATAATCAGTAAGCATTTAGCATTTTGACTTTCTAAATATATAAATATATATACATTTCCTAGGAATTAGTGAAAAGCTGTTAGGTCATTATGCTGTTCACTGAGAGTCATTTGGGAACTGTAAAACTCTACATGGCTCTCATTAAGTGAAATATCTGCAAAGATAATACATTATTGTGCAGGCTGCTTAAGAAATTGGTATAAATTAGCACTTTAATATTTGCCCTAATATGAATCAATACGATATAAACTACGTGCAAACAGTGTAGATCAGTATTAATGGATTTTCTAAGCTTGTCTGAAATTAAACTTGAAAGTGCTCTGAAAGAATATTTTAGTGAAAATCTTCATAGCTTGGATCTGCACTTTGGAACTGAGGTCTAGGTGTAGGATCCAGCTGGACGCTGACACACTAATACCATATCTCTGTCCATCTGAGACCTACTTTTCAAGGATGAAAAATGCATATTTGTAGGCCATAAATACATGAATGCCACGCTCTTAACAGCTCTCCACATCTGGACAAGAAAGGCAATATGGCAGTGGGTTGCACTGTGGCTTGCTTGCCTGTACTTGACATAAGTTGGGCAAATTACTGACTGTCAGGACCTTGGACGTTCCCAAAGTGTGAGAAACTACTTCAGCCTTATCTGTGTCTCAAAGTAAGAAAGTAAAGACAATCAAAGTAGGAAAGATAATTGTGTCTGGCATACCACCAGATTCCTCATTTTGATATTTCCATGCTAAACACTTAGTCTGATTTCCTAAATAAACAAATATGCCGCAAGAACTTATTAACAAAGCCACTGATTTTAAAGACTAAAAATGATGGTATAAATTATATAGCCTTGTAAATGGTTCATTTCATGCTCTTAAAAAAAAGGAGGGAGGGGGATAACCTATTTTTATTCTAACTAATCACACATTTATGAACCACATTAACTCTTTTTCCTTCAAAACTGCTTCCTCATTAAGAATCTTGATAGATATAATCATATACATGGCCATGCAGCCAAAGCAAAGTAAGAGTTTTAATATGAAGTATATCTTGTATACTCCAAATTGTTCTTGCACTGCCTTTTGAAACATTTTCAACTTTTAATAGTCTTCTTGAGTTACATCTGCCTGAAAGGAATTAGTCTTTCCATTAATGATACTACATTGTATGTAATTCTACCCCACTTTTTACTGAATGCCTCCCTCAATGCACTTGTATTTATCCAATTACATTGTTGTAATCTCTGTTGTTTGTTCTAGTGACAGCTTTTCTAATGAGCCTATATGCTTGGAGTCCTTTTCAGTCGTAATTGTGGTCCTGCATTTCTTGATGTTGAGAGAGCAGTGGCAGTGTCCTCCAGGGTAGGGATAAGAGCCTCTGTGTTGACATCTGCAGCAGTGACTTCAGTAATGGTACCCTCTAAGGTGGTGACAGGAGTCTCAGAGGCGAAGACTTTCCTACCAGTGGCCTGCCTAGGACAACAACAGAGACTTCCTTGTGTTGGTTGTGCAGAGGATTAGGTACTAATTACCTGGAGGGTGAAGGAGCTCAGGGGATGTGTTTGCTCCTGTGGCCTGGGCAGGGGACTTGCCTACCCCATGTCTGTTTCTCTGCCTGTAGCTTACAGCCCAACCTCCAGGTCCATGGCTGTGCACAGCAGGAGCTATCTGGTGGTTACCTGCTCCTTCACATTCCAGCAGCTCTTATCTTGTCTGGTGTTCAGGTATTGTTCCAGAAGGGAAGAGGTATCCTGCAGATCCTGAATGGTACCCCATTATTCCAAGTTATGTGTTTTGGATCATATTAAGTACAGATTTGTTCTGCTCATTGTGGTGCATGATGTGCTTAAAGGCATGAGGATCAGGGTAATATGCTCCAGAGAAGTTTTCCTGGGTTTCAACATGGAGCTACAGAGTGCAGTGACTTCATGAGCCAGGATGCAGAGAGCATTTGCAGTGGGACTGCCTGGCAGAGAGAGTGTTTAGAAAGTGTCTCTGTTGGACACAGTTATAAGGTTTAGTTTCAGCTCTGAGGTCCCAGCTACCAGAACTCTGAGTCCTGCTGTCCATCCACTGACCTCCAGAGAGGACACTATCCAGGAGAAAGGAGGGATACTGCCTAATATCTGGAGAACTAACTTCTGTAGCATCTGGAGATAACTGACACCTAGTTATTGTTTGCATTCTTGTAAACATGAGAGAGAAATAAAAACTGGACTGTGTTTTTCTGGTTCAGGTGCCAGACTCACTGGAGGACTATACATCAGTGGACCTGCTGCTGAGGGAACTCTGTCTCCTCTGGGAGCTTTTGGATGCACAAAGGAGTAGACATGACTCAGGATGATGTCTGGAGTGCCATGGTTCTCCACTTCAAGGGATTTAGACTGGACAGAGACAAATAAACCTGCTTTCCTGGGCTGAGGGAGCTAAAGAAGGTTAGAGAAGATGATAAACATTTTAATTTTGCTAGAATGCTTGAAGGTAAACTCCCCAGTATGCTTTCTTCATGCTATGTGCTGGTGTAGGGTTGTGTGAAGTATTGGGTGTGCAGGGCTCTGAAGGCAAGAAAAGAGCAAAAGGGGGGTGCTGAGCTTTCCATCAGAGAAATGTGGCATTTCTGCTGCATGCCCTGATAGTATGTGTTTGTGTTTGTGAATGTGTGTGTGTGTGTTAATGTAGAACTACCAGGACAAGTCTTGGCTGCAGGTATATTTTTTCATTGACATGTCTTTTGGAAGGGAGAAAGGCAGGAGAGACAGATCTTCCTGGTACCTTTCCCAGGGGAGTGGTCTAAGTGTCAAGACTGACAAAATGCTCAGGGAACATAAAATCATAGAATCATAGAATAATTTAGGTTGGAAAAGACCCTTAAGATCATCAAGTCCAACTGTAAACCTAACACTGCCAAGTCCACCACTAAACCATGTTCCATGTCTACAGGTCTTTTAAATACCTCCAGGGATGGTGACTGAACCACTTCCCTGGGCAGCCTGTTCCAATGCTTGATAACTCTTTTGGTGAAAAAGTTTTTCCTAATATCCAATCTAAGCCTCCCCTGGTGCAACTTGAGGCTGTTTCCTCTCATCCTATAACTTGTTACTTGGGAGAACAGATGGACACCCACCCGGCTTCCTTTCAGGTAGTTGTAGAGAGTGATAAGGTCTCCCCTCAGTCTCCTTTTCTCCAGGCTAAACAACCCCAGTTCCCTCAGCCGCTCCTCATAAGACTTGTGCTCCAGACCCTTCACTATCTTTCTTGCTCTTCTTTGGACACGGTCCAGCACCTCAATGTCTTTCTTGTAGTGAGGGGCCCAAAACTGAACACAGTATTTGAGGTGTGGTCTCACCGCACCAAGTGCCAAGTACCAAGAGATGATCACTTCCCTAGTCCTGCCAGCCACATTATTTCTGATACAAGAAATACCACAATTGTTCTCTGTACAAGCAATGCAGAGCCTCCCTGGTGTTTCCAAAGGTGGAATTGAAAGAGACTTCTGGAAGCACTCTTAGTCCTGGTCCTGACCTGTGCCTATATAGACTGCAAAACTGAGAAAGGGTGACTGTCCTTTGTAGGCACATGTGCATCTTCCAGGAGGTTGTTCAGTGTCTGTGCTGTTCGCCAGGTCCTCACCTCCCCTGCTTTTCTCCTTCTGTATTGCACTGTATACACTGTGCTTTGTCTGCAGAGCTCTTCCACCTTTGCTGTGCTAAGAGCACACCTTTGCGTGTGAGCATGTGAGTGAACAATTCACCATCTAACACTGGGCTGTGTACTGGTCCCATAGAGCACAGCTGGCAGTGTGTGATACGCCTGATGCAAAGCCTTCAACCGAGTCAGTCCTTTCCGCAAAGCGGAGTTCTGCAAGCACAGCGTCCTTCGGCAGGTCCCTTGCTGGGGACAGAGATACCTCTCTGTCTTCTCTCTTATGCAAAGCGTCTGAGAGAGAAAACTCACTGAGAGAGTGGCAGTACTATTCCAAGTGTCCAATATTCCATGGGGATCTAACTAATGAGTAAAAAACAGTTTTCCAAAGTCTTTCTGGAGAAGCTAATAATCACAGTTATGAGGAAGGGAGCGTGGTGTTAAGGATGCATGTCAGGATATGGGAGGAAAGAATTTGGTGCAAATGTCTGAGAGAGACATATAAGAGACCCAATAGCAGATGCCTTTGAGCTAGGTTGTTTGGCATCTGTTTGGGGATTGTGGAGTGGGGAGAATAGATGTCTTCAGAGGTGGAGTGAATTGCCTATAAACATAGACATTCAGAAAAACTATGTGAACCTCTCTATAGATTCTTTTGTTTGAAGCCTAATCAAGCGTTAAAAAGTACCTCATCACTAGCCAATAACAAGTTCACATTTTTCAGAATATATTACTTTTTGTCAAGTGATTCATTAAATAGCCAGCTGGTTCAGGCAACAAAAAATTACTTTGTTTTGAATGCATTCATATTTCAAGAGTTTAACTGAAAGCAATGTAAGAGAACACAAAGAATATATTTCCTACCAAGCTGCTTTACTTTCCTTCTGGAGTGATAGTGTAAAAATGATGCGTTGGTCATTTTTTCATAAAAATCAGTTGTCAAAGGAGCTAGTGTTTACAAATGAAGGAATTTTAGGCAAATAGAGCTAAAGATTATAAGAAACTCTTTTATGAGTCTCTGAAAACCAAGATTGCTCTAAAACTCTACTATAAGCTTTTTTTTTTTTTTTGGCTCACTCTCAACCAAAACTACAACTTGTAAGCTTTCAACACATATTCTAGAGACTGATAAAATATTAAAAAGGAAGTCATTAGTCTTCTATGTGATATATACTTCATTCTTAGTATGTCCTCATGTGGTTATAGAATTCTAACAATCTACTAAAGTCAATAAATTGAAAGAGCACTTTCAGTTTCTAGAAGTTCAGTTCAAAAGTCTTTATGCACTATTACTTAAAAGGTTTTAGTCTATTTCAACTGTATATCATAATTATGCCATAAATATACCACTAAGTAAAGCACAAAATCAAATCATTCGTATAATGTCACCGTTTAAGCGTATCAGTATTTTTAAAATTCTAACATACATGATACTGTTCCTATTCTATCAATGGTACTTCTCATTTTTATTTGCTTGTCTTTTTTCTGACAAAATTATTTTCATTTTTATTTATATAAGGATTATAAATAAATGAAACATAAAACTAATATGTAAACAGAGGAAGCTGTGCTATTATTCAGTAAAGAGCTTTTCAGTGACATTTTGTCAATGTAAATATGTTAGATATTATCACTTCCATTGATCTGGCTGAGAGCTTTTCTCTAAGAACCAAACTGATAATATTACAAAACCTTTAGAGTCACAATTTAGTGAAAAATATTTTCAGCTATTCATTAACATTAAATTAATCTGTCTTCAGGTATCTGAAGTACTGAGATGTATCTGAATTATTCTGCACTTTTTTTTCTTTCATGTAGAATTATTTTAAAGATTAATTACCATCATATCGGAATAGATATCTGCAATACTATTTAGTAGAAAAAGTATACCATTATGTAGGGGTAGAATATGCAACTAGTCTACTCTGTCATTAAATATTTAAAATAAACATAGTATGCATAGTATCTATTTCTTCCCTGCTTAATACAAATTTGCCTTTATTTCCTGTAGTGGTAAGCTAGCAGTCAAAGGCAATTTTTATTTTACCCTATACTTACCATAAATTGACAGAGAATTTTCAGTTTTCTGAAAGATCTGATAAAGAGCTCTTATGCAATTCTAAAATATCTTAGTTGGCTAAAAATGTTGCTCTGTTTAATGCATCTTTACCTCATTTTATTATTTTGCTGTGAAGTGATCCACATGGATAATGCAGAGTTCAATGATTTTAAACTACATTTTTGGCTGGTTTTTGTTTTGGGTTGGGTTGGGTTGAGTTGGGTTTTTTTACATGGCAGAGAGTCCAGTTTCTGACTGAAATTAATACTGCTTTTCCACTCTATCTATTACAGAAGAGAAGTTTGGTAATTGTATAACATTTGTGCGATTAAGGTAACAAAGACTGGTAGTTTTAATGGTGTTTACTACATAATAGTGGATCGGTACTTATCAACTCATATTTGTATTTCTGTTCTACTCCCAGCCATAGTGGAGCAGTGTTAGTGGTCATAGTGGTCATGATGTTAGTGGAATTAAAAAAAACAAACAAAGAGTTCCTGTCATTCACCACTATTAACTTTAAATTTCCTTCTCCTTTCTTTCTTCCTTCCCTCCACCATTCTTTTCTGTATGTACAAATGTTTGGAAGACTGAAAAATTTGTTAGATGTCATATTAATACATTTGATACATGTAGCCTTCCATTACTGTGGACGGAGGTTCTGTTTTCTTTTGCCCTTTTCACAGTATGTATGAAAAAGGTGTTATAATACATCTCCTTTGCTATTTAATAAATGCTAATTGCAACTGTGTAGTATTTGGAGAACTCTACTTGGTACAGTTCTATTCTGAAACAGTTTCACATTTAGGGAAAGCATTACATTCATGAGGGGGGTGAGAAAAATAAACTCTTTTATTGGACTAGCTTGTTTCTACATAGCTTCACTGGCCATGTAGACCTTTGCCTAGCACAACCTGTCATGGTGTGAGTCATTTACTTGAGTAGCTTTGTGGCACTGCAGAACACTGTAGCTGTTCACCTAGCCCTAATCATTGAATTTCAGTCAAAAAATATTTGAAATTTTTATTAAGCTTATGAAAACTTTGTCGTTTGGAAATGTTTGGGTGTTCAGATTGTGGGTTTGAGTTTGCAGGGTTTTCTGCTTTCCAGCACCACCCACACCCCACTTCCCAGGAGATTACCTTGTTGCCACTTCTGACATTTACACAAGATTATCACTGGAATAACTTTGTCATTCTGCAGGGAGCAATCACTTCTCCTGCACCAGTAAATGAGAAAGAGCATTTTATTCCAGAAATTGAGCTACATTATTCTGAATGATAGATATATCAGCTTGTTTACATTTCTGCAGAAATTGAGAAAAAAAAGGAGTGGCTTGATTTGAACATGTATATGAAAACCTTCTTTACTATTTGAACACAGCATATAGTAACAATTATTAGAAATTCATCTCTCCAAATGAGTAGCACAGATGATTAAAAACATCAACTGGCCTTTGGCAGACACTGCCCATTTAGGAGGAAAGCTGCCCTCCTGTAATGTAAAAACAGACAGTAGCTCTGTAAAACTTCAGAGTACTGAAGAATAAAATTCAACAGGAAAAGAAAAACACATTAAAAATGATCTTTGGTTAAAAATACAAGATCTAGCTAAGGTTATTAAAAAATCCAAGTTTAGCTTTTACTGTCTCATTAAATTCTAATGGTATGTCTTTCACATGCTTGCATTAGCAAACATTTACTTATTCACAGACAAGAAAAGAATATTACTTAAAATTATGTTATGGGCACAGTTTTGAAGTCCAGAAAAATTAGTGTTCACGTTAAATTAGTTCTTTAAATCATTCAAGTAATACTGCAGACATGAAAACATCTCTATTGCTGTGAAAAATAATCAAAGCTGCTATTAGCTGCCAAATTTAAAGAAATATATTATATATATATCATATATTTTTTCTTTATTATATTTTCCTGGACTTAGATTCATAGATTTCACTAGGCAAATTAAATTTAACACCTGTAGCAATGGGTGTATAATTTTTTATAACTGCTATCCTTGTTCTCTCTGGAGAGTGTTCCCCTATTTACAGTTTAGAAACTCCCTTTGCTGAAAGAGATGAGTCTATGTATAAATATCCCCTTTCATCCTCTGCATTCCATGCTTAAATCCTTAGGAAACCCTGGAGGTTCACAACAAGAGCAGTGACTGCGTAGTACAAAGATAGGCTGGCTTGGCACAGTTGCCCCCACATCTAGCAGAGCTTTGCTCTAGAAATGGTATGGGTTCAATGGATAGGCTTCAGAGCAGCTGCCAGCACTCATTTCTGGCAGACAACTAACGGAGACGTGTGCCACGCGAAAGGCTCTTGCTGGGCTTCAAGGTATTAATGGATAAGCATTGGGAGAACGTGGCACAGGGACAAGCTTGCCTATCATCCACGAAGACTAGGAGAAAAAGAAAAATCTCTTTGATGATTATTATAAATATTATAAATTACATTGATGTGAACTCTGTTCCAGTACAGTTCTAGGACACCAGAATCTGTCTATCATAAGATACTGACCTTAGTACAAAGAAATCTAGGGACAATGTTTTATGGATAGGCAACATATGAAAATCCAAGCCATTTCAAGAAATCATTTAAAAATAATTTCTGAGTCATATTTTCCTGTGGCTTATGTGCATCAAAGAAACAATCAGGACCAACTTTTGATCTGTAACTAGTGACAAAATAAGAAACAGCACTCATTGCTTACTTTACTTTTCTTTTTTAAATGATATGAAAAAGGGAACTGGGAAAAACACAACAACCAACCAAACAAAAAAAGAAAACAAAAAACCCCAAACAAACTGAAGAACAATTCCTGAGATGGCAGAAAAAGGTGATTTCAGTGGACGTGTGGCAGTTTGCACAAATCAAAGATCTTTCTCTCAGGCTTCTCCAAAATAAAGTGTGACAGTATAATTTTGGGCAATTCACTCTTTGGTCAGCTTGACTTGTGTTCTTCTATTTCCTCTATCACAAGCAGAAAGTCCTCAGTAAGAAGTCATTTATTTCTGAGACGTGTGCCAGGAGCTAGAATTCTGATTATCCTAGGTGGGTATTATTGTCATATTGTGGAAGCAATGCAATATATAAATGTTAGACATCAGTTCTATGTTACATATTTTAATTATTGTACAGTGACTAAAGACTGCTGCAGCTTGTTTGTTTGTTTGTTTTCAGCATTTTTTTTCTTTTTTTTTCTCATATGCATATACATACCCTCATGATAAACTGCTGTGGATGAGGCTGTTACTGGATAACACTGTAAGAATCTTTACCTCCCTAAAATGCTTAGCTCTGAGACAATTCTCAGAGCTTTCATTGCCAAAAGCCTGAGGATGCATCTAATTTAGACAAGGGTTCTCCATTTCCAAGTTATACTCTGATCTTTTTTTTTTCTGCTGGCAGTTTGACATGCTCTCTTTTGTATTATTATTACTACTATTATTATTATTATTATCTATAATTTAACATCTCTCTTTCCATAGCCATGTTAAGGTCTAAGCAAATACGCTATTGACCATAGATTAGGTCCACAATAATAAAAGAATTTATCATTTCAGCAATTTTATTTGCTATTTGTAAGGTTTTCTATCCTGTATACTCAGGCTTCATTTTGTTCTGAAGACCAAGTATGTGGATGAATGACAGAAGCAATCTATCTGTCTACCCAAATTTTGTATTTAAAAGGTAACATCACTAAGGATTTTATAGCAAAGGACAGGCTGCATCATTTCTGTTAGTACTGCATCCCTATGCTGACTTCATGCTAACACAGGAAAGTTATGAAAATATTTTATGTGAGACTATAAATTCTCATTTCAGCATTGGAAAGGTTTTATTTTACTGGTATAATGAGTAAGAAACAATAGCTGGTAAAATTTTCCCAGATTAAGAGGTTAAGAGTTTGTCAAAGGTACTGGGCTCTTTCCACACCTGTAGCAAGAGCTGTTGGGTCCTGAACCAAATCTCAATGCCCTCCCTTCCTCTCCTCTCCTCTCCTCTCCTCTCCTCTCCTCTCCTCTCCTCTCCTCTCCTCTCCTCTCCTCTCCTCTCCTCTCCGCTCCGCTCCACTCCATGTTATTCTCCACTTTGCGCTTCTCCTCCTTATTACATCATTTTCCTCTACAGTTGGTACAACAGCTTCTAGGACAATAAGAAATATGCTCTCATATTCATAATGTGACACTGTAGCACTCTCTCCTTTACATCATTGTTTAATAATGCTTTCAGAATCAGGGTCATCTGACTTACTTTTGATCAAAACATTGCTGATTTCTTAAAGGTTCACAGTCAGATTTTCTGCTGGCTTTATTCATTTAAATAAGGCATCTAATTTAGAAGTCTACTTTTCCTAAGATTTTTCTCTAGTCATTAGAAAGAGATAGCACACTTCAGATTGTGATTTACCTTCCTTCTATCTTCTCCTTCCAACTTCTGGTTTCTTCCCAGATGTGACTTTTAATCTACTTTTGAGGATGTGATATGAGGATGTAGTTTTACTTGAACACTGGTAATACTCAGTATTAATTATCAGATTGTAAAATATAGATTACTGAATATTATTTGCATTTTGATTGTATTACAGATAATAGGGTGTTAGTAATTACCACAGTCACTCCTAATGAAGTTGGTGAGATTTGAAAAGTGTATTTTCATTTCTTGTCTTTCAGTTTCTGCCTTGGACCTTCAAACAGTAAGGTATTCTCCTAGAGAGTTTTCACGTCTTTCTTATGAGCTGTTGTGAGATGACTTTGCGCTGAAGTTTTCAGTTCCTGTATCTGGTGGCACAAAGTAAATGTTGTAAATGTTGGGGGTTTAATTTTTATTTTATTTTTCATATTTAATTTTCCTATTTAATATTAGCTAACATAATGATAGTTTTAGCTCTCTGCTAATGTCAGCGATTACAGCCTGAGAGTTTCAGATTAGACACTTGGGAAAAAAATCCAGTAGAAGAGCGGTGCAGCACTGGAATGGGCCACTCAGAAAGGTTGTGGGATGCCTTTGGAGATTTTCAAATCTCAGGATTTTCAAGCCTTGGCTTTTTATAGTGTTGGACACAGCCCCATTCTGAGTCAGAACTGACTTAAATGAACTCCACAGATATTCCTCCCAACCAGCACTTCTATCATACTGTGATAATGCTGTGGCTCAGTAAAACAGAAAAGGTAAAAAGAATCAGCTGCCATCACAAGGGTTGTGTATCAGGATAAGCATCCTGGAGAATTACAGCCTTTAGACTTCTTGATTTCCAAGAACTGCTCCATGTCACACCAACATACTATGCTAAAAAGTGGTGATGAGAAAGCTGATCAATCCTCATATGCAGGTGATAGAGGGGTATATCACAAACCTCAGTCTCTCTATTTTCATGGGTTAATTTGGTCTGATAAGCAGTTGTGCCATTGCTTGCTCTGGGCTATCTGCAAATTACACAGTTGTGTCCTTGTGACCTGAGTCAAACAGCACAGCCTAGGCAGGACAAACAAAGAATATGATCTAGGGATTGTTCAGGTGGTCTCTAAATCTATGTGTCACTATATTACCATCAAAGGGTGGTTCATGGTCAGCCTTATATAACTGGCATGTGTTAATGGAGTTATAACTCATATACCTGCATTTTTTTTTTTTCTGTATAAGTTCATTGTTTCCTCTTTGCCATAGGCAAATGCATTATTCCCACTATACATCAGCATAACTGATAGAGGTACTGTAGAGCACAGCACAGCACTTCTGTTCTTATATTTTCAAATATCACTAATGCAAGCTGACTCATCAACAAAACTATATTTAAACCGTATGGTCTCCTCAAGTGTTTTTACCCTAGTAAATGTTCCTTGATGCATTGTTGAGATTCATTAGTGAATGTAGGAAAAGAATAATTTCCTTCTTATATTCTCTCTAATGTTGATAAATCAAAAGTGTTGATAGGTTAAACTTGAAATAGTAGCCACATCCTGCAGGACTCTGCAGCACAGGAAATGGATGTTATTTTATGGAATGACTGTAAAAAACAAAGTGGTTAGGTAGAGATTAAAAAAAAAAAACCCTCCTACAAATAGCATTCATCATATTTTTCTCTTAATGGGAATGCCATCATACTTGTGTATGCTAATGCTATTTCTGCTGTTCAAATAAAACACTATGTGCAGGGATCAATGTTTCAGGGAACAGTGAGCAAACTCAATGCTTTGCTGTGACATCTCTATTGTAGTTTGCATTTTACCTCCTTTTTGATACAGATAAATTCTATTACTGTGTGCTGCCTGCTTGAATGAAAGATACATTTTTCTTCAAGATTGGGCAGATCAGTGAGGGACATAAAATATTAATGATGAAAGCTTAGGGAATTAGATGTGTCCATGACTATAGGTTTATCTTGCTGGCAGAGCTTTCTCAGTCTAACTGATTTCTTTTGTGTGATCTCCATCAGAAATGATATACTGTAAAATATATTATGTCTGTTCAGATTAAAATATATACGGTTTTTCAGACCAGATAAAATGCTTGAATTTTTTATTTAATGATCCAAGTTTATTCAACAGCTTTATAAATTTTGCAGCACAGTTTTGTTGTTCAAGAGCAGAGCTGTTTGCCAGTATGCCATTTCCTTTTATTTCTCTTGCTATCACACTACTATGCAGAATGCTGCTCCTCACATGAAGCTAGAAGAATGGATAGGAGAATGGAGAAAGAAAATGGTAGCTTCATTTGCAATCTTGTGCCACGACAGGGAACAGACACTTAACCAGATAGTTGCCGTGGTGGTTACAATGCGTGCTGCAGGAGAAGCTGTTACGAGACTTCTAGTTTCTTACTAGTCCCTGTTATTTGGGGATTGAAGGGGAATGGGAGGTGATCATACCCTCTTCCTTTCCAATACTCTTCTTTTTTTTTTTTTTTTTTTATCCAATGTGGTTGGGGCTTGCTTATGTTAAACTAAATTGTATCAAAACTTCTGTCCCAAAGGCTGGAGGACTGAGTGAACCTTTTCTTTGGTGGAGGGATATTTTCTTTTATCTTCCTTGTTGCGCTGCCTCATACTTCTTGATTTATGTCTTCGTTAGTTAGCTGCTGTTAACGTGGGTTAATTAAATAGAAACAACCCTTGTGTTGGAAAGGCAGTCATTGTTTTCAAATTAATGTTAACCTGTGCAGGGTAGATTTTAATGAGTTATCCAGACAACAACATGCACAGGAATGGGTATTCTGACTCTTATGTAAAGAAATTGCATAAGAACAGGTCACGCAAAAAGTCCATGAAGGACAATAAACTGTCTCTACTAGGACTCTGTGACAATGTGGATTTTTACATCCTTGATAAATTAATTGTATAACACTAGTAAGATTTTGCATTTTTTTTCCTCCTACTTGAATCATGCTGCTTGTCATGCATTTGTTATTTCCATGTTCTTTGGTTTACTACTCTGATGGGATTTTATTATCCTGCTTAAAATAAAATTTGGAGAAAATGATTTTGCTTGTCACTGAGTCTCTAAAGACAGGAGTCATCTCATCTAACTAGTTTTGTAAAAGTGGAATAAAAGGAGACAGACAGTTTGCCTATTCAGAGTACCTTTCTTAAATGGTTATCTTAGCTTGGGTTTAATTACTTTATAATGAGTACCTATGTAAGTAGCTTAGATTACATGACTAATGCTTAGGTGACTAAAACCACAGGATGAATTCTTTCTTAATGGTTTAAAGCGTTGCTGTTTCTGTTGACGTTACTGTCAGCCAGCTTCACAGTACTACCGTCACGGCTCAAATTGTGGGATCTAGTGACACAGGAGTTAATTCTTGGTTTTATGCCTTGTCCAGACCTGATACTACATTAGTAACTCCAGTCTGTCTTTTTGATTATCCTGTAAAAAAACATTTCTCATCAAAACTCTTTTTTAAATTTATACTTCAACCAACAATATGGGCTTGAATCTCATGATCTTCCAGTCCCAGACTCCCTCATATTCATTGTCCAATATTGTCTCCTTTTGTCCGTTTCTATAGCTCCTTGGAAATCAGCAATTTGACAGTCCTCCAGTCCCTGAGCTATACCCAGGAGGTTCCAAAGCTGATGCGGTTTCTGGGCTCCACACACATTTTTCTTTTTGTCAGTAACTTCCTGCATGTGCAGATGGTGGTTCCCTGAGTGTTTCCAAGAGTGAGGAGTTTCTGGTGGGACATAAGCAGGACAGACTGATGCTCTACTGGAAATCCCTTTCTTATGGACCGTTTTTAACATTCTCCTTTCCATTCTTATGAGAACAACACTTTTCTCAAAATGTCAGAAAAGAAATGTAAGTTTTAAGGAGACTTGATATTTTGTAAAACAGACCATAAGATTCCTCTTGAGCCAACCAGAAGTCCTATTGCACAGCACGATTCTGTCCTGTGCCCAGTGTGCTTCACAGATCAGAGCTTAGTTGGCAGTGGTGGATGAGAAACACTAGCCCATGGTGTCTGATTGGTCTCCTCTCTACTAATCTCTCATTTTTTTACCTCGCTTTTGTCTATTAAAAAAAAAAAAAATAGAAAGAAAGAAAAGAAAAAGGAAAAGGAGCTTTCTTTTACTACAGAGTAAAATGAAATACCAAGTTATATGTTTCACAAACATAAGAAGAATCAAAGAGTTTACTATGTCATGTTGGCTTTTTGCACAGTGTTAAATGAAATCACACATCGATCAGACTTTCTAATTACCCGTATGCTGCGTCGAGGAAGTCTTTCAGTAATTAACCTTTCAATTAATCAAAGTACATTTTCTGCTTCACTCCATCTAC
Source organism: Balearica regulorum gibbericeps (assembly GCF_011004875.1). Taxonomy (NCBI): domain Eukaryota; kingdom Metazoa; phylum Chordata; class Aves; order Gruiformes; family Gruidae; genus Balearica; species Balearica regulorum. Next base: position 47,351,756 of record NC_046184.1, on the reverse strand, counting down.
AACCTATTTTATGTTTTTCTTTCCTTTATTTTTTATCTTATGCTTTGTGGTCTAGATCTTGCCTTTGAAATAATAATAGCTGATTCACAGCTATCAAAATTCAGAGCTACACTTTAAGATAACAGAGCAGGGTAAAGCTTATTCTGATTCTAATAATTCTGAATTAAAATGTCACTTTTAGTATGATAGAAAAATAATTGACATGACCTGTTTTTCTTGGCTAAAATCACGTACACTCATAAAGGTGTTCTGCTTTTCATTCAACCTCAAAGGTGATTCATTTTAGAAATTTAAAACACTTTTTGTAGAGGGATATAATTGTTCCTTATATATACAACAGAACTTTATCAAACTGAAAACTGAGCTCACATATCACCTGCAGATTTTTGTCTTCATTTGCCACAATGTTCCCACTTCTTAATCTTCATTTCTTAGATAGTAATTTTTGTCATTGTATTCTATACAAATATGGAGCCATTTGTAAACAAAGTACTGTACAAGTAGGAGGCTTACAAGCCAATATATACTAATATGAAAGTATTGATGATTTTATGAAGTTTTCTAAGCATGCAGAATAGAGAGGTCAGGTGAAAAACCTCAGAAATAATTGTCTATTTTATAAAGTAAAAAAAAAAAAAGGAAATAATTTGATAAATGTAGTTTTCTAGAGCAAAGAACAGTCTAGACATTTTTTTGCTCTTGCATCCACTTAATCAAATATAATAATGTATTTCAACTCAACAACATGGCAGAGATTAAGTGCTAAACAAGCAGCCTAGATGGCCTGCTAGTTGACCTGGTGTTTTATCAATATCTCTGCTGAATTAATCATTACCTTGTGTATGTGTGTTCGCATATTTTTTTCTTACACTCACACATACACTTAGAAAGGCCTACAAATTAACTTCTAAAGAGAGAGCGTCCCACTGGGAAACAACATTGATCTAGTTCTGTGGGTTACAGTATTGAGGGATTTACCAGTGTACAATTTTCAATGCATACTTTTTTTCATTCAAAGATATTGCTTAGGCTATTTAGAAATTTTTGCTAAAAACCAGTGGTCAGCTTTAACATGGAGATCGTCATTAACAAACTTTATGGATCACAGTGGGACACCTGCCTCCCAGTTTACTTCTCAGCAAGAGAAAATATGGTCTTAATTTGGTGTCAGTAAGAAGCGTCTGAAATCAGAGTTAAGCCTCCAGCTTCTCTTTTGGGAACAAACTTATCCATTTGGTTGCACTTTTAGAATTGCAAAAGAAATAATGAATTTACTTTCAGCAATGAAAGGTTGAAATTGTAATGCTGAAAAACACAGTACAGGAAGATTCAAACAAGAAAAGAAGGCCTATCTTGAAATATTGAAGAAAATTTTCCCAAAACCTATTTTTCCCAATCCTATTTCACATTTCTATTTTCTATCTTTAACAATGTCTTCAGGACTGATGAGCACTGTATGAACATTACTGTAAATATTCATACAGATCCACTTTTTGTATCTATCATCTACTTCAGTTAGACTTACACTTTTCCACATTATTTTATATGAATATACTTTTGACTAAATTTAACAGATCCAGCACTGTGCAAAATATTCATTTTAGAATTTAAACTGCTGCAATAAATGTTTAGATACTTATCAACTGGACAAAGACACATTTTATGACATCTTGGAGAAATTATAACAAACATGATAAAAATGGAAAGTATTCTCAGGGAAGAATTTTAATCACATCAAAGACTGGAAAAAAATCATTACAAATATCTTAAAATAGCTGAATTCATAATATATTAATGTCTCTTCTCCAAACAACAACAACAACAAAAAATCTAAAAATAGGCTAAATGTGTTAGATAGATAAATTATTCATTGCAAATTATTTTCACAACAATACATAGGAAGCAATTCATTTGTTGGTCCTAAACCTGCTTAAAATTGGAACTGTTCTGTTGTGAATCAGCTCCTTCCTTCCAGATTAGTCTACACCTTTCCTTTGGATATTTATATTCAACAGTGTAAAATGTTAAAATACAAGCTGATACTAAGCAAAAACATGTCCCGTATTTTAATTTCACAAGCTGTAGTTGTGGGTTTATTTAGCAGAGAAGTGTGAATTAAACTAGTTATATCCAAATATAGCTGTATACCTTATTCCTGCCCTAATTAAAACACCTGGTCAGCAAGATACAATACATCTTGTATTAATTTTAACCATGCTGCTTTTGGTGGAATATTTCAGAGTGAATGACATTTGTTCCTAAATGTGTTTGTTTCCAGTCTTTTATTTCTATTCTGTCTTGTTTTGAGCTTCTTCTTGTCTAAAAATGTAATCTGCTTCAATGTCTGTTCTAATCAACCTACGTGTATTTGCTCAGAAACACCTTGGATGCCCTGGTATGAGTAGGTCTTGCAGTTTCATCCCAGCAGGTTATGAAGCAGGTGGGTGCTAGCCTAGATGGCTGTACTGCTCCAGTGTAAACACTGGCTGAAGGTTGTAGTGAGGGCTGCTTTTTTAACTTAGCATAAGGCATATCACTAGACTAATTCTTTCAAAATACTCTCAAAATATGAGCTTGGAAACTTCATTTTATCATTTCTGTTAGTCACCAAAAGTCATGGTCTTAATGCTGATACTGAATTTATGGTATATTACCTACCTCGTGCTAGTTAATACACTCTATTTGTGGTAACTACTTGCCCATCCATCCTGGAGGACACAAGTAAATATTACCCCGCCTTGCTATTAGTCTTACTACAGGTACTGGTTCTCAAACTAGTTGATTAGCATGAGTTAAATAGAGTCCCCAAATTACATATAGTTAAAGTTTATTATTTATTTCAGTTTCTTAGAAGCACTTCCATGTCCAGTAGCTTGGCTTTTTGATTGTGAGCAGATTCAGCAAAAGACATTTTCTATGGTTTCCTGACATTTGCTTAGACAACATATTTGGTCAACATTGCTAGTAGTTCCTTTGCCTTCATTGTACTCCAGTTCTTAAAATCTCATTTTGCAGTCTATGTTAGTTAACCATTAGTTTCCAGGAAAAGTGTTATTAGATAGAAAATAATGTTTTAAAGAAATGTTGACTATGTGCTATATTTAATGGATATGGTAGATATTCTTCCACAGAGATTTTATGGACAGAAAAAATTGGAATAAATTACGAATATCTAGTCCTTTTAAGTACTCTATGATCCCTCTAATATCTTATACAGCTCTATATGGTGTGTGATCCCTCCACAGTTATATACAAGTCTATAGTCTTAGGTATGACCATCTTGAGTAGAATGTGTTTAATTTATTACACAATTGTATGTGCATACAAGTATACATTACATCCATCCTATGAGCATTGTCTTTGAGTAATTTTTCCTTTGGTTTGTATAGCACTACTGCTGAAAGTTCCTTTACATAGTCTCAACTAGACAATCTGGGTTTATATGGTTTTTTCCTGTGTGAAAATCACAGATTCCAAGAAGCAGTATTTTTCTTCATGACATACGAGCTAAAACATGCTGAGATATGTTTATATCCATAACCAATGACACATTCATTTTACTGCTTAACTAGGCAATAAAAATGCACAACAGCATTTAAAGAATAACTTATCATGCTGAATTCAATCATATTTTAGCAATGAGTCTCACTATTGTGCCTGTTGATACATGTTCTGTACTTGGACTCTCTCCCACCATGAAAAAAATTGAGAGTATGGAAATAGGCATTGGCTAAAAACAAAATAGAAGGATCTAACTATTTAAATAATTTACATTTTTGCACTTCTTTATAAGTCATTGCACGCTGTAAGCCAGTATAGAAACACAAACAACATTTTCATGTAGTTTAACAGAAACAACACACTGTGTACTACTGAGCTATAGAACCTGAAATATTCATGGAAGAAAAACAACACCAAAATACAGATAATGTATAACCTCTAATTTATTTCTAATCATCTTTGTTTCTGTAGATATGCTAATGAAAAATAACTAGGCTATTTACTGCACATAAACTTGCTGGAATATACTGCCTTTATGCCACAAACTGTCTAACTTTTCAAGTAGCACTTTGAAATAATGTATTAACATAGTTAAAGGGAATCCCAGAAAGATGTCATTTCACCTACTGATGTTAGAAGGTTATATCATATTGGTGTTACAGGATTTGTACAATCAGAGGTGAAAAGGACATTGAAAGCTTAAGCTGATATCTAACTGCAGTCCAGATGTATTAGAAAATGACACAGAAAACAGTGATTTTATATGAGAATCTCAATGGTCATTAAAGCTCAAACATTCAATGGTATAAAAATAGTGGAAACTCTTCTATCTCTCCTCCAAAATCCAAACTTTAAAAAAGCTACACACACGCTGAGCAACAATTAGATACTATGTCATACTGAGAGATGATGGGGCCTAAAATTATAGCTGCATTCTGACTTCTGGTTTCATGTTCTGAAAGTCACAGAACTATCTCCAAAAATTCCATGGTAAAAAATTAGAAATACCCCAACCACAAGTATGTACAAATTTTGCCAGCAAAGATTTCTAAGAAGATTCTGGTACATAAGTCCCTCTCACTATCATATCTACTTCCACCAAACAGTGACAATGAACAACTACAGAATTTTGTGGCTTTTCCCCCCTTGCTTATTCCCTACATTAAGGAATTATATAAAATTGACAACTGTAAACTTAGAAGGGAATAAGCCCAATATCTGCCTGATTTTCCAGTTGCGGGCAATTCAGCCATTTTCCTCTACTTTCCTACAATTAGACGCCTGAGTCACATATTTCTAATATACAAATCAGTGAGTCACAGCATGCTTGCTTGGCTGCATTTGCAGATATGGTTAGTCCCACTTCCCTCATCCACACACAGAAGAGCCAGTCATAAAACTTGGTTGCTAAATATTTACAGTACAAAAACATTGATCATTAACAATACTGTGAATACTTTCTTTTCCAAGGAGATTGTCCCTGTGTTTGATGAACATGTGTCCATGGCCTCTAGAGCTCCAATTAAAAAGTGTATTCTGACACAGTTTGCTTCTAAGTAAGCTTTCAGCCATTAGTAGTGCTTCCTCTGCAACTCTACAGACATGGTGACTCAGACCACCACCTCTTACCATTCTGTATCCTGCCTGACCCAAGCACAGTTTTTGGAAGCCTGATAGTATTGTGCACTCACATATGTGTTTCCTCCTGCAATTATTGACTGGAATATTGAACACATTTCTGCTTAGATGGGGTTTGTTCACACATCTTCTGGGGGTTTAGGGTTTTTTTGTTGTTTGGTGGTTTTTTTGTGGGGCTTTTTTTCCACACTGCTTTGGTTGTGCAAGGATATATGGACCAAAATCAATGGAGAATTGCAGATTTTCATTAAGCATCTGGGTTTTCTGTTGTTGATCAGTTTTAGCTAAATGTGGGCTGGCAACAGTTCTCTTACATTTCACTAAAACTGAGAAGAAGGAGGTTAGCCTTTGGAGATAGGATGCCAGGAGTAGAAAGATTATATTCAAAGCTCTGAAATAAACACTATTATGTATCTGAATTTTTTTTCTCCTTTAGTATTATTTTATTTTAGAGACAAATATTCGTAAAGCTAGATTTTCCAATAGGCTTTTGATGTTAGAAAAGTTTTAAGAACATTTTGGGAAATACAATTGACTATATGGTCTAGTGATACATTATTGGCTGATAGTACTAGCAGCAGACTGGTGTCTATTCCAGTGTTCTTTAGCTATCTAAAAATTAGTGATCTAGGCTAAACTAGTTACATAGGTTATTTCTATAGTCAGTAAATAAAGAGAAAGATACTTCTAATGAGCATTTAGAATTGCCATCAAGGCAATTTTAATGAATCACCATTGGGAATTGTTATTCAGTACACATTGACTGTATAGGGAGCCTAAATCAGCTAGTTCAGATAAGACAACTAAATTCAAGTGACATAAACCTTAAAAAAAAATTATTCTGTAAATAAAGATAATATGTCCTCAAAGAGAAAGTGATAAGTTTAAACTGACATGACATGTCAAAAGGTTAGCATTCAGTCTCTGTCTAAATGCAAGATGTGATCTGTACTGTGCCCTCTGATAAAGAAGCAAGTCACATTGGCCAGTAGTAATAGAAAGGTTAAAACCCTCTTAATTCCACTTTTTTACCTGCTTGAACACCACTACACCTCTACAGGGAAAAAGAGAGATGAACTGGCTACATTGCTTTAATCTTTACTTTTCTTAGTGGCAAATATACAGAGGATGATGCAGAATTACTGTCACAGAGTCATTTTACAGTTAGTTTCCAAAAGAATTAGATTTTGTCAGAACACAGCTCAAGTTTTTCTTGCAGAAAGAGTGCTGAGGTCTCTAGCATATTCATTGACCTTTGCTGATTTAGGAGCTAAAGACACTCATCAGGAGAATTTGTCAGCAATTTGAAATCCTAGCAGCAAACAATACAAGCTCTTGTGTTTTACTGATGAGAATGATGAGTTCAGCATCTAGCATTACATTAGAAGAACCTCTGGGCAAACTCTTCTACATTTCTACTAATTTTTACGTGTATCTTTGGTCCTAAAATATCACAAGAAAAAAAGCATTGATTTTCAGTATTCTGCTAGGCTGGTATTCTTAGGACCATAAAGAAGTGTTAGTGAATCAGTAAATTTAATGTATATATACCTCAGGGTTTTTTTAGCTCAATACCTAGATTATTTATTAAAAAAACCAACCAACCAAACAAAAAACCCCAAACACAAACAACCAAAAAACTCCCCCAAAAAACTCCAAACACAACCCTTCTGAAATTCTCTACCACCTTGATATTATTATTCTCTGCCACTTCCAACTATTATGCAGTAGTTTCTATAAAATGCCTTACTGATATAGCAAAAAAAATCTGTATTACATTCTACACACTACATGGATGTTAACTGGAGATATACAGAAGTCAATTGAAGACTCAGTAGACTTCAAACACGTCCCAGAATCCACAGCTTGAAAAATAGTAGAATAGAAACAATGGAAAAATTCCTGTTCTGGAAAGATCTTTTCAGGTGAAATGACATCTTGTCATCTGCTGCTGGAAACCCTTTGGATCACATCCTCAACAGTTTTCTTATTTCTGACTACCAGTTTTTGTATGACAGTTAAGATATAAGATTAAAATTTAAATCAAAAACTGAAACAAATTCTTTCTACTGCACAGATGTAGGGGGTTTTCATCTTAACATGCTTTTAAAATATCATAATGTGTTGTGCCACTTTTTTTGGATGATCTGGAGGTCAGACAATGACGTACATACATCCTGACTTATATTCACAGCCAGGTACCTTACATATAAGGTACGGTAATTAAAATTTATCAATTTCTTAGTGTAATAACATCCATTTTCTGCAAATGCTGTATTCACTCACATCAGAAACTGTCATTAGAAAAATATTACAATGAAAACATTTTTCAGCTCTCTCCCCAGTCTGTCTGCATTAGGCAAAGCATTGCCAGCAAGTCAAGGATGGTGATCCTTCCGCTCTATTCAGCACTAGTGAGGACACATCTGGAGTATTGTGTTCAGTTCCAGGCTTTTCAGTAAAGGGAGACATGGACATACTGGAGAAAGTCCAATGAAGGGCAATGTAGATGATTTAAGAGACTGGAGCATCTCTCCGATAAGGAAAGTCTGAGAGAGCTGGGACTGTTCACCCTGGAGAAGAGAAGGCTCAGGGGAGATCTCATCAGTGTGTATAAATACCACAAGGGAAAGTGCACAGAGGATGGAGCCAGGCTCTTCTTTTCAGTGGTGCCAGTGACAGGACCAGAGGCAATGGGCACAAACTGAAACACAGAAAGTTCCCTCTGAACGTCAGGAAACACTTTTTTACTGTGAGGGTGACTGAACATTGGCACAGGCTGCTCAGAGCAATTCTGAGTGGGTCTCCCTCCTTGGAGATATTCAAAATTCATCTGGACAGGTGTATTGGGTTTACGTGGCAAGGTCTGGGTAGCAGGAGGGCGGCAGGGGTGGCTTCTGTGAGAAAACACCAGGAGCTGACCCCGTGTTGCACAGAGACATTCCAGCCAGCTCCAAGACAGACTCACTACTGGCCAAAGCTGAGCCAATCAAGCAACATTGGTAGTGCTTCCGTGATAACACATTTAAGAAGGGGTAAAAAAATGCTCCACAACAGCAGCTGAGAGAAAGGACTGAGAATATGTGAGAGAAACTCTGCAGACATCAAGGCCAGTGAAGAAGGAGGAGGAGGAGGTGCTCCAGGCAACATCTGGAGATTCCTCTGCAGCCCATGGTGAAGGCTGTGGTGACACTAGTTGTCCCCCTGCAGCCCATGGAGGTCTACAGTGCAACAGATATCTACCCTGCAGCCCATGAAGGACCGCACATTGGAGCAGGTGGATGTGCTTTGAAGGAAGCTGTGACCATGCTGGAGCAGGTTTCTGGCAGGAACTGTGACCTGTGAAGAAGATCCCACGCTGGAGCAGGTCTTCTGGCAAGCCTTGTGGCCCCATGAGGGCCCCATGGAGCAGTCCATTCCTGACGATCTGCACCCTGTGGAAAGCATGCTCCCATGCTGGAGCAGTGCTTGAAGAACTGCAGCTCATGGGAAGGACCCACACTGGAGCAGTTCATGAAGGACTATATCTCGTGAGTGGGACCCCACATTGGAGACAGGGAAGAACATGAGGAAGAAGGAGCAACAGAGGCAAAGGGTTATGAAATGACTGGAACCCCCATTACACATCCCCTTGCACCGCTCAGAGGAAGGAGGTAGAGAAGTCAGGAGTGAAACTGAATCGGGGCAGAAAGGAGGGGTGGGGGGAAGGTGGTTTTTTTAGATTTCTTCTTATTTCTCATTATCCTACTCTGATTTGATGGGCAATAAATTAAATTAATTTCCCCAAGCTCAGTCTGGTTTGCCTGTGACAATAATTGGTAAGTGATCTCCTTGTCCTTATCTTGACCTGTGATCTTTTTTTGCCATGTTTTGTCTGTTTGAGAAGAGGGAGTGACAGAGCAGCTTGGTGGGCACCTGGGAGCCAGCCAAGGTACATCTACCACATGTTCCTGAGCAACCAGCTCTATGTGGCCCTGCTTGAGCAGGCAGGTTGGACCAGATGACCTCCAGAGGTCCCTTCCAACCTCAACCATTCTGTGAAAAATACCTTAGTTATTTGGATTGTGAAAGTGTTCAACCCTCTCTGAAACATCACTGCATCTTACAGCATTTCTGCAAAATCAATATCTGCATACTTGTACAAAAACAGTACTTATTTAAGCTTCATATCTTTCATCAGATTTAAGGTCCAGATTGATGGGTTATATTCTTATTGTGTGCAGTTGGAGTGAATTGAGTTGTGGATTTAACACAATGGTCACTTTCTCCTTTGTGTAGAATCAAAAGTTTGGGGAAAGGATCAACAAAGTGATTTCACATACTTGATTTTTTCTGAGGTTCAAGAAATAACTCCTCCAAAGCAAGTGACTGATAGCAGTAAGGTCCACAATAGATCATATTATCATGGATATTTGTCACTTGTTTTTTCAACCCTTGTTTTCTGAAGCCCACAAACGAAAAAACAGAAAACATTGTTTTGTGAATGTGATATCTGCAAATGTAAGATATAGATACCAGAGAAATTCTAGTTCGCTTTACTCCTTTAAAAATAATTTTATTTGTTTAAAATATTTAATAATATAGAAAGACAGATACATCTTTTTTCTTCTGATATTCAGGTTTGAGATAAATTCTTAAAGGATTCTAGTAATTCTTGATTGACAATCATTTCTTTTAGAAAGTGAAAATTCCCAGAACTTGGAACAGAAAATACTTTTGATTAAACACAATAGTATCTTGAAATGGAGCTGTCATACATGTGAAGATGCATTCTTCTTTTGTTGTTGGTTTTTTTTTTCATTTTCAAATCCTTATGAGGTTAAATTATGCAAAAATACATTGTGAAATACTTTTTTCTGTTCTTCTAATATTAGAAACAAGGAATTCATCCCACCTGTCATACTATAACTCTTTTCCTATTGGTTTCTGTTTAACTATGATCTTTTCAATTTGGGGGGGGAAAAAAAAAAAAGGAAAGGAAAGATAACCTTTAAGTACTTGATTTTAAGCTCACTGAAATCATTTGGGCAGCTTGCTTAGTCTTCTAAAACAAAAGAAGTTCTAAAGTAAGCATTTTCACCTTGCCCCATGTTATTATTGTGAGACCCCACCTGGAGTACTGCGTCCAGCTCTGGGGGCCCCAGTACAGGAGAGACATGGAGCTGTTGGAGCGAGTCCAGAGGAGGGCCACGAAGCTGATCAGAGGGATGGAGCACCTCTGCTATGGAGACAGGCTGAGAGAGGTGGGATTGTTCAGCCTGGAGAAGAGGCAGCTCCGGGGAGATCTAATTGCAGCTTACCAGTACCTGAAGGGGCCTACAGGAAAGCTGGTGAGGGACTGTTTATCAGGGAGTGTAGTGACAGGACAAGGGGTAATGGGTTCAAGCTGAAGGAGGGTCGATTTAGATTAGATGTTAGCAAGAAATTCTTTACTGTTAGAGTGGAGAGGCACTGGAACAGGTTGCCCAGAGAGGTTGTGGATGCCCCATCCCTGGAAGTGTTCAAAGCCAAGCTGGATGAGGCTTTGGGCAATGTGGTCTAGTGGAGGGTGTCCCTGCCCGCAGCAGGGGGGTTGGAACTAGATGATCTTTAAGGTCCCTTCCAACCCAAACCATTCTATGAGTCTATGATTCTATGATTCTATGATTATCATATTTAACAAAATTGATAGCGTGTTGATTTGTTGGGGGGTTTTTTAATTGGAAAATTTTTTTGGTGTAAATCAAAATTCCCCAAATTACTTTGACGTCTTTGGAATTACATTTAATACTTATAGCATATCCAAATCCCTATAGCATATCCAAGTCCAAAGAATATTTGGTGCCTTTCATATTTTCACTCTCTGCTGTATATACTGTCCAGAAAAAATTAAATAGGCTGATTTAATTCTTCAATGATATTCCATGAAGGTAAATACTCAACTGAACCTCAGACGTCCAGTAAAACCATAAAGCTATCCCACAATTTTTGGGCATGGTGGATAACGCAATTCATTTGTTCTTTCCAGGGATTTAATGATCTCAGGAGTTCTAGAGATGCCAAGTTCCTCCTTTGATGTACATGGTTAGCAGTAAGGAACTCAGGTCTACTAGAAAATGAGTTTACAGAGACTGCAATTTTCTTTGCAGTTTGTAGATTTTTTTTCCCCCTTTATTGAGTATAATCCAATCCATTAAAAAAAAAAAAAAAAAGTTTTTTTCTGCAAAGGCTCAAATGTATCAGTGGCCTAAACTGGTGCTTCTCTAAGGTAATGCTCCATTCAGTCTCTTCATTGTCATAGAGAGTCTAGATTTGGAGTTTGATTTTTGCACATATACTACTTTGATGTAGATAAAGTTTTGAAAAGATACAGCAGTATTAACAAATGAGGTGAAAAAAGTATGTCTAAGGAGTTAGTGGGTTTGTGCATTTGCTTAGATCCAAATTGGTAAGCAGGTGTGCAAGTAAGGAAAACTGGCATTTCTGAATTCATTTTATTCATATTCAGTAACATTTTTTCTTTAGTTTGGCTTAGAATTTTGTAACTACAGAGAGCCAAGAAATAATGCTAATTCCTCCTTTTTCTACATACCTTGCAAATACTTTTTTGCATGTATATACCATACCAGTTGTGAAGTTTGGGTTTCTCCAGCAATTGGAAGCCTATGGCACATTCTTTTTTCTTCTGTCTGGTGAAGTAATTACTAGTCCTATAGATGTGATTACCAAATATTGAAGTAGATAATATTCATGTCACCTCATTTTAGCTATGTAAACCATGAAGTTCTTGCTCTTGCTCTTGTGCTTTCTTTCTCATTAGTAGGAATAACTGAATTCATCTTGCTTTTTTTAAATGCCTAGGAAAGGTATGTTGCCCTCTGGAACTTTCTGTATCTGCCTGTTGACTGCAAAAAAAGTTAAGAATCTAGTCTGAATAGGAATCTAGCACTGAGAAGACACAACAATATCAAATGATTCTCAGTTTTGCAGGCCAATAAGATCTTAATAAACTTTATAGAAACTATTTTGACCAGCTAACATGCACATACACCTTGAGTGTTTATATCATAGAATCATAGAATGGTTTGGGTTGGAAAGAACCTCAAAGATCATCTAGTTCCAACCCCCCTGCTGCGGGCAGGGACACCCTCCACTAGACCGCATTGCCCAAAACCTCATCCAACCCGGTCTTAAACATTTCCAGGGATGGGACCTCCACAACCTCTCTGGGCAACCTGTTCCAGTGCCTCACCATGTTCCCAACAGAGTTTAGGTCAGGAAGATGATACCAGATTGCTATATCTGTACCTTTAATAAAATTAAAACTAATCCTCAAAAAGTATCTTTGATGGGGTCTGAGAAAATCAGAGATCACACTAATGCTCTTTTTAAGCATTGTTTCTTTTGAGTTAGCTGGCATCCAGCATTATCAACAGTGTGAACTATCCAAAGTTTATTTCAAAAGCTAGCAAAAACGAACCCAAAAGTTCCCTAACTCCAGGTAAGGACATGTAAATCTAAACCTGGCATTTCATCCTCAGTGGGAATGAATCATCCTCACCCCCAAAAAAACCCACAAAACTTTGAGCCAAAACACATCACCATACAGTTGACAACACAGGCACACATAGTGTTGGGGTACCCAATGCCTTACCCCAGTGTGACACCTTGAAGCTTCTTCTAGAAAAAGAAGCTGAGGCTCAAGATTGTGGTCAGAAATGTCAACTTTCCAAGCTCTTTGGTGAATACCAAAGGCTACACAAAAGGTACCATATCACTTTGAGGAGTTAAGAGAATTAGGGTGAGTGATGTGTACTATAGATGTCCTACCTATAGGCTGAAGAGTCTATATGTATCTTTGACTCACCCACAGTACCTGGCAAGATCAGAATCTCGGTTCAGTTACTGAGTTGAGATGAGATGAAATGAAATGAAACAGCTCTCTGCCTTACTGTCCTGCCATACAGAGAATTTATTCCACCTAAAATCAGATGCTTCATTTGAATGCATTGAATGAACTGAGTTTCTGATCTTGCCAGGTACTATGGTCAAAGATACAGACAGACCATAGATTACTCTCCCCATTAACACAACTTGAGGGCATGTAGTCCACTGTGGCTGTTAAGCCCTTTAATGGGTATATCTCTTTCAACTTTCAAATACCCTGCAGTAAAGCTATTAGGATCCTACTGTGGGGCATGCAGGTAATAGTCTGTCCTCTGTGTGTTGTACTGTGATGAATCTATTCGAGTGGAAATTCCAGCAGCAGCAAAACTGTGTTCAGGATAAAGCCAGGGGGAAGAAGCAGAGACCGATACCTGGAGTCAGAGAACTGGCTTGTAAGATACATAAAGAAGGGAACTGTCTTGGGATAGACAAGCAGACTCCAGGTTTTTTTAAACTGAGGATAACCTGCAGCAGTCTACTGCAGGCAAGATGTGCCAGCCATAGTGTTATCTAGGATGTGATCTTGTGTTATTTGTCAGAATTAGGACATTTCTGTGCTCAGGAAAGGTGTAGGTCCATGCTATCTATGCTTTGGAGCTAGAGACAGTGGCTTATTGTTTGTGTGCTGTCCCTTAAAAGGCAGGAAAAGAGACAAAGAAATTACTAATGGAAAATGTGAATGGAATTCCGTCCTTTTGGTATCTGTGTCTGAGTTGGCCATCTCAGGCTGTTTTAGTAGCCAGGGAAGAGAAATGGGCATTTGTAGGGCACAATTAATCTGAAATATTTTAGACAGTGAGTTTTCAGTGAGATGAATCACAGTGTACAAATACTTTCTGCATTTGCTACAAATGGAGCCTAAGTGTGCCTAGCTCAGACATCCACATCATAGGTATCTGTGTTTGCTCAAGTGAATGTCATTCTAAGAAGCCAATGAAGAACAACTCCAACAAGTTCTCAGACAACGAGGCATACATCCAATAGACGTACATCCCAAAACTCAGTAATGGAAGAGTGAACTGAAAGTGTCACTTCAGGAACTAGGACTTCATGCATCAGTCAACAAAGTTATTATGCGCTCCTCTGTTGTAGTGATTCCTGGGAGCCTTGTTTGAAAAGACTCCATCTCTCTTGTCATTAAGGGTCACTAAATCTATTTACATCACAATTCATTAGAAAACCACAGGGTACTGGAGTTTTTAGAACCATTTACAGTAGTGTTTCATATCATTGCTGAGGTAGCCTGTTAGTTTCCCTTAGCTTTCTGTAATATCACTGGCAGCAAGAAGCCTCAACAAAAGGTGATTCAGAATAACATAGCAAGGTAGCTGCTCTAAAGGAATCAGCGTGAGCAAAGTAGTACACATGCCATCACATAAGACTCACCATAAAACTCATTTCTGGATTTCAGGAGCTATTTTTAAATAAGAGAGCTAGTGAACCTACAAGGGGACAAAGCTAGGAATTATATAAAATGTAGAATACAAAATTAAATTCTTTTTTAACCTGCCATAGATATTTTATATCTATTTTTTGCATTTTTATTTTATTTAAGATATTATGGATATGTTGGTTGTTTCTGTTCTCAGTAAAAATGCTTTGCTTTACTCCTAGTAAGTAGGACCAACCAAGAGTTTAAATTAGCAATCAGTCTTGTTTGAACTTTACTTGCAAAGAGAAGTAATTTTTTGAGTGAGCAGCTCTTTTACTGTACTTCTTTTTCCCGAAACTCTAAAAGTACCTTTCCTCCCCAAACTATGCTGTAGTTATGGGTATTGTAAAAATCAGAAAAACACATGATGAAAGTGCACATTTATCAAGCTTATTCTTGACTATATTGAGGAAAGTTCCTTCCTGTCCATGTACTGTGTTCAACTGAAATAAATAACTGTTTTACTTATTAACCATATCTTTATGATACTGATATGATTTAAGACACAAAAAATGAAAACCTTCTGTTACTAATCTGAAGCAATATTTTACAGTTTCTTCAGAGGAAAGGTGGGTTGGAAGTTTACTTTAAAACACTCAAGATAAAATTATCAAAGATATTTTTTAAAATTTATTCACTCCCTGCTACCAAGATTTGTTTATTTAACTATTTCTTGGGAAAACCAGAAAATTCAAAAAACCATTTTTTGCCATGACAAAGCTTGATCGCAAATAGTATTTTATTGACAAGTCTCGTGTTTATTTATAATGTGACATACAGAATAGTGGAAAAGGTCATTTAAGCCTTTATTAATCGTCATGTTCATCATATGCTAAGGATAAGAAAGTCTATTCACCACACCTGACAGGTTGGCAATATCATCCAGGCATTGTGTTAATGTTTTTTCTTTAGGGTTTCTTTTTTTAAAAAAGGCAGGGGGAGGGGAAAGTGTTTTGCTTAGGTTACAAAATTATCTCTGGCACAACCTAACAGATACCACCAAACATAATGTTAGTAAACAGATAAATTGAAGCTGGGAGCAAAATCAGATAAGCATCTCCTAAAAAAATTGGAAACTAATCTGCTACAAGACAGAGGTAGTAATCCCTTCTACTTCCCTACTATCTCTTTGAATAATGGTGCATCAGTTTAATGAAATGAGGCTCCAGCTGCTCACTGGATAGCAGAGACTTCCACAGAGAGATGCATGCAGAAGTATGCAGGCTTTGGAGAGATGTTCCCTACCCAAATGGAACTAGTTTACTTGCCAGGTCACAGAGATATATGGTAGCATGGCCCTGCTCATTGAAAGCAGCTTTAGATAAGTCCATGAGCTCACAGAGATCTTATGCTACTCACTTTCATGGTTCCGAAATGCCTGTTAGCTCAACACGTAGCTAGTCATCTGAGGCCTCTTCTCACTCTACCTAGAGCCACTTTTCTGAAATCTATGGGAAATCTGATGATTAAGGTTGAAATCATCATCAGAGCAATTGAAAGCTACTAATGTACCTGGTCTGCTTCCTTTCTATGAAGCATTTATTTACAAGGTCTCTAATCTAGCATTACTTGAGAAGGCAGAAGCAGTGATGATACTTACAACAGCAGCTATTAACTCCTCCCACCTCAGATCCTGCTTAGCTTGCATGACCTAATTGCATTACAGTGCAAGATAACATGTTACAGATTTTATGGTACCTCTAAAACCATCTCCATTAGTTATACAATCAACATCAATTATTGTAATAGATCAAGGCTAGACTAGCCCATAAATAGCAAAGTCCACTGAAGAGCAAAAATAATTTTACTTCTTTCTTGTTAAAAACCATATAAATGCAATCAAGACTACCAATTTGTGAATCCATTAATAGCTTCAGGGATATTAGTTGGATTTCTGCTAGTATCTGGCTGCAGAATCAGAGCTGAAGATGGCAAATTTTGGATGTATCTTGTCCACACTGGATTGCTTCTACTGAAAAGAAATTATTATAGCAGTATATTTTGTGTGTGACAATATAGGAAGTTCAGCACACAAAACATTTAAACAAAACAAGTAACAAATGTAGCATTTTATAAAGAATTGTCTTCATTTTATAAATGCTTATTCATCAAAAATTACTGGTTTGTTGTTTCGAGTTTTTTGTTTGTTTGTTTGTTTGTTTGAAAAAGAATAAGTCAATTGTTGGTCCCACACAACCATACATAGTTTTCTAAGCCTTCTCTATAGAATGAGTTATTTTATTGATCAGGAAGCTGCTATCTTGGTGCTCAGTGCAAGTCTTAATGAAACACTTATCTTAGAAAAAAGATTAGTAATACGGCCAGTGAAAACCAATTTTCTCACATTTAATCTCCTAATCTATTTTACATTATTTCCCAGGGGTAGCATGAACTTCACAGACACATGGCTTGGTGCAAATAATCAATTACATGGTAGAATCTCATGAGTTTAAGAGTTGCTCTATAATAGTTAGCCACCTTTCTAAATGGACTTTTTCCTCTTCTAAAATACTTAAGCCTAGTCTAACTAAAGGATAAAGGACCCAGCAATGCTATTTGAAAAAAAAAAAAAAAAAAAAAAAAAATTATTTGAAAATCACCACATTTGATCTTGGCAGGATACCCCAAATGCATATTATTATGTAAGTTCTGTGAAACAATAGGTAAGGATGCCATGTTAAAACACCTTTCAATACTTGACATAGGTCCATTACAAACTACACCGAGTATCTCCCCATATTTGGAACAACCCCATGCAACAATATATTCTGCGGGCCACCCAACCGGAAAGCAGCTTTGTGGGGGGCATGGTGGACATGAAGTTGAAGAAGAGCCAGCAATGTGCCCGTGCAGCAAAGGTGGTGAATGGTATCATCAGCTGCATTAGGCAAAGCGTTGCCAGCAAGGCAAGGGTTGTGATTCTTCCTCTCTATTCAGCACTGGTGAGGACACACCTGGAGTACTGTGTCCAATTCCAAGCTCCCCAGTAAAACAGAGACATGAACATACTGGGGAAAGTCCAATGAAGAGCCATGTAGATGATTAAGGGACCAGAGCATCTCTATTATGAGGAAAGGCTGAGAGAGCTGGGACTGTTCACCCTGGAGAAGAAAAAGCTCAGGGGGAATCTCATCAAAGTATATAAATGCCTGAAGGGAAAGTGCAAAGACAGAGCCAGACTCTTTTCAGTGGTGCCCAATGGCACCAAGAGGCAATGGCCACAAATTGAAACACATGAGGTTCCCTCTGAACATCAGGAAACACTTTTTTACTGAGAGGGTGACTGAGCACTGGCACAGGCTGCCCAGAGTGGTTGTGGAATCTCCCTCCTTGGAGATATTCAAAAGCTGCCTGGGCATAGTCCTGGGCACCCAGGTCTAAGTGGCTCTACTTGAACCGGGGGTTTGGACCAGATGACTTACGGAGGTCCCTTCCAACCTCAACCGTTCTGTGATTCTGTAGTTCTGTGAAAAAGCTGCTCATATTTCTGTTGGATGAGGCTACAGGATATGCTGTAGAGAAAACCATGAACAGAGTTAGCCAGATGAAACTTTTCTCATTAAGCCTAATTAGCTTTGGTGAAACACTTATGTTGATTTTCTTTTCACCACCAAAATAAGTTTTTCTACATCTCTGTGCAAATCCATTACAGTGATGTCGAAGCTACTTGATTAAGGCAGAGGACAATCTCTTAGCTATACACCTCAAGTAAGAGACTATGGGACCTTGAGGCAAAAGTTAGCTCACAGAATAAGTGTTGCTGAAAGATTAGCTCATATAGTCTGTTCTTTGGGTGAAGGGACTAAGATCTGCAGGAGTATACTCAGATGAGGATGTCCCTCTAGTTTATTCAACTTGATGCTTAATAGACTCAAGGAATTTGATTTGCCTGACAGCTCATATTATGCAATAATCCCTGTACTCACATACTATAGAAATGTACTGTATGATAATTGTCTACAAAAGTTTTAGTTTGCTGTTGAATCCATCAGTGCTTGTATCCATGTGTTCCTTTCGTTCATTGATGAGTTAATGGATGAAATCTATTATCTATATAACTCAATCCTTATCCTCATCTTCCTATAAATTCTTTCCTCTGAACAATGTCCAGTGCTATTTTCAATGCTCAAGCATTCCTGCAGGTATTTCTGATGCAGCCTAAACCCCCACTCCTGTTATCTCTAAAAGCTTCTAATCTCACTCTGTCCGGATGCTAGCGAGCTGTCTCTTCCCTCTTCATGCCCGTGCTGTTTTATTTTCCCCTCTGCTTTGTCTCTGTGGAGCAGAACTTGAGGGCTATTTCAAATTTCTTTGTCATTTTTTCTTGCCTTCCAGGCTTGTTCCACATCCCATTAATTCATTGTCCATATTATTTTTCTAAACCCCATCTTTTACACTACAATATCCTTGATAAAATATATCCAGTTGTATGCACCACCATCCATCCAGTGATGGATTAGATAGTGCTTTACTGTCTAAGTCAATATGTCTTCACACTTCTTAGTCATCTCTTCCCCTTGATTAGACTTGACTCTTCCACACCAAAAGAAATACATTACATTTTGCTCAGAGCACTACAGACAAAGTAAGTTTTGTGGCTCCATTTTATGTCACTCTGAAGCTGTCAGACAGGAAAGACACTTCATCCTCCAATACCCACATCGAATTTAAGCTCTTTACTTTTCTGTATTGCTCGGTATCTTGCCTCAGCTGAAGCATCTGCTTCCTCCCAAACTCACATCCCTTTTCCCAAACTGTTGGGGTCTGTATATATCTATATGCTATGCCAGTGTTTGAAATAATCTCTCACTTTCTGTGGATCAAGGATCAATATGCTGTTCAAAGCCTTTTTTGAAACCCGCTTCTTTTGTCCATCCTTTTATCAGTTTAATTTTGAGTAATCTGCCTACTTATATACCTCTTTTTTTTAACTTTGTGTATCTAGAATATAAATTTCAGAAGATATGATGATTTTTAGACCATCTATATTTTGAGCATGTGGAGCTACACAATGATAAGCCCTCCGTAAAAATGTACTTATGGCCAGTTTAAAACCTGAGCTCTACCCTCTGGATTTGTTAGTCTCCTTCTGAGTTAAACCTTCCTTTCCCTCAGACCAGTTTTTACTTCCCCGCTGCCAGTGACAGCAAACATCCTGCCTGTCAGCCTTAAACATTTTATATGTACTTTCAGGCTTTCAGTAAGGCAGACAGTGAATCTTGCTGGGAGTCTATCTGAGCCCCATGGAATAGCCTATCCATTATAATTTTCCAGTTCACTACCAACCATAGCTCAAACATATATCACAACCTAAGTTTTGGTTTTTTCATCTTGTATAAGAAGACCACAAGTCATGCAGAATTTAATAGTAACCAAGTAAAAAAATTTCCTTTTTTTTTCCTGCTTTTTTCTTTTTCTTTTTTTTTTTTTTTTTTCTGAAAGTGTTTCATTTGCCACTTTGTAAAGAGTACTGAATGCAATCCTTGAGGCATCATGTGCAGCCTTCCAAAAAGAAAAGCTGAAAAACAAATTGGACAAGCATTAAGAACTGCGAGTAAAGCAATTCAGTTACACAACAGTGGAATTGTATGTCACAAGGCTGAGAAACGAAGTACCTGCTTCTCAGTCTCTTAGTCAAATCAGAGATTGCAATAAAGTTCACAAGGGGTTTAATAATCCAATCATGGGGTTTTGTGTGTTACCTATGGATTTTGTTGATATAATAAATGTGGTAGTGGATCTGCTCGACTGTACCTCCTGGAATACAGACTCTGCAGTGACAGGCAAAGCTACATGCCTGATTTGGAATTATTATAGTATAAAAATAATGCAGTTGCCATTTCTGACAGCCATCAGTTCCTCTGCAAATAAGCAACTTTTCTTGAGCTGCTGGGGCACAGCACTCAAGCAGAGCGGAATATGATACAATGATGATCTTGTTGCTACATCTCTGTACAGCTGTAGGTACAAGCAGATTCACTGTGCTGGTTGGGTAAGGCTCAGTTATTAACTTGAGTTGGCATACTTAAGGGTAAGGGAACACCACTGTGCCTTTTTACGCATCTGTTTGAGGAGGAAACAGATCAGGAAAGTAAACAATCATCTCTGAAAGCAGGACAAAGCACAAATCCCCAATATTGTCAGAAAGTGATGAAGAATTAGAGAGGATTGAATATGAAATGGTTCATCACAGTGAGTGTGCATGTATATAGACTGGAGAAATTGTTACAGGGCTGGTAAAAAGTCCTTTCTTCTGAAAAAGAAAAATAAGGGAAAAAATCTTGCTTTTCCTCTTGGGAATAGCTACATTGACATCATAATTGAAAGACATTTTAAAAATTTTAACAGCTTTAAATTTAAATACTTTAATTTCATTTTTTGCTTTCAAGAATTTGGCTTATTAAGAACAGACTCTTACTGGAAGTTCATTCAGGATTTGCTTTTTAAAACAACATTTTTTAAAAATTCTTCTGAGTGTTGCAAATTCTGCAAAAGAAAGCATCATGTTATCATGTGAAAATCAGTCTTGGCCTTTACACAGATTTTAGACCTTTACAGATCCTATAAAGAGCGGCTTCTTCACACTGTAAAGGTATGTCATTGAATTTTTTAGCTTACTATCTTTTCATTGCTGTATCATTTTAGAATGTCAAAAGAATTATAGTTTCATATTACTGTGTAAAACTGAACATATATGTGTGATGGCAGACATATATTTAGGGACCTGGGATCTGAAGAGATCTCTCTGAAGACACTGAGGAGAACAATAAATCTCATTGAGAAAGGAAAAGATTTATAATTCATGTATGTTTATTAATTATTACATTTAACTGCTTAATGCCAGCTTTCTGAAACAAATTGCATTTATACCATCCTGATAGCTACTTAATTGTGCATGAATAATGAAGGCATAATATCTTCAAGCAAAGCTATGACTTCAGAACTGAATTGTAAGTTGAAGCCTTTTTTTCAATATCAGAGTCTTAGTTTTGAGTAATGGTGAATAATCTGCTCAAATGGTCTTAAAGAACATCAGGGGTCTCACTGTGGAAAATTCTGAGACTATTTTTCAAGAGATGACTGACATCATCTGCAAAAAGGTAAAATTTACCTTTTTTTCTTGCAAATTTCACTTATGTAGCGCTCCACAATGCGATGTTACAGATTCTAAACGGAGCTGCAAGAAGCAGTAGCTCTAGAAAATGTAAGGAATTCTATATGTATATATGTATGAGTCTACGCGCATTTTTAGGTGAAGGCTTACAGTGTAAGTATGCCAAATAGTACTTTCCGACAAACCGGTTGGAGGGAATCGGTTTAGGAGCAGGTTGAAGCCTGGCAAGTGCGCGTCCGCACTGCCATCTGCTGTCAGCCATCGCGCCCGTGGGTGCACAGCGGGTCGCACCCTAGTTGGGGTGCCCTTGGTTCCTTCAGCGGGTATGAGCCTACCAATAAGTCTCATAAACAAAGAAACATCCCTGGAATGGTGTTTTGCTTTCAACCGTTTCACGAACTCTGTTTGTGAAACAAGAATGTTGTAATGACTTTGTGTGACACCAACAGGAGAAACAGAAGTGTTTTCCTCTGAACGGTGGTAATATCAGGCTCCTCTCTTTCTGTACATCAGCATTAGTGATGACAGTGTGGTGTTCCTCCAGTGTCACCTGCATAATTCCCCCAATTTCTATTCCTAATCTGACACAGTAATGATCTAATGACAACTCCATAGGGTAAAACTAGCATAGTACAACCAGCAAACAGAGTTGTAAGTCTCCTTCCTCACACTTAGGGACTTCAGGTCAGGCTGCTCACATGAGGGAACTGTGTAATACCACAGTCCAGTCAGTAAACATGACACATACAGTCATCCTGTAACTGAAAAGACATTTACTTATTCCCAACTTTTCCAAAGAACTTCAATGTGTGCAACTGTAGCACATCTCTGTTGCCCCTGAAGCTGCCGGTGGCTGCAAGCACTCCAAATCCAGACTACCTGAATCTTCAATAGTCAGGCTGGTTCACACCATCCTCTGAGAAGTGTCAGTACTTAATCCATCCAGTGATTCTCTGATAAATTTTTAAAAGTGTATGTTGCTTTGAAAATCTGTAGTTATGCTGGGACAAAAGAAAAAGAAAAAAAAACAATATTAACCCCAAACTGTATGTGTAGCGTCATCTTTTCTACAGCAGGGGCAATCTTTCATTTCCACAACAGGCTGCTGGAATCCACAGACACCCAGCAACCACTGTGCTGTCACAGGGCAGGGGAGGGCAAGAGCTTGGAGATTCATGGTCCTGACAGCTCCTTCCTGATGTTTATTTTTCATTAGATATCAAGGAAAAAGAAATTGTTGCTGTAACTTAAAAAATAGCTACATTGGGCTTTTTGAGCTTTAGGATAATCAGTCCACTGCAATTCAGTCCACCCTCAAATAAATAGGGACAGAATTTTTTTTTTTTTTTCCCCCTTAGTGCAACATGTAAGTCGTTCTTATTCTCAACATAGTGATTTTAAAATCTGTGTACAACTGGTGTCCATTTGCTGCAGTTTATATTGAATCTACATGGACAAAACCTTGCAGTTAAATGTTTGCATTACTAACACTTGATGTATTTATCTCCCTGTTCTCTAGAGTCTAATGGACTAATATTTTATACTGTTAGATACATTTAATCAGTTTAGCAAAGGAAATATAGATTGGATTTTGCACTTGGAAGGTTTTTTTGTTATTGGTCCAGAAAATTTTCTATATGACATGACAAATCTTTTATGGAACTCCTAATTGGGCCTATTTTGTGTTAGTTTAGATGTTCAGCACTTTCAAAAATGAAGATATTTAAATGCAGAGTTTAACCACTGCACATGCAGTGCTCTTTACTACTTTACATAGGCTAGCTTTAAACTCTCCATTTGTACATGACTTCAATATATTAAATTTGATAGACGGACATTGTTATGGACAATAGCGAAAATACATTTGTACTTAAAGGAGTGAGAACATAAACAATGAGTTTATAATCTACTTTTTAGTTAAGAATCTCTCCGAGTATGGGCAGTCGAATTTGGAGTCTGTTTCTTTAGTTTGTGGCCAGATCTTTTTCAAACACATGTAGTGCTACACAGGTTAATGTTTATGATTTGGTAGCCAGGAACAGCATATAGCTTGCTTTAAATAGTAAAATGACTGAACTGAATATGTAACACTGCGATATGACTAGACAGTCCTCTTTCTTGGTCTTGAATTGAACTACTGAATGGCTTTCTGGTCCTCTATGCCACCCTTCTTTGTCTGATTCATCTAATTGGGGCATTAACGACTTTCCAATACTCTGCTTAGATGTGTCCGGTGTAAGGTAGACATCTACCTTTCTTCTTCTAGAGAAAATGACACCTCTAGTGAGAGTCTTTCCATCCTAACAAAGAGATCTAAGTCTAAGTGATGCTGCAGAGTCTTACTACTGCCTTCTCACTGCAGGGAAGGTGCCTCATTTGTGCCTGACGGTTCTAGTACCCAGACTTCTCCTATTGGCAATGATACTGACTCATACAATGATACTCATACAATAGCTTCTTCTTTGCCTGTTGGCCTGAGCTGTCTTTGGAAGGAGACATGGTTACACAGGGAACAGTGCACAACATCTTCCCTTGACATCAAGTTGGGATCTGACAGTTATACGTGGGAAACTAAACTGCTAATGCAGTCCTGCCACATTGATATCATAATTCCAGCCTAAAATGAGTAGGATAAAGTGTGAGTTTTATCTTTATTGACCAAAAAAAAAAAAAAAAAGGAAGCTTGAATTATAGTTAAAACTGCGTATTAAACCTGAAGATGGCCATGATTAAATTAAATTAATTCCATGTAAAGGGTATAGTTCTATGTGTGTTTGAAGGGATTTGATACATCTGAAGGTAAGTTGTTTTGCTATCATGTTTATCAGATGAGCAGTTCTTGTAACACTATGGTTTTCTTTCGTAGGTGACACTACTGTACGCCTTTCTTCACATGAGATAAAACTTGAAATATTTTGATAAAATGAGATGCTTGCGGAAACGATCAGCAGTGTCGTTTTTAGGAGTCCTTGTCATTTGCTTGCTGTTCATGAACTTGTACATTGAAGATGGTTATGTTTTGGTAAGTTTTTTAGATGGAAGAAATTATCATGGAACAACAGGACACATCCCTAGTAATGCAGTGTGTGTAAAAGTTCGTAATTTCTGCAATTTCCCCTGTTAGTGTACCACTAGCAGTGAAGTATCCTCAAAACATGTCCTTTAGGATGAAGCCATCTTATCAATATATACTGCACACAGGGGGTGTCAGAAAAAGCCTAACAGTCCTTTTCACAGAAGTAAAATACGTCATTGCTTATTGGAAGTATGGGAGATAATGAATGTAGCAAAACATGGAGACATTTTCGTTAGATATCTTCCTTTGAGTCAAAACATCCGCTGTATTTCCCATATTTCTGGATATCCCTCAATTTTAATGTTGAAAATCATCTACATCTGAAATACTCATGTGAGCTAGGAGCTCCTTTTTCAGTACACACTGCAAATCTGTATTAAACAATATTATAGAAATAAAATTATAGAAGAGAACTTACACTGATTCCATATATTTCAAGCTCCTTGCATGAATTATTTCTTTTAAGTACTTTTATTCTGTGTTTTTCTCACTTCCTATATCCCAGATTTGAGTCTGGCAGCTTCAGTGCTACAGTATTAACAACTAGACATAAATGATATCTAGTGTAAGTTTATGATTGTGAAAAAGATTTATTGAAAGATCTTTGTAATGAATTTCAACAAGTAAGCTACTGACAGTGTGACCTAACTCTATATATAACCTATGGGTGTCTCAGTGCAGAATGTCAAGTAATCTCTGAAGACTTGATTAATGGATTGAATTTCCAGTTCATCTGAGGTTGGACTGGGCCCAGTAAAAGAACATGGTAGTTTAATAACTGGAGCTTGCAAATAGTATAATGACTAAACTGAATATGTAATATTGTGATATGTATGATTAAACAGTCCTCTTTCTTGAACTTGAATTGAACTACTGAACAGCTTTCTGATCCTCTATGCCACTCTTCTTTGTCTGATTCATCTAATCGGGACAGTATGGGCTTTCTGATATTCTGAAAGGTGAAGTCCCATTTCAGTTGGATCTGAAAAGCAACATCATAATATGAAATAGTAGTAAAATCCTTACATTAATTTATCAAAACCATAGACAACTTGCTAGTAATTTTAATGTAAAATATTATAACTATAGCATTACGTTATAAAAATATTGTAAACATTGTAAATATTATTAAGACTATCCTACTATTTTTTAAACTATTGAAAAGATAAACCATGCTTCTAGCATGTTACTCCATTATAGAGACATCGCTTTCTCTAACAGTACTTGCACTAAGGTTTTGCACTATGTTTTATTCATTCATCATTTCTTGGTTGTGATTGAATTTGACCTGGCTTATCACATTTTTTTCCCCAGTGGTATTTTCCCTGATGCTTCTTCTCCTTTCACTAATTGCTTCAAAGTCCCCCAGATGTTTCTAAAAGTGCTTTTTTTATCACTGCTAATGGTGTTCCTCTTGATTTGTTTTTGAAATCTTTTCCTGTCCTATTTGCCAGCTCCCCAGATGGCTCCATGTCTTATTCTTAATTTGCTCTTTTTTCCCCTTTTTTAGAAATCCACTCTCTTTCATTGCTTCTCTCATCACAGTTCTGGCATGTTTGCTTTCATGTAGCTCCCAGCCAAGTCTCTTGCCAAGTCTCCTGACAGTTCTCCCAGATCTCTTGAGATCTTTATGGTCCATCAAGCATTTTTCAAATGTGTTAGGCTGTTGACTTGTTAGTTTATTTATTTATTTTTATTTTCAACTTTCCTGACCATGTCTGACAGCTCTTGTCTGGTGTGTTTTCTCTGCTGAGGCAAAAGATAAGCAGTTTCAGTGTTGGTGGTGAGGAGAGATACATGGGAAGAGCTTTCAAGGACAGCAGGCTAACCAGTTCCCCTCAGGGAACAGAAATCTGAGAGTCCTTGGAGTCCCAAAGGCCCTCTGACTTTCTAGTTGTAGCGAGTCTCCTGCTGGAATATCTCCTGAAGGGAAATGATAGAGGGAGGGTGCAATTGGCCCTGAGTTTCTCTTCCCGGTCCCAGAGAGCAGGCTGTGCAAGGGGACGCGGGGCTGGCACCTCTTTCACCAGATGTAAGATGAAGTGAGTGGCCTTTTTCAGCAAGTTAGAATGACAAAGTGAGATTCTTTGTGGCAAATCTTAAGAAAGGAGAGGAGAACTCTCCCTTTTTGCTCAGAGACTCGTATGTCCCGGGAATCCCTTCACTGTTTTCTGCATGGCATTTGCTGTGGAAATAGAAAGCAAGGGCCCTCATGGGAGCGTTGCTTAAGTATGTTTGATAGAGGATATACAGTGCTGATGCATGTGTGTTAGCAGAGCAGTTTAAGATGCTTTGTCTGTAGCATGTGTATCACATCTAATCAAACATTTTGAAGACATACTAAATTAATATAACCCAGATCACAATATCTGTAGGATTTGCCACGATTTTTTTATACATATTCTGAATTGTAAGCGAATTGTGAGGCATGCCTTCTGCACTCTTATCTGAATACTAATCATTATTTTGGGCACTATGAAAATAATAGTATTGTAGCTGACAGAGGATCCTTAGCAGAGTAGGGCATCTCTATAAAGGATGGAGAACTTCTGGCACATCGTCCCATGGCACCCACAAGAACTTCCCAAGCTCCAGCAAACACTAGAATGTAAGTTAGAGGCTAGTTAACAGATGAAAGCCAGAATCATCATAGAAAAAATTAAAAACAGTTAAAGAGAGCTAATCAAGCTCTTCAGCTTCACTGATCTCTGCACAGTAGTTAGATGTAGAAGAACCAGATTTAAAATTTTTGGAAAAACCCATATTTCAGTTTTGATTTTCATTCAACAAAGAAGTGACAACAACAACATTTAAAAAAAAAAAAAGAAAAAAAAAAAAGATTGTTAGCCACAAAAGGCATTTTTTAAAGAGAAAGAAAAAAGGAAAATGTTTGTGGTCAGTTTAAATATTTTGCTTGTTAAAATCAAAACATTTTGTCCTGACATTCTCTATTTCTAAACATTTTGAAACTTTTTATGTAGAAAAACCTCAGCAGAAAGGATTTCCATTCCAAAACCTTCTTATGAAATGGAGAATTTTGGTGCTTCATTCTGAAACCAGTGACATGTGATGTTTTGACATTAAAGCAAGGCTGGTTTCAAAAAAAGAGGTTTTGGACCAGCCTTTTTTTTTTTTTTTTTTTTTTTTTTTTTTTCCATTTGATAGTTTTCACAGAAAATCTCCTGAAGTTTTGGTACATTCTCTTCCTAGCTCATTGAGTTACATTTTAATCTGGAATCTGATCAACATAAACCTTCCTCTCATAACTTCTGAGCAAATGTAAAGTAGCATAGCAGCACTAGAAAAAAATTACTGGAGAGACATTGCAGATCAAGAGAGCGTAACAGTGCAGGTAGATGTCCCTGGATGTCCACAAAAGATGTTTACTAAGTTCACAAGTGGATTATTTACTGCTTCTCTGAAAGAAAAATAATGAACTTAAAATGAACCTAGGATCAGTTTAGAGAAATATTTCTTTGTGATATAAAATATATCTTTGACACATTTTTAAATATTTATACCATTAAATAGGAGTGCTGTTTCAGTGGTGGTTGTTGTCAGCACCAGTACTATCACTGCATAGTGCTCCCATTTAATGACAGATCAGGAAGTTTTTAGTGCATTAACATACTGTATATATCAGAAGAAATTAACTCATTCGTACACTGGCTTGTCATCAGATGAGAATCAAGCATAGTAAATTAAATAAGCATTCCTACCTTTAAATTCAGTCTCATGACACTACAACCTGTTAGATATTTCCCTTTTCTTAAGGACTGAGGAACAGATTTTCCCTGAGACCCAACTGAGCTCATGGACAAGGCACTGCTGATGAAGCCACTCCTTCCCTTGTGTGACTTTTTGTTGTGCATCCCAACAAAGAGCAAGTCAAGCAAAAACACCAAGAGACCCCCGTGGATGAACAAGGACTGGGCACAGTCAAACAAAACAAAGGAAGCCTACAGAGGGTGGAAGCAAGGGCAGGTAGCCTGGGAAGAATACAGAAAAACTGTCCGAGCAGCCAGGGATCAGGTTAAGAAAGCCAAAGCCCTGATAGAAATTAGGCTGGCCAGGGATGTCAAGGACAACAAGAAAAGCTTCTATAGGTATGTCAGTGATAAAAGGAGGACGAGGGAAAATGTGGGTCCCCTCGGGAATGAAATGGGTGACCTGGTTACCCAGGATATGGAGAAGGCTGAGGTACTCAACGACTTCTTTGCCTCAGTCTTCACTGGCAAATCCTTGAGCCACACTGCCCAGGTCACAGAAGGCAGGGACTGGGAGAATGCAGAACCGCCCACTGAAGGAGAAGATCAGGTTTGAGAATATCTAAGGAACCTGAAGGTGCACAAGTCCATGGGACCTGATAAGATGCATCTGCGGGTCTTGAGGGAACTGGCAGATGAAGCGGCCAGGCCACTCGCCGTCATATTTGAGAAGTCCTGGCAGTCTGGCGAAGTTCCCACCAACTGGAAAAGGAGAAATGTAACCCCCATTTTTAAGAAGGATAAAAAGGAAGACCCAGGGAACTACAGGTCGGTCAGTCTCACCTCCGTGCCTGGCAAGATTATGGAGCAGACCCTCCTGGAGACTATGCTCAGGGACATGGAAAACAAGGAGGTGATTGGTGACAGCCAACATGGCTTCACTAAGGGCAAATCATGCCTGACAAATTTGGTGGCCTTCTATGATGGGGTTACAGCATTGGTGAATAAGGGAAGGGTAGATGACGTCATGTACCTGGACTCATGCAAAGCATTTGACGCTGTCCCGCACGACATCCTTGTCTCTAAATTGGAGAGACATGGATTCGATGGATGGACCACTCAGTGGATAAGGAATTGGCTGGATGGTCGCACTCAAAGAGATGTGATCAACGGCTCAATGTCCAAGCAGAGAACAGTGACGAGTGGTGTTCCTCAGGGGTTGGTACTGAGACCGGCACTGTTCAACATCTTCGTCAGTAACATGGACAGTGGGATCAAGTGCACTCTCAGAAAGTTTGCTGATGACACCAAGCTGTGTGGTGTGGTCGATGTGCTGGAGGGAAGGGATGCCATCCAGAGGAACCTTGACAGGCTGGAGGCGTGGGCCCATGTGAATCGCATGAAGTTCCACAAGGCCAAGGGCAAGGTCCTGCACATGGGTCAGTGCAATCCCCAGCATGAATAAAGGCTGGGCAAGAAATGGATTGAAAGCAGCCCTGAGGAGAAGGACTTGGGGGTATTGATTGATGAGAAGCTCAACATGAGCTGGCAGTGTGTGCTTGCAGCCCAGAAAGCCAACCATGTCCTAGGCTGCATCAAAAGAGGCGTGACCAGCAGGTGGAGGGAGGTGATCCTGCCCCTCTACTCTGCTCTCATGAGACCCCACCTGGAGTACTGCATCCAGCTCTGGGGGCCCCAGTACAGGAGAGACATGGAGCTGTTGGAGCAAGTCCAGAGGAGGGCCACGAAGCTGATCGGAGGGATGGAGCACCTCTCCTATGAGGACAGGCTGAGAGAGTTGGGATTGTTCAGCCTGGAGAAGAGGCAGCTCCGGGGAGATCTAATTGCGGCTTACCAGTACCTGAAGGGGCCTACAGGAAAGCTGGTGAGGGACTGTTTATCAGGGAGTGTAGTGACAGCACAAGGGGTAATGGGTTCAAGCTGAAGGAGGGTCGATTTAGATTAGATGTTAGCAAGAAATTCTTTACTGTTAGAGTGGAGAGGCACTGGAACAGGTTGCCCAGAGAGGTTGTGGATGCCCCCTCCCTGGAAGTGTTCAAAGCCAGGCTGGATGAGGCTTTGGGCAATGTGGTCTAGTGGAGAGCGTCCCTGCCCGCAGCAGGGGGGTTGGAACTAGATGATCTTTAAGGTCCCTTCCAACCCAAACCATTCTATGAGTCTATGATTCTATGACTTTACTGTGGCTTGAGAAGCCTCTTGGAAGAAAAAGACAGGAGAAGTAGGTAGGAAGAGGAGGCATGGTGATAAATTTGCCTTTATTGTATACCATCAGTGTTCACCAAATCCAGAGAAAGCTTTGCCTGTCTGGATGATCACATGCATTTCTGATTATCACAAATCTGAGTTGGAGCTACTCAGAACAGCGGCAAAATGAGCCAGATGCCAGGATCTAGTTTCATCTTTCCTTTGCAGCAGTTTTGGTGGGTTTTTTAATCACTGAAAATATGTTCAAAAAATCTCCCCGACTTCATCATCTATGAAAATTTTCTCATCTGT
Source organism: Balearica regulorum gibbericeps (assembly GCF_011004875.1). NCBI lineage: Eukaryota > Metazoa > Chordata > Aves > Gruiformes > Gruidae > Balearica > Balearica regulorum. The sequence continues at coordinate 47,320,845 of NC_046184.1, read as the reverse complement.
TGCTGACTGATGCTTTTTTATCCCTACTCTGAACACCATAGTATTTTTTGACAATTATTTAGTGTTTGCAACCTTTCCAGAGCTTTTCTCCAAAATATTTTTTCTTCTTTTCCTGTTACCGTAATCTAAAGGGTTATGGTAGATTTTCTGTAGCCAAAAATGTATGATATTCAGTAATGGGTTTTTTTTTTAAAAAAAAAATATGAGGTGACATCTACATGCTTTCACGAAAGCTGACACTGAAAAATGTTATTCTTGGAAACCTGCCTGTCCATGTTTCCTCTCTGGCTGGCATTCACAAATGTGTTTCTCTCTGTCTCTCTCCCTCTCCTATTCTTTTTGTTTTCTCACTAATAGGAAGGGGACAAGCAATTAATCAGAGAAACAGCCACGCACCAGCTCAACCCAGAGCGCTATGTTCACACTTTTAAAGATTTGTCTAATTTCTCAGGATCTATAAACATTTCCTATCGCTACCTAGCTGGCACGCCTTTGCCAAGGAAAAGTAAGTAACTGCAATCTGAATGTTATGAAATGAGGTGATTTAAAAATGGGTGAAATCCATATAGTGCCTGTGGTATTTCTAGGCAAGCGGGTCTGAGTTAAGCGGTGACGATCTCAGAGAGTTAGTGGGACAGCTATTTCTCTCTGCATAGGCAGTTCCTGGGCAGCTGCTAGTTTAGCCCTAGCAGTGCCTGCCCCAAAGCCTGGTTACCTTCTGGCCAAATGCCTGACTTGTAGTCATCCTGCAGGCAACCCCTGGATGGTCTGTGCGAGCACATTTTTTTTTATTTCCCCCCAAGGCCAGAGGGAGATGATTTAGAAAGCAGCAGCAAGACACATGCTGGTGGAGCTCCGTAACCACCCTTTGAGACCATAACATTAGCCTCTGTCTGTATAATCAATAAATTCAATCATCTGAGGTATGCTTGGGATCACGTAGATACACCCTGCAGGTCCCCTGTTTTGCCAGTCCAGCAGCTGTGAATGGATCTCCTTGTTCCTTTAGCTGTGATAATGAGGGATGTGAATTGTGCTGTTATGGGGACAGTAAAGGAAGATTCTTCTCGCAGCCATCTGCAGATGGACTGTTTAGTTATTCTGACTTCAGGCAGGGTTCAAGACTTTTATCTCAAAGTGAAATATGGCCATACCTAGGTTTTAGACAGGTGTCCTTTGGGTTCCAAATCAATCATTTCACAAACATAAACAAGGCTCAGAAGTCCAAGCACAGAAAGTAAAATAAAATCATCTGAGAGTTGTTGATCTTCATAGAAAGCTATAAAGTAAAGTTTGTTCAAATTAGATTTGAGAAATTTGAGGCTTTGTAGGCAGCGTAAATGGCTTCTGGGGGTTGCACTTCGCTGTACAACTGCATTTTGAGTAGACTTAAGCCTCGAGGGAAACTCTGAATCACTTTATCAGAGCCATCTTTTACAAGCCACAATATTTGAGGAAAGTTGGGGTAGGTTCAAATAAAGTACGCTCTGTCAATTATAAAATCTTAACATTTTTTACATCAGAAGTTAGAAAAATGGGGATATATTAGCAAATATTTAAAAAACTGATTTGGACTGCTGGTAAAAATGCAACGGCAGTGACTCCAAAACAGCAGAGATGAAAATTCTTCCCTTATAATTAAGATGCATCTCTTCTTAGAAAGATATAACAGCATTAAAAATTATATATACAAGCACAAGTATGCAGTAGTAAGTTCTCTTCTACTTTAAAATAATATCTAAATTACATCTTGCAAGAGGGACTTCCCTATAAAATACTCAATGAGTCCTGAAAGAGGGTTAGAAGAAAAATTATTAGCAAGGGAAAATTGGAAAAATTCAGTGAAAATTGAACATGCAGAAAAAAATTATCCACGCAACATTCATAAAAAGGTAAAGTTGTGCATAAGTGTAACTAGTCTTCTAGAGTGCTTAAAATGATAAAAGTTGGCAATTAATCTATAGCTCATGTTTTTGTGCTGTATTTTGTAGTTCCTTGCTTTAAAAATATTGTATGAATCATATCTCATAATCCCCTTTTCTTTAGGAGATTTTACAGCCTTGTCATTGTCTATGTTGTTTCCTCTATCAGGCATATATGTGCACATTGCTTTGGCTTTTGTCTACTACGTGCTATTCCTTGCAGTTAACAAGTGAATGTTTAATGCAATAGCCTCCATGAGTCTATTTGCTTGCAATACTAGTCTGCTTTCATGAAAAGAAAATAAACGTCCTTTGTTGCATGCAGCCTAATAAGTGCACATATCAAATTTCTCAGTCTTCACCATTCAAAAAGTTTATTTAATATAAGCATAGCTCTGGAGGGTAGCTTTGTGGCAAAATGGTTTCCAATGTCAGATACTCAGTTTTTGCTTGAATTGTCTTTTGTACAGGATATCTTACAATTGGTCTATCCTCTGTGAAACGGAAAAAGGGAAACTACTTGCTTGAGACCATCAAATCCATATTTGAGCAGTCAAGTTATGAGGAACTCAAAGAAATCGCAGTGGTAGTGCAGCTGGCAGATTTTGACTCAGCCTGGTGTGAAGGGATGGTCCAGGATATTTCACAGAAATTTGCACATCACATAATTGCGGGCAGATTAATAGTTATTCACGTCCCTGAGGAGTATTATCCTGTACTGGATGGCCTCAAGAGAAATTACAATGACCCAGAGGACCGTGTGAAGTTTCGATCCAAACAAAATGTAGATTATGCTTTCCTTCTTAACTTTTGTGCTAATCTTTCTGACTATTATGTAATGTTAGAAGATGATGTTCGCTGCTCAAAGAATTTTTTGACTGCTGTTAAGAAAGTAATTACCTCACGAGAAGGATCCTACTGGGTGACTTTGGAATTCTCCAAACTGGGGTACATTGGAAAGCTTTACCATTCCCATGACCTCCCACGCCTGGCCCATTTTTTGTTGATGTTCTATCAAGAGATGCCTTGCGATTGGCTGCTCATCCACTTTCGTGGGCTGTTAGCTCAAAAAGAAGTGATACGTTTCAAGCCATCCCTGTTCCAGCACATGGGATACTACTCGTCTTACAAAGGAGCTGAAAACAAGCTAAAGGATGATGATTTTGAAGAGGAATCGTTTGATATCCCTGACAACCCACCTGCAAACTTGCACACCAACATGAATGTATTTGAAAACTATGAGGCAAGCAAAGCTTACAGCAGCATTGATGAGTACTTCTGGGGCAAAGCTCCTTCTACTGGAGACTTCTATGGGATTGTATTTGAAAGGCCCATTAAAATCAGTAAAATTAAAGTTGTTACTGGAACTGAAGACCGTCAAAATGACATTTTGCATCATGGGGCCCTGGAAGTAGGAGAAAAGATTGTAGGGAGTAAAAAAGGGAGACAATGTACTACTTACCTGAGACTAGGGGAATTCAAAAATGGGAATTTTGAAATAACAGATGTAGAGCACAAAGTTCTGTTTGACATTAACTGCATGAGAATACTTGTTACCAAAAGTCAAAAAGAATGGCTGATCATTAGGAGCATTAGCGTCTGGACTTCTCAAACACCAAATCAATAAAGCAAAGCCACCTGAGAAGATACACAGTGAACACAATCAGCTGGGTCCCAACTGGTGCCGTTCCCCAGAAAAACTGACATGTCCAACTCTTCACTAGAGACATGGAAAATCTGGGGAAATCACAAGACAAGCAAAGCAATTTATTTTTTACTAGTTTGGCCAGGCAATATACAAACACTTACTTGTTGCAAATTTTGAATTTTATAGGAAATGCAAAGTCCTCAAACCTCTCTTGAGATCTTGAACCCCTTTTTTATTATCATTTCTCTGTAAGAGAGATCTTCTGGACTAAACAGAACAAAACAAATCATCCTATAATTACCAAAAGGTTTAAAGTTATGACCAGTATGTTGTGAAAAGAAATTGGATTGCACCTTACGCACATATAAATTTAAAATGGTAGTAGGCATTTGTACAATAGTTGGTGATGTGTTTCTTTTAAAGGCAGTTGTGTCAAGGAAATCTGTCCTGAAACTGGCAGTTTCATTCTGAGCACTGTAAGAAAATAGTGTGGCTAATCATTGCAGCTTCTTTTCAAAAGGGAATGTACGTAAAATTATAAATTTGACATGACAACTATGTAAAAAATAGATAATTGCATCTGTTATTCTGTCTCAACAAATATCCTTTGTTCTTTTTCCTGGGTCCTTCCACTGAAATGCGCACTGCTTGGATTCTATATTACTTAGGGGACCAATTTACTCTCCTTATTTGAACAAAATGCCGCACAGTAAGCAAGCATTCTGCTTGAGTACAGATGTCGCTATCAAACCCAAGCACCTCAAGGGCAACACTGTTCTCTTAGACAGGCATCTTAACAGATCTCAGCTTCAACACTTTCTGTTCCTTCACAATATGCAGAACTCCCCATGAGAAATTTGCACATAGCTGAATACTGCAGTATGTTTTCCAAGGACTGTTATACCTTCCATATCTACATGTCCAGTCCATGTATGGTATGAATGCAAAAGTATACCAGGTTAATCCATTGGAGACAAATGTAATCTCCAGTCTTTCTTGGATGATCTCTAGCCAATAGAGCAGATGCAAAATGAAGAATCTTGATTCAATGAAAAATTAATGTTTCTAAATCAGGTGGGTTTTTTTCTTCAGTTTTCTAATTCTGATCATATTTGTTTTGTAGATATCTTTCCACTGCCTCTGATTACTCCTGTGAGCTTATTTTGTCTGGCTTTAGCCAATAAGCAGAAAAGTTCCCTCAGTCCTCATGACTTCAGTGTCAGTTCCGGGCTTTTAGTGCATCACACAGGGAGGCTGTGTAGTTATATGATTTATACTATCTGCGTACATTTGGATTAGCAGAATCTATGGGTTTTTTTCCTCTAAGAAATTCTCAAGACTCTCTCAGTAGACACATTAAGAAACCCATGAGTATCAAGTGTGAGACAGATGAACACTGTATTGTCAATCTCATTAATACTGTGGTTATCATCTAATTGCATGTATGGGTTTTAGTTAAACATGGAAGGCAAGGATTAAATTTCAAGAATGTCTGCACTGACCTAGAGTGAACTAACTACTGTATTCAATACATCCAAACCTAACATGGCTATTTCAGAAGGGTAAATTTTCCAAAAATTACACAAAACAACAATTCAATTGCTTTTCCTGGTTCATATATCCTGATAAATTCAGGTCCAGGTTTGGCAAATCCCCCAATACAGAGGTAAAGTACATTTTTAAAATAAATCTTCTAATATATGCTTCTACATAATTCAGAAAACCTTTCTCTTCTCAAAGTCTTTGTTTTTTTGTTCCTTAATGCACACCTAAATCTCTATTCTCCATATGCATATCTTCAGTAAAATAGATTAAAAGCAGCATATATGTTCAATCTGAAAAGAAAAATAATGCCATTTTTTAAAATGAAAAATACGTCCTAATCTCAAATGATTATATATACTTATGAAGGACTTGCTTTTTGGCAGTGATCTTCCCTGATTATCAAATAATTAGTTGATAGTCATTAGTCAACACAATTTTTTTTAATCAACTGTCGTTCTTCTCTTTTTCCATTCCTTGATCATTAACTATTAGTGCCAAAGCAAGCATAACTAGGTTAACTCGGAACACTACCTTTACTTTTATTCAGAAATGCAGCATGTAATGCAGCAATCTTCTAAATTAAAATGGAATATATACTCAATCCCAAGGTTTAAAATGTTCTTGTAATCAAAACCATACATACACACTGTGAATGACTAGTGCAAATTAAATGCTCTCGACAGAAGCCTGAAATAATTTAAATGGTATTTTTGAATTAGGAGCTGAACAAAACTGCTTTCCTTTTTAAAACAACAATAGTAATGAGTGTCATCTTCGATATCATGGCTTAGCAGTGAGAACTCTCACCTGGCTGTTACCAGTCTGAGAGGGTTAAACCCACAAATGCCCAAAGTGAATGCCCTCAAAGGAAGCTTTCTTTGGGTGTGGATAGTGGCATGTGCTGGGAATGAGAGACATGTACCACTCTTCCTGATGCATTTGAGTTCATTTGGAAAAAATATTTCACAATACATTTATTCCAGGAGAGGCAAGAATTCAGTTCAGTACTCTAGTGTTTTGAGCACTCACCTTAGTGCATGGGTCCCAGCTCCTCCTTCACAGAATGCGTATTTTATCCAACTCATTTACATGAAAAAGGTTGTCAAATTTGGCAGGAAAAAATCCATAAAATCAATGATAACTGTTTTTCAGACAGATTTCAGAAAGATATATTTAAAGATACAGTTTTTTCTTCATCTGCTAAGAAAAGTGACTGCCTTCTGAAAGGGAAATATTTAATCAGACGTGTATATGTTCACTAATGCTTCTCAAAATCTGGATTTTCTTTTTTTCACTGGTGAAGCAAAAGATTAGCAGTGTCACAAAGCTCCGTTCATTGGTGTGTACAGTTGGTTCTGTTGGTGTGTATTTCCTGGGTTCATTTGTGGACTGAACATCAATATTTTCTTAGTGAAATGCCAATACTGAAAATATTACTCTGTGGTCTGCACACTGATGGATCTATTCTTCACCAACATACATGTATTGTTCCTATTGGCACTGTTTGGGATTCCTCATTGTATAATGTCCCTGGGACTTTATTTCTTTTCTTAACTAAAAGCCAGTTTGTCTTCTATCTTTCTTCACATAGTGTAATCCCTCTGACACAGGGAATTCTTGGGAAGTAAAATACTACTCACTGTGAATTAAAAGATGAACTGAGCCCTTAGTTTAGTGCAGAATAAACAAACCCGAGAGACAGCAATTTTCAGGCAAAACAGTTTTAGCATATTTATTATATGTACTACGATAAAGATAATTCACCAAGGTGCTATATGAATGTGTTATTTCTGGATCAATGTTCTAACATGGCGCACTGTTTTACTCTCTGCTCAGTATTCTCTTGTGTTAGACTAATGTTTTTTGCTTTTATAAAGGGAAAACGGGAACTTGTTCATTATTGAATTATTAAAAGTTAAATAAACAGCAAACTATAACACCTTAGAAAATATTTCATCTTGGAAAACTATTAAAGGAAGAAATCCCATGGTTAACCATCTTAAAAACTGCAGATGCAATCAGCTTTCTTCGTGAAGCATTTCAGAAATTCTGATGAAAATGATAGTTCTTACTATTCTCATGTTAAATTTGCAGTTGTGTTAGGCTACATTTCAATAAGTATTAGATTATGAGTAGTAACGCAGATCGTGTATCATGAGCTCAAGCAGTGTCATATCCTCAGATAGTACAGTATAATATTTTGCAAAACACAGGTGGAAAATACAGATGTATTATAATGAAAACAAATTAAATTATTTTGGTGTCATATTCTATATACAAAGACAAATGAATTTAAGTGTCTCCACCACTCCATTGGCTTTTCAGGTAAAGTAATCCAAGGGGCTTAATTCTTGTTCTTCTCTCCTTAGTCCTTGGAGATGAAAACTACAAAATTTCTACTCCCTTCAGTGGAGGCAGTACTGACATATGTATTATAAAAGACTGAAAGTGTTGATTTTGTAATTTATTTATTTTTTTAATATACACAAATATTTGTCTTCTCTTTTCCTTTTTAGTTTTAGCCATCCTGGAAGGCTGAAATGAGAATAGTCTCCAAACAGAAGTATTTTGGTATCTCCGGATGGCATTTTCCAAGTTCTTGCCTCTTTTACTAGTTTTGTCACAGCAAATAATACATTCTGTGTCACCTAGGCATTCATGCCCTTTAGCAGCACAGTCGGGCATGCAGACTGAGGCGAGATTGCTGCTTCTGCTGTAAATGGAGAGAAAGAGGAGCACGTCCAGAGACATCTCAGCATATAATGGTTGTCTAAGATCTGTTTCTCTCTACTGATTATGGTGGGAAGCTGTGCAAGTGGTCTGATCTGAACATTCATTTCTTAGATAATTAGAGACACAGGAGATCTTGTTTTGCATGATTACATATGATACATGTAAATCTAGACAAAAACATATGATACATATAAACCTTTACAGCTAATTTCCTATCAGCAGCACCACTCTTCACAGCAGGGATGTTCAGTATCTTCTTCATAAATACTCTCTTGCAATTTCAATGAAAAATAATTTGTTCAGCTTTAAAATAAGAAATATGAATCTCCACCTTCAAAGTAAAACATCATTTATTACATGTTAGTTTAACAATGAAATTAAGTACAGAGAAAGATTAATTACAATAACATTTCCATAATAGTAGTTTGTTGTTAAATTGGCATAAAATTGAATTGGCATCTAAGCTATTTTTCAGTCACATTTCTAGATGTTTTTCAACTGTCATAGTACCTACTACAAATAAAATTCTACTTTGTCCTGACAGTAGTAAAAAAGCTCTTAAAATTCCACGTCGAACTTGAAAGTACTTTAAGTAGGGTTATATTGCTAATTAAACCCTTTGCCAGCCCTTTGCTGGGCTTATGTAAGCGTTTCACATTTAATGAGTAAAGCTGAACATCAAAAGCCGATGCTCATTTCCTCCATTCAGCTGGTTAAATAGCTGCCTTCCCTCTTTCTTGCTATTTACTCATTAACATTGGTTTTGCTTCTGCCAGTTCAGGAAAGCCTGCCTGGCAGCCATGGAAATCTCAGGCTGTGAATTCTCAGCCTCAAAGATACTGCGTTTGTACTTTATGAAATGTTCCCGTTTCTGAACAGGCACGTATCATTTTTTGCAAACCAGCACAAGCACAGTGTTCAGTTTCTTGGGGTCTCCCTTAGTGTTATTAGAGTGGGTTTTCTTCCTAGATAATTGCATCGAACAAAGACATTAAGACAAACATTACCAGGAAAAAAATAACTGCTATGCAAAAGATCTATTTTTAATTTTTAAAAGCAGGTTCAAAGGTTTCTTTATGATCAAGCTTCATCTATTCTGTGCAATTTAAGTAGAAAAGATGAAAATACCATGATGGCAAGAAAAGGTTAAACAAATATCATGTGTGTATATTTCTGCTGTATGATTGCACTTAAACTAACTTATCATTTAAATGTGGGGGGGGCTTTGTCAGAGTATCATCATTGTCTTAACCCTCTTACAGCAAAAGGGAACCTGTGATGGCCCCTAGAACTGCTCTTTTTTTGCTGTCTCAATAAAAATAATAGATTCAGCTTTCAAAAGCATTGCCTTGGGCATACACACTGATGTGGTACACAAAGAACAATATTGGCCGTCTGTCCAGCCTGCTGTATTGCAGCACTGGAATACTTATGTCTACCAGAGTGGCTGTGGAAATGTAACAAGGAGCAGTTACTATCCTTGCTACAGTACCTGTAATATTTTTGGAAATAAACGTAAGATATTAAAAGACCCTTTGGCTTCATGCCCTTCTCTTTCACCACAGTACTATTCAGTTTTCTTTTAACTGTAGATACCGCATTTCAATTTGTTTAACTGGAGCCAAAAGCGCATATAACCCAAGAGGAAAAAGCATACTTTAAAGGAAATTTGACAACGAGTTATTGTATACTTTGCTTTCTCAAATGTATATTCGCCTTGTTCTGATAACCTGGATTTAGAATTCCTGCTCAAACTGAGGTCTAGAGCTGCAATTTAATATGTTCTTGCTTTTTTCCTTAGTATACCTTGCACCACTAAGAGCAGCGATCTTAAGGCGTAAGTTAAACCCTTATACCAATATTTACTGCTACTGAAAGTCCCTTGCTTTGTGCTGATGCCTCTTGGGATATTTCAGTTCATCTGCAACTTCAGAGTCTATTCTAATTTCGTGTTACACTTTCACCAGTACACACAGGCATTCCTTCCCTCTCTCTTTAATTTCAATACTGAATAAATGAACATCATCTTGGGTCAATATTGCCAAGCCACTTTCACCTCCATTCAGGAAACTGGGACTGTTACTGTCATTTAGTTCTCAGAATTACTTCCTTCATTTGGTCATTGCTCACTATATTTAAATGCCACATCTGCTAAGAAGACAATGAGCATGCTATAATGAGACATCCTTTTAAGGGAGAAGTGCTAATTCTTTTTTTTTTTTTTTTTTTTTTTTTTATAACTCTAAGGGTGCACTATTTGATTGTTTCAAAATTATATGCATACCTTTTTACCTCCGTGAAAATCTCGTAAAGCGAACTGGTTTTGTTAATCACTCCTGAAAATGGTTCCTGGCAGCAGTCTGGTTTTGCGTTTGCACAGTGAGCCAGGTTTCTCTCCTCCACAGAGCTGAATAGCGTCTTTCAAGGAAGAAAAAAAAAATGCCCGAAACCGGTCTTCTCTCTAGTGGTTGTCTGCTACCTTTCAAAGATGCAGTTTCTTCCATATTTTTCCTCCCTTCCCTCCCTTAAAACTGTATCTTAATAACAACATGTGGTCCTCCTTCTTCCTGATACCTCAACTCACTCCCATCTCCACACTTGTATTTTTCTTTTGGAAAGGGGTAGTTTTAGTTTATGCAGAAACTCACAACACAGCCATCAAATTTTTCCAAAGGTCCTTTTTTTTTTTAAGCATTCAAAATAAGATTTGCAATATATTCCCTCAAAGGACATAAAATTTTGTTCAAGTGTGTTTGTAACTGCTCCTCACACAAAAACCAACAATCAAAAAGTCAGGTGAGGCTCTTTAGGTAAGTACGTGTGTGCATGTGCGTGCATAAGTGCATTAACAAAAAAGTTGTGAAAAACCACATCTATAGCTGCCTTCTGAACCAAAGACTTCAAGATCTCTGGCTAAGGAGACAAAACATATTTTTATCAAAGGAGTGTGTCAGAAATAATTTGGACATTAACTTTTCTACAGTTAATCACTCTTTCTTCTGATACTAAGCCAATTCCATAGAATATAATCTCTTGGGTAATATCTCTTGCCAAGCTGTTGCATGTATTTTGTAAACAGATGTTGCTTTTCCTGAATATTGATTATAATTAATACATTTACCTTGACCATAAACTATGGATAAAATACTTGTCGTCTTCTCCTTGAAAGCTTTTTTTTTCTCTCTCTTTTAAATTGAAGAAAAATATTTGTTCTTTTCAACAGCTTTAGCATAAACATTCTAGAACAAGGGATTAGGAGCCATATGTGTATTCTGGTATGAAACTGGATTCTAACATTGTACTTATAGCATACTGGAGAAAAGGTATTTAAGCCATAAAAGTATATTTAAGCATTTGTCTGTTCTAAAAAAACCACTAGACTATCTTTTTTTCAGGACTTTGTGAGAAAAAAATGCATAACTAAGACCATATTACTGGAAAAATTCCCTTTCCCAAACTTTCATTTCTTCTGCCAGCAGCAAGGCATCACGTTTCTCCAGTTCTGCTTCACGAAACCCAGTTTCTTCGTATCACGTATTTCCATCACCTCCATAAAATTAAGTCAGATCCCCATCAGGTTTGTATGCATTTAGTTTAATGAACTTTTATCTTTTTATGCTTTTTAAAGATTGAAGAGTTATCTTCCACTGTCCCAATGAAGAAAATATTGTGGAGAGTTCTGGTCAATATGTCTCTTTGTTTTGATAATTAGTGGCTAGTAGTTGGGTTTATTTATTTATTTTCATAGAGATAGATTTTCTGAGGATTGGAGGGGGAGAAATTGGTTGTATGTCTACATCACCTACTTCTGTCATCACCTTCTTCAAATCCACATTTTGCTACTCCCTCGTTCACTGCAGGCACACACTCAAACAGTGAAAAAACAAACAAACAGTAAGGCATTGTAAGCAATAGGTTTCTGGTAGAGAGAGGAGCATGAGAGAGAGAATTAGAATCTGTCTTAGATATATCAAGTTGAGTACAAAGAACATTTTCTTCTGCTGCCCTGCCTTTTCACTGTGACATTTCTTCCATTTCACGTGCCTCTGTGGATACGTGATCTAAAGCTCACTGCACTTAGTGGGAACTTTTCTATTAACTTTGCACTACTTTGCTATGCCACTTCAGCCATAAATCTTCTGTCATGAAAGCCAGCTTGCTTTCTGGTCGAACTACACCATGCTGCGTAGATGTACTCTCTAGCTGCCTGTGTGGTTTTAAATTTGGGATAAATTACTAACCCAGCAAACATTTATGCAGATGTTTAAGTTAGAGAGGTGTCTACTCCTGCTGAGACTGGGTACTGGAGCCAAACTTGGCACGCTACATCACCTAGAAGACTCCTTGGGCGTGTGTTATAGCACCATAGGCCTCTGACTCGCATCCAACCTGCCGACAGCTATAGTGGTTTAAAACCTTACTGCTTGCCAGCTTTTGTCGTATTCCCCTCTCCTCACTTTGCTTAGAGTTATAGCCCCAACAGTGGAGCCGGTGGAAGAGAAGAGCTCAGCAAAGCCGCTGCTCAATGCAGCATCTTTGTGCAAACCTACTTTCATCAGTATTTTATATATTTTCACAGGCCGGGGACTTGGTGCACCAGCGGCATTCCCCCACGCTGCCTTCTGCTCCTGCCCCACCAGGCAGCAGTGGCTGGTGGGGAGATGGTTGCACAAGGCCTTCAGCTGGCCCTTAAAACAGGCTTCTGTTTTTTTCACATTTCCTTCCCTACCCAAAACAATCCTTCTTGCCATTTTTTGTGGAGCTATCATGTTTTAGTGCAGCAAGTTTTCGAATAGCAAAGTAATAAAGATATTAAGGAAAGAAAAGAAAAAAAGAAAAGAAAAAAAAAGCTTTTAACTGTAAATTTTCCCAAATTAGTCATTACCAATAGGTCAGATCCAGTAACAAATTAGGAGACATTTCTCTTTTTTTCCATTAAATTTAGCTTTCTTTTGTTTGTTTGGTTGGTTTTTTTCTCACACATTTATTAGTTGCAGAGGCAACTAGAACTGAAAAAACAACAGCAAACCTTTCCCACCCTTACTTCCCAGTTTGCATAGATTTAGAACTTTTTAATATCTACACATATGGAAACATCTACCATCTGGTAAGCATACTTTGGTCAGACGCTCTGCTCCCAGTAGTCAGGATGTCTTGGAAAAATTCCTAGTTCTTTAAAAAAAGACCAAATCTTTGTCTGTGCCAGGATAGTTTGTGGGCCAGATGCTTATCTGAATTACCCTGGTGCAAATAACTACTTCCAATACTAGTTGAAAAACAAAAGCTATATCTATGTTTTTTCCTTTATTTTATTTTCTTCAATTTAATGCTGTAATTAAACAGACTGAGACGATTAACAAAACCTCAAAAGCCTTTTAAGGGGAAAAGAATCTTTAGTTTAACTCAGAGTAAGAAACCAAAGACTTAAATTCCCTTCTCTCACAAAAGCAAGCGCTAAAGTGGATTTCCCAAGAATTTGATCATTTGAATCTCAGGAACCTGGAACAGACCCTCCTTCCTCCTTCCTCATCTCAGTATGAGCTATAGAAAAGCACCTTTCTTCCAAAATAGTCTTTATTCCAAAGGATAAAATTCATAATTTCATAAATGGGGTGTACATCTACTAGGACTCTTACGAGAGCTTCTCCTGCTTATCCCACACTTCTAAAATTCTGCACTCAGTAGCCTAACTGCCTTCACTGCACTTGTGCTAATAGACCCAGTTTTCAGGTTTTGGTCTTTTATGACATAAAATTTCACAATCAGGAATTATTTCTGTTCTCCCTGTTTGCTTCAGTACACTGAAGTTTTCAGACAAAAATGTGAGAGACACAAAGAAACAATTAGGAAAAATGTTTATAGCCTTCAGGAGAATTGTTCATTTTTTTATCCCTTTTGTTGGAAAACAGATCTTTCCTCCCATATGGCACCTCAGAACAGAGTTTTTGGCACTCAGATTGCTATTTGCAACATATTCCTAAGTGCTAATGCACCTTTTTTTTTTTTCCCCTCAGCTGCTTTTTTTAGTTTTCTGTTGTGTCTAAGCAATCACTGTCTGTTATGTACCCGAGGTGGTTTTTTTGTGGGTTTGTTTATTTTTTTCCCCCTTTTCAGCTGTACTGGAATCCAGATGAGGACATGCTAACAGCTTCTCTTTTGAGGTTGTTTTTTCCTTTTTCTTTTTCTTTTTTTTTTTTTTTTTATCAGAATGGGAACTATTTGTAAGAAACAGTTCATCTGGTAAATTGAGCTTGTATTTTCTTTTTTACTACTACAAAAGAAAGAATACAGAAAGAAGTGGGGCTAAATTGCCAGAGGACTGTAACTGAAGAGCATTTTTCCTTTGGAATGCCTTGCTATGCTTTGGTAGTGAGCATGTAAGGTGGCACACTGGATTACATCTAAACAGGCAACGTAGAGAAATTACTTTAGCTTAAACTATTCCTCAAGCCTGAAGCTTGCTGAAGATGTAAGAAGGGGGCAGTCACTAACAAACCAAAGGATGAGTCAGATGTTTCTAGTGGTCCCAAAATATTCTATAATTTAAAATATTTCAAACAATCCAAAGAACCCTGAAATTAAAAGGAGTGTATGCCTTCGTTTCAACAGGTCCTTGATCATATTGTAATTTGGAAATTATCTGTAATCATTAAATAAGTCTTAGTGATGGCACTTTGAGACCATAGCCGTGAAAACAAAACACTGTTGGTATTGATGTTTTTTAAGAAATCCTATTCAGAGTTATGCAAAATTTAATTGAAATCAGTTACCACCATTTCCCCTAAGCTGAAAACAGGGTTTTGTGGTCCTGCCCTGCTTCTCTTCCTGTCTTTCCACCAACCCTGCACTGTACTGGTACAAGCAGCCAGTGAGTCAGACAGTGAATCAAAGAGAGGAATAAAATATGGATTTTAACTGTGCTGGGTTTGCATGGCAAGGTTTTGGTAGCGGGGGTGCTACAGGGGTGGCTTCTGTGAGAAGCCGCTAGAAGCTTCACCTGTGTCTGATAGAGCCAATGCCAGCCGGCTCCAAGATGGACCCACCGCTGGCCAAGGCCAAGCCAGTCAGCGCCTCTGTGATAACATATTTAAGGGAAAAAAACAGTTAGAGAGAGCTTTTGCAGCCGGAGAGAGGAGTGAGAAGATGTAAGAACATCTGCAGACACCAAGGTCAGTGCAGAAGGAGGGGGAGGAGGTGCTCCAGGCGCCAGAGCAGAGATCCCCCTGCAGCCCGTGGTGAAGACCATGGTGAAGCAGGCTGTCCCCCTGCAGCCCATGGAGGGAGGATGAGGGGGTGTAGAGATTCCACCTGCAGCCCGTGGAGTACCCCACGCTGGAGCAGGTGGAGACACCTGAAGGAGGCTGTGACCCCGTGGGAAGCCCGCGCTGGAGCAAGCTCCTGGCAGGACCTGTGGAGCCATGGAGAGAGGAGCCCACGCCAGAGCAGGTTTGCTGACAGGACTTGTGACCCTGTGGGAGACCCACACTGGAGCAGTTTGCTCCTGAAGGTCTGCACGCCATGGGAGAGACCACGCTGGAGCAGTGCATGAAGGACTGTAGCCCGTGGGAGGGACTCCATGCTGGAGCAGGGGAACGATGAGAGGAGTCCTCCCCCTGAGGATGAAGAAGCGGCAGAAACACCGTGTGATGAACTGACCGTAACCCCCATTCCCCGTCCCCCTGTGCCGCTGAGGGGGGGAGGAGGTTGAAGCCAGGAGTGAAGCTGAGCCCGGGAAGATGGGAGGGGTGGGGGGAGGTGTTTTAAGATTTGACTTTTATTTCTCATTCCTCTACTCTGTTTTGCTTGGTAATAAATTAGATGAATTTTTCTCTCTTAAGTTCGGTCTGTTTTGCTCGTGATGATAATTAGTGAGATCTCTCCCTGTCCTTATCTTGACCCACAAGCTTTTTGTTATACCTTCTCTCCTGTGTCTGCTTAAGAAGGGGGAGTGATAGAGCGGCTCTCGTGGGCATCTGGCCCCCAGCCAGGGTCAACCCACCACAATAACCAAGCAAGAAATAAAGACTTTGGTATTAGTTCAGTTACCATTTGGCCACATCTGTGCTTGTGCTAGCTGAGAGATTGGAGTTAATGTGATTAATTTAGAAGGAAAGAAGACACTGTGTAGTTAATGACTAAGCAGTTGTCTGTAGCCTCTGAGATATTTATAATCCCTTTCCTTTAGTGTCTATATTAGCACATATAATAATCTTCTTATTGTCTCAGATCTAATGACGTAAAAAAAGATAGATCAAGAGAGAGAAAGAAATTGTGTTAGTCCAAGCAGATGAAATAAATCAGAGAAATACTAGGAGTTACCATGACCATAAAGTAAAACTGTATCACAGTCACGAGCGGGGCCCAGGTATCCATGTCTTCTCATTGTTCAGTTGCAAATATTTTGGTTTGATTTTTCTTCTTCTTTGGCCTTTTATAATTTTACATAAAATGTAATCTTGTGGCCTTACGAAAATCCCCCCAAAAATACTCATCACTATTAGGTTATCTATCTTATAAAGCAATTCCTGTAAATAAACTCTCTTTAATTTCATTCATGTCTCTTGCTACGTTTTTGCTAACTGCTGTTATAGACAAGCATTTTCCACACTGTAAAGTCATACTGATTTGAGAATTTCAGCTTGGCATGCATAAATTAGGAGTTATTTGAATACTAGGTATGTATTTTAAGTCTCAATAGCCAAAGAGGTGAACACTGTTGCTAGTGGACTGGTAAAGACAGCTGAGTATGAACCAGGAGCTTTCTGAATGAGTTGAGAAAATTAAAACCAGAAAAAAACTAAGAATCATCTTCTGGTTGTAGTAAAAAAAAATCTTCCAATTAGAGCTTATAAGTCTATCAATTCTTTTCCAAAGTTCATAAGCACATGCATATTTTTAATACATACTAAAGGCATAGACATAAATAAATGTGCATGGCACGTCATTGATAATTGTTGATAGAGTGCATAAGGTTGTAGAGAATAGGCACAGGCATTACTGCAGGACCTTGGAGTTGTCCCAGTTTCTGTGTTTAGATGTCTACCTTCAGCACGTCCCACACTCCCCGCTGCTGTGTGAAGGTTCCTACTTCACCCGACACACTCAAGAGTGTGAGCAGAAGGCAATTGTGGAGGCAGACTTCATTGCCAGTAAACAAGTTTCATAGTGAGACGATTCAAAGTCATGGCAGTGTGGAAGGAATGTTGTGGGAAAAAAACAGAGAGGAGTGTTTTTTTGGCATAGTTGTAAACCTAGGGATAGAAAACAGAAGACTAATTGAATTAAGTCTTGTACAATTTTCTAATGGAATTTCCACAATCACTTGATTTTTTTTTAAGATTGAAAAGGACCTTTGGAATTGCATAGTTTTGTAAAATAACTCCAATTTTCTGTTCGCAAGATGAACAGGAGCTTTAGGCTTTAAAAATAATGATAACAGAAAAACTCTGTTATAGGATGGGACAGGGACTGTAAGGCTGGAAAGGATAAAAATACATCAATCCTTTCCATTTCATAGAGGGCTGGACACAAAAGCTATGACCTTTTGTAAAGCAATTTAAAAAAAAAAAAAAAAAAGAAAAAAAAAAAGGACAAGGGTGGGAAAAAATGCTTCTACTGCAGCCAGACCCATTGGAAGGCAAGTAGAGACTGAGACATGTCAGAGAGCCATAGCACAGATCAATATCAGATAGATTCAGGAAGGTGGAAGAGAATAGAGAAAATAGAGATGAAGAACATGAACCGATAAAATTTACTCTCACATGAATAATTTTCTCTGAGTTGTCACTTAAAAAAACCAACAATTCAGACAAAATTATATTTCCTATTTATTCAATTATTTATTTATTCATGTATTTATTTTAAATTTTTTTTAGTGCTAGAATAGAAAAGAGTGAAGTTTAATGGCACCTATGAAGATAGGTTTGGAGACACCAAATCTCTACTAGTATTACATAGAGGTTTTCAGCATGAAGGCTGGGTTCTGAGTTATGCACATCTTGAAAGGCCTAAACCTGAGTTCAGCTCAGAAGATATTTTCAAATTAACCTGGTCTATATGGGTGTTATCAGCCTACTCATTTTATTTGATCATACAGTTTCATTTTTCAATGAAGTTTTTTTTTAATTTATTTCAGATTATTTTAAAAATATGAGACGTACTCACAATATCTCACATTTGCAATTCTGCTTGTTTTATGTTAAAAATTAAGAAAATCAAAGAGAAGGAAGTGGAAAAAGAAAAGAAAAATATTCTAACCTTTCAGCATTTTCAAATGAATTTAAATTGATTCTGGTCAATAAATGGGAAAAGTTTGTAATTGTTCTTGGACAGGATTCGTCTTCATGATTATGCATGTTCAGCAGCATTTTAGATATTATTTGGTATTGGAGACATCTGAAATCTAGGGTTGATCAATAGGGTATGGGATGTTAGGTAATAAATAGCCTCCAGAAGTGTCAGCTGGTGGGCAAGTATTACTATTATCCTTCACGATAAAAAACAGCAATAAAACTCAATATTAGAGCAACCTAAGACTGAGGCATCTGGTTTAAGATAACCAGTGTAGGAGTATCCATAGTCAGTAGACAGATGCTGTCTCCAGAGAGCAATTCATTGTATGCTAGGTTGAGTAAGTGCCAAAGAGAGACGGCAACCTCTCTGGGTACTTCTTTTGCAAGAGGCTGTAACGGGACCTGGCTGACTGCCTGAGACAAGACCTGCAGTGTTGAGTGGGCTGATTGACACGTACCCTATGGTTTTGTCTGTTAGTACAATTTCCTCCCACACCTCCACACCAAAGAGTACTCAAACGGATGTTTTAAACTGAAGATGCTTGTCTCTATATTTTTTTTTTTTTTTTAAAAAAAAAGAACAATACTTACTGCCAGTTTG
The DNA here is from genome assembly GCF_011004875.1 of Balearica regulorum gibbericeps. Classification (NCBI taxonomy): domain Eukaryota; kingdom Metazoa; phylum Chordata; class Aves; order Gruiformes; family Gruidae; genus Balearica; species Balearica regulorum. The sequence goes on along the minus strand of NC_046184.1, from coordinate 47,302,104 downwards.
CTGGTTTACTAATTTCAATTCATTGTACAAAAACTTGAGGATCTTTTTGGAAGGCTGTCCATTCTACTGTAACATCTTGTGCCTGGCTTTTATTTCACAGGCACTGATGTTTTGCCCTAATCATTTCAATGTGTATATCTGCAAGGAACAGTACATTGACTAATTAATGTTCTATGTTATTAAGCTCACTTTTCTTCATAACTTCCTTCCATGTTCTAAGAATTCTCTAAAATAGTAAAAAAGCTTGTCTCAGTTTAAAAAAAAAAAAAAATGTTGTAATGTTCTCACAAATTAAGCATAAAGTTCTTAAACATCTTTTATCTTTATTGAGTTAATCATATTCACCAGTAGCACAATCCATGGGTCAGAGGTTTATGTACTTAGTGTGAATATCAAGTTGCTGAATGCACACAAGCTTGATTGCAAGATGGTTACAGCTTCCTACCATGGAAAACTAGTATCTAATTCCAGCAATAAGAGCCTGTCAATAACAGCATCTGACCCTCTCCTCTTTCACAGTTCACATACAGCTGCCTTGCCCAAACCCTCATTAGCTTTGCCCAGCGTTCTTTACAGACTGTGTGCTGGAGTCTGCAGTGGCTAACAGGGAGAGAAAATATTCATGATTTTGAGCCAATGTTCAGCTTTCCAGCTTTTTTTTTTTTTTTTTTGTCCTCGATTGTTATTTGGAATAAGGGTACCACCTACTGGCCATAAGTTTTTTTGTGAAATTATGTGAAAAATACCTTTTACTTCTGCTTGGTGCCACTTACTCCTTCCCTATTGACTAAAACAACCTAATTTCATACCTTTCCTGTCATTTCATACCTTTCTGGGCATGTGGATTTGAACAATATTCTTTTTGCTTTATATATGTATGTATCAATAAAGGCCAAAGAATTGAGACAAATATGCAGGAGGCCAACTGTTCTTGCTTTCACGTATAGTTTTATTGATGCAGGTAAGCATTCATATATGAATGAATACTGATTTCTCCAGTATTAGGCAGGAATGGTCTCCAGAATCATATGCTTTCTTACATAGAAATGTGAAAGAGTGTTTTTACTTCTCCCTCCTTTAAGGACATAGGGAACAACAAAGTCTTCCTACACAGGATTTTCAGCTCAGGTGTCTGACCCCGTCCCGCACGCTTTCTGGCTCTGCAGCAGCGGGAGGGTATGCCCAAACTCTTCCTCTTCAGCCTTCATTTCCCGCCTGGGTGTGAAGCAGAGAAGAGGGGAGAAAGAGGTGGAGCTTCATTTAGGAGTAGCAAGGGTCCACAGAGAGACTATAAAGTCCTGTAGGTGCCAGGAGGGAGGTGATCTAGGTTGGGTCAGGAGAAACTCAGCAGTCACTCTTCTCCTTCCTCACCCAGCACACTCACACTACTCACTCCTTTAAACAGTCAGCTACGTGAAATACTGCTGATCTTTTCCAGCCTCACTTCTAAGGCCAAATTTCCGAAAGTTCCCGTTTACCTTTGTTCTGCCCACCCAGTAAAAACCAGCCCTTGCAGACTCTGCAGCCGCTGCCTCCCTACCCAACTGCGCAGCCTCCCTTCCTTCCCACCAGCCCACTGACACCATTCCCCTGGACTCTCCTCAAGTTCCCACTGCCCCAGACCACTGCTATTTCTCACAAAATTGACTCTGCCTGTGCAGAAAATCTGGAATTAGCTCTGATTTAAACCTGAAACTTTTCATACTGTAAATAAGGAAAGCATTTAATTTAAGAAAAAAAAAATCTAAAAGTATTTTAAATTACATTTATAAGGTATTTTACAGAGAAAAATTATTGGATACTAAAGATGGTATTTAATCTGGTGGAGAAAAGCATAATAAACAAATAGGTACAAATTAACACTTGAGAAATTCTAACTTGCACTGCTTATTTCCAATTTTCATCAGTTAGGGTGATTAGTCTTTGAAAAAGATGATCAAAGGTGGGAGTGAGACTATTTGTCTTTTTGAAGTCTTCAAATGTGGACCGGAAAATTAGCTTTAGCCTTGATTAAATTCTCTTGTCTCTCTGGTAGAGGAAAGCAGAATCAATGATTCGATGTTTCATTCTTCACGTATTAATTATGATTCTCTGAACTCTATCCACTGAAGAAAAAAAAGTCTGAGCACCAATTTAGTTATATCTGGACTCCAAACCTCAGATTTTTGCCTACTACAAGTCTAAAAAGCAATGAATATATTGAGTTGTAGAATGTAGACAGGAAAATAGCATCACCTTTTGTACACTGCCACTAAAATATATCATGTAGGACCTGTTTTTCTAAACGTGGGGTTCAGTTCAGGCTGCCATACTTGCAGACAAATAGGACAAAGCTCAAAGGACCTATGGAATTGGCTTCAGAAGATCAGAAAGATTGTGGCTATTCAGACCAGGCAACAGATACTTAACAGATTTGACACTAACTAGTAAAATAATTTTTTGTAACCTTACTCAAGTCATACAACCAACTAGAAAATCCAGAATTTGGGGCAGAGTGGTGATGTCTGCAGGGGGATTTTTAAATAAAATTGGTAGACTGCTAGGTGTATTCACTAATTTTGTCACCTTAAGCAGGGGAAAACTGAACCTTTGGCAAAAAATAGGACAAATAAACTCACCTTCTTTGCAGTGAAAAAGGAGACTGCAGACTAATCCTGCACTTCCTTCAGGCAAAGAACTTAATGGAAGATTTCATGTTTTCTCTTGAGTAAGTTTTTATTGCATTGAATGCTGTTTATGAAACTGCTTTCAGTGCTATATGTAGTCCAGATGTTTTGGAGAGCTTCAGTCGTATCCAACAGCAATGTGTTATACTGAGCCTGGAGTTAACTTCCTTCATAGCAGCTCATAAGGTGCTGTGATTTAGATTTGTGACCAAAACAATGCTGATAACACACCAACGATGTAGCTATTGCTGAACAGTGTCTGCACACCACCAAGGCCTTCTGTGTTTCTCACTCTGACCCCTCACTGAATAGATTGGGGGTGCACAATAAGTAGAGAGAGGACACAACAAGGCAGATGACCCAAACTAACCAAGGAGAGACTCCATGCCATACACCATCATGGTCAGCAACAAAAAGGGAAAAGAGGGGGTTTAACCATCTTTTGCTCAGGAACTGACTGGGCTTTGGTCTGCTCATGGGAGGTGGTGAGTGATTGCCTGTGCATCCTTTGCTTTGTTTTCTTTCTCTCTTCTTCCATTTATCCTTCACTTATTCAAAATTTTTTAGTTAATGACCCCCAGGTTTTCTTGCTTTTACTCTTCCTTTCCTCTTCCCCCCATCCCACTGCAGAGGGGGAATGAGTGAGCGGCTGTGCGGTGCTTAGCTGCCAACCAGCGTTAAACCGCAACGCATGGAGAGAACCGAAAAAGCTATATAATAATTTTAAAAGTATCGTAGGCCATACAAGAATCTCTTTTAGGAAGAAAACAATTTTCTGAACAATCAGCTACCCAGTGGTGCAGCAGAACTTTAGGTAGTGGAGCAATGTAATATAGCCATGTCACATTAGTTTTATAAAGGAAACAGAAGGACTCATTAAAAAGAAGACTATTTGTCCAAAAGAAAACCCTTAAAAGTGGATAACAATGATGCTGCTTTTCATTCTCTAAAGGTTAACATAATTATAGATTGAAAACAAAAATTAAAGCTATGCTACTTAAAAATATCCAAAAAGGATTCATATTACAAGGCACAATTAACTTGTGAAACTCATTGCCATGTGATTGAAGAGGAATGAACAATTGCTTTAAAAACTGGCAATATTAGGTGTAACAAAGCTGTTCAATATTATCATAAGTGTGATAGATGGATTCCTTTCTTTAATAAAAATCTGTGGCATTAAAATGGTACAATTTTCTGAGCTGCACTTTCCACTGGATGCAGGTTTCCTATCTTCTCTTCAGCAGCATAGCTTAAACCCCATCCTCTGTTCTCAGTGGAACTGGATCCCCTGTCCCACATGCTTAGATGCACTATGAAAATGATATCTGCTCTATATAGTACAATTAAATTATTCTATGCTTTTGCTTCAAAATTTAATTTAAATTACAATAAATAAATTAAAAAAAAAAACAAACACTTTTGATCCTTATGACATAATGATTTTACAGGAAAAAAAGGCCTAATTTTTTAAACGTTAAATCTGAGCCCTTCCATATTTTAGGAGGTGGGAGGAGAGTCAAACTTTGGATATTGAACCAAATTTAACAGCTAGCCCCTATTCTTGCAAAAGGCAGCACCCAGGCCCATAATCAGGTGTCCGCATGCGCTGGGTACGGCTATGAATTGTGTCATCCTGAACACAGCCTCACTGGAAAATAGCAAGCAACAGGAGATGATCCTACCCCACCTTGTACGCGTGGCAGCCTTTGTGAATATACTCCATGTTCAACATTTTCCTTACGCCACTGTTGAGATCTCTCCCTCCTTTGCACACTGGAAGGGATCAGCCGCTCCACACCATCGACGGCCCTCTCCTGCCAACTGCATTCCCTCTGGCTTTCTAGAGACCAGAGGGAATCCTTCTATCGACTACGAGAGGGGCAAATGTTACAAAACCAATGCCATAGTTATATCCACAGTGTACTATTAGGCCTTGTCAAAATGTTGTGACAAAACATTTTACCGTCAAAAATGACATTTGTCTCATGTTGGCACACTCCTGTGGCCTGGCTGATCTTGCCAAAACTCCAGCAGAAACTGGCAGACAGGCTCACCACTCAGTTGTGACCACATCACCTAGTTCAGAAAGACTCAGCTCCCCTGGAAAGATTTACTAACTTGGTGTCCAAGACTGCATAGGTGCCTGCCTATAAGCCTACTTAGGTCTCTCTGCAGCCAATTCGCAACATCTCGTGGTACCAGACCGCAATTCCCCAAATAATTGGTTGCTGGACATTTGGGATGCCTGAACATTTAGCCTGGGAGCCTAAAAACTGGCAAAATGTAAGTGAAGACACTGGGGAACCTGGAAAACAGCTCCAGAACAGAATATTTAGTTCTACACCAAAACAAACATCAACATAATTATTTGGCACTTTTTTCCAAATATTTTTCTAGTAAGATTTTTTTAAATGGATATACATTTTACTTCTAATCTTGTTGTACTCGCAATATTTAACATTTGTTAGTGATGACACAGAAAGTACATGCTGACCACAGAGAGAGCACAGACACTACTAGCATATGTCATGAACTCTGGTAACACATGAATTTTCAGTGCATTGCAAAATGAAGTTTAGCTCCTAAAGTGCATGGGCAATATGACCATAAATTTTCCCCTAAGGTTTTTACCAAAGAATAAGGGGGAAAAGCCCTAATAGCAAAGAAATCAAATTCTACCAATACCTAGAATGCATAGCAATAGCCTATAGTGTATATGATAACTCTAGCTTGATATTTAGCAAAATATTGTGAAGTATCTTATATCACCATGTGCAAAATTCTATCTTGTCTTACAGAGCAGGTATATAAAGAAATGCAGAAGTGTGTATTCACACATCCTTTGCAAATACACACATCCTTAAGCCCCTTAAAAGTAAATCCCTTAAAATTAAATAACTGATGTAAATAAGCTGAATTGAGCTGGGTGAAAAATTCACATTTTTTTAAAATTATTTGGTACGCTAAATTCTTAAGAGCCCATTGAAGTCAATTAGTACTAGGAAATTAAAGCTTCCCAATCATCAAGACAGTTTAACTGCTCAAAAGCTTTGTCTTTCTCAGTACTTCCACCAGATGGTGGTGTATTGCAAAAAAACATAGTCGTGAAGACGGTTTTTTCACTCGTTACCTAAAAAGCAAGGGAAATTCTTCATTAGTAAAGTGACTTTCCTTCTAGTCTACTCGTTATTGTTTCAGATGTCAGATAGCTTTATTTTAAACAGATTGATTATGAGAGATATCCACAGCTATTTTTTTTTTAATCAAATATTTTAATATATTTCTATCCCACTTCAGCAATGATTCTTGACTACACTGTTTTCGTCTATTTCTTCTTAGCAGAGTTTACTAGTTCTGTTTTACTCGCTGTCTCACCTGTAATACTGGTGTGCTTTTCTGGTAGATTAAGTGTAAGGTCCTGAGCACTCCAAAGTAAGTACTTAAATTATATTTAGATATCATGGTATGACTCCTGAATGTTCGGAATGCTTTGACTCAAGGAAGATTTAGCTTTGGCTTAAAAATGGGCTTTGGCTTAAAGATGGGCCTTGGATTCAATGCGGGAAGATTCTCACTGATTCTCAAAGAATTACCTCAGCTAACAGGTGAGCGTGTGCATAAATTCACGTCAGCATCCCCAGCACCTTCTGGAACTGAGTAACTTGGTAGAAACAGTGAATTTTGAAGCTCTTGCAGGGTATGAGTTTTTCTTGCAAGAGCTATGGGTATTGATGGCAGGGGGTGATGTGACTTGTGATGTTTCAAGCTTTATTGTAGGTACATAATACTCTTACATTTCATCTCCAAGTATTGTGTTATTGAATTACAATCTGTATACGTAGACATTTAAATCTTACAAGTTAAAAAAAAAAAAAAAAGCACTGAAGGGCTCCCAGTTAAAAACTTTTTATTCTCATCTGAGAATACAGTGATTTTTCTTCTATTAGGAAATTGTTATTTCATCATCTGAACTGAATGGAAGCTGTATGTTACTGGTTTTAACAAAGGGAAAACTTAAAAGGCAAAATATAATGCTGTCATCTATGCTTTATTCACTGTGTCTCTCCAGGCAATGCCTTGATATGCATTCAGAAGTAAAAGGGTCCAACTTGCTAATCCTTAAGTTCCAGAGGCTGAGCTTGGGGCCCCTGGGAATATGACGCTTAACACAAGTCCTGACACTCCACCCTAAGCTGTGTGGATGTGAAAAGTAGGCTTCAAGCCTGGAGCACGACTGTTTTCTAATTATCCTCTGTTCATGTGAAAGTCAAAGCCTCAGAAGCTAAATGTAATTAAAACAGATATTCTACCCTTTGGTCCCAAACATGAAGCAGCCCAAACTCCCAGCTCTGTTATCCGTACTCTCCAGAATTATTCTCTGCTGCCTCCTCAGACTATTGACTGCTGCCTCCTCAGCTACCCGCTCACCGATAACGCGGATCATCGCAAGACCTCTGATCATGAACAGCAGCTCAACATTTGGCGTCCTTACCCTGGGATACAAATTGGCTGATGTGACATGGGCACATGATGAACTGGCTGTGTCCTCTACGCAAGCTTCTTGTATTGCCAGTCATCTCCTCAAGTCCACAGTGGGAACTAATCTACCTCACCAAAAAAAAGATGATTAAAAGAAAATGCATGTTTTTGTCTGTTAAAAGTCAAGTATTCCTCATGAGTTGGAAAACTGATGGAGCATAAGTCATGGAAACTTTTGTAATTTACTCATAACCTTATTTACACCTGAAAATGGGCCTGAAACATTGTTAGAGCAGGGAATGTGATCAAAAACCTACCAATAATTTTCAAGTGGCAGTTTATGGTTTACACGCTGTTTCAGTTTGTAGGTGCTCAGCTTGAAATAATTTGAGGGGGAAAAAAAAGCGGCATGCAGAAAGCACCATTTTCTAAAAGGCAATCTTGATTAACATGGTACAAATCAAGCATGCAGAGCTATTAGCAACTTTAGAAAAATTGATTCCTTACTTTAGAACAGGTTAAATCGTGTCTGGTTGCAACAGTAAGGTCTAAGACATTGTGTTGCTCACTCAGTTGCTGTAAAACAAGGAAAAGAGCATTATCCTTAGAGTCTTTCTCTCTTACTTTCTTTCCTCCTTGTCTTCTCATGTCCAGAATATTCACCAACTCACCATTATCTCCCTTTTTGTTAAAGATTGGAAGAAAGAGTACACATCTGATAACAATACATTCCAAAATTTTGGAATACAGCTGCAAATTTTATAGCTTCAGTCTCCAGTTCCAAAACTAAATCAAATCCTGAACTTTCTATTGATAATGTATAAAATCTGAAAAAATGTCAACAGTAATCACAAACATTTTTGAAAGGAAAAATGTGATTGCCAGCCCAAAACTTCATTAACACATTTTTGCTAGTAATAGAATTACAAATACAAAGTTGATCTCTTTTAGATTCATGATTCGCCCAGGAACAATGGATAATCTGTCAAATGAAAAAGAAAGCAAAACTCATGCCACTGATAACAAGGATAAGTTAAAGAAGGGTGAGTAGTTTGTACAGATAGATTACTCAAAGTACATAAACTTCAGCACATTCACAAATACTTATTGAATCAAGACCTAAATACTGCAATATATGCAGTATTCTGTCACATACTGTTAATCAGCTTCCCTTTTAGAGATGTTTTCAGGCTTTCCTGTCATTTTTTCAGTGACAGAAATTTCCAAATCAACATATATAAATAAGCTTGTTCTTAATCTCTCTGTGGCCATAGCAGTTTCACAGAACATATCCTTTGAAACAAAAATTTAATCTTTAATCATTTTTCCACACTTCGTTTTTTTCAACACTTCCTTATGTAAATTGTCCTTGAGGCTTTCTTTAGCTGCAGATACACAACACTCATAGCCACATGCTTGTATTTTCTATCAGAACTGTGAATCTAATTTTTAATTCAATAAATATAAACTTACTGCTAAAATTTTACCTTATGTCCATTGTATCTGAAATGTTCTGTCTTTTCCCTTTTAATTTTCAAAATATTTCCTAAATCTCTGATAGTTCTCTCAAACATTCACTCTATAAATGTCTCACATGGCACTGGAAAAATATTTTCTATCACACCAGATACAAGGACCAGTACAGTGCTTATTACTTCAAATCTCGCTTTCTTCTTTTTTACCTTTGTTTCAGGGAACTAGTTCTTTTGCTGGCTCGTAATTTTTTGTCTGATGATGATCATTGTGTAGGAAGAAACTTCTATGACTCATTATAGGCTCAAACCAAGATTCATCTGGCATCTTTGTAACACTTGAAGCTGAAGTGCCTAGTCCAAAGTAGATCGTCTGTTTACAGATAGATAATTCCTGATGCAGGATTTCTCCCTTAAAGCGCCTCTCTCTTCATTAGGCATGGAGGAAGTCTGCATAGCTAGCTTAGACCTAGATATCTGACTTTCAGATGGTTACAGCCACAGGAGATGAATTCCACATGAAAAGTCTCTAATACTTGCCAGCCCAAATTTGTGAAGGATTGAACTCAGTGACCTGCATGGTGTCTTCTACTCTTTTTGTGTCACATCACATCAAATTTCATGCACTTTCAACTCTGTAGTAACTCTACTTTTACAATCCATGCAACAAACAGGATGGGTTTATGGAATTACAGAGGAAACCCCATTTTGCTGAGTAGTAATGTTCTCCTGCAATTTAGAATGAGCCGTGTTCCTAAGGACTGGCTAAAAAAACAAGTGCGGTAGGATACTCACGTATCAGCTACTCTTCTCAAAAAACAGGATTAGACTCTGGCTTGTGCACTTCCACCTTCTGCTGCTGACTGGGTGCTACTTCAGTAGGAACACTGAAATACTAGTTCTCACAAGTTTGATTTCTGTAATCCCAGGAGGACAGGTAAGAGCCTGCTGTTTCTTGTTCTTGGAAGAGGACAGACATAAGCCGCTCGTACTCAGTGTTCGAAAAGAAGCAACTTTGAAGGCTAACAACATCTTTTTAAAGAAGTTTGTTACACTATGTGGGGAGCAACATATCTCTCTCTCTCTGTGTCTCTGTTTTCTTCATATAGCTTTAATAGCAACCATTTACTCCATTTTGTGTTTGAGTCACCTATGCTATCATAATGCATCATCATTTCCAGCTTCCAGAAGGCTGCCCTCCTATCATCACCTTTGCAATATCTGAGGGTTTTTATGTGTCTACTGCTGTCTTAGAAGACTGAGGTTTCTCTGTCAACCACATCTTTTCTTCTTCCCCCACTCCAGATTGTGTGTTCAGTTCAGGTCCAGTGTGACTGTGCAGGACATGGAATTAATTTTGTGGATGTTGGAAGATGACCATCAGGCGTACTACCCAGTTGTGCAGCTCATACCCGCACTAGATGAGATCAGGTATGGGTCATTATTTTGGCCAGCTCTGCTAATGCACAGTGAGAACTACGAAATTATTGGCATTTTTTTATATGTGAAACAAGTATAGACATTCATTTTTTGGCCAGAAAAATCAAATAGCATCTCTGAGAACATCTTGTGATGAGATATAGATTAACAGAGTTATGACAGAGGACATTATGTGCAATGTCTTCATATACAAGTGTGTGCTTGTGTGTATGTGTACCTACACATTAGCAAAAGAAATATTGTCCATTTATTTGACCTTTTCCCTGTTCCCAAACCCTTTCAACTGGTCATACAAAACTGTACTGTTTTAGTAAGCATTATCAATCTCAATGTATATCTATAATGGTGAATCTGAGCAATCTTTTCTCATCCACACCTGTTGCCAACCACATTTTCCTCGTAAAAGTTTAGCTAAGGAAGATGAGTCAGAGAGACTTTCAGTATTCTCAGAGGGGCAGATGAGCTTCTAGCAGAAAAGCACTGAAGTGCTTAAGTGAACAGAAATCGGGTTTACAAGCACCATGCTTCAGATATTTTAACACTCACTCTATCTAAATAAAGACTTTACTTTTCACAGTAAATGTCAGCTCCTTCTTTCGCATTAAGACATGCCTTGGAAAGTGGTGCAAATAGTACATTATGTTTCTTCACACGCTACTGAAAGCTGCTAATAAGGCATCAAAATTTTTAGCACAGCATATCTTCTTTTGCATTCTGCCTTGCTGAATGCTCAGAAGAGATCTTGTTTATAATCTATATCCATCCAAGTCCCAGAAACATGGATTTCGGGACCAGGTCAGAGAACCATGCATTGAAGTAGGCTGTCTGATTTGCCAGAATTATGCTAGATAAATGAAGGAAATCTAATTTTTCCAAGACCAGTTCCAGATTACGTTCTTTAAGAGAATATACATTTCTGGAGTTTCTCTCTAAACTTTGATCTGCAAAGCCTGCCTGATAAAAGCTACAGTTCCACATGCCACTCTTTGACCTTACACTGAAGAAGAAGCTTCACAGAGATTCAGATGTTTCTCATAGGTACTTTCTTCCCCCGAAGGACATGAGAACACGGGGTTCAGAAATGTAGGCTTACGGCTTTTTTACATGAAGTCTAATATCAGCAATTCTGGATCATTTCAGTTTCTGGACAGAGTGAATGGGTTCTCAACAGATATTTTACTGTTCTTTTTTCTGTGTCATT